>NC_092748.1:100788903-101409217 GCF_047496795.1 Chiloscyllium punctatum | reverse complement strand
TCACGCTCTTGTTCTATCGTGTTGTCTATCGCGCGCTCTCTCACGCTATTGCGCTCTCACACGCTCTCTCATTCTCGCTTGCTCACTCTCACTCGCTCTCTCTCGTTCTCTCTCGTGTGCTCTATCGTGTGCTCTCTCACTCTTGCACTCTCTTGCGCTTGTGCGTTCTCTCTCTCGCGCGCTTCCTCTCTCGCTCGCGCTCTTTTGCGCGCACGCTCTCGCACTGTCTCGCTCATGCTCTCTCTCTCATGCTCTCTCTCTCATGCTATCATGCTCTCTCGCTCGCGCTCTCGCTCTATCGTGTGCTCTATCATGCGCTCTCACTCACTCTCGGGTGCTCTCTCTTGCGTGCGCTCTCGCTCTCGTGCTCTCTAGCGCTCTCTCGCGCTATTGTGCTCTGTCTGGCGCTCTCTTTCGCTCTATCGTGCTCTCTATTGCGCGCTCTCTCCTGCGGGTTCGCGCTCTCTCCCTTGCTCTCGTGTTCTCGCTCGCTCTCCCTCTCTCGCGCTCTTGTTCTCTCGCTCTATCGTGCGCTCTCTCGCTCGTGCTCTCGCTCTATCGCTCTCTCTCTCTCGCTCGCGCGCTCTCTCTCTCTCGCTCGCGCGCTCTCTCTCTCTCTCGCTCGTGCGCTCTCTCTCTCTCTCGCTCGTGCGCTCTCTCTCTCTCTCGCTCGTGCGCTCTCTCTCTCTCTCGCTCGTGCGCTCTCTCTCTCTCGCTCGCGCGCTCTCTCTCTCGTGCTATCGTGCGCTCAATCGTGCCCCCGCTCTTACTCGCCCCCGCTCTTACTCGCCCCCGCGGTCTATCGTGCGCGCTGTTGCTCTCTTGCTCTATCGTGCTATCTCTCACGCTATTGCACTGTCTTGCACTCTCCAGCTCTCGCGGGTTCGCGCTCTCTCGCTCTCTCTCGGTCTCTCGCGTTCTATCGTGCGCTGTCTCGCTCTTGCGCTCTCTCTCTCGCACGCGCTCTTCCTCTCGCTCGCGCGCTCTCTTGCGCGCTCTCGCACTCTATCGTGCTCTCGCTCTTGCGCCCTCTCGCCCTTGCCCTCTCGCCCTTGCCCTTGCCCTCGCCCATGCCCTCGCCCTCCCTCTCTCGCTCTCCGCCCTCTCTCTCTCTCTCGCGTGCTGTGTCTCTCGCTCTATCGTGCTCTCTCTCTCGCGTGCTCTCTCTCTATCGCGCACGCTCTCACGCTATTGCGTTCTTGCGCGCGCTCTCTCGCTCGCCATCTCTCGCACTTTCTTGCCCATTCTCTCTCTCTCTCTCTCTCTCTCTCTCTCTCTCTCCCGTTCTCTCTCTCTCTCTCTCTCTCTCCCGTTTTCTCTCTCTCTCTCTCTCTCCCGTTCTCGTTCTCTCTCTCTCTCTCTCTCTCTCTCCCGTTCTCTCTCTCGCGCGCTCTCTCTCTCTCTCTCTCTCTCGCGCGCGCTCTCTCTCTCGTGTGCTTGCTCTCATGCTGTATCATGCGCTCTCTCACGCTCTTGTGCTCTCTCTCGCGTTCTCCCTCTCTCGCGCACTCGCTCTCTCTCTCGTGAGCTCTCTCTCTTTCTCTCTCTCTCTCTCTCTCTCTCTGGCTGTGTGTGTCACTCTCGCGGTGCCCCTCTCTCGCTTGTGTGTGTTTTTCTTTCTCTCTCTCGCTGTGTGTGTCTCTCTCTGTCACTGTGTCTGTCTGTCTGTCTGTCTTGCACTGTGTGTCTGTCTATCTGTCTCTCTCTCTCACTGTGTGTGCATTTTTCTCCCTCTCCCTCTCCCTCTCCCCCTCTCTCACGCTTTTTGTGTGTGTGTGTGTGTGCGTGCGTGCGCCCCTCTCACTCCCGCTGTGTGTGTCTCGGTGTCTGTCTCTTTCTCTTTCTCTCTCTTTCTCTTTCGCTCACTATGTGTGTCTCTCTCGCATTTGCTGTGTGTGTCTCTCTCTCTCTCTCTGTGTGCATTTTTCTCCCTCTCTCACTGTGTTTCTCTATCTATCTCTCCCTCTCTCTGTTTTTGTCTCTGTCTCTGTCTCTCTCTCTGTGTCTCTCTCCCTTTCTTGTGTCTCTCTCTTGCTTGCACTCTGTGCCTCTCTTTCGCTTTCATGTATTGTACAAATTGGAAACAAGTGTGTTTCTCATAATTTTAGGTTAAAAATCACACAACACCAGGTTCTGGTCCAAAGGTTTATTTGTAAGCACTAGCTTTTGGAGCGCTGCTTCTTCAGCAGCAGCGTTCCGAAAGCTAGTGCTTCCAAATAAACCTGTTGGACGATAACCTGGTGTTGTGTGATTTTTAATTTTGTACACCCCAGTCCAATACCGGCATCTCCACATCATCACATAATTCTGAAATTCTGCATCTTTCTCTTTCCAACCTTTGAAGTAATACTGTAAAAAAAAATGCTTAACTTCCCTCTGATCCTGTTGAGAACCCTATTTGCTAATGCTTTTTAAAATTTTAAACATTTTTCAAAGTTTCTCTCATTATTATCTTGTGGTTACTGTTGTATGCAATTTTTCTCCCAGTTTTATTGATTTCATTTACTTTGAAGTTTTGGTTAATTCTGGGATCTATACAAATCTAGTCTTCCATTGAGATAACATTAAAACTCTCCGACTAGCGTTTTTATTTAATTCCTGTGCAATTTAGATTAGATTCCCTCTGTATGGAACAGGCCCTTCGACCCAACAAGTCCACACCGACCGTCCGAAGAGTAACTCACCCAGACAAATTCCCCTATCTTTACCCCTAACTATTGCACCTGACCTGCACATCTTTGGACTGTGAGAGGAAACCCACACAGGCACAGGGAGAATGTGCAAACTCCACACAGACAGTCATCCGAGGCAGGAATCGAATCTGGGTCCCTGGTGCTGTGAGGCAGCAGGGTAACCGCTGAGTCGCCATGCCGCCCCCAACTTATAAACCAAATTTATGTCACTTATTTGGGCTAACTTTGAATAATTTTTAATAATACACATACAGTGTTAGCTTGCATCTTATGTTTTTATAAATGTCAGCAAGCACGTTGTCCGTTTAAATAGTGCCGGAATTAAAGTTATACATTATTTTTGCAAAAGATCCAACATTGACTCCATGACCACTCAGTGTTGCAGGACTGCTGTGGCTTGTCTCCCAGCTCCTGCCCCTGTAGTGGAGTAAGAAGCAGTGGCTATAGGGCAAGATGGATGGAAGGGTGATAGTGTACAATTCTGGTCACCGCATTATAAGGAGGATGTTGAAGCTTTGGAAAGGGTGCAGAGGAGATTTACTAGGATGTTGCCTGGTATAGAGGGAAGGTCTTACGAGGAAAGGCTGAGGGACTTGAGGCTGTTTTCGTTGGAGAGAAGGAGATTGAGAGGTGACTTAATAGAAACATAAAAGATAATCAGAGGGTTAGATAGGGTGGACAGAGAGAGCCTTTTTCCAAGTATGGGGACGGCGAGCCCGAGGGGCATAGCTTTAAATTGAGGGGTGATAGATATAGGACAGATGTCAGATGTGGTTTCTTTACTCAGAGAATAGTAAGGGTATGGAATGCTTTGCCTGCAACGGTAGTAGATTCACCAACTTTAAGTGCATTTAAGTCATCATTGGACAAGCATATGGTTGTACATGGAATAGTGTAGGTTAGATGGACTTCAGATTGGTACGACAGGTTGGTGCAACATCGAGGGCCGACGGCCCGTACTGCGCTGTTATGTTCTATGTTCATATTCTAAAAAAACAATTATCTGTACCATCTTAATATGAAAATTGGATACGCTAATCAAAATTAGGCAATTATTCTCACCAGTCGAGTGTGTGTTGCTGGAAAAGCACAACAGGTCCACACCCAAGGAGCAGGACAATCGACATTACAGGCATAAGCCTTTCATCCGGAAACTGCCCGAAATGTCGATTCTCCTGCTCCTTGGATGCTGCCTGACCATTTGTACTTTTCCAGCACCACAATCTCAACTCTGACTTCTAGCATCTGCAGTCCTCGCTTTCTCCTACTTATTCTCACCATCCAACACATCAAGGAATTTAAGCTTTAGTTGTGTATAAAATCTGTCACTCATCTTCAGCGAGTCATTGGGTTTACAGCAATTAGGTGATCTACGTATGCAGTAATGGTTCCAATTTCCATCCCAGGTCTGTAATGAATTAGTGTTTATGGTCGACATGTTTGACACACTTGCCTTCATTGATCAGAATGTTGAGGAGTTGGGACATTATGTTGTGGCTCACAGGACATTGGTGAAGTCACTTGTAGAATGCAGCATACAATTCTAGTCGCCCTTCTACAGGAAGTACATTGTTCAACTTGAAAGGGCGCAGAAAAGATTTTATAATGATATTGCCAGGACTGTATAGTTTGAGTTATAAAGAGAGGCCGAAAAGCCTGGGATGTTTTTTCCCTGGAGTATTGGAGGCTGAAGGGTGACTTTGTAGAAAGGATGGATAGGGTGAATGGCCAAGGTCTTTTTTCAAGTGTGGGGGAGTCCAAAACTAGAGGGCGTAGGTTTTAAGGTGAAAAGGGAAAGATTTAAAAAGGACATGAGGGGTATCTTTTTTCAGGCAGAGTATGGTGCATGTATGAAATAAGCTGCCAGAGGAAGTGGTGGAGGGGGGTACAATTACAACATTTGAAAGGCATCTGTATGGGTAAATGAACAGGAAGGTTTTAGAGGGATATGGGCCAAATGCTGGCAAATGGGACGAGGTCAGATTGAGATATCTCAGCTACACAGATGAGTTGGATTGAAGGGCCTGTTTCCATTCTGTATGACTCTAAGTCACCCACTTACTGAATTTATCCCATGGACCCTTTTGTCTGAGTGTGAGTGTAAGGTTTCTTTATCTAGTGATGCTACCATGATAAAATCTCACCAATTAAGTTTGTTTAGCAAAATCTTTGCAGTGACCAAATTCTGTGGGAGTGAGTGAAGCGATTTGCACAAAAATGTTTCATGAAAATTTTTCATCACTTAACACAGAGCCACAGAAGGAGGCCATTCAGCCTATCATGCCTCACTGGTACATTAAATTATCATAATTACCCAGTGGCAATTTCCGTTTTCTCCTACCCATGCCCATTGTTTTTATTTGATTATCATCTAATACCCTCTTGAATGTCTCAATTGAACCTGCCTCCACCATACTTCCAAGCAGTGCATTCCATGCCCTAACTATTCGTTGAGTGAAAAAAGACACTTCACGCTTGTTTATTTTGCAGATCACACTTAAATCAATGTGGCCTTGTTCTTATTCCTTTTGCAAGTGAGAATAGTTTCTCTAATCTACTCTATCCAACCTACTCATGATTTTGAAAATCTCTCTTAAGTTTCCTCTCAGTCGCTTTCTTTGAAAGTAGAACAGCCTTAACTTATTTGATCTATTCTCATAACTGAAGTTTATCATCGCTGGAGCCATTCTTGTAAACTGCTCCTGACTGTCTCCAATCCGTTCATACCCTTCTGTGATATGCTACTCAGGACTGTAATACAGTGCTCCAGCTAAGCTCGAACTGTAAGGTACTACAGTACCTTATACAAGTTCAACATTACTTTCTCGTTCTTGTGCTCCATGTCCCTATTAATAAAGCCAAGAATACTGTAGACTCGACTTAGTACCCTCTCTACATGTCCTGCCACTGTCATAATCTGCATACACAAACGTCAAGGCTACCATCACCCCTCCCAAAACACACACACACACCACTCCCAACCCCGCTTTGAGTTGTGTCTCTTAGTTTTTGTTGTGGAACATGGGAACAGGATTAGGCCATTCAGCCCCTCGAGCCTGTTCTGCTATTCAATTAGATTAGAGGTGATTAGTAGCCTAACTCCATATAATTATCTTTGGCACATATATCTTAATACCTTTGTCTAATCTGAGATTTGATTATCTCAGATTTAAAGCTAATAACTAATCTGGCATCCACTGTTATTTGTGGAAGGCCATTCCAAACCTCTACCACCCTTTGTGTTGGGATGCTTTCTAATTGTCAAACTGTGCTCCCTAGTTCCAGCCTCCTCAACCCGTAGAATTAGTTGTCTTTATCTACCCTGACTCTCTTCCTGTTCAAAGTTTGAAGACTTTGAGACCACCCCTTAATCATCTATGTTCTGGGAGTCGCGGAGGGAATGGTCTGTCAGGAACGATAATAGGAGTGGGGAGGGAAATATCTCCCTAGTGGTGGGGTTGGTTTGTAGGTGGCGGAAGTGGCAGCGTGTAATGCAATGTATACAGATGTTAGTGGGGTGGAAGGTGAAGATGGGGGGTGGGGGGGAGTGGTTCTGTCCTTTTTGTGTTGAGTAGGGTGGGGTTCTAGGGCAGAGGATCGGGAAGTGGAGGAGATGTGCTGGAGGGCAGTTGAACATGTGGGAGGGAAGATTGTAGTCTTTGAAGAAAGAGGCCATCTGGGATTTTCTATAATGGAATTAGTCATCCTGGGAACAAATGCAGCGGAGGCAGAGGAATTGGGAATATAAGGGATGGCGTTTTTACAGAGGAAGGTTGGGAGGTGGTGTAGTCAGGTAGCTGTGGGAGTCCGTGGGTTTGTAGTAGATGACCGTTGTTAGTCAGTCACCAGAGATGGAGAGGTCCAGGAAGGGAAGGAGGTGTCAAAGATTATCCAGGTGAATTTGAGGTCAAGGTGAAAGGTGTTAGTGAAATTAATGAACTGTAACCTCCCAACCTGCCTCAATGCTTTACAATTTGCCTACTGGTGCAACAGGTTCAGGGATGATGTCATTTCCCTAGCCCGACATTCGTTCCTGGAACATGAGGATAGTAATCATCCCTTTGTCAAGATTCTACTTGTTGACTACAGCTCTGCCTTTAAGACTATAATCCCAACCAAACTAATCTCCACATCCAAAACCTTTATAGAAGTTTATAAAATCATGAGGCTTATGGATAGGATAAATAGACAAAGTCTTTTCCTGGCGAGGGTGAGTGCAGAACTAGAGGGCATAGGTTTAGCATCTGAGGGGAAAGATATAAGAGAGACCTATGGGGCAACTTTTTCATGCAGAGAGTGGTACGTGTATGGAATGAGCTGTCAGAGGAAGTGGTGGAGGCTGGTACAACTGCAACATTTAAAAGGCGTCTGGATGGGTATCTGAATAGGAAGGGTTTGGAGGGGATATGGGCCGGGTATTGTCAGGTGGGACTAGATCGAGTTGGCATGGACTAGTTGGACCGAAGGGTCTGTTTCTGTGCTGTACATCCCTATAACTTTATGCTCTGCGACTGGATCCTTGACCTTCTGACCCACAGATTGCAACCAATGAAGATAGGCAACAGTATCTCCACCACAACAATCTTCAAAGCATGTGTACTCAGCCCCCTACTATATTCTCTATACACTCATGACTGTGTGGCCAAATTTCTTCTAAACTCCATCTTCAAGTTCGCTGACAACACCACTATTGTAGGCTGTGTATCGAACAATGACAAGACAGAATACGGGAAAGAGTACTTGATGACGTTGTACCAACATAACAATCTCTTCCTCAATGTCAACAAAACTGCAAGGTCAGCACAGTGGCTCAGTGGTTAGACTGCTGCCTCACAGTACCAGGGTTTCCACATTCTCTCGGTGTCTGTGTGGGTTTCCATCAGGTTCTCTGGTTTCCTCCCAAAGTCCAAAGATATGCAGGTTAGATGAATTGACCATGCTAAATTGCCCATCGTGTTCAGGGATGTGTCGGTTAGGTGCATTAGTCATGGTTAAAATCTAGGGTAGGGGATTGAGTTTGGGTGGGTTAATCTTCGGAAGGTTGGTGTGGACTGGTTGGGTCGAACGGCCTGTTTCCACACTGTAGTAATTCAATGATTCTATGAAAATAAAAGAGCTGATCCTTGACTTCAAGAAGCAAGGAAGAGGTATCTATATCAATAGAGCTAAGGTGGAGATGGCCCAGTATCAAATTCCTGAGAGTGACGGTCACCAACTATTTGCCTTGAACCACTCACTTGGATGCAACAGTCAAGAAGATGCATCAACATCTTTTCTTCCTTAGGAGGCCAGGGAAATTTGGCTGTCCATAAGGATCCTCACTAACATTTACAGATGCACCATAGAAAGCATTCTACTTAGAATCATCACAGCTTGGTACAGCAACTGCTCTGCCCAGGGGTGTAAGAAACTACAGAAAGTTGTGAACACAGTCCAGATCATCATGCAAGCCAACCTTCCACTAATTGACTCCATCTACACTACTTATTGCTGTGGAAAGGCAGTTGACATCATCAAAGAACCCTCCCACCCCAGTTACAATCTCTTCCAACCTCTTCTGTCAGTCTGAAGATACAAATGCTGAAACATATGTACAACAGGTTCAAGAACAGCTTCCCGCTATTATTAGGCTTCTGAATGGATCTCTTAGATTTCAAATGTAATGTTAATCGTGCAGCCTTAATTTTGTATTACTCACTCTGTTCATTCACTCTATGGTCTTTGTAAGTCATGCTCTGCTTATACTGCACGCGAAACAAAACTTTTCACTTTACTTAAATACATGTAACAATAAAAAATCAAAACAAATCCAATCAAAATCACCTGCTCTCAGTACTCCAAGTGGGATCAAACTGAGGTTATATATAAATATAGCATAACTTTTGCATTCTTATACTCCAGTTCTTTAGACATAAAGGCCAGCATTCCATTAGCCTTGGTGATTATTGTTTTTCAATGTCAATTATATTATCTTTATAACTGCTTAGTTTGGGACAAATTCTAATTTTTGAAATTGATTATTTTTGAAGCTGAACTGGGAGATTACAACATATCAGAACACTTGCCAGGCTACCTCGCCGATTATTCCTTTATCTCCAACCAGCCTCAAGATTTTGAAAAAGAAATAGCAAAATTGCATCAGCAACACAAGTAAGTTATTATCGTCCATATTCTATTTATTCCAGTCAATATTGTTTATAATGTTTTGAAACATTTGTGTTTGACTGTGTAATGTAAATGCGCTTTGTTTTTAAAAAAAACAGAGGACTCTCTCCTGCGGAATCAGAATTTAATTACCTAAATACGGCACGAAGCTTAGAACTATATGGAGTTGAATTGCACTACGCAAGGGTAAGTTTAAATCTGGTCCTTTCACTTGTCTTCCAGATATCCCTTTAAGGAGAATTGCATTCATCTTTACTCTGCAAAGTTCAGTTAATTTAAAACATTACACTTGTCAGTCAAGTTAATTTGTGCGTCACCTACTAAGTGTTCATATGCTTACCAACTCTGCTAAATAGTGTGATCATGAGCTGAATTGAAAAATCTTTCTAATTGCTGAGAGTAAGCATGCAGGTGATGAAGAAGGCAAATGGGAAGTTTGCTTTCATAGCAAAAGGATTTGAGTACAGGAGCAGGGAGGTCTTATTACGCTTGTACAGATCCTTGGTGAACCATATCTGGAGTATTGTGTGTAGTTTTGGTCTCCTTATCTGAGGAAGGATGTCCTGGCTATGGAAGGAGTACAACAAAGGTTTACTAAACTGCTTCCTGTAATGACAGGACTGATATATGAAAAGAGACTGGAAATGTTAGAACAGTATTCACTGGAGTTTGGAAGAATGAAGAGGCTCTCACAGAAACCTATAAAATTCTAACAGAACTAGACGGTGTAAATGGAGGAAGGATGTTTTTGAAGACTGGTGAGTCCAGAACCAGGGGTCACATTGGCATGATATTGGTTAGGCCATTTAGGTCCGAGATGAGACGTTTCTTCACCCAGAGAGTGGTGAGCTTGTGGAATTCTCTGTCACAAAATGCAGTTGAGGCCAAATTATTGAATCTTTTCAAGGAGTTAGATATAATTATTGTATCCAAAGGGATCAAATGGTGTGGGGAGAAAGTGGGAACAGGGTTCTGCATTTGGATGAGTAGCCATCATGATGTTGAGTGGTAGAGCAAGCTTGAAAGGCTGAATGGCCATCTCCTATTCATACATTTTCTGTATTTATTTGATCCTTCAACTTTCAGTTAGCCAAAATGAAGGATGCTTTATATGATATTTGGTGTGATGGTTCAGGGATAGATTAAGGTCAAGTTAAATTGATTGATGATTAATTTTGGTTTACCAGTATGTTGAACCACAAAACAATAAATTGGTGACTCTCCATGCAATTAATTCTTTGTTAGATTAGTGTTGTCCAATAAAAATTGCCACAGATGTAGCTACAACTGCATCATTTTAAGCCCGTGTTAATCATAGTTCAAACTGGCTTGCTTTCATTAGAGCGTTACCAATAAAGTGTATCACACATATTTACTTTGCAAATATCTAATTCAGTAATAAAGTTCTGTTTGCTTCAACATTCCTCAACAAATGCAAGCAAAAAAGGTTAAAAATGTAGATGCATTATATTGCACAGATATGAATGTTGAGATCCAAGAGCCTAACAGCTTTTTCTCTCATTTTCTTTGAATTTGCCAAACAGAAATGTGATTAACCAAATTTGGATCTTGGCAAGTCATCTGTCTATAGTTAGATGGTTATTAGGCTATTGTGAAGCCACCTTGCCTCAAGCACAATCATTGCATTTGAGAAAGCTAAGATTTGTACTTGGAAATAATCTTATTTAGGAAAATGTGATACACTCAATACTTTTCATGGCAATTTTAGAAACAGTTGGATCTGAGCTCCGTAGATGGAGGTTTAATAATGTAGCTATGTTCTAACCTAAAATTAAAGTATCTTAACCCATTGCCAGTGGTGTGTATTTTAATTAGACCACGGACTATGTAAGACATGTATGTGGTTAAAAATCAAAAAGGAGATAATATATCCATGATAATCAACACTTTTGGATAGCTGTGTTAAATTGTCCAGATGCAGAAACATCCTGATTTGAAATACTGATGAATATAAAATGCCTGGTGTTTTAATTTAGATTTGTTAATTTGATTCTCTCAGTTCTACAAAGCAATTTTTTTTAGTGGTGAACGTGGTTGCTTATATTTGAGGTCACACCCTGCATTTTGTGAACTGTTGACGGACATTTCCTCTTTCAGATGGGACCCCATAGAGTTATAAAGTCAGGGAGGTGTACAGCACAAACAGACCCTTCAGTCCAACCCGTCCATGCTGACCAGATATCCCAACCCAATCTAGTCCCACCTGCCTGCACCTGGCCCATATCCCTCCAGTCCCACCTGCCAGCACCTGGCCCATATCCCTCTCAACCCTTCCTATTCATATACCCATCCAAATGGCTCTTAAATGTTGCAATTATACTAGCCTCCACCACATCCTCTGGCAGCTCATTCTATACACGTACCACCCTCTGCGTGAAAAAGTTGCCCTTAGGTCTCTTTTATATCTTTCCCCCCTCACCCTAAACCTATGCCCTCTAGTTCTGGACTCCCCGACCCCAGGGAAAAGACTTTGTCTATTTATCCTATCCATGCCCCTCATAATTTTGTAAACCTCCATAAGGTCACCCCTTAGTCTCCGACGCTCCAGGGAAAACAGCCCCAGTCTATTCAATAGACCATAGACGCAGGAGTAGGCCATTCTGCCCTTCGAGCCTGCACCACCATTCAATATGATCATGGCTGACCATCCTTAATCAGTATCCTGTTCCTGCCTTATCTTCATAACCCTTGATTCCACTATCCTTGAGAGCTCTATCCAACTCTTTCTTAAATGAATCCAGAGACTGGGCCTCCACTACCCTCTGGGCAGAGCATTCCACACAGCCACCACTCTCTGGGTGAAAAAGTTTCTCCTCATCTCTGTCATAAATGGTCTACCCCGTATTTTTAAGCTGTGTCCTCTGGTTCGGCACTCACCCATCAGCGGAAACATGTTTCCTGCCTCCAGAGTGTCCAATCCTTTAATAATTTTCTATGTCTCAATCAGATCCCCTCTCTGTCTTTTGAACTCAAGGGTATACAAGCCCAGTCACTCCAGTGTTTCAATGTAAGGTAATCCCGCCATTCCAGGAATTGACCTCGTGAACCTACTCCCTCAATAACCAGAATATCTTTCCTCAAATTTGGAGACCAGAACTGCACACAGTACTCCAGGTGTGCTCTCACCAGGGACGTGTACAGCTGCAGAAGAACCTCTTTGCTTCTATACTCAATCCCTCTTGTTATGAAGGCCAGCATGCTATTAGCTATTCATCTCTCCCTTTAGCTCAAATCCTCCAACCTTGGCAACATCCTTGTGAATCTTTTCTGAGCCCTTTCAAGTTTCACAACATCTTTCCGATAGGAAGGAGACCAGAATTGCATGCAATATTCCAACAGTAATCTAACCTCATAGAAATGTACAGCATAGAAACAGAGCCTTCGGTCCAATTTGTCCATGCCACCAGACAGCCCAGTCTGGCCTAGTCCCATTTGCCAGCACTTGGCTCATATTCCTCTGAACCCTTCCTTTTCATGTGTCCATCCAGATTCCTGGCATCTCCTTTATGCAGCTGTTGCTTCTTGGATTTGACGTTGAGGTAGTCTAAATTTGTCCTGTTGTTTCTCCCAGAGCAAGTTGGCATTACTGAAGGGTATAGTTAGTTACATTAATAGGGAACTATTTAATTCCAATTCTATTCTCTTCCCTGGATGTATATTCGTAGACTCGGAGAGATATACAGCATAGAAACAGACACTTCAGTCGAACTCTTCCATGCTGACCAGATATCCTAAATAAATCTAGTCTCATTTGCCTGCATTTGGCCCATATCCCTCTGTATCCTCCTTATTCATATACCCATCCAGATATCTTTTAAATATGGTAATTTACCAGCCTTCAACACATCCCCTGGCAGTTCATTCCATAAATGCACCACCCTCTGCATTAAAAAAAAGTTGCCTGTTAGGTCCCTTTTAAATCTTTCCCCTCTCACCTTAAACCTATGCCTTCTAGTTTTGGACTCACCCACCCTGGGGAAACGACTTGTCTATTCACCCTATCAATGCCCCTCATGATCTTATACTCTGGAGGTTGAGGGGCAACCTTACAATGCTCCAGGGAAAATAACCACAGTGTATTCAGCCTCTCCCTATAGATCAAACCCTCCAACCCTTGTAAATCTTTTCTGAACCCTTTCAATTTTCACAACGTCCTAACTACAGCAGCATTCTTATTCAGCATTCATAAAGACAACATTTCAGAGATGCTGCATGTTGCAGCAAGCATCCTCAGTAGCGATAAGGCCTGAGATTTTGTGGTGTTTAATTATTTATTATTGAGAATGTTATCTCTGACCTCAAAAATAAAACACTATTACAGGTTTGCCTTGATTCACGTCACTGTTTGGAATTTTGATAATTTCATAGTTTTACTAATGAGATGAACGATAATACATCTAGAGGCAAATATACACAATTTGATGTGAAATTATTCTGTTTTTAAGGATCAAAGCAACACAGAAATTATGATTGGTGTGCTGTCAAGTGGAATTGTAATTTACAAGGGCAGGGTACGAATCAACTATTTTCCATGGTAAGAGCTCTCTACCTCCCATTTTAAGACCTGCTTTTGTTAAAGCCTTTGGATCACCCTTCCTTAATCTTTCTTTCTTTGGCTGACATTCTTTTTTTTTGATGCTTCACTGTAGCACCTTATTCCACATTAAAGGCTTTCCAAGGAAAGGAAATTGTTGGTTCACAATTTTGTCTTAGAGACGCTTTCTTTCCCCCTTTGGAACCTTCTGTTAAAGAATTTGTAGAGTCATAAAATTATCTATTTGAAAATTAATAGCCTTAAATTATGAGGTAATGTATATATTATGTTCAACCAAGAATGTTTTCTCAACAAGTAAGTCGAGTCAAAGAATTTCTTTAATTAAATCTCAGGAAGAATATTCAAAATACACTAACATAACATTGCTGCACTTTACATTGAGATAATCACGGGTGAAAAAAGTTAGCCACAGTTCCTCTACCTAGAGGAACATAAGTTGACTTCTGGCAACAACATATTATGTGAGCAGTTCCATGTTTTATTTTTCTCCAGTACTGTATCTGAGAGTCTTCTATATAATGGTTTGCTCTGCATGAAAAATTATTTACTCATATCAATCCTAAAATTTGCCTTTTCCTATTTAAACTTTTTTTTTCCTACTTGCTGTTTGACAAAAAGTAAAAAAAAAATTAGTCAATGTAATTTACTGTCAAATACGATTTAAAAATCATCCCTTGGATCACATCTCCCATGGCTTAAAAAGTTCTCATCTGTCTTCCCTTAAAACATTGGCCTTGAACACTGGCAAAACAACAAATTTCATTTACAATGCACTTCGCCCATGATTTGAGTTACGCCTTTGTTTCTTTACAACTCGATGATATTTCAAGAATTACTGTAATCTTACTTCTGTGAAGTGCTTGGGGTGCCTTAAGGTGAGAGTGGTGGCACAGAGGTACTGTTCCTGGACTTATAATCCACAACCTTAAATAAAACTACTGTTGGTAACCATGAAACCATTGACCATTATAGTACAAAATCTTTAGGAAAGGAAAATCTGTCATTATAATGTGGTCTGTCTGACAATGTGGTTAAAGTTAAAAATCTCACAACACCTGGTTATAGTCCAACAGGTTTATTTGGAAGCACGAGCTTTCGGAATGCTCCAGTGTTGGGCTATAACCAGGTGTTGTGTGATTTTTAACTTTGTCCACCCCAGTCCAATACTGTCCCCTTCAGAGAGGCACGGTGGCTCAGTGGTTAGCACTGCTACCTCACAGTGCCAAGGACATGGGTTCGATTCCAGCCTCGGGTGACTGTCTGTGTGGGTTTCCTCCCAGTGCTCTGGTTCCTCCCACAATCTGACGATGTGCAGTCAGGTGAATTCGCCATGCTAAATTGCCCATAGTGTTAGGTGCATTAGTCAGGGAAGTGGGTCTGGGTGGGTTACTCTTTCGAGGGTCGGTGTGGACTTGTTGGCCCAAAGGGCCTGTTTCCAAACTAGAGGGAATCTAATCTAATCTAATCCCCCACATCATGACAATGTAGTTGACACTTAACTGTCCTCTGAAATGGTTGCGTGAGCTGCTCAGGTACATCTGTCTGCTTCAAAGTCTGATAAAAGGAACAAAACTGGATGGACCACTTGGCACTGGAAATGATAACCGTATGCAAAGACAGTTTTGTTAATGTGAGAAGCAATAGTTTTGTTTGATAACTAGTGTGGTCCTTGGATGTTTTTACCCTATAATTAATACAACAATCACTTTCGGTGGTCTAAAGTTTGCACAGATTCAAAGAAAATCTCATTGGGGTAAGCCAAGCAAACCTGGGTGTGAACAGCGGCAGCAGAGTAAATGCCTGAGGAATGGGAGCATCAGTGAGTGGGCCTGAGGGTGAACAGCAACAGCAGCAGTATAAATACCTAAACAGAGGGGTCAGTCAGAATGAACATAGGGATAAACAGCAGGATTAATAGTTGAGTGAGGTCAGTCAGAACGCTCTTGGGAGTGATCAGGATAAATACCTAGTAGTGGGGTCAGTCAGAGTGAACCTGGTGGTGAGCAGCAGCAGCATGGAGCTGAATCTAGGGGCAGAGCTCTGGAGGTGATGTCACCACTCAAAAAATGACATACACTTGGCTGCTCAGGAATGAGGTTTGCAGACTGAGTGAGTAGTGTCTGAAGAGAGATAAAGGACTTTTGTAGTTGTTGTCCACTAAGAATGGACTGCAGGAGTGAGACGCCTGAGTTTGGTGACAAGAGTTGAATGTGGTGCTGGAAAAGCACAGCAGGTCAGGCACACACTCTACTGATCTCCAGCACCTGCAGTCCTCATTTTCTACCTTTGATGACAAGAGGGTAAGGTTGCACAATCAGTTGCTAAGTTGTTTATAGTTGATAAGGTTGATTTAGTTGACAAAGTTCAAAGTGGCAGAAGAACTGGATCCTTGGAATTCTCCTCCTGCAATATGTGGGAAATCAGGGGCACCACTGTTCATGGTGACTGTGTAAACAGGAAGTGTGTTCAGCTGCTGCTCTTGATTTGCCACATGGAGTGCCAAGAGTTGCAAGTAGACTCACTATGGGCATCCATGAGACTGAGAATGTTTTGTATGGCACTATTAGCAAGCTGCTCACACCACCATTAGGAGCTACTCCTGTTGAGATGAGTTTGGGTGACCACCAGGATGATGAGTAGTGGGCAGGCAGTGCAGAAGGCCCCTGTGGACATTCACCTCTCCAACAGGCATACCATTTTGAATATTGCTGTGGGGGAAGATAGTGCCTCAGGGGAAAGCAGCAGCAGCCACGTTAGTGGCACCACAACTGACACTGTTATAAGGCAGGGAAGATCGAATGCAGGTGAGCAGTAGTGGTAGTGGACTCTATATCTATATTTATAGGCACAGGTAGAAATTTATGTGCCCACAAGCAAGACTTCAGATGGTGTATTGCCTCCCTGGTGCTAGGGTCCTAGATATCTCTGAGCACAGGATGTTCTGATGAGGATGGATAGGCAGCCAGAGGTTTTGGTCCATATTGGTACCATAGGCCGAAAGAGAGGATGGTCCTGCAAGGGGAGTCAGGTAAGAAGTTGAAATGTGGAACTCTAGGATTGTAATCTCTGGATTATTTCATGTGCCACACACTGTGAAGTTAAGAATCGTAAGATTGAACATTTAAACATGTGGCTAATGAGCTGGTGTAGAAAGGAGGACTTCAGGCATTTGGATCATTCAGATGGTGTTCTGGGGCAAATGGGAACTGTACAAGAAGGAAAGGTTGCACCTAAACTGGAGGGCAGATTTATTAATGCCACCTGGGAGAATTTAGTGTGACAAAGATGGGAGCTAGAGTAGTAGGTCAGCAAGTAAAGTGGCTGAGGAAGAGAGAGACTAGAGGAAGAACTGATGGAGGTTACTGAATGCGGTAGGACTGACAGTTTGAAGTGTATTTATTTCAAATGCAAGGACAATGACAGGTAGGGCAGATGAACTTAGATTGGATTGATACATACAACTATGATGTTGTAGCTATTAGAGAGACTTGGTTGAAAGAGGCTCATGTTTGAGGCATGATAGAGAAGGTCCATAAAAGAGGTGGGGAGTTGCATTACTAATAAAGTAAAATATCACAGCTGTACTTAGGGAGGACATCTTGGAGGGCTTGTGTGCGAGGCCATAGGGGTAGAGCTCAGGAATAAAAAGAATGCAGTCACTTTGGGATTGCACTTTAGCCTCCCAACAGCCAGCGGGTGATGGAACAGATGTGGATTATGAAAAAATGTAAAATCAATAGGCTAATTGTGGTGTGTGACTTTCTGTATACTGAATGGGCTTGCTTAATGCCAGGGGCTTGAATGGGGTGGGGTGAGGCGGGGGTGGGATTTGTTAGGTGTGTCCAGGATGGAGTTTTTGAAACCATTTGCACATAGACCAATGAGGGAAGGGACCACACCAGAGCAGGTGATCAAAGTTTCACTGGTGGAGCATTTCGGGAACAGTGTCCATATATCTGTGAGTTTTAAGTTACGAATGAAAAAGGATAAGAATTTTCCTTTGAAAGTACTAAACTGGGGGAAGGCTAATTACCACAGTATTCAGCAGGAACTGGGCAATGTCGATTGGAGGCAGCTGTTTGAAGGTAAATCCACGTCTGGCATGTAGAAACCTTTTAAAGGCAATTGATTAGGTTTAGAGGAAGCATCACCTAGACCTGAAAAATCAACTGATTTTTCTTCACGGATGCTGCCAGATCTGAGCTTTTCCAGCAATTTCTGTTTTTGGTTCTGATTTCCAGCATCCATAGTTCTTTCTGCATTAATTAGAATTCAGGCCCAGCATCCTCCTGTGAAAATGAAGGATAAGGATGGCAAGTTTTCTGAACCTTGAATGACAAAAGAAATTGAGAACTTAATCAAAAAGGGAAAGGAGGATAAATAAAGTTTAGCAAACTGAATATAGGCAGAACCCTCAAAGAATGCAAAAATAGCAGAAAAGAACTCAGACAAGGAATTAGGACTGAAATAGGTCATGCAATATCTTTCACAAACAGGATTAAGGAAAATTTTAAGGCATTTACAGATATTTATGTATAGATATGTTATAAAATAAGGAGCAAGAGGGTACCTAAGGAAAAGGGTAGGTCCAGTCAAGAACAAAAATTTAGGCATGGAGCCGGGGGAAGTGAGTGAGGTCCTTAACTGATAGTTACGATCGGTAATTATCACCAAGGGAGAAGCCGTGGTGGATGGTAAGTCTTGGGAGGTGTGTATTGATATTCTGGGGAATTTCAATCGAAAGAAGGTGTTGGACATTTTAAAAAACATTAAGTAGACAGGTCTCCAGGACCTGTTAGTCTATCCAGAATGCTGAGGGAGGCATTGGGGAAGTTACTGGGGGCATGTACGAAATCTTTGTACCCTCTTTAGTTACAGGAGAGGTTCCAGAAAACTGTAGAATAGCTAGCATTGTTCCTTTGTTTAAGAAGGGCAACTGAGAATCTGGGAAATTACAGGCCAGTCAGTCTTGGGTCAATAGTAGGGAATTTATTGAAGGTGGTTCTTAGGGTTAGGATTTACTCACACTTAGAAAAATATGGATTTATTAGTGATAGGCAGCATGGCTTTGTGTGGGTAAGGTTGTCTCTCTCAAACTTGGACTTTAAGGAAGTGACAAAGGTAATTGAGGGCAAGGCAGCAGATGTTGTCCATATGGAGTTAAGCAAAGCCATTGACAAGGTTCCTTCTGGCAGGCGGATACAAAAGATGAGGTCACATCAGATGAGCTGAAAAGATGGATACAGAACTGGTTTATTTATAGAGTAGTGATGGAAGGAAGGGTATTTTTCAGATTGGAGATTTGTGACCAGCGGTGTTTGCAAGGATCAGTGCTGGGACCCATTTGTTTGTAATCTATATGAATGACTTGAAGGAGAATGTAAGTGATCTGATTGGAAGGTTTGTGGGCAGCACAAAGATAGGGGGAAATGCAAATCGTGAGGAAGTCTGACAGAGGATACTGCAGGATATAGATAGGCTGGAGATTTGGCCGGAGAAATGGCAGATGGAGTTTAATCTGGACAAATGCATTTTGGAAGATCTAATGCAGGAGGGAATTGTACAGTAAATGTCAGAAGCCTTAGTAGTATCACCATACAAAGGATCTAGCTGAACAGGTCCACAGTTCCTTGAAAGTGACAACACAAGTTGATAAGGTAATCAAGAAGGCATCTAGCGTGCTTGCCTTCATTGGTTGGGGCATAGAGTAGAAAAATTGGCAAGTCATATTGCAGCTGTATAGAACTTTAGTTAGGCCACATTTAGAATATTGTATATAGTTCCAGAAGGATATGGCAGCTTTGGAGAAGGTACAGAAAAAGTTTACCAGGATGTTGCTTGGTTTGGTAGGTATTAGCTAAGAAGAGAGATTGAACAAATTGGTTTGTTTTTGCTTGAAAGTCAAAGGGTGAGGGAACTATACAAAATTGAGGGGCATTAATAGAATGGATAGTCAGAGTCTTTATCTCAGGATAGATATGTCAATTACTAGTAGACATAGGTTTAAAGTATAAGGGGGAAAGTTTAAAGTAGATGTGAGAGGCAAGTGTTTTTTACAGTGAAGGTGGTAAGTCCCTGGAATGTGCTGCCTGAGGAGGTGGTGGAGGCAGATACAATACTAATATTGAGGCACAGCATCCGAGGAGCAGGAAAATTTGACGTTTTGGGCAAAAGCCCTTTTTTTTAAGATTAGATTAGATTCTCTCATCAGGAAGGATATACAAAGTTAAAAATCTCACAACACCAGGTTATAGTCCCAACAGGTTTAACTCCAAATCGTCAGGAAGGAGGCAGGGAGCCTCCGTGGTGGAGAGGTAAATGGGAGGGGGTTAGGGCTGGGGAGAAAGTAGCTTAGAGTACAATAGGTGGATGTAGGTGGGGATGAAGGTGATAGGTTGGAGAGGAGGGTGGAGCAGATAGGTAGGAAGGAAGATTGGCCAGTGGGACAGGTCATGAGGATGGTGCTGAACTGGCAGGTTGGAACTCTGGTAAGGTGGGGGGAGGGGAAATGAGGAAACTGGTGAAGTCCACATTAATGCCCGAGGGTTGAAGTGTTCTGAGGTGGAAGATGAAGTGTTCTTCCTCCAGGCATTGGGTGGTGGTGGAGGAGGCCCAGGACCTCCATGTCCTTGGCAGAGTGGGAGGGGGAGTTGAAATGTTCGCCCACGGGGCAATGTGGTTGATTGGTGCAGGTGTCCCGGAGATGCTCCCTGGAGCACTCTGAGAGTGGGAGTTCAGTCACCCCAATGTAGAGGAGACCGCATCGGGAGCAACGGATACGATAAATGACATTGGTGAATATGCAGGTGAAACTTTGACGGATGGGGATGGTTCGTTTGGGGCCCTGGATGGAGGTGCGGAGGAGGTGTGGGCACAGGTTTTGCAATTCCTGCGGTGGCAGGGGTGGGGGCTGGGAGGGGAGGGTGGGTTGTTGGGGGTGTGGACCTGACCAGGTAGTCACAGAGGGAATGGTCTTTGTGGAAAGCGAATAGGGGTGGGGAGGGAAATATATCCCTGGTGGTGGGGTCCGTTTGTAGGTGGCAGAAATGTCGGCGGATGATACAGTTTATGCGGAGGTTGGTAGGGTGGAAAGTGAGGACCATGGGAGCTCTGTCCTTGTTGCGGTTGGAGGGGTGGGATTTGAGGGCGGAGGCGCAGGACGTGGATGAGATGCGCTGGAGGGCATCTTCAAACACGTGGGAAGGGAAATTAGTCTTTAAAGAAGGAGGCCATCTGGTGTGTTCTGTGGTGGAAGCCACAGCTCCTGGGAGCAAACATGGTGGAGGCGGAGGAATTGGGCTATATTTCCCAAAAATGGGATCAAGGACTTAACGGGATACAGACAACATAGAGACAGAAAATTTTTAGTTTAAAAAGGCATCTTATGTTGGTGCTGTCTTGTGGGCTGAAGAGCCTGTTCCTGTACTGGACTATTTTTTTGTTCTTTTAAAATGACAGAAAATGGCCTCAATGTAGTCAAAGTGCTCATCTTGGTTCATGTTCTTACTATGGCCTCTGTCTCAGCTTCACCTTCCTGACTCCCTTATCAGCAGAGTATGCACTGAAAATGACACCACTGTGCACAGAATGTGCTAATGCCACTGCCACAGACTCTTCCTGCAGCCTGTCCTATCGTGGGCACCTGATTTAGGTGTACCTACACATGCATACCAACCATTTTGACTTCCGGATAATGTTATCATTGACACTCTTACATAAATCCTAATTAGAAAGCATACACGCGTTCCTTATTTAAAAAGTTTAAAAAAAAGGAAATGGGTGTAAGGAGAGCTTTGTGATTTCAGCAACAAACAGTCTTGTGGCTCTTTCAATTCACTTCCAGGACTGAGATGTGTGCCTTCTGCATTTGTGATCAGACCTAATGTGGTAATCAAAATTAATCTGTCTCGAGTACTATGCAGCTTAAACAGGGCTGCTTGAAACCTTAACTCTATACATGTGATGTTCTAACATGAGATTTTAGTTATTTTGATTTTGCATATCAGTGATTAGATTAGATTAGATTACTGAGAGTGTGGAAACAGGCCCTTCGGCCCAACAAGTCCACACCGACCCGCCGAAGTGCAACCCACCCAGACCCATTCCCCTACATTTACCCCTGCCCCTAACACTACAGGCAATTTAGCATGGCCAATTCACCTAACCTGCACATTTTTTGGACTGTGGGAGGAAACCCACGCAGACATGGGGAGAATGTGCAAACTCCACACAGTCAGTCAGTCACCTGAGGCGGGAATTGAACCCAGGTCTCTGGCACTGTGAGGCAGCAGTGCTAACCACTGTGCCGCCCATTAGGTTTTATTAAATAATGCAGCAGGAGATTCTTTGGCCCATCATGTCTGCGCCAGCTGTCTGAAATAAGTATCTCTTCATGCTTCTTTCCCCACCCAACCTTTTCCCCAGAGCCCTGCACTTTTACCCTGTTTAAGTATTAATCTGATTTTCTTTTGAAAGTTACTATTGAGTCTGGTTCCACCAGCCTTTCCAGCAATCGATGGGAAAAAAAGGTCTGGTCTAGTTATCCCTGTAGATTTCAGCTGACATAGATGTTGTACTTATCATTTACAGATGATGCCTTACACCAGCGATGTTCTTTTCATTATGCCAAACAAAGTGAGCAGTTAATTTAGAGGAATCCCATAAATTGTCGCATTAGTCTCTTTCAGTCTTTCTTGTGTAATACAGTGCATCTTAAGTCTTTCTTTTTAAGCACACTTAGTGTTTATATGTACAACTAGAGTACTTTGAATCAAGTGAATCAAACATAGGAGCCTTTTATAATCTCTATGCACCAATTTTATTTGAGTAAAATACATTAAAACTAATGTGCTCGACAGTTTGTTTAGGTACTTCATTGTCACTATGTGACTCCAGTCCAGTTACTTAGAAACATACGATACAAAAAAAAGCATGCCATTTGGCCCCTCAAATCTACCCTGCTATAAATCAGGTTTTTGCTGAGCTATGTCTATTTCTAACTCCACATTCTTATCTATCCTAATGATCTTTGATGCCATTACCTAGCAAGGGTTATCTACCTCTGCCTTAAAAATGTTCAATAATCCCAATTTACAGACAGAATTCTAAAGTCCCTCAGCTCTGAGAGAAAATGTTTCTCCTCACTGTCCTAATTTTAAAACTATTCTGGGAACTAGAATTTGATTATCACCATGGCAGATGAAGTTTGAATTCAATAAAAATCTGAAATATATAGTCAAATGATGACCATAATACCATTGTCGATTGTCGGAAAAAAAACATCTGTTCGTGAATTTCCTTCAGAAAAGGAAACTACCACTCTTATATGGTCTGGCCTACATGTGACTCCAGATCCACAGCACTGTGGCTGACTCTTATAGACCTCTCCATACATTGAGGGTGGACAATAAATGATTGTGTAACCAACAATGCCCACTTCCTGTGAATGCTTAAGAACAAAGCCTGCCAGATTTTTGTCCACTCTCTTAACTTTCCTATATTCATCTGCATATTCTTCAAGTCGTCTTCATAACTTTCAAACCTCATCTGTGAATCCATACTCCCCTCATGTAAGTCATTAATGTAAATTGTAAAAGATTTAAGCTCCAACACACACCCCAGACCTCCATTGAACTTTTCATTTCCTGCCAATCAGAACAAGACCCATTTATGCGTATTCTGTATTTGCTGCTAGCCAACTAATTTTTGATGCATGTTAATAGATTACCTGCCACATTGTAAACATTTTTCTGCAATAACCTTTGTGGCACCTTATCAAGTGACTTTTGAAAATCCAAGTATAATATCTTCAGCAACGTTTAAGTGGCATCTTAAGTGACAGATGCATGAATAGACAGGGAATAGAGGGCTAGAGATTTATAGCTGAGACAGGAGTCATTTGTTACCACAAAGGGCCTGTTCTGTGCTGTACTGATCTATGTTCTTTAATACATCTACAGGCTGTCCCTTATCTTTAAAGAAGTAACATACTGAAGCAGTTTAATACTTTGAACATGATTTCCCTTTCAAAAAACATGCTGATTATCTGGATTACCTCAAATTTTTAAGTGCTCAGCTATAATCTATTTAGTGATCAATTCTAATACCTTCCTGACAAGAGACATGAAGTTAACTGGCCTTTAGCTGGCAGTTTACTGCCCTCTTCCTCCTTGAATAGAGGGATATATTTTCTGTTTTTTGATCAGTGGCACATTTCCATAATCGACATAATTTTGGAAGGTTAATAGCTATGCAAATGCTACTTCATTGGCTACTTCTTTTAAAACCCCAGGATAAAGAATCTGGACCTAGAGACTTGTCACTTGAGCTCCTTAAGTTTGCTTAGTGCGTAATTAAAAGTTCAAAGAGTTGCAGATGCTGGAAATCAAACAAAAACAAAAATTGCTGGAAAAGTGCAGCAGGTCTGGTAGCATCTGTGGCAAGAAATAAGAGTTAACATTTTGGGCCACTCGATCCAAAACATTAACTCTGGCTTCTCTCCACAGTATGCTTAGTACCCTTTTGCTATTGAAATTTCAGTAAGTTCATCGCCCTCACACATCTAGGAGTATAGATATCACCAGGGATGTTTTCAAATCCTCTAAAAGAAAACAGAAGGAAAATATGATTTTGCTGCTGCTTGCACCACTCTGTCCCACTCCATACGAGCCATGACCTCCTTTGACCCGAATTATCCACAGTTCAAAGCATTTGGCTGCAATCTGGAAATACCCAACAGCCTCAACCCTAAGGAGCTACACTGGGGATACTTTAGCTGTACTAAAGCCTTGGCCTTCCTGTAACTTTCAGTGTACAATGCCTGTGCCTGATGAGAGTTAATACCTTTTCAATAATGCCTTCTGCAAGCCTGCTAGCCAGAGCTTTTCCCCTACATACTTTTGTCCACCATACAGAATTAAATTTCCTAATTAGTATAGAGGTTGCATGTTTGCCTGAATTTCACGCATATGATTTTGAGAGATGACAGTCACCGTCAGATTGCAACTCGACGACTTTTTCTTTACATTTAAGAAACAGCTCCATTTTTCTAATATGGAATTCCTATTAGGGCTCCTTCAGAAACAATGGGCATACTTTAAACCTGACAACTTTAACCTTCTCGTGTAAGATAATTGAGGAAAGTCAAACCCACTCTCTTTTTCACTGCAGTAGATGCTGTATTCTTTGATTTTAAATGCCCAACATTATTAACAACCACTTTAGCAGTTCCTATGTAAAGTAAATGATAAATTAGGATGGTAGGATGAGGGGGGGAATGTCCAGCAGGGTTGTGAGTCCCTTTGGGATGGTAGGTAGATCAGGTCTGGTGGCTGTAGAGGGGATCATTGTTGCTTTTGGAGAGGAGTGGCTGTTGGGTCCAAGAGGTGAGGAGTAGGGTCGGGTCTCAAAGGGGGAACGAATTGTTGTTGGGCATGTCACATGCTGAGGGGAGAGGGCTTGTGTCAAGTCAGGGTCCATGGTGATAACGGCTGGAGGAAGGGGGAGTGGTATGTGGGGAGGAATCAGTTTTGTAGTTATCCAGGAAGAGTTAGACAAGTTAATTGTGTAACTTTTCCTGGAAAACTACCCAACTGCATTGCGACCCCCTGCCCAAGAATTCTTCTTGCAGGGGATTGGCGATTGGCTTCTTAAATTTCCATTGTCTTTTTGACTAATTACAAGTTGTGTTGTGTTTTTTTGGAGGCCTAATGAATTATCTCATCATATCTTACCTCATTAACCATGTATCCCCTCCCATTTCATCTCTTGCACTCACTTCTAGCCCCATTTTACCATTTGTCATTCCCAAAACAAATTGCCACTCAGTGGGTATCCATTGAAAGACCCGCATCTCTCATACCTGCACCAGCTTTGAAAGGTCAATATGCAACAGACAAGCCCTGGCAATCCACTGTTTCTCCTCGCCAGCAACATAATGGCACGACAAACACAAAGCCATGTTGCCTCACGCATGCAAATCCATTCTCTCATTTTAATCTCTGTTTAACCATCAGGCCATACATTTTACCTGACTTTACATACATCCCATCTGAAGACCCTTTGAGTCCTTGCTTCTCTTTCATGACCAGCAACTAGTCTGCAGTCCATGACTGTCTGCTGAACCGAACTCACGTCGATCAGAATGGGTACCAATCAGGTCTTCTGTATATTGTATAATTTCCTTTAATTTCCATACAACTTTATTTCTACCAAGGATTCCACAGTTTCCTGATGTGCATCTCATCTATGCTGCAGAAGCAATTAGTTTGTCATCAGAAAATCTAGGCAAGTGTGTTTTGACCACTACCTGTAACATTAAAAATAGGTCTTCAAAGTTTGGGAGAAGATTTGTAACTTGGGTGCTCATTGTTGTGGTTATGTTTGTCGAGCTGGGAATTTGTGTTGAAAACGTTTCGTCCCCTCTCTAGGTGACATCCTCAGTGCTTGGGAGCCTCCTGTGAAGCGCTTCTGTGCTGTTTCCTCCGACATTTATAGTGGCTTGTCTCTGCCGCTTCCAGTTGTCAGTTCCAGCTGTCCGCTGCAGTGGCCGGTATATTGGGTCCAGGTTGATGTGTTTGTTGATAGAATCTGTGGATGAGTTCCATGCCTCTAGGAATTCCCTGGCTGCTCTCTGTTTGGCTTGCCCTATAATAGGAGGAGATCCCCTCCCCCCACCTTGTCTCAGTCAAATCCCTCGAACTCAGCACTGCCTTCCTAACCTGCAATTTTCTTCCTGACCCCTCCGCCCCCACCCCACTCCGGCCTATCACCCTCACCTTGACCTCCTTCCACCTATCGCATTTCGAATGCCTCTCCCCCAAGTCCTTCCTCCCTACCTTTTATCTTAGCCTGCTGGACACACTTTCCTCATTCCTGAAGAAGGGCTTATGCCCGAAACGTCGATTCTCCCTTTCCTTGGATGCTGCCTGACCTGCTGCGCTTTTCCAGCAACACATTTTCAGCTCTTTTTCTTGCCCTATAATAGTAGTGTTGTCCCAGTCGAATTCATGTTGCTTGTCATCTGCGTGTGTGGCTACTAAGGATAGCTGGTCGTGTCGTTTCGTGGCTAGTTGGTGTTCATGGATGCGGATCGTTAGCTGTTTTCCTGTTTGTCCTATGTAGTGTTTTGTGCAGTCTTTGCATGGGATTTTGTACACTACATTGGTTTTGCTCATGCTGGGTATCGGGTCCTTCGTTCTGGTGAGTTGTTGTCTGAGAGTTGCTGTTGGTTTGTGTGCTGTTATGAGTCCTAGTGGTCGCAGTAGTCTGGCTGTCAGTTCAGGAACGCTCCTGATGTATGGTAGTGTGGCTAGTCCTTTGGGTTGCGGCATGTCCTCGCTCCGTTGTCTTTCCCTTAGGCATCTGTTGATGAAATTGCATGGGTATCCGTTTTTGGCGAATACATTGTATAGGTGTTCTTCTTCCTCTTTTTGCAGTTCTGGTGTGCTGCAGTGTGTTGTGCTGAAAATGTGTTGCTGGAAAAGCGCAGCAGGTCAGGCAGCATCCAAGGAACAGGAGAATCGACGTTTCGGGCATAAGCCCTTCTTCAGGAAGAAGGGCTTATGCCCGAAACGTCGATTCTCCTGTTCCTTGGATGCTGCCTGACCTGCTGCGCTTTTCCAGCAACACATTTTCAGCTCTGATCTCCAGCATCTGCAGTCCTCACTTTCTCCTTGCAGTGTGTTATGGCCCTTTTGAATAGTGTCTTGATGCACCTTCATTTGTGTGTGTTGGGGTGGTTGCTTTCATAGTTCAGGACTTGGTCTGTGTGTGTGGCTTTCCTGTATACCTTTGTGCTGAATTCTCCGTTAGGTGTTCTCTGTACCATCACGTCTAGGAATGGGAGTTGGTTATCCTTTTCTTCCTCTCATGGATCGGACAGGGGACGAAACGTTTGCAACATAAATTCCCAGCTCGGCGAACAGAACCACAACAACGAGCACCCAAGCTACAAATCTTCTCCCAAACTTTGAACACCTACGGGCGAGAGACGCTAAGACAAGCCAGGAAATGGGAATCCTGTGCCAGCCACCTAAGCGCCACATTCAAACAACTCCGGTTCCTGCATGAATGCTGAAAGAATCAAATCCTTCCACATGTGTCAGATACAGACCACCAGTCAATAATACACAAGCCAGGGACACAGCCAGACAGAACAGACTCAGGATAATCCAGGTAATGATTACAGACACTCACAACAGACTTCACAATTACAGACAAGAAATTGCGCGCCAAAACTCGTTAATTTCAAAAACCACCAATCAGGAATGGACCCGAACCATAGAATAGGCCGTCACCATAGGACAGAACAGAACCACACGCCGCAAAAAAAAAGCACTAAAAGAAAAAATGGCCAAACTAACACACAACGAAGAGGACACCACAACACACACCTGGGTTAAAAACCTCTCCCACAGACAGCTCACAGACAAGGAAAGAACAATACTGGCCAAGGGACGCCAAGACAGCAGACTTCCTAGCAGCACTAGAATGCACACTGAGGAACAATGGACTGACAGAAGAGACACAGCAAACAGTGAGACCAAGTATCGTACCTCTGATAACAAGGAAAAGACAAACACATAACCTCAACGCCAAGGAGAGAGAAGCACTAAAATCACTAAGAAACGATAAGAACATAATCATACTACCAGCAGACAAAGGCAGAATGACGGTCATCCTGGACAAAGCAGAGTACATCCAAAAAGCACAACAACTACTTGCAGATACCAACACCTACCAAAAGAGGGAGTTTGACCCCACCCCACAGCTCACGAATAGGATGAACAACATACTGAGGAATCTACAAAAAAACGGCAGATAACAAGGTCTGACCCACAAAGAATGAAACCTGAAAGCAATAACACCCCCAGATTCTATGGACTACCTAAAGTGCACAAACCAGACATCCCACTCAGACCCATAGTATCACTACCAGGGACACCATCACACAAACTGACTAAAGAACTACACCAGAAACTGAAACACCTGATCAGCGGATCCAGACAAACTATACAATCAACACAGGAATTCTTGGACATCATCAGAAATATACACATAGACAAGGAAGAAACCATGGTCTCATTCGATGTAACGGCACTGTTCACCTCTATCGACACAACCCTAGCCAGAGAAACAACAGCCAACCTGCTGGACATACAGAACAGACAACGGACGTTGAACCTATCAACAAAGACTGCATACTTAAACTACTGGACCTGTGTCTCACAACACACTTCACATTCAACAACCAGATATACAAACAAATCAACAGAACACCCATGGGCTCACCGATCTCTGGACTCATAGCAGAAGCAGTGATGCAAAGGTTAGAACAAACAGTCTTACTGCAAATTCAACCCAAACTCTGGGTCAGATATGTGGATGACACCTTTGTAATTACTAAAAACACAGAAATAGAGAACACACACCGGATCATCCACGCCACACTCACAGGAATCCGATTCACGAGAGAGGAAGACAAGGATAACCAACTCCTATTCCTCGACGTGATGGTACAGAGAACACCGAATGGAGAATTCAGCACAAAGGTATACAGAAAAGCCACACACACAGACCAAGTCCTAAACTATGAAAGCAACCACCCCAACACACAAACGAAGTTGCATCAAGACACTATTCAAAAGGGCCACAACACACTGCAGCACACCAGAACTGCAAAAAGAGGAAGAAGAACACGTTTACAATGTATTCGCCAAAAACAGATACCCGTGCAATTTCATCAACAGATGCCTAAGGGAAAGACAACGGAACGAGGACATGCTGCAACCCAAAGGACTAGCCACACTACCATACATCAGGAGCATTTCCGAACTGACAGCCAGACTACTGCGACCACTAGGACTCATAACAGCACACAAACCAACAGCCACGCTCAAACAACAACTCACCAGAACGAAGGACCCGATACCCAGCATAAGCAAAACTAATGTCGTGTACAAAATCCCATGCAAGGACTGCACAAAATACTACATAGGACAAACAGGAAAACAGCTAACGATCCGCATCCATGAACACCAACTAGCCACGAAACGACACGACCAGCTATCCTTAGTAGCCACACACGCAGATGACAAGCAACATGAATTCGACTGGGACAACACTACTATTATAGGGCAAGCCAAACAGAGAACAGCCAGGGAATTCCTAGAGGCATGGCACTTATCCACAGATTCTATCAACAAACACATCGACCTGGACCCAATATACCGGCCACTGCAGCGGACAGCTGGAACTAACAACCGGAAGCGGCAGAGACAAGCCACTATAAATGCCGGAGGAAAGATCACAGAAGCGCTCCACAGGAGGCTCCCAAGCACTGAGGATGTCACCTAGACAGGGGACGAAACGTTTGCAACACAAATTCCCAGCTCGGCGAACAGAACCACAACATTAAAAATAGGTCATTTAGCGCCCTCTACCAAAGCTCGAAGATGTTTACTGCTGGTTCTTCATTCTCAGCTGTGACATTTACAGAACTGAGAACACTTACTTGACAATTTTCCATTTATTTAATGCTTGCTTGTTGACTTTGTGCCTAATTTCCTCGCTGCAAATGTATGTATGTTCCAATACCTATACATTGACTCCCATGTTGTCACAACGTGTCAACTTCCCTGAGACCAAAATGAATTGGCCTTGAACTCCTACTTGGGGCCTGCCTTCTCAATTTACTTTTCATGACAATGCGAACACAATGTTTATATCTTAATTACTGGGCAATTTCAATGTTACTCGCAAAGAGCTTTGAACCAAATTGACAGAGAGCATTTCTGTTGATTTACCTACGAATCCAGCATTCTTTAGTTGTTTGCAGATTTCATAACCGTTTATATGGCAAATTATTATAAAATTCATGTGGTATGTCTTCTTATAAGATGCTTCAGAATTGCAGTCTGAGTTTTCTGTAAATCTGCCAAAACAATCCTTCCTATAGCTTTTGCCCTCAGAAATTATATTCCATGGAATTATATTTTAAAACAGTCGCATACCTTGGATTTGTTTCTTTGTTGTCTTTCTTGTTTCTTGTCTAATTTATATTGAATAACTCTGTAATATGATTTCCAGCATTTGGCATGATTGTATGTTATGTCTGTCACTAGATACTTATTGATTTTTGGGTCCCTTAAATCTGACTGGGATAAACATGTGATGCATAAAATCATTAGAGTACATGATGTCATTGGCTTTATTTCTCCATAACGGTGTGTGCATATTAAAATGCCTGTGTGTCACTCTAAAAGCACTAGGTTTCCTTGATACACTTTCATTAAAGGCAATGTTCATATTTAGAGCATTATACCTATTTGGTTCAAGGAATTGTGTTATTTTATCAAGTGATAAATTTGGTGCACGAGGGTTTAACTTTCCTCGAGTGTTATCTTGGAATTCGAATTAGATTTGTTAAGTGCGATAAGAAATAATTATTCTGAGCAAGGGTCGCTGGACCCAAATGTTCACTCTGATTTATCTTCACAGATGCTGTCAGACTTGCTGAGCTTTTCCAGTGACTTTTGTTTCAGTTCTCATTTGCAGCATTTGCAATAATCATTGGTTGCCTTGAACTAATATGGTACACATAAATAATGCATTTATTAATATGTTGAGCTCAACAGGAATCTCATCTGATTAGATGATACAGCATGTTTAGAAAGGGGAGATGGGTAAGTTTGGCCTTTAGATTTGACCACAGAGGGATTTTTCAATTCCCTTTGTTTTTGAGGTGCCACATTGTCAAGTAGAGTCGTAGCGTCAGAGTCTGAGAGTTGTACATCAAGGAAACAGACCCTTCAAACTACATTGGGTTGGGCTATCTGGTCAGCATGGACAATCTCGTACCATCTGCCAAACCCTTCCTTTTCATATACCCTTCCAGATGCCTCTTAAATGTTGCAATTGTACCAGCCTCCACCATTTCCTCTGGCAGCTCATTCCATACACATACCAACATTTGTGTGAAAATGTTGCCCCTTAGGTCTCTTTTATATCTTTCCCTCTCACCCCAAACCTATGCCCCACCCCAGGAAAAAACAATGTCTATTTATCCTATCCATGCCCATCATATTTTTATAAACCTCTAAGGTCACCCTTCAGTCCCTGACGCTCCAGGGAAAACTACCCCAGTCTATTCAGCCTCTCCCAATAGCTCAAATCCTCCAACCCTGGCAACATCCTTGTAAATCTTTTCTGAACCCTTTCAAGTTTCACAACATCTTTCTGACAGGAAGGAGACCAGAATTGCACACAATGTTCTAACTGTGGCCTCACTAATATGCTGTACAGCCACAACATGACCTCCCAATGCCTGTATTCAATACTCTGACCAATAAAGGAAAACGTACCAAACGCCGCCTTCACTATCCTGTCTACTTGCGACTCCACTTTCAAGGAGCTATGAACCTGCACTCCAATGTCTCTTTGTTCAGCAACACTCCACAGGATCTTACTGTTGTGTATAAGTCCTGCTAAGATTTGCTTTCCCAAAATGCAGCACCTCACATTTATCTAAACTAAACTCCATCTGCCACTCCTCAGCCCATTGGCCCATCTGATCAAGATCCCTTTGTAATCTGAGGTAACCTTCCTTGCTGTACACTACACCACCAATTTTGTTGTCATCTGCAAACTTACTGACTATACCTCTTATGCTTACATCCAAATCATTTATATAAATGACAAAAAGTAGTGGACCCAGCACTGATCCTTGTGGCACTCCACTGGTCACAGGCCTCCAGTCTGAAAAACAATCCTCCACCACCACCCTGTTTTGTACCTTTGAGCCAGTTCTGTATCCAAATGTCTAGTTCTCCCTGTATTCCATGAGATCTAACCTTGCTAACCAGTCTCTCATGGTGAGCCTTGTTGAGTGCCTTACTGAAGTCCATTTAGATCACATCCATCGCTGTGCCCTCAACAATCCTTTTTGTTACTTCAAAAAACTTAATCAAGTTTGTAAGATATGATTTCCCACACACAAAGCCATGTTGACTATCCTTAATCAGTCCTTACCTTTCCAAATGCATGTACATCCTGTCCCCCAGGATTCCCTCCAACAACTTACCCACCACCGGCGTCAGGCTCACTGGTCTATAGTTCCCTGGCTTGTCCTTACCACCTTTCTTAAATAGTGTCACCACGTTAGTCATCCTCCAGTGTTCTGACAACTCACCTATGACTATCAATGATACAAATACCTCAGCAAGAGGCCCAGCAATCACTTCCATACCTTCCCACAGAGTTCCAGGGTACACCTGATCAGGTCCTGGGAATTCTTGTAGCCCTTCCTCTTCTGTAATATGGACATTTTTCAAGATGTCACCATCTATTTCCCAACATTCTATATCTTCCATGTCCTTTTCCACAGTAAATACTGATACAAAGTACTCGTTTAGTATCTTCCTCCATCTCCTGCGGCTCCATGCAAAGCCCGCCTTGCTGATCTTTGAGGGGTCCTATTCTCTACATAGTTACCCTTTGACCTTAATTTATTTGTAAAAACCCTTTGGATTCTCCTTAACTCTATTTGCCAAAACTATCTCATGTCCTCTTTTGCCCTCCTGATTTCTCTCTTAAGGATATTCCTACTGCCTTTATACTCTTCTAGAGATTCTCTGGATCTATCCTGTACGTGATATATGCGCCCTTCTTTTTCTTAACCAAACCCTCAATTTCTTTAGTCATCCAGCATTCAACATACCTACCAGCTTTTCCTTTCACCCTAACAGGAATATACTGTCTCTGGTCTCTCTTTATTTCATTTTTGAAGGCTTCCCATTTTCCACCCATCCCTTTTCCTGTGAACATCTGTCCCTAGTCAGTTTTTGAAAGTTCTTGCCTAATACCATCAAAATTGGACTTTCTGCAATTAGAACTTCAACTTTTAGATCTGGTCTATCCTTTTCCATCGTTATTTTAATAGAATTATGGTCGCTGGCCCCAAAGTGCTCCCCCATTGACACCTCAGTCACCCCCTGCCCCGCCTTATTTCCCAAGAGTAGGTCAAGTTTTACACCTTCTCTAGTAGGTACATCCACATACTGAATCAGAAAAATTTCTTGTACACTTAACAAATTCCTCTTCATCTAAACCCTTAACACTATAGCAGTCGCAGTCTATGTTTGAAAAGTTAAAATCCCCTACCCTAACCACTCTTATTCTCACAGATAATTGAGATCTTACAAATTTGTTTCTCAATTTCTGACTATTAGGGGGTCTATAATACAATTCCAATAAGGTGATCATCCCTTTCTCAGTTCCACCCAAATAGCTTCCCTGGATGTATTTCCAGAAATATCCTCCCTCCGTACAGCTGTAATCAAAATCTCCATTCCCCATCCTCTGTTGCCTCCCTTTCTATCCTTCCTGTAGCATTTGTATCCTGAAATATTAAGCTGCCAGTCCTGTCCATCCCAGAGCCATGTTTCTGTAATTGTTATGATATCCCAGTCCCATGTTCCTAACCATGCCCTTAGTTCATCTGCCTTCCCTGTTAGGCCTCTTGCGTTGAAATAAATGCAGTTTAATTAATCAGTCCTACTTTGTTCTCTGCTTTGTCCCTGCTTGCACTGACTGTTTGACTCCCTTCTGTTCTCCTCTGTGTCAGTCTCAGATTGATCTCTTTCCTCACTATTTATTCCTGGATCCCACCCTCCAACCTTACCAGTCTAAATCCTCCTGAGCAGCTCCAGCAAATCTCCCTGCCAGGTTATTAGTCCCCTTCCAATTTAGGTGCAATCCGTCCTTCTTGTACAGGTCACTTCTACCTGAAAAGCAATTCCAATGATCCAGAAATGTGAATCCATCTCCCAAACACCAGTTCCTCAGCCAAGCATTCATCTACTCTTATCCTCCTGTTCTGCCCTCACTAGCTTGTAGCACTGGGAGTAATCCAGATATTACTATGTTCAAGGACCTCCTTTTTAAATTCATGCCTAACTCTCTGTAATCTCCCTTCAGAATCTCAATCTTTCCCTTCCAATGTCGTTGGTTCCAATGTGTACAACGATCTCCTGCTGGCCCTTTTCCCCCTTGAGAACATTCTGTACCGTCTCTGAGACATTCTTGATCCTGGCACCAGGGAAGCAACGCACCATTCTGATTTTTCGCTGCTGGCCACAGAAACATCTGTATGTACCTAGGCTAGAGTGTCCCCTTGGAACCCAACATACCCAAAACAGCATACCAGTTTGAAATGGGTATAGCCACAAAGGACTCCTGCACTACCTGCCTACCTCTCTTACCTTTCCTGAAGTAAACCCATCTATGTGACTGTATCTGCAACTTTTCCCCCTTCCTATAACTGCTATCTATCACATCCCCTTGCTCTTGTAAATTCCTCATTGCCTCTAACTGTCTCTCCAACCGAACCATTTGATCTGATAGGATTTGCAACCAACGGCATTTATTATAGATGTATTCCTCAGCAACACCTAAACTCTCCCTAAACTCCCACATCCAACAAGAAGAGCATATCACTCTACTAAAGGCCATTTTTGCTTCTTTCACTCTACAGATCTCTACAGCATTGTCTTATTCCTCTACAAAACCTTGCTCCAGTTTAAATTAATACTTATGGCTTATATTTTTAAGTTTCATCAAGAGTCATATCTCAATATAACATATAATCAAGGAAGAACACACTCTACTCACTCCTGCGGACTTACTGTAATGCCACACTTAAAAATATTCACTTGCCTGTTTCTGTGCTGTGACCTCTCCCAAACAGATTCCACCAAGATGAGTTATGAATTTCAGTGTTTGTTAATTTTCCCAAATGCACTCCAATGTCCAGCGATACATGAATTCAATAGCAAAGGTAGTAACTGTGCAGATTCACTGCTGTGTCAGTTAGCAGTGTGGGTTTCTTTCTCTATCTATCCTGCACTGACTTCACCATGTGTTTCCTTTGTCTGTCCCTCTCCCTTTTAAAAGTGCCATTGTTCTGACTACTTTTTCTCCAAAGTTCCAAAACAATGCAACAGCATATAAAACAGTAATTGCTGCTCCTGGCATTCGAGGAAATCACCTCCAACACCTAAAATACCTCAGAAAAGGAGTAACCTGTTCCAGCCAGAAATTTTTCCTGTCCTCCATTTTGGATTACTCGGGTAGTGGAGTGCTTTTCTCTCCTGCACTAGCATTGTTAACGTCTATGGCTATTGCTTGCTAGATGTGCCCAAAATCAAGTGTTTCAGGAGGTACCAGGGTGCATACAGCTGAATTATGCTTACAGAATCAAAACAAAATAATTGTAAGAATGTCCCCTGTTGTCACAGTTTTGGTGATGAGCTGTCATTTAGCTTGAGTGCACACTGCAACAGGAAGACAGGCCACACAGACTTAATTTCTCGCAACCCAGGGATTGGACTGTGTTAGTGAGTTTGGAGAAGATTTGTAGCTCCAGTTGAGATTCTGGATGTAAGTTTTTTTTGCTGAGCTGGAAGGTTCATTTTCAGCTGTTTCATCACCATACTAGGTAACATCAACAGTGAGACTCTGGTGAAGCACTAATGTTATGGCTCTCTTTCTGTTTATGTGATTAGGTTTCCTTGGGGTAATGATGTCATTTCCTGTATTGGTGACACCGTTTCCTGTTTTTCTCAGAGGGTGATAGATGGGATCCAAATCGATGTGTTTGTTGATAGAGTTCCGTTTGGAAGGCCATGCTTCTAGAAATGCTCATGCGTGAATCTATTTGGCTTGTTCTAGGATGGATGTGTTGTCCCATAGTGGTGTCCTTCCTCATCTGTATGTAAGGATACTAGTGATAGTGGGTCATGTCTTTGTGGCGAGTTGATGTTGATGTATCCTGATGGCTAGCTTTCTGCCTGTTTGTCCAATATAGTGTTTGTTACAATGCGTGCAATGTATTTTGTAAATGACATTTGTTTTGCTTGTTGGCTGTATAGAGTCTTTTAAGTTTATTAGTTGATGTTTTAGTGTGTTGGTGGGTTTGTGGGCTACCATAATGTCAAGAGGTCTGAGTAGTCTGGAAGTCATTCCTAAGGTGTCTTTGATGTAGGGGAGAATGGCTAGGGTTTCTGGATGTGTTTTGTCTGCTTGTTTGGATTGGTTGCTGAGAAATCGGCGGACTGTGTTCATTGGGATTTGGACTGTGCTCTTAAATGATGTGGAATGAAACACTGGCTGTGGAACCTGTGTGCAGTGCAACATGGAGCCAAGAAAGTAGCAGCTGAATTGCATTTGTCACTCTGTGTGCATATGGGGCTCAGAAGCCTTTAGAAATTGAAGAGGAAACAGATGGTCACTGGCTTTGTGAAACTGAGGCTTGGGGAAGCCCAGCTGCAGTAGTTAACAGTATTGTTTGAGAATTAGATCTTTGGGAAATTGAGGTGGAGTAGTTGCTCTCCGCAGCTGAGGATTGGGTGCCTGGGAATTCCCAGGTGCATTAGCTCCTTGACAGTGTTGAGAGTTGGGACTAGGGGAAACAATGAACCAATGATGATCTGTGCAGAACATCTCAAGAGATCTGGAATATTGTGCCTTTTGAGTGATCAGACTGGCTGTTCAAAGCAGAGGAATTTTAAATATGTTTTGTGACTCTCAGTGGTAACAGTACATGGTTTGCATTGCATTTGTTGTGTCTCCCAGTTAAGGTGGAGTTTGTGATGTATCTGAGTACGGTTCACTTGTTAATTCTGTTTATCTCGCTAGTTCCAGATGTTATACTGTATAATATTATTGACTTTCTTTTGTGTTGTAAATTTTCTTTGGTTTATTTAAGACTGTAATCTTGAGACTTTATTCTCATAGTGAATAACCAAACTTTCTAAAATTTTTAAAGCAAAAGTTACTGGTCACAAGCTCGATCATAACAGAATTGAGGTTATGTCTGCCATGTGCCTAAACTGGAAGGCCTGGACTTGGATCATCGCATAGAGCAACAAACAAATTGCTAACAAATTGCTTTTGTTTCATGCTGAGTCTAAAGTGAATGCCAGCGAGTCTGAAGGTAAAATGAGAAATAATCAGACAAGGAAAGTATTTGTTTCTATATTATTTAATTTCAATGATTACTCATCTGGGAATTGATTCACATCTGAGAGCAGTGGGAGAGTAGCATGTTTCCATAATACACAATATGATCTGGGACAGATTTAATATTATTTGGAAGACAGTTTGGTCCTGTACTTTGGAGGTGATTGTGGCAGCAGGTGGAGGCTATGTAAACAGACAGTATATTTGAAGATACCGCCAAATCAGCTGAGTAATTCCATCTTGCTATGGTTTTTATCACTTTCACTTTCTGAAAGATGAGAAGTTCAAATAGATGCAGGATATGCAGTATACACAGCAAAAGGTTTTTTTGCTTCACCCCTTAGGCACAATTTCATGTAGGTAAATAATAGACAGATAATAGGAACGTGAGAATGTAGTTCCAGAAAGCTATATTAGAAAATTGTTCCACTTTTAGTATGGAGCTCTTTCCAATTTCTTGATAACGTTGAAATACTTTGATAAAAGTTCTTTGTCTGTGGCATAATGCTGCCCTGAAATTCTGTAAAATGCCTTGGTATTTCATGCATGTTTGTTTTTTAGAAGAGTATGTGTACTCCAGAGTCCTTAAATTATCTTTTCAAGGTAAACTCTTACTTGGAAAGAACTAAAAGGATACTTATGACATCTAGTAATAAACAATGCCTTCACTTGTATAATCCTTTCAATTTAATTGCATTTGCTTTGTTTCATTTGTTTTGTAGAAAATATAAGAACCACAAGTTGCCTGAGGATTTGGGGAGCATTTTCATTATTATATAGCTTATTAGTTTTATGTTGAACACTTGGTTTTTCTAGTAAGCCTTGAGGCTAGATCTCAAGTTTATTGTCATCCTATTAATGATATGTCAGTCTGACTCTTTCCTTCTGGGTAGAATGCATTCCATCCTGCTTCATGTCAGAACAGTGTAATGTTTGCCGCCCAAAGATTTGGACTTAACTGCAGATTTTTGATTTGTGGACAGCTAAATTATCAATCGGTTTAATATGTTATCTTAGTTTTTTTAATCTTACTAAATAAAATTATTTTACTTAATTTGAGATTCTGAAAAAAACCTTGTAAATTGTTAGCACAAAGTAGTTATGCTAGAAATCTGAAATGTAAAAAGAAGCTGGAAATATTCACATCTGGTAAGAATTGTGGAGAGAGAAACAGTTATTGTTTCATGCTGATAAATTACTAATGACGTCAATTTCAGTGAATGGTCATCGACCTGGAACATGAATTCTTGTCCTGTTTGTATGGATGCTTTCAAACCTACTGGGTAGTTCCAGCATTTTCAACTACTTTTCCTACTTGGAAAAAGTTGCCCAACAAGACAATATTAAGCTGCTGCTTTTGCAAGCAAGCATTATAACTTACTGAGTCAAAATAGCTAATACTTAACATTGATCTGTGTGCCAAATTCCAGAAAAATGACCATCCAAAGGAACAAAGACACGGTACCACTCTCGTTTAGAAAATCTCTGCATGTATTTTCTATGGTTTTCACAGTGGCCTTTAATGCTGCAAATTAGAGTCCATTCGACTGATCAAGTCTATGTCTGCACTCTACAACAATTCAATCCCTGTATTATCTCCATAGCTCGACAAACATATTGCCTTTTTGTGCCCACCCACTTTACTTTTGAGTTGATTTGTAATGAAACTTGTAATGGAAGACTCCAGTTTGCTTAATAAGTGTCCTGGTAGCTGTTGGCACTTGTGTAAATAATATAAATTGGGGAATGCAAAACAGCATTTTGCATTTTGATTTTTTTGGTGTAAATGAAGACAGTTGCCTCTTAATCCTTCAATATTCTAGTACTGGCATATTAAAGTTTCGTTAACAATCTGACTTTGTCTATTCATGATTAAATCTGAATGGTAACTTTATTTAATGGTGATCTAATATCACTTAAGCAATAATTTGCTTGGTGCAAATTATCCACTGAATCAGATTTTTATCATTTGGTTAGTGAAATTTTCCAATTGAGCTTAAAATAAGTAGTTCTTAGGCATATCATGAGAACTGCATATTTGTTTGATAATTGAAAGATGATTGATGGGAAGCATGAGATTTATTTCCTCTATTCATCTACTTGTCATTTGCATTATTTAGAAAAGATATGGATAAAGGTGCCTTTGATATTAATTTAGATATCAGGTATGTTGTCAGGTGACTTGCAGTCAGTTAAATCTATAAAAATTCAATCGATGAAGTAAGAAAAAGAATGCCTAATGAGTTTACAGTGACGGAATATATAGTAAAGAGACTTTCATGCAGAATGCATAAAATACGTATGCAATAAATAGGTGCTCTAAAGTATGAAAAGCCTTCATACCAACTAATTCCCTCAAATTATTTGACAAGTAATGTCAACTTAAGTATCAAAGGACATTTTGGAATTTAGAAAACAATTAATTGCAACTTTGAATAACTGGAAATGTCTTTATTTGGACTTCTGTGTGCAATTCTTTTCTCCTAATCTAATTACATTGCTGTGAAGAAAATTCAGAAGAGAATGATAATTCTGGGATTATAAATTTCATGGTTGGAATAAAAGACCCAATTAAAAATTTCATTATGAAGCTACTTAAAAAGAGATTGGGCATCAAAATCAAATTTTGAACATATCAGCCAAAGTCCAGCACAGTCAGGACTAAAACTTTGTCAGATTTCAGGATTTCTCAGATTTTGGACAATAAATCAGGTCGCCTGTCCTAGACCACATTCAGTCAAAAACAATATGTGAACTAAAGTATGGAAAAAAAATATAGTTTGTACGTAATAAGAAACAGCAGCTTGGACTGGATCAGGGCAGACCAAGGGTCATTTTGGTCAGCTAAAAGAGTAGGAACCAGACCAATATTTCCTTTCAACTGTCTGATTTTCAGACAGGTAGATTTTGGGAACCTAGCCTGTATCAAAAATAATGGATAAATTAGTTAATAAAGTTGAAAGTTAGTTCATGCTGTTATCACAGTCACTATTATTGGCTGCACTGAAATATGAAGTATACAAAGTATCTTGTTCAGAAAGAAATTGATGCTAAGCTGAAGAAATACAGGTATTGTTCAAATGTTGTCTTTAGATAAACTGAGTTTAGAGGACATTGATGAATTAGACCACGTTAACTCAGTCTTCATTTCCAAATTCTACATTCTGCCTTTATGTTTGGATAATGACTGATTTCATCTAGTTATATTTAGAATTCAGAACTTAATGCAATTTGAAAATTATGAAGATGGTGGTTTGGAGAATAGGAATTGCTATACAGTCAAGCTGAATTGCTGGGAATTATTGGTGCAAATGTGAATAGAGAATGATAACATCGGCAATTTTCTCTTTAAATGTAGATGTAGGAATTCATGATATTAATGTTGATGATAAAAATGTGTAAGGGGCAAATAAGCTTTTGTACAGTTAAAGGTTTTCAAAAAATAGATTGTATTTTTAATAGTCTTTATTTTGATGATAGTTTGTGTCTAGGCTGTAAAACAGTGAAGAATGCCACACTTCATAACTGCTTCTATTGCTTTCCACGAATAAGGTTAGTTTGAAATACAATTCATTTTATTCACAGTTCTGTGCTCGATTGACAATTCAGAGCAAGCAAGCAGTGTAATGCTTTAAACGTTTTACCCATATTAGCTCTTTTTCTTTTGCAATATTATCATTTTTCAGGAAAGTCTCATTTCAACAAACATCTTTGCTCCCTCCTTAGTCTTTGAAAGGGAACATTTTAGCATTAATGCAGACATTGTTCAAAACAACGAACAATTTTGATTAAGGAGAAGTTTACATGTGGCATGATAAGCAGAGGGTACAAATTTAAGGTAATTTGTAACAGGACCAAAGGTGACATTCAAAACAAAGTTTACGCAGCAAGTTATGATATCAAGTAAACAGTAAAGCTGGGGATCCTCAGTTGGTTTGGCAGCATTTGTGGGGAGAGAAACAGAGTTAATGATTTGAATGCAAGTTAACTCCTTATTATGTATCAAGTGAACTGCTTGAAAAAGTGTTGGAAAGAGACTTGATAGCTTTCAAAACTCATTTGAATATTTGGAAGGGGAGAGTTTATAGGGCTATGGAAAAGAGAAGGAACCAATACGATTGATCTTCAGAGGCAGCACATGGCCATTTGGCCCCCTTTTACACTGAAATGTTCAATGATTTAATGACATTGTTCTCTGAATAGGGTAGAAACTTTTTTTTAAGGTGGGGGTGGGTACTGCAGATGCTGGAGAATAGAATCAAGATTAGAGTGGCGCTGGAAAAGCGCAGCAGGTCAGGCAGCATCCGAGGAGCAGGAAAATTGATGTTTCGGGCAAAAGCCTGACGAAGAGCTTTTGCCTGAAACGTCGATTTTCCTGTTCCTCAAGCTGCCTGACCTGCTGTGCTTTTCCAGCACCACTCTAATCTTGACTAGAAACTACGATATACCAAGTAAAATGCATTTTTTAAATGAGCTGGATTATGCATGATCACTACTTTTAATTCCTACATGAACGTAAATAGGTCTCCCTGTGTCTAAGTGATTTTCATCATACTGTATATTTTTCCTACTGTGGATGAAACCAACTTATCATCTGGTAAGATGCTATAAGTTGAGTTTTGATAACCATATTGGTTATAATATAACCAGTAGAGGAGAAAGCTGTTGGTCTATGAGAATTCTAATTCTCTTTCATCTCCCATAGATGTTTTCAGAATATCGTAATTTTGTAACTTATAGAAACAATTGAAAGTGCTGTTTTTGAAGTTTCATTTTGCATAAGACATGCCATCCCAAGGCAGAAACGGTGCCCTAATGTTTGACATTCTGCTTTTGGCCTTTCCTTGAAATATCTGAATCTAAAGAATAATTTATTGCTAGCTTCACTTAACACTTAAAAAAAAAGGAAACAGTTCCATACTGGTGGTCAAGGATTTCAAATGGACACAAAGTTATTTCTGAAGGAAAGAAACTGAGTGCTTTTCTAACTTTTTGCACATTTGAATCTGTTGTTGAGAAAACCATGATGTTCACATTGACTGTGAAAATTATTATTGCTGTGTAGGAGCATGCAGCTGCTTGTGAAAATTAAGCAGAAACCCAAATAGATTCAGTGAGCAGCATTAAGTTTAGAAAACAGCTTCCATCCACTAAATGGTCCAAATATTGTGCATACAATTGCTGGAAAGTGATTGACAAATGAATCAGGAGTCTACACGTAGCCTTTCTTTGTGTGTGTGTGTGCGCACACGTGTGTATGTGATGAAATGCAGTTGACAGTTTTATGCAATACAGCACAGAAGCAGGCTGTTTGGTATACCAAGCCTGCAATGATTCTTAAGCTGTATTTATACCCACTATTTTTTGCCCGTATATAGTTTCTAACCCTCTGTTCATCACCCGTTCATGTGCCTATCAAGGTACACCCTAAACTATGATAATGTGTCTGCTTCACCATCTCCACTGGCAATGGGTTCTAGGCATCCACCACCCTCTGTGTGAAAACCTTTCTCTGCATTTGCCCCTAAACTTTCCCCCTCTTACCTGAAACCTGTGCTTTCTTGTAGATGACCTCTCGTTTTGTGTCAAAATATTCTTTTCCAAACAAAATAGTTTGAAACCAGAGTCCATGTTTTACAGCATGATGGTTGCTTTTATTGGTGGTCTGAGAAATGTTATGTTGCTACACTCATTGAGTAATTCACTCTCTCGGATAATTCAGTCTTTTTGAGCAAAGAACATTGAGGACAGAATCTCCTAATTAGAATTAGATTTTACTGTCACGTGTACTCAAGTACAGGGATATAAGTGAGGATGTTAGAAAGCCACAAAGGGATCAGTTCCATGTTTTATTTCTCTTTCAAGGCACACTGGGACTCGAGGGTTAAACATTCCACTGCCAAAGAGACTCACTGCAGTATCAACTGGAAGCCTGTCCTCTTACAGTATAGACAGAACATTTCAGTAGGGGAGAGGCTGACTGTATCCCAGAAAAGGAGTCTAGTGGAGCCACACATGTGGATTCCTCTGCAGCTTTAGACAGAGGTATATGTCCTTCCCAGACAAAACTGATAGCTAGGCCACCACCCTCTTAAACTGCTGCCTGCTCCCATTGTCTTTCTTCCCCTCCATATTAGCATAGTTATGTGAATCCCCCATAGAGAACAGGCAAAACCCTTCTGTTTTAATCTCTTCCCGTCAACGCATGATCATGAAGAATACGATAATCAGTCCCTGTAATTCATTCACAAGTTATCACAGGACATTGACATTCATCGGGTTTTGTAAATTCATAATTACCTATCTTAAACAATGTAATGACAGTCGGCCATGTGACTGGTATACCTTTTGTTTAATCCTTATAAAAACTACTGTCTTTGTGTGTCCTTGTGGAGGAGTGTCACCACAAGAAGACACACGACTACTTTTGAGGATATTGATAATCTCTCGCTTGCTGTCCAATAATAAAGCATCTACCATTGTACTGAAACTTCTGTCGTCCATATTTATGGAACAAAATATACATCAACACAAGAGTACAGTGAAAAGTGTACAATGTCACCATTCCTGGCGCCATCTTAGGTACGCTGCACCTAGGTACAAATTCTTTATTTTTTTTCTCCGACTTTATACTAAAGTTAAAATTCAACATTGCAGTCTTTCTTAAATGCTTGTCATGCTGGGCTTGCACTCCTCACAAGGGTTCAATCTCTGTGTTGAGTTGGCTGTCACGCATGCTAGGAGATCTTCGGCAGCCTGTTCTCTCCAAAGCCACAGATGCAGGGGGACCTCTATTGCCACTGCACTGGCTTGCTTTTCTCTGTATTGGGCACGCTCTTTCACTGTCCCCCATGCTGGCTCGATCTCCTCTGTGTTAGTATCTGTCTCTCCCCTGCGCACTCTCACTCTCCTTTCCACTGGGCTCGATCTCCATTGCGCTGTACCAAAGTTGACTCCCTTCACTGCCACCACTGGAAGAAGTTAAAAATCACCACAGCAGGTTATAGTGGGAGTGGAACAGGTTTATTTGCAAGTACTGGCTTTCGGAGCAGTGCTCTTTCATCAGGTAGCTGCGGAGCAAGATCATAAGACACAGAATTTATAGCAAATTCTGATCCTGATCCTGATCCTGTTTATGATCCTATTCCACAACTACCTGATGAAGAAGCAATGCTCTGAAAGTTAGTACTTCTAAATAAACCTGTTGTACTATAATCTGGTGTTGTGTGATTTTTAACTTTGTCCACATGAGTCCAACACTGGCTCCTCTACATCATAACCACTGGAAGAAACGTTACCTTAGTTGTGCTAAACATCTTGAATCACCGATCTCTCCACAGAATGTAAGTAGATTAAAGTAAGTAAAAAAAACTATGAAAGAAGAAGAAAAGAAAGTAAAAGCAGACAGAGCCGATGAACTCCGGGCAGGAGCCCACTCACTGCACTGCTATCTCTGCTGCTATGAGGAGAAAAAACTAATAGATCTTGATGAGTGAAGAGTTCAGATACGTACATAGCATGATAAACACATATTGAATATGGCTTTTCGTGTGCACAATGAAATATTATGAATGTAAACTTTGACATTGTTTCTGAGAGTTCAGGTTCTGAAAACCTGATTATTGGGAAACATGACCACAATTGAATTGTGCATCTGGGAGGAGGGTTAGAGAGTTACTGCCTATGTTCAAATGATTTTTATTTGTATATTGGCTACATGTAGAGAAATGAATAAGTATAAAACTTCATGTCAGAATTTGATAGCACGATAACATTGAAGGCACATTTTTAGAAATGTAAAAGCTTTGATGATTTAATGCTCCACTGTTAGCTTTGCACTAACAGCATCTTACTGGCTGTTTCAAATGCATTGAGTGGTATAATGTTACTGCACTTTTTTTTGTTCTTGGGGTGTGAGTGTCACTGGCTTGCCTAGCGTTTATTGCCCATTCCCTATGTACAGATGTCCTCCCATCCCTCCCCTCCCCCGCCCCAATCCACAGGTAATACGTTCCAAAACCAGGAAACAGTAGTGAACCCTATCATTTAAATGGGAAACTTGCCTCCCTGGCAGCCCCCTGGAATTATTTCTTGAATATTCCATGTAATACTTTCAGGTCGCGGAAACTGAATCTGCAGATATGGGGATTCTACTGTACGCAGATAACAGTTAAGACTCAATCAAATTGATGTGGTGTGGAATCTCTCAAAGCTGGATGAGGGGGGCAACTGTAAGAAAGATGGAGAGATGCTTCATTGTCATTTGGACAAGTTGAATGAATGGGTATGCATGGCAGATGAAGGATAATTTGTATAAGAATAAAGTTATCCACTTTGGTTGCAAAACAAGAAGACCAATATCAGAATGGTAATAGATTGGGAAAGGTACAGGCGCAGCAGATTTCAGGTTTTGAAAACCAAAACATTGGGAAACCTAACCACAATTGAATTGTGCATCTAGGTGGAGGGATGGAGAATCGCTGCCTGTGGGCCAGCATTTATTGCCGAATCCCTAATTACAAATGATACCTTATGTAAGTACATTAGGTTAATTTATTATTGCAGCAACAGAGACAGGTGTGGAGAAAGATCAACTCTAATATTCAAAAGGTCCATTCATAAGTCTGTTTACAGCGAGGAAAAATCTTAGAGGGATGATGAACTGAGCAGGATCTGTCCTTGAATAGAATGTTGGCAGTTGATGAAATGGGTAATTGAGTGGCAGTTGTCATTTAATTTAGAGAAGTGTGAAGTGGTTCATTTCAGAAATAACACAGACAAGATAAAATAAAGGATACAATTCTGAAGGCTGTTCAGGAGCAGGAGGAACATGGGCATATGTGCACAATGAGAGTGTGGTTCATGAAGCATAACACATACTGGCATTATCAATAGAGGCATAGGGTACAAAATCGCAGAAGTTATGTCTATATAAAACCTCTGTTGGAATATTGTATCCAGTTCAGCAATACATTTTAGAAAGGATTTGAAAACATTGAAGAAGGTGCAGGAAAGATTCAGGATTCTGGTTCCAGAAATTAGAAGACTTTGGTTCTCAAAAGATTGGGAAATTTGGATTTGTTTTTCATTGAGTGTGTATTAGATTGATTTTATATTCAGAATCATGAGGAGTCTGGACAAAGCAGAAAGAAAGAAACTGTTTCCATTGCTAGGTGAATTGGAAACCAAAGTAGACATTTCGAAGGTAATTGGCAAAAGAAGCAATAGTAACAAGTAATGGAATGGTTGGAAAGTGGAATATGCTGTCATGAGAATGTGCTGTAGACAGATTTAATCAAGTCATTTGGGAGAGATTCCAAGCAGGTCATGTCAATAGGTTGAACAGGACTTTGAGCAATGTGATCAACAATGTATGTGTATATTCAAGGATTGAAAAAGAAAGACTAATGGAACAAACTGTTTTCAATGTCACATCAGTCAAAAGCAAAAGTAGTGAGTGAAAGATTGTGGAACAAAAACAGAAATTGCTGTAGAAACTCAGCAGGCCTGGCAGGATCTGTGGAGAGAAAGAGTGAAAGATTGTGTTGACACAGAAGTAGTAAGAGAGTCTGTATTTCAAATTTGACATTTTAAAAGTCTCCTAAAACCATTTGCAACTTGGGAATGAAACTCTGTACTTGGAATTATTTGCTATCTAGGTAAGAGAGGGTGATTGGTAGACTCTACCAATAACCATGTTTGAAAAAGAGTAGCTGTGCTGTTAATTATTAGACTTAGCATTCTGCAGTGCATTTATTGGAGAATAAATGTGAAGTTTGCAACAACATTATAAAGAAATCATGTGTCAGATAAATACAAGATGTGTTTCAGACTGCTTGAAGTACTGAGACACTGATTGGACAGCAATTTGTGGTGATTCATGCTTCACAAGGTGTTTGGTCCTCCTTAGAAATTGTGCATTGATAAAAGTGTGCATCATTCAGGCAACGTCACTGCTACAAAATTTAGCTGTGGTTACAAGGTTTCTATTTTTAAGAATTTTACGAGTGACGTACAGGATCGTGATCGTCTGAATGCATTGTTTAGGTTTAAAATTTGGCTTTTTCTACTTCATTACATTGCAACATTTGTCTTTTTCTTGCACCTATTTACTATCTCCTTTCTGTCCTAATCTTTACCTGCACCCCATAAACTTAAATGTCCTATCATAGGTGAATCTCTTCCTTTAGTTGAAATTTCAGTTTCGGAATGAGAATTGTTTCACATGTATTGTATATTGTTAGAAAGAAACGTGCTAATATTAAGGGTCTTCTAGACCTTCATAGGCTTTTGCAATCATTTACTATTACACGTATATGTAACTTTTGTACACTTAAATCCAGTTGAGGCATACCTAATATAAGTTGAACTGGGCTTATTTGAAAATGTTGTTATTTATGCAAAGAACAATAAAATTTACCAGAGTTGTTCAGGAGTAGTTATCATTTGATATGCTTCTAAAAACCCAGCTATAACTTTGAACAAGGCATTGCTTTTTCAGGGCTTTTTATCAGTGCTATTACAGTGCAACATAAAAGAGGAAGTTCTTGTTCAATAATTTATAATGATTGCTGTATGTGAGGACCTTAGTACAACTTGCGAAGGAGCAGGAAATTGCGGATAGGAGTTACCGAGAGCAATTCCTCAACTTTCACAGTTAACTGCACTTGTTTGTATCTGCTTGAAAAGTTTGGGCTGAATGATCAATTAGTTATTAAAGCGATTGCTACAGAGTTTTTCCTTTCAGATATGTAGGTTAGTTCATTTTTACTACTTATTAATAGTTAAGACAACAATTACTAGGTTATGTCATGCCTCAGTGGAGTAGCATGCAACACTATTCCCAGACTACCCTCTCAAAAGTTAAAGATTTCATAAAAGTCTGCAAAATTCTCCAATTTACCTGTCATATGGACCCAGGTTGACAGCACCAAACTGTACTTTACAAGAATTACCATAAATAGATTAAAGCTACAAGTAAATAACTGTTAACTGTCGACATGTAACTCAAGTAGTAAAAACGCTGATCCCTATAAAACGTCCATCACACACACAAGCAGATAGACACAACAAGAAAGATTGGTATTAGTAGTGAAGGGAAAAACTGGGATTTTTTTTGGCATTTCAATGGTGCCCATAGCCAGGATCTGTTGAGATTATCCTTTTGACTTGTCACCACTTGCTCCTCTATTCCTCTTCTCCGGGTTCTTTCTGTATCTCCTGCAAACAAACAAGTGGTGCATTTACAATTTATAAAGTCTTAGACTTGCTGATTATAAGCCACAGCTTAAAGCAAATGATGAGAGAAAATAAGCTGGATTTCTTCAGATTTTACTGAGAAGGACAGAGCCTGTCTTTCCAGAGATCAGATGGTTTCTAACTCTTCCTTCACACCCATTACCTGTTTAGCTACCTGTAAGCCAATCTTAAGGCAGGCAGAAGACCTTGGTCATCAATAGCTGGTCACCAAGCCACAGACCAATCATGTATTTGTATAGGAGCAATTCCTCTTTCCCCACCGCCCCCTTCCCACCCCCAACCACCAACTACTGCTTGAACAAAGAGCACTTACAATAAGTGCTAGAAGTTTGCTTTCACAAAATGCAACAGCTCTTCCATAATCCTCAGTTTTTAAAGCAGTCCTTTTCCCATTTCACTCCACAATCAAAGATATGAAAATAAATGTACAGTTCTTGCAATACTTTCAAAGCAGTTTTAAAACAAATGTTAACCTAACATTTGTTGTGGCATATTCGTAGCCTTCTCACTTTTTGATGAGAAGATCATGGATTCAACCCACCCCCCCCACCCTGGAATTGAGTGCATTATCCATGCTGACATTGTAATTCAGTAAATGCACTACTGAGAGACGACTAATCTGTTCTAAGTTCTGTTTGTCAGAAGAATTTAAAGTCCTCTTTGCATTTTCAGACGGCTGTAAAAGGTCCCCTTGCTTTATTTAAAGATGAGTAAGAGAGTTTGCCTTTGGCCTGGCTAACAAAATCAAAGCAGTTAACTGATCATTCGTGGGATATTACAATTTGGTTCCCGTAGTTTTGCAAGTTTTGAGCATATCAAAAATAATTAACTGGTTAATGCACCTGAGACTGTAAGGTCTGAATAACTTTCTTGTTAACTTAAAATTAATGAGTGAAAGAGACTTTAATTATTGCTAACGCTAACTGTTGTCTTTCACACAGGTTGAAGATTGTAAAAATATCATTTAAATGCAAACAATTTTTCATTCAGCTGAGAAGAGAATTGGTAAGTAAACTCTATTAATGATAACTCTATTATTCTAGTAAACGTTAATCTATTCTTTCACTTATGTAAATTTCAGTGCATGACTCCTTGTTCTCCTTGATGTACCTAATTGGCACAATTTGTCAATAAACTCTCTTATGAATAGTGCAGGGGAGATTTAATTGAAGCTGGAAACTTGTACATTCAGCTCACGAAGTCTCTGGCAGCAAAGGTGTCTTAACAGAAGGAGAATTAAAATGATTCTTAGTTTATTATCTCAGCTGATGGTAACACTAGACAAGTAGGATCCCAGAGTAAGATTGGTTTGATAGATCACAAGTTTAATTTTTGCTGTTGGTTAGTCACTGAACATGTTCACGCAAAGGTACCAAAGTTCTTGAAGAATGAGTTTATTACATGAAAAGAAAGAAACAAATAAAACTGTATATATGATACAATTGATAAAGATCTTATTCTCAGCAACAAGAACAATTCGACCTTTTTCCTAATGGTACTCCTTCTAGAAAAACTCATAGGTTGTAGAGGAGGGTGTGTCTACTGAGTCGGTGTAAGTAGAAGTTAGTAACTGAAGGAGCAGTCACTTTATTTAGTGTTTTCTATAGATCCACCAATCGCAGCAGAAAGATGGAAGAACAAATTGGACAGCAGATCTTAAAAGGTGTGAAACTTTCTGAATGAGCCTACTGTGGGGAAACTTATCAAATGCCTTACTGAAATCCATATACACCCACATCCACCACTTGACCTTCGTTAACTTGTCTCTTCACGTCCTCGAAGAATTCAATAAGGCTTGTGAGGCATGACCTGCCCCTCACAAAGCCATGCTAACCCATAACAAAGTTGTGGTTAAGGCTGACTTCAACTTCCCCAATATTATTTGGAACCTCCTTAGTGCAAATTGTCTAGATGGAGCTGATTTCGTCAGGTGTGTCCAGGAGAGATTCCTGACTCAATATGTAGATAGGCTGACTCGAAGAGAGGTAAAAACAATGACTGCAGATGCTGGAAACCAGATTCTGGATTAGTGAGGCTGGAAGAGCACAGCAGTTCAGGCAGCATCCAAGGAGCTTTGAAATCAACGTTTCAGGCAAAAGCCCTTCAACTCGAAGGGAGGCCATTTTGGATTTGGTGCAAGGCAACAAGCCAGGCCAGGTGTCAGATATCCCAGTGGGAAAGCACTTCAGTGACAGTGACCACTTCAGTGACAGTGACCACAACTGCTTCACCTTTGCCATAGCCATGGAGAGGGAGAGGAGCAGACAATATGGTAAGGTATTTAATTGGGGGATGGGAAATTATACTGCTATTAGACAGGAGCTTTGGGATATAAATTTGGAACAACTGTTCTACAGGAAGTGCACAATAGAAATGTGGAGGCTGTTTAAGGAGCACTTGTTGTGAGTGTTGGATAACCATGTCCCACTGAGACAGGCAAGGAATGGATGACCAAAGAAGAGGCGCTTCTTGTTAAGTGGAAGAAGAAGCTTACTTGAGGTTGAGGAAGCAAGGATCTGGCAACACTTTAGAGGATTATAGAGTAGCTAGGAAAGAACTCAAAAATGGACTGAGGAGAGCTAGGAGCGGGCATGAGAAAAACTTGGCGGGAAGGATGAGGAATAAGAAAATGATCAGAGAGAGGGTGGGATAATCTGGGATAGTGGAGGAAATATGTGCCTGGAATCTGAAGAGGTAAGGGAGGCTCTAAATGAGTTTTTTCCTTCAGTATTCGGGAGGTGGGGGTGACCTGGTTGATGGTGAGAACACTGTGGACCAGGTTAATAGGCTTGAACAGATTAATATTAAGAAATTGGATGTGCTGGAAATTCTGGGAAGCATTAAGATTGATAAGTCCCTAGGGCCGGACCAGATATATCTAAGGTGACTATGGGAAGCGAGAAATGAGATTGCTGCACCTCTGATGATGATCTTTGCATGCTCACTGTCCACGGGAGTAGGACCAGATGATTGGAGGGAGGCAAATGTTGTTTCTCTGTTCAGAAAAGGGAATGTGGAAATCCATGGGAATGACTGACCAGACCGCTTACCTCAGATGTAAGACAAGGTTCTGGAAAGGATTCTGAGAGAGAGAATTTATGACTATTTGGAAAAACATGGTTTGATTAAAGATAGCGTGGCTTTGTGTGGGGCAGGTCATGCCTGACATGCCTTATTGAATTATTTGAGGATGTGAAGAGACATGTTGACAAAGGTCGAGCAGTGGATGTGGGTGTATATCGATTTCAGTAAGGAATTTGGTACGTTTCTCCACAGTAGGTTCATTCAGAAAGGAGTATGGGATACAAGGAAATCTGGCTGGCTGGATACAGAATTGGTTGGCCGAAGGAAGACAGCAAGTGGTAGTGGATGGAAAGTATTCCGCCTGGAGGTCGGTGATCAGTGGTGTCCCGCAGAGTTCTGTTCTTGGGTCTCTGCTCTTTGTAGTTTTTATAAATGACTTGGATGAAGAAGTGGAAAGATGGGTTAGTAAGTTTGCCGATGACACAAGGTTGGTGGTGGTGTAGATAGTGTCGAGGGCTGTTGCAGGCTGCAACAAGACATTGGCAAGATCAGAGCTGGGCTGAGAAGTGGCAGATGGAGTTCAACCTGCATAGATGCAAAGTGATTCATTTTGGAAGGTCAAATTTGAATGTTGAATACAGGATTAAAGAAAGTATGGAAGCACAGCGGGATCTTGGGGGTCCACGTACATAGATCCCTTAGAGTTGTCACCCAAGTTGATAGGGTCATTAAGAAGACGTATAGTGTTTTGCCTTTCATTAGCAGGGGGATTGAGTTTAAGAGCTGCAAGGTTTTGCTGCAGCTGTATAAAACCCTGGTTAGATTACACTTGGAATATTGTGTCCAGTTCTGGTCACTGCATTATAGGAAGGATGTAGATGCTTGAGAGAGGGTGCGGACAAGATTTACGAGGATGCTGCCTGGATTGGAGGGCTTCTCTTACGAAGAGAGGTTGAGTGAGCTAGGAGAGAAGGAAGAGAGGTGCCTTGATCAAGGTGTACAGAGTAATGAGAGGCATAGACAGAGTTGATAGCCAGAGACTTTTCCCCAGGCAGAAATGACTGTCACAAGGGGTCATAATTTTAAGGTGATTGAAGGAAGATATAGGGGATATGTCAGAGGTAGGTTCTTTACGCAGAGATTGGTGGGTGCGCGGAATGCAGTACCAGTGGTGGTAGAGTCGGAGACATTTAAGCAACTGCTGGAAAAGAATATAGACGGCTGTAAATTGAGGCGTGTGTAGGTTAGATTGATCTTAGATTAAGATAAATGCTTGACACAACATTGTGGGTCAAAGGGCCTGTACTGTATTGTTCTACTTTCTATATTCTAAACTCAATTTGAGTAAATACCTCTTATTTTGACTGTCGTTTCTTAGCTAACTTACCCTTTCGAGTTTTGGTGGCCAAGGGACTCCTTTCCAGTTCCAATGGCCTGAACCATTTTTCAGCTTTGACAGTTTGAAAACTACTTCCCAATTTTTTTTCCCACTCGGAGACTTCATAAATAAAAACCCTTCTGCTCGGATGAAACTTTTTTCCTGAACTGAAGCATAATTCTGAACTGAACTCAAAAACTAGCAGTCCCAAGTCTGTTTATTTTGTGTGTTATAAAAGTTCAACTGACTTCGTGTGGAGGCGCTGGTGTTAGATTGGGGTGGACAAGTTCAGAAGTCACACAACACCAGGTTATAGTCCAACAGGTTTATTTGAAATCACAAGCTTTCAGAGCAGTATTCCTTTGTCGCTTGAAGACACTTGTTGAACTCTAACTTGGTGTCCTGTGTCTTCTGACCTTGACTTTATCAGTTAGCTTGATGTTAACGAGGCATCCTACTAGACAGTTGACTAAAGTGACATACTTTGGTATATCGACTGAAAAGTTCTAAATGATTTTCTGACTTCATAAGAAATAAAAACCTTAACATAGCTCCCAAAATGTATTATTACCAATAGTGTTAAGATATCTGTGGGCATGCTCCTTGTACTTCACAGCATTATATCATTTTTTTAAAAAGCCTTTTATTTTCTTGCCATGATCCAGGGCCTTATCCTTCTCTAATGTAATTCCATTTGTCTGTTTTAAACCCACCTGCCTGGTCCAGTCACTCAAAATATTTTTCCCCAAAGCCAACTACACAGCCAAATTTTAGGTCATCTCTAAATTACTTAATCATGCCTCATATACTTTGGCTGAAATAACAAGACTAATACATCACAAAAAGCAGGGACCCAGTACAGAGCCCTGTAAAACCCTGCTGCTTTGCTCTCACAAAAGGACTCATCAACCATTACCTTTTGTTTCTTACTGCTGAGCTAATTTTAATCCACTTTTGTTTAGATTATATGAATTTTTTGCCTTTTTAATCAGCCTGCCATGCAGGATCTTGTCATATATCCTTGCTAAAATTGATATAAAGGTAATCAAATCCACTTCTCTTATTAGTCTCCTCCGAAAAATCAAGTTAGTCAAATACAATGTAGATAGTCACAGAGATATACACCATGGAAACAGACCCTTGAGTCCAACCCATCCACGCCAACCAGATATCCCAATCCAATCTAGTCCCACCTGTCAGCACCTGGCCCATATCCCTCCAAACCCTTCCTATTCATATACCCATCCAGATGCCTTTTAAATGTTGCAATTGTACCAGCCTCCACCACTTCCTTTGGCAGCTCATTCCATACACGTACCACCCTCTGTGTGAAAAGGTTGCCCTTAAGTCCCTTTAAAATCTTTCCCCTCTCACTCTAAACCTATGCCTCTAGTTCTGGACTCCCCGACCCCAAGGAAAAGTCTTTGTCTATTTATCCTATCCATGCCCCTCATAATTTTGCAACCTCTATCAGGTCACCCCTCAGCCTCTGACGCTGCAGGGAAAACAGTCCCAGCCTGTTCAACCTATAACTCAAATCCTCCAACCTTGACAACATCCCTGTAAATCTTTTCTGAACCCTTTCAAGTTTCACAACATCTTTCCGATAGGAAGTAGACCAGAATTGCACACAGTATTCCAACAGTGGCCTAACCAAGGTCCTGTACAGTCACATGACCTCCCAACTCCTGTACTCAATACTCTGACCAATAACGGAAAGCATACCAAACGCCGCCTTCACTATCCTATCTACCTGCCACTCCACTTTTAAGGAGCTATGAACCTGCACTCCAAGGTCTCTTTGTTCTGCAACAGTCCCTAGGACCGTACCATTAAGTGTATAAGTCCTGCTAAGATTTGCTTTCCCAAAATGCAGCACCTCGCATTTATCTGAATTAAATTCCATCTGCCCCTTCTCAGCCCATTGGCCCAGCTGGTCCAATACACCTCTAATTTTGGTGTCATCTACAAACTTACTAACTATACCTCTTCTGCTCGCATCCGAATAATTTATGTAAATGACAGAAAGTAGAGGACCCAGCACCGATCCTTGTGGCACTCCACTGGTCACAGGCCTCCAGTCTGAAAAACAACCCTGCACCACCACCCTTTGTGCCAGTTCTGTATACAAATGGCTCGTTCTCCCTGTATTCCGTGAGATCTAACCTAACTAACCAGTCTCCCATGAGGAAACTTGTCGAACACCTTACTGAAGTCCATATAGATCACATGTACTGCCCGGCCTTCTCCAATCCTCTTTTTTACTTCTTCAAGAAACTCAATCAAGTTTGTGAGACACTACTTCCCCCACACAAAGCCATGTTGACTATCCCTAATCAGTCTTGCCTTTCCAAATACATGTTCATCCTGTCCCTCAGGATTCCCTCCAACAATTTGCCCATCACCAACATCAGGCTCACTGTTGTATAGTTCTCTGGCTTGTCCTTACCACCTTTCTTAAACAGTGGCACCACATTAACCAACCTCCAGACTTCTGGCACCTCACCTGTGACGATCGATAATACAAATATCTCAGCAAGAGGCCCAGCAGTCACTTCTCTACCTTCCCACAGAGTTCGAGGGTACACCTGATCAGGTCCTGGGGATTTATCCACCTTTATGCGTTTCAAGACATCCAGCACCCCCTCTGTAATATGGACATTTTTTAAGGTGTCACCATCTATGTTCCTACATTCTATATCCTCCATATCCTTTTCCATAGTAAATACTGATATATAATACTTGTTTAGTATCTTCCCCCATGTTCTGTGGCTCCACACAAAGGCTATCTTGCTGATTTTTGAGGGGCCCTGTACTCTCCCTAGTTACATTTCCCCAGGGCCAGGTGGGATCTATCCCAGGATACTGCAGGAGGCAAAGGAGGAAGTAACTGGGGCCTTAACAGATCTTTGCATCCTCTTTGGCCTCATGCAAGATTCCAGAGGAAACAAAGATCATCCAGGTAATTAGAGGGTGGTGAGCCTGACATAAGTGGTGGGGAAACTGTTGGAGAAGATAGTGCAAGACAAGATTTATTCACATATGCAAGCAAATGGACTTGTTAGTAATAGGCAGCATGGGTTTGTGCAGGGAAGGTAATGTCTCACCAGTTTGCGTTTTTGATGAGGGAAGGGCAGTGGATATTGTCCAATGGACATTAGTAAGGCATGTGACAAGGTACCTCATGATAGACTGATACAGATGGTAGAGTCTCATGGGATCCAGGGTGAGCTGGCTAGATAGATACAAAACTGGCTTGATCATAGAAGACAGAGTAGCGATTGAAGGGTGCTTTTCAGAATGGAGATGAGTAACTAGTGGTTTTATGCAGGGAGCAGTGCTGACCATTGTTATTTATAATTTAGGAAAATAATATGGAGGAAAATGAAGGTGGTCTGATTGGTAAGTTTGTGGATGATACCCAAATTGGTGGAATTGCAGATAGGATTGTCAAAGGACATAGTGGGATGTAGATAGATTGCAGATTTAGGCTGAGAGATAGATGGAGTTTAATCTGGACAAATGTAAAGTGATGCATTTTGGAAGATCAAATTCAAATGTGAACTATATAATAAATCGCAGAGTCCTTAAGAGCATTAAAATATAGAGGAATCTGGGCATTCAGGTGTTCACATCCTTGAAAGTGGTAACACCAGTGGATAAGGTGGTCAGGAAGGCCTACAGCACCACTCTTGCTTTTATTGGCTGGGACATCAAATAAAAAAGTTGGCAAGTTATGTTACTGATGAAGGGCTCACTTCCGTTGGCAATAGCGTAATTCCAGTGGGGATTGGTTCACGCACTTCGTTCTGCGTTTGTGTCAATGTACACACAGAAATCTCAGCACCATTCTGCATGTGTGGCGATGTTCTTGTCACTGCACCAGTGTCTATGCATGCGTGATGCCGACTCCGGTCTTTGTAGCATCCTGCGCGTGCGTGATGTCGGCACTGGTCTTCGTCCTATTCTGTGTACCTGCCAATGTCAACTGCCGACAGGGCAGCTTTCTGTGAGAGCGACTGTACCGAGAGCAGCTTTCTTATATTTTTTAAATGTACTGTTCAGGTTGTAAGTTTGCTGACTGAGCAGGCAGGTTTGTTTTCAGACCTTTCGTCACCACGCTCCGTAGCATTACAGTGAGCCTCCGGTGAGGCACTGGTGCTCTGTCATGCTTTCTATTGAAGTGTCTTGGTCTGTTAAGGTGGGTGATATCATTACCGGTTCTCTTTCTCCGAGGTTGTTAAATGGTGTCCAAAAAGATGTGTTTACTGATGGAGTTCCAGTTTGAATACCCGGCCTCTAGGAATTCTTGTGCGTGTCTCTGTTTAGCCTGTCCAAGGATGTTTGTATTATCCCAGTCAAAGTGGTGTCTTTTCTTTTGCTAGCTAGTTAGTGCTTGAATATCCTGGTGGCTAGCTTTAAGCCTGTAACAAACACTACATTGGACAGACAGACTGAAAACTAGCCACCAGGATACACGAACAGCAACTAGCCACCAAGATGCACAACCCACTATCGCTAATATCCTTACATAAAGAGAAGGACTCCACTTTGACTGGGACAGCATAAACATCCTTGGACAGGCTAAACAGAGACACGTACGGGAAGTCCTAACGGCAGCTTGCCAACCATTAAGCTAAAGATTTAATTCTAGAGTAGTTCAAGGTCAGCCCCACATTCTGGCCTCTCCAATAAACAGCCACATCCCATTAAGGAACAAAAAGGTGAAGACTTCTATTTGACAGGCTTAATTTGTCTTGGGTAAAACTGCAGCAATTCTGTATTGTCAATGCTACAATCGTTGCATTTATTTCTTAATTTTTAATTACTGGATTTACAGTCATTGGTATTTTGGTCACATTCAGGGTACATCACCTATAAATATTTGTTTGACATGAATAATGAATTGCTATCAGTGTCTGATAGTGTACACTTTGAAGGTATTGCTGTTTATCTGGCCAACTATTAGAGTTGATAATTAAAGAAGAATGAAGATTCTGACTTTTATTCTTTGTAAAATTTATCACTGGAATATCTTTTTAAGAAAAAAAATCGTCCTAATTGCATTCCAGTGCACTGAAGCATTAAATCAGTGCCGTATTGTGCATCCACTCCACATTGGAACAAAACGTTGATGCTTCTGTTATTGTGAGCTCATTGTTGCAGCCTCACTCTCAACACCCTGCTTGCTGCTCACAGTGCAGCCCACTGTGACCTGCTCATCCTTCCCCTTGCTGTCTGTCTTGTTTCTCCCATCTGTAGCCTGCTTGTCACTTTTCTCAATGCCCTGTTTGTCATCTGGTTTGTCACTTCAGGCAGTGGGACAGTAAATGAAGCAGCAGGTGAAACAATGTAGGCTCTTATTTAGAGCTCCCCTGGTCAACAGTTTTATAATTACTTTCAGAATCACCACTAAATTTATTACTACACAAAATAATCTTAACACTTTAAGTATGAAGCCATTACGCAAGTCTTACAAAGTGATGTCACGAGTATTGTGATTGCTCTGATTGAGTGACTCCCTGCAGTTCCCGTGGCAATAAACTCAGCCTTCCTTTGGAAGCAGCCAGAGTCTCATTAGTTTCATTTGTGAAAATGTTGGCAGAATGTTCCCTTTGGGTCCTGTACTGATTGTTGATTGTGGGTTATAACCTGAAGCTGGAGATTTTCCACATGTTCAGAATCTCAGTTGGGGAAATGGGTTAGTTCCTATGGTGTTGTTGAAATGCAAGTCTGTCAGAGGGCTGAAGGCACAAGGAAGAATGCAAGACTGGAAAGAAGTTGCATGACAAATGAAATAAAATGCATTTTGTCAAAACTCACTTTATTTAGTTACTTCAGAGTTGAAGTAACAAACCAGACTGCAAGTGAATTAAGGTTTTGCAAAGTACATTTCAAGCCACACTAAGTCACTTGACAGCATGAGCCTTAATCTTCAGTATAGGAACTGAATTCTAGAAATAGCTTGCTGAGTGAAATTTGGTGCAAGTTGCACTGTGATATTCAGATTGGTGCATTAGGAAATCTACAAATAGTCATTTTACAAGACAGATCAGCTAGTTTGTTTTTGCATGATATTCTGGCCTGCAAATGCAGTTTTGCTCTCAATCCTCTGAGACTGAGATGTGGAGTAAAGTTCAGTTTTGATGTATTTGAAATTATTTTGACTCGTAACTTCATTTTTATTTTATAACTATAAACTATATAACAGATATTTGTGAATTCATTCATAATGAGAATTAAGTTTGCAGATTAACATCATTTAGTATCTTTTGATGACCAGAACATTTTAATCAAACATTAGTTTTGCTCTGTTTGCTTGACTCAAATGAAAATTTGCAGCTTCTTTCTCAGCTAATGGAAAATCATTAGAACTATCAAACTAGATCTTGTATTTTAAGAATGTGATATACCAGACTGTGATCAATAATTGATGTGACTGCACCGGTGTATGTTAATGCTTTGGTATTGAAGTCCATTTCCTACATTTTGTATTCTTCTAAATTGTAATGGATCTTATATGATGAGATCTATGCTGTTGACACCCTTATTTGGAGGTGTACCTTGGTAAAATTACACCTTTAAGGTAGTCCTTAAGAAGTTCCACAAAAGTTTTTTTAAAAAGCTTGTTATCAACAAAGCATGATAAATATTGGTCAGATATGATATTTGCAGATTGTGATCTGGCAAATTTTGTAGGTGACATTCATGCATAACTTAGAAATGTTAGTTTTTGAAGCTATTTAATTTTTAAAATCCTTTGCACCTGTGATCATTGTTTTGAAGGACCAGGTTTCCAAGTCAGATTTATTAGAAGACTCAGCATATGTAATGCAACTTCTGTGGAACAGGACTTCAGAAGTTATCAAGTACTCTGAGGAAAGAAGGACAGACAGACAGTTGACATCCATTAGATATAAAGGGCATGAATCAACAGAAATCTATTTTTGTACAGCATACTGCTGTGAGAGGTGTCATAGATCAAGCTCCTATCCTGTGGTTGCACGCGTATGTTCAGTTTGTTGAAATGAACAAAAAGGCTGCAAAGATGGTCTCTTAAAGAAATACGAATTCCATTTCCGAAATAAAATTATACCTTATAAATGTTGGAACCAGAAAAGAAAATCTGTGAAAATACACTGAGATCCCTCAGAATCTGAAAAAGAAACGTGTTAACATATTGACTGTGGATTGTCTCTTTTAATTAATTATAGCAATCTGAGTGGGAGCTAAAAGCTAGACTGTCACTTAATGAAGTATTTATATCAAAGGGAATGGGAACATCCGCATTCAACGCACATCTTGTACTAGTCATTATCTTGCCTCCAGTCCCTTTGCCCTTATGTACATCTAGCAGATAATCTTGATGCATTTGAAGGGGTACTTTACGGTATACAAAGCAACCTCCATCATCTGGCATTTGATTATCCGAATATCGGATTATCCGGCAAGATTGCAAGGTCCTGATGCTCAGCTAAATTATATGATCCGGAATTCGATTAACTGAACGAAATACCCCCAGCCTGTGTCCTTCAGAAAATAGAGGTTCCTCTGTACGTGAGAAAAAGGAAAATAGTGGAACATGTGTTAGGATGGGAAGTGGTGGTTTGTGTGAAATGTGAACACTGGTGTGGCCCAGTTAAACTAAGTGACTGGTTCCTGTGTTGCTGATGCTAATTCTGTTCGTGATATGAAATTTCAGTTGCACTGATGTTGCTGATAAGTGGAATTCATACACCCCTAAAGTAAACACAAGAATCGCTATGATAGATCTGGGCAGCACGGTGGCACAGTGGTTAGCACTGCTGCCTCACAGTGCCAAAGACCTCAGTCGGGAGTTTGCACGTTCTTCCTGTGTCTGTGTGGGTTTCCTCTGGGTGCTCCGGTTTCCTCTCACAATCCAAAAATGTGCAGGTTAGGTGAATTGACCATGCTAAATTGCCCATAGTGTTAGGTGAAGGGGAATGGGTCTGGGTGGGTTGCGGGTAGGTGTGGACTTGTTGGACCGAAGGGCCTGTTTCCACACTGTTAGTAATCTAATCTAATCTTGACAGTGACCACTTTGAGTCAATCCAACAAACTTGCTTCAGTTTGGGGCTATTGCACCAGAGCGGTGAAATGAATCTGAAAGGGATAGTGCATACTAAGCCTAAAAATTGTTAATGTTATTGACGTAAGCCCTGCCCAGCAAATAGCCAGGAGATTGGAAAGTTTTAATGCTCAGGAGTTATTGTATTTTATAGATTGATGCTTGCCTGCAACAAATTTGTCAAGCCTTTCAATAAGTTTTTGCGTAAGATCCCAGAATGCATGTTTTTTATATAAAAAGTCAATTTATCATGTCATTCCAGTGGAAATTTCTGTTGCACTAGACTGTAAGTTTTGTTTTGCCATTGCTAACCAAACTGAACAGAATTTCTAAAGAGAGATTTGTATTTAGTCCATTCATTTTCTCAATTTCTTCCCTGTCAGCATGATTCAAGAGAAACATTACTAGGTTTTAATATGGGAAACTACCGCGCTTGTAAGAATTTGTGGAAGGCTTGTGTGGAGCATCATACATTCTTCCGACTAGAAAGACCACTACCTCCGCAGAAGAATTTCTTTGCACATTACTTTACATTGGGTTCAAAGTTTCGATACTGGTAGGTGCTAAATATTTATGACTTTTTTGTTTAACCATTTCAGTTCTACAGTAAAATACCATGTTTTCAGCTTTTCAAAGAAACATGGAAACTTAAAGCAAGGAAGAAAGTCACTCAGTCTGTTGTACCCGTACTGACTCTTTTGGGGAGAAAAAAAATAGTCTTGCTTCATCCACCATCCTTGTATTTTCCCTCAAGAATTCCTCATCCCCAAATATTTTTGAACTCTCCTTTTAAAATTATTTGTGGACGTAAATTCCATTAATTTCAAGGAACCATTCCAGTTTCTCCTCTATTTATCAAAACCTTGTTACCTCAAATTTCTTTTTAACCTACATGACCTCTCCGTTCTATGAAAAGAAATCCAGCTTTTCCAACCTCTCCTCATAACTGAAATGTTTCAATATCAGTAACATTCTAGTGACTTTTTTTGTACTTTTTCGTATGGTCTTTATACATTTCTTGAACTGTGATGCCCAAAATTGTTATCAGTACTCCAGCTGATGGCTTTAATGATTTATAAAGCCCACTAAGTGATCCATTGCTTTCAACTGCTTTTGCAACCTACCCTGCCACCATGAAGGATTTATGCATATGAACAGCAAGGTCTCCATTCATCTACACCTTTCAAAATATTGACTTTGATAGTACACATTATTTCATATCTCGAGATCACTTCACATTTTTCTGCACTGAACTTTATCTAATCAGGTTTCCATCCACTTCACAATCCTATCCAAGTCATCCTGATTTCTACAACTATCCACAACATGATCAACAGCTTTGTCACAGTTTCTACAAATTCTGTAATGCTGCCCTTTACACTCAAGTCTAGGCTAGTAATAAAATTGCAAAGTGTAACAGAACTAAAACTGACCTTGGGGATCTATCTTCAGATTAAAAGCTATCTATCTACCATCACCTTTTGCTTTCTGACCACTCTGCAATTTTCCCTTAATATCATGGGTATCTATCCATTTATTAAGCTTCCTTCATGATATTTTGTCCAATGATTCACAAAATTGTTGTGTAAAAGATGGTGATCAACTTTTTATGTTACTTTACTAAATTGTTCAATCAAGGCTAGTAGGATTTATCCAAAGGTTTATGCTGTCGCTGATAAACCCATGACTTTCAAGAAGAATACTGAGGTACAGGCTAGATGGGATTGAGATGTTTAAGGAGGAGGTGTTAGCAGTTCTGGAAAGTGTAAAAATAATTAAGTCCTCTGGACCAGATGGGATTTATTCTAGGATTCTCTGGAAAGCCAGGGAGGGGGTTGCCGACCTTTGGCTTTGATCTTTATGTTGTTATTGTCCACAGGAATAGTGCCAGAAGACTGGAGGATAGCAAATGTTGTTCAAGAAGGGGAGTAGAGACAGCCCTGGAAATTATAGATCTGTTATCCTTACTTCGGTTGTAGGTAAAGTGTTAGAAAGAGTTCTAAGAGATAGGATTTATAATCATCTAGAGATGAATAAGTTGATTAAGGATAGTCAGCACGGTTTTGTGAGGGGTAGGGCGTGCCTCACAAACCTTATTGAGTTCTTTGAAAAGGGGACCAAACAGATGGATGAGGGTAAAGCGGTTGATGTAGTGTATATGGATTTCAGTAAGGTGTTTGATAAGGTTCCCCACGGTAGGCTATTGCACAAAATATGGAGGCATGGAATGAAGGCGGAGAGATCTGTAATGGCAAACAAAAGGGACTACATAGCAAGCTCTGGACCAATTTGGAGAGAGCCAAGGATAGGCCTTGAGACCACAAACAAAATAAGTACCATTCTAAGTCCTCGGGTAATCAGTCTGAATTGCAGTCCAAATGATTTTGAACGTTTTACCTGTAGTCATGTTGACAACTTCAAGGATTAGAATACTTCCAGAAAGAAATGATCAGTGGCTGGACGGGGTAAGAAGCGGGGTTCGCTGATTCCAGCATTCCATCCTGATGAGTGGTGACATTGAAAACAAATAGTCCCCATGGCCGTTCCTTCACCTGTGGTGTATGTGAAAGGTTTTAGTGAAGTTGGAACTAGCCTTTATAGTTTTGCATGTTATAACCCATGGTCTCCCAGGTGACCTTGTCACAGGCAGCATAAGTTGTCCGGTCAAGGCCTTGCATGAATGACTCATGAGATTTTCTGTCAGACCTACACCAGACCACACAAAGAGGGCCAACTTCAGAACCCTCTCATGATGATGAACTCGGGCAGTTGCATTGCCCAATCTGTCATCAACTCATAAGGGGTCCAACCGGTCGACCAGCTTGTGGTGGACCGGAGTCGCATTAGTACAGCAGGCAGGACCTCAGTCCAGCGTTTGTCAGAGCCCTGCATGGCCTTAGCAAGGAAGCTTAAAAGTACTTTTCACTTGCTCCACCATGCCAGGTCTTTGTGGATGGTAGGGTGTGTGAAATTACTGTTTAATGCCCATCAGCTGACATATGGTTTTTACAAGTCTTCTAGTGAAATGGGTCCCCTGGTCAGAGTCAGTCAGGGACAGCAGCCCCCCACCTGAGAGTCACCACCTCAGCTAAAATCCTTGCCACAGTGTTAGCTGAGCAGTTCCAGGTAGGGTGGGCCTCGACCTACCTGGTGAATTAGTCAATAATCACACAGCAATACCTTTCCCATGGGATTGGGGAAGAGGTCCCGTCAGATCTATCTGTACATGCTGCCAGGGCCCCCTTGGGCACAGCTCGTGCCTCATTCTAATTTTAACGGGCATGCCTGGGTTGTGCTGGGCACACATCTCACAGCCGTGACAGAATTGAGCAATATCTCTGCCTATGCCCTTCTACCACCATTCTTTCCTGATGCTGGTTATCATAGCATTATACCCCTCATGGGAAATGCCAGTGTGTAATTGCAAAGAGTATGTTGGATGCACGTGGAGGCCAAACCTTGTTATACGGTCTCCAGACAGCTTTTTCGTCTGGCGTGGCCCCCTGCGTCCTCTACCTAGCACATTCACCCTCTGGTATCAGCATGCAGTTGCGAAATGCTTACGGTGGGGCCATCCTCAGCAAAGGTGGCAGACAAAGTATGTGTGTCTTCTGACTCTCAAGCTGATTGAGCAGCTGTGTCAGCAGCCTTGTTCCCCTTTAAAAATGTTCCACTTAGGATTCTGTTTATCTCGTTCCCTCTGGTGGGCTTTGACCTTCAACACCGCAGCCTCCAATGGGAGCTGGCTGGCCTCCATTGAGGTCTTTATTATCTGCCCATGCTTGACAGGGTTGCCCCCTGTGGTGACAAAACCCTGTCTTCCCCAAACAGTCATGTAATGATGGACAATCCTGAAGGTATATCTACTATCAGTGTAAATGTTAACCCTCTACCTTGTCACCTCCATGAAGGCCTGGGTGAAGGCCACTGACTCCGCCACCTGGGCTGACAGGCCTCCTTGTATTTTTCCTGCTCCGACAACTCGTAGTTCCCTGTTCATTACTGCACATCCTGTTCATGGCAAACCATCTACATATTTCTGCAAGCCATCCACAAACAGGGTCTCATCTGGTCCTCTATAAATACGTCCTTTATCCCACTTTCCTCTACTTCATCGTCCACATCTCCTCCTCCTCCTTCCCTCCCCCCCCCCCCCCCCCCCGTTCTGTTTCCTCTCCCTACAATCCTGGACAAAGTGGCCCGTCTTGTCACAATTGTGACATCTGAAGAAGGGCTTATGCCCGAAACGTCGATTCTCCTGTTCTTTTGATGCTGCCTGACCTGCTGTGCTTTTCCAGCAACACATTTTTTAAGCTCCGATCTCCCTGAGTACTTCACTCATTACATGGTCATAGATGGCTGGACTATTATGGTCCAAGTTTACTGTTTATCCCCAAGGGTAAATGCAAACTTATCTTGGGAGTCTCAATGGAGGGGCATAGCCAAAATACATTCGCAATATCCATTACAGTAAAGATTTTGTGGATCGGGAAGAGCCCATTTAAGATTGTGGGTGGACTGGCAACTATAGGGTATAATTTAGGAGTGACCCTGTTTAGGGCCTTATAATCGATTGTGAGATGGTAACTTCCGTCAGGTTTACCAATTGGCCACATGGGGGAATTACTAGTGCTCGTAGTGTCTCGGAGAGTTCCCCTCTCCACTAATCCTTTCACAATTTCCACAACTGCCCTTCTGGCTTCAGGTTTTATGGGGTATTGGCAGTGTGGCTTGTGTTCCAGACCCTCCATGACTACGGGGTCAATTTTTAATCAAGCCTGTATCTAATTTAGTCTCTGCCTTTAACCCTGGGACAGAGGCACAAATGGCCCCAAAGTCATTATCCTCAGGCTGCCAATTGCATCCCATAGAGGAGGTTACTTGTACAGTGCTCAAGTGGCTCAAGTCCCCATTCTTTCTTTTCTCCCATCGGGACAGGGCCAGATTAATTCACCCTTTCCACAGCCTGTAAGGACTTTGTGTTCCTTCATTAAATCATTTCCCATAACAGTTCCTTCATTATTTTTACATATATAAAATCGCATTACTATATACAGGTTATTGATTTCTACTAGAATGGTCTCATTCAAGTATGCAGGGGTTTTGTTCTCCAATAATCCCCTTCACATAACTCCTTTTATTAGTTGAGAGCAGAGGTAGGTCATTCGCAGATATGGAAGCTCCCGCGTCCACTAGCTTCTCTCACTGTCTTCCCCCTACCAGTGCAGACCCTTAAATCCTCTCTCCCTATCTCCCATACCCATGGGGGCTCCTGGACATCAGTCCAATGTATTCTCGATGTTTGTTGGTTTGCTGTGTTTTTCTCAACAAATGCCTTCAGAGTAGTTCCTTTTGCCACAGTACTGACAGACACAAGTGAGCTTCCCATTGTTCTGTTTCCTCTCCCTTCAATCCTGGACAAAGTGGCCCGTCTTGTCACAACTGTGACATCTGGGTCTGGATTTTGTCTTGTGACGGCACCTAGGTTTTCCTGCTTTATGCGCACAGGGGGTTTTCCTCCTGTGTCTTCCTTTTATACCTGTTGCCCATTCTACCAGGGCATCACAGCCTTGGAGAACAACGTCCCCCGTTTTTAGGACTGCCTGGTGAGCAGGACACAGCCCGTCCTTGAAAGTCTGAATGAATGCCTGGTCAGAGCAGTCTGTCTGGGGAATCCCTGCGCATTCTTGGTAGACCCTAAAAAGTCATTCCCCGTATTTAATAGGGGTACCTTGGGTCCATCTGCCTCTCCTATAATCTTGACTTCATTGCTGTGCGGCATCAGCTACGTCAGAGCCGTCCGATACTAGACGCCAGTTGTCCTGAGGGCATGCCGCCCAGATCAGCCCGAAATTTTGCATTATTACTGCGGGGCTGTAAGTGACCCAGGGAAGCTAAGATCTGCTGCAATTCACCTGGCGTAAACTGCTTATATTTTGTATTCATGTTAGCTCCTTCCCCACTGAGAGTTACCAGGGCCGAGTTAATTCCCTCAGGAGGATCATCTGACGGTTCTGGGGTTGTGACCAGGCCCTTCCGAGCAGTATAAGATGGCATTGATCCCCACTGACTATCCTCCAGGAACTAATTTTTCTTTTCCAGTTTCCTTAGTCAGGATTGAAGAATTTGTTTTTCCTTGGTCCATTTCTTTGTGGATTCTGAAGTCTGACCTGTGAGGCCAGCCAATTGATGGACCCAAAGGACACCTATTTTCTTGGTCTTATCTTTCTTTTCACCCATGAGCCAATTTCGTTGTTGATCTAGGGGCTGGGACGGATCCCACCACTCTTTCTCATCTGTCTAATCAGTGAATGTCACTCCATCATATACTGGTTAACGAGAGACCCAGGAATCCCCATTGATCTCCCTGTCTTGCCATAATACTGATAGGTTTATACTCATGGATCCTCTTATCGGTCGATCATGTTTACCCACCGGCCGCATCTCACCCAGAATTGTTCCTATCTGAGTCCGGCGATAGCTGTTTTAGGGAGTGATAATTTCCCTGTATTCCGCTTATTTAATCTCGGCCTTTATCTCAGGCAGGAACAATCACACTGACATCCGAGTATGGCTGAACTCAGAGGCCACACAACAAACACTCTCTCATTCACTCTTACCAGATCAACAGCTTCTGTAGTTTGACCTGCTTTTGTCCAATATCCTGCCCCGACCCCTGGGAGGTGGCCACCCTACACGGGACTGTGAACAGAACCCTGCTCTCAGCGCCAATTTGTTGAAGTAAAATTAATAAAGCTTAAATTTAGGAGCAAGTCAACCAAATTTAGAAGCAAGTCAATCAAACTTATTAAATCAAAAGCTTTTGGGAGGGGCAGTGTGATTCTGATCCTAACCGCAGGACTTGAACATGCCGCCTCTCCCTGAGCAACAGGCACACTAGTTTTAAAGTCTGGATGATGTGTACAGCAAAAGCTGGTTTCTTGTATTCTGCACATGCACACAGAAATTGCTGGTTGTGTTCTGCATATACGCATGCAAAGATTGCTGTTTCTGAGAGTGGCGTACCAAGCCATTGTGTTCTGTAAGTATTTCTTCTTTAATTAGTTTCTGTCTTCACCAAGTCAACCTTTATTTACACGTGCATAATACATGACACTGACCCAGCTAGCTCAGAGCTAGCCTTGAGTGAACAGAACACGTGGCATTCCTGTTTATATCTGTCAGCCAGGACTCTCTGATTAGGGCTGTTAACCTGATCCCATCAAGGAACGCATTCCATGAGGTCCACCTGGCTGAGCTCCTTCCAATCACTACAATCCTTCCAATCCTTCCTACCCATCTAAGTCAGGGGACGTAGGTTTGTTCTTTTTCCTGTAGCTTCTCCTGAAATGTTTTCACACTAGGTTTGGTTGCTCTGGCTCTGACTTGCCATCAACTATGCCGCTTATCAATGCAGGGTCATTCCTATGGTTTTGCCTCCAAAGTATATGTCCTTTCTCACTTGGAGGAGTCTCACATCTGTTATTGGCATTCCTGATGCCATTCCACCACCAAGGCATGCACGCACGCACGCAAACACACACACCCTGCCCACACCAGGCCCTGGAAGATCAAGTTTATCCTGGTACAATGTCTTCTCACCATTAGCAACTCTGTTGGTGGTATCCCTGTTGTTGCATGAGGAGAGGTCGTATAATCAACTGGGAGCTGGGACAGTTTAGTATCGATTGAAACAGTAGGCTGTTTCTTTAAGCTTGCCTTCGAACTTTGGATTGCTGTTTCTCCGGACCATTGGATAATGGATGGAATAGAGCTGTCCTTACAGGCCGAATGCAATTCAGCTCGAGGAAATGTTGGAATTCCCTGCTAGTAAATGATGGCCTTGTCTGTGACCAAAACCTCTGGGCATATGTGTATTGCAAAAGTTAGTTGTAACTTTTCAATCCTTGCCCCTGTGATTGACACATAAACTCTTTGCATGTCCAACCACTTGGAGTGAGCTACCACAATGACTAAAAACAAAAAGCCCATGAAAGGACCAGCACAATTGATGTATAACCAAGTTCAGGGTTTACCTGTTCATTCCCACAAATGTGGGGGAAGCTGCTGGTGATAATTTTTGTCCTTCTTGGCTTTCAGGGCACTGCCCCACCAATGCAGCTATGTTGATATCCAGCCCTGGCCACCAGACTTAATTTTTCGTCAATATCTTATTTTGGAAAGCTGTAGATGACCCCGAAGTTCAGCCAGATTCTGGCGGTGACCTTTGCTCGGTACTATCACAGTTGCTGCCCATAATTATATGCCATCCTCTGGTTTTGCCGGGTCCAGAAAGGTTTCAGTTCTGGTTGTTTGTTGGTTTGTTTCCCCATCACCAGCTGTTTCAGTTTTGCCAGGACTGCGGATCTTTTTGTATCCACAGTCTGCTATTATCGATGGTGACCAGAAGGGTGTCCAGAAAGTTTAAAATCAGATCAGAGTCTACTTGTGGCAGCACCATCTCTGGTGTACCCACATGTAAAGGCATCCACATTTGCCACTTGGCCACCTGGAATCCATCCCTCAATTGTACCCACCCAGAATAAGAGCCCACCGCTGAATTCAACCTGAGGCAATGGGAGGCATGGCTCTGTCCTCTTTAAGTAGCCCCAGAAAGGATTTGTGGTCCATTATTATCACACACTTTCAACCATAAAGGTATTGGTGGAACTTTCTCACACCAAATCTTCCTTCTCTATCTGGGTATATCTTCATTTGGCATTGCCAAAGTCCAGGAAGCATACGCAGTCAGATATTCCACTCTGCTAAGCTATGGTGAGCCAACACTACCCTTATAACTTACAGGGAGACATTGCCTCTCAGTGCCATATCTCACTTGGGATTGTAGAGTGCCAACACTTGGGGTGAAGATAGCTGTTGCTTCCTTTCCCTAAAGGCTGCATCTTGGCTATGGGACCATTTCCAAGGCTAATCCTTTTTCAGTAGCAGAGTAAGGGTGCCAGGATGGAGGCCAGAGTACGTATGAATTTACCGTAATAATTCACCAAACTCAGGAAAGTTTTAAGCTCCGGTACAGACATGGGACTGGGGCCACCTTTGATTGCCCTCACTTTAGCTTCCAAAATGTGTAACCCGGTCTTGTTAACTCTGTAGCCCAAGTAGTTTACTTGGAATGCCTGGAACACACATTTTTCCTTTCCAAGACATGCACCTACCTCAGAGAAACATTGAAGTATTGTCCAAGTTTTCCAAATGCTCTTTATTGGTCTTCCTGGCTATTAGCACATCGTTCAGATAAATGGTGACCTGGGGTAGACTTTGCAAAATGTTCCCCATTGTCTGCTGGAAAATGGCACAGGAAGATGCGATCCTAAAAGTTAGTCTCTCATATTGGTATTATAGGTATTAATTGAAGTATACTTCTGAGAATCCTCATCTAAACACAGTTGCAGACACGCATGGCTCGTGTCTAGCTTTGTGAAGAATAGCTCCCGACCCCTTCCAGTTTTCTACACAGGTCCTCTCTGCAAGGGATTGGGTATTTATCCAGCTGTGAAAAGTGGTTTACCATTTGTTTTAAAATCCCCACAAAGGTGAACAGACTTGCTGGGATTCCCAATTGGTATGAATGGTGTTGGCCATTCTGCAAACTGGACTGGTTTAATGATTCCTTTGTTTTCTAGCATCTGACTTCTGCCTTTACCTTTGCCCTTAAGGCAAATGGCACAAGGCAGGCCTTACAGAATCATGGAATTACTTCTTGATCAACATGCAATCAAGCTAAATCTTACTCAACCAATTTCACCCCATCAAAATTGGGCCTGAGCCTTTTATTACAATTCGTGGTAACAGATCCAGCTACTTCTTATAAGAAACTGGAACCAAATTGTAACTTTAATCTATCGGGGTACTCAGCCTGGCCGAGGTCTTACACAGACTTGAGGGATGGAATCCAGAACTAATTTTGGCAAAGACTGGTTCTGCAATCACTGATACAGCCATGCCACAATCAGCCTCCATTAGAACTGGGTGACCATTTAACCAGACGCTTATTTTGTTAGAAAACAAAAATGCTGCTGGAAATCACAGCGGCTCAGGCAGCATCCGTAGAGAGAATTTGGGTAACTCTTCCACTGCTAAGCAATTTAACTATTCCAAGCAAGTTGTAGATGGACTTTTCAGGTTGTGTATACTCGTGGATACTGGCCTGTGGGTTGTCTTAGTCAATCCAGGCCTAGTGGAAGTCCTTTGCTGTCTTGAGTCCGCAAAATGGCAGCTACTAAAATGGCCTGCCAGCCCAGATCCTCAAGAAAATTGTAACAGTTTGGCTTTGTTTTGGGGTTTGCTCTGGGTTGACTTAAGTAGTGTTCCCCAAGGTCAGTTGACCTGGCAAAAGCATTCATTTCCATTAGAATACCCTGAACTCATAAGTTCCACATATTCTAATGACAAAACCAATTGTAGTGTCTGTTTGAAGGCCAGTTTGGGTATCAGCTAATAGGCACTTTTGCATGGCCACATCATTAATCTCATACCAAATGGCGTCTCAGTATCTCACATATGGTTAAACCAAAATCACATGCTTCTGTCAGTCATTTAACCTCATCACAAATTTCAGTATGGATTCCCCTAGTTCTTCAACTGCTAGTAAAACTGATAGCATCTCAGAACTAGAGGAGTCTTGGGATCATAATATCAGTCAGCTAAACCCGTCAACTCTTGAAAGATTTTAGTATCTGGTGTCTCAGGAAAAGTGGCTTCTAATAACCGAAAAAGCTGCTGGTCCACAAGCTGTCAGGAGAATTACTTATTGCTTTTCGTCTACCCCAATGTCATCTGTCTAGAAAAAATAACACATTTTTACTACATACTGGGTCCAGTCTCCGACAGCAGGATTAAATTAGTCAAGCTTCCCAAACAGCAGCACGGTGGCACAGTGGTTGGGCGGCACGGTGGCACAGTGGTTAGCACTGCTGCTTCACAGCGCCAGAGACCTGGGTTCAATTCCCGCCTCAGGCAACTGACTGTGTGGAGTTTGCACATTCTCCCCATGTCTGCGTGGGTTTCCTCCGGGTGCTCCGGTTTCCTCCCACAGTCCAAAGATGTGCAGGTCAGGTGAATTGGCCATGCTAAATTGCCTGTAGTGTTAGATAAGGGGTAGATGTAGGGGTATGGGTGGGTTGCGCTTCGGCGGGTCGGTGTGGACTTGTTGGGCCGAAGGGCCTGTTTCCACACTGTAAGTAATCTAATCTAATCTAATCTAAACTTGAAGGCAACTGTTGCAAATGAATTTCTTCAGGGGCATGTTGTTCTCTCATAGTCACTGAAATAACTTTATGAAGGTAGGTATCCCGTCACCAAGTCACCCTCTTTTACACGTGCATGAACATGACACTGACCCAGCTAGCTCAGAACTGGCTCCTAGCGAGAACAGAGCCCTTGTCACTCCTGTTTATAATCTGTCAGCCAGGATTCCCTGATTGGGACTTTTAACCTGGTCCAAACTCAAATTCTATGAAGTCCCCAGGCTGACCTCATTTCAATCACTACGAGATTCAGACTGGTGTTTCAATTTTCAATTATTTATCAGTCTATAGCAGAGTTCTTCCATCAAGCACCCTACAGTGTTACTGCACCCTACAGTGCAACTCAAATGTTAGATCAAAATCTATACAGCATTGTGAAAGAGGCACAGACTTTGAGGTCAAACTTATAATCAAGGTATCACCATTTAGTAGTAAATGCATTCCTTAAGTTTTGCATACCTTGTCACTATATGCAGACTGTTTAAAGTTGTACGACCTAACATTATCTTCTAAGTTACAATCAAAATTGGAAAATACCTTGTAAGGTATTTTCAAATGCGGTAAAGCGTTTATTTTATTTAAAATTTTGAACTTTTCTCTTTTTGCAGCGGGAGGACAGAGGTCCAGTCTGTGCAATATGGTAAAGAGAAAGCAAACAAAGACAGGGTATTTGCCAGGTATGATGTAATGTCTATATCATGTAGGAAGTTTTTGAAAATAACAGTTTATCAAATTTTGGTATCATTATAGGAGATCCATACAATATGTAATTATTGTACCATTATAGAAATGGTGAAATATTGAAATTTTTTGTATGGATTTATTTATTCAATAATAGTTGACATAATTGCTTTCATTGGAGATTTTTTTTGTCAGTAGAAAACTATGTTTCCCCCTCCTTTTTCTTGCCACCGCAGAGACAGCTGAAGTCTAGGCATGGCAGAGACTCCCACAGCTACCTAGACTACACCTCCCCCCACTCTGCCTTCTGTAAAAACACCATCCCATATTCCCAATTCCTTCGTCTCCGCCGCATCTGCTCCCAGGGGGACCAGTTCCAATACCGAACAACCCAGATGGCCTCCTTCTTCAAAGACCGCAATTTCCCCCCGACACGATCGACGATGCTATCCACCGCATCTCCTCCACTTCCCGCTCCTCTGCCCTTGAACCCCGCCCCTCCAATCGCCACCAGGACAGAACCCCACTGGTCCTCACCTACCACCCCACCAACCTCCATATACATTGTATCATCCGTCGTCATTTCCGCCACCTCTAAACAGACCCCACCACCAGAGATATATTTCCCTTCCCTCCCCTCCCCTCTCCAATCAACGTTCCGAAAAGACCACTCCCTCCGTGACTCCCTCGTAAGGTCCACATCCCCACCAACCCAACCTCCACTCCCAGCACCTTCCCCGCAACTGCAAGAAATGCAAAACTTGCGCTCACACCTCCCCCCTTACTTCCCTCCAAGGCCCCAAGGGATACTTCCATATCCGCCACAAATTCACTTGCACCTCCACACACATCATTTGCTGCACCCGATGTGGCCTCCTCTATATTGGGGAGATAGGCCGCCTACTTGCGGAACGTTTCAGAGATCACCTCTGGGACACCCAGACCGACCAACCCAACCATCCCGTGGCTCAACACTTCAACTCCCCCTCCCACTCCTCGAAGGACATGCAGGTCCATGGACTCCTCCATCACCAGACCATGGCAACACGACGCTTGGAGGAAGAGCACCTCATCTTCCGCCTAGGAACCCTCCAACCACAAGGGATGAACTCAGATTTCTCCAGTTTCCTTATCCCCACCCCCCCCCACCTTGTCTCAGTCCCAACTCTCGAACTCAGCACCATCTTCCTAACCTGCAATCTTCTTCCTGACCTCTCCGATCCCACCCCACTCCGGCCTATCACCCTCACCTTAACCTCCTTCCACCTATCGCATTTCCAACGCCCCTCCCCCAAGTCCCTCCTCCCTACCTTTTATCGTAGCCTGCTAGGCACACTTTCCTCATTCTTGAAGAAGGGCTCATGCCCGAAACGTCGATTCTCCTGCTCCTTGGATGTTGCCTGACCTGCTGCGCTTTTCCAACAACACGTTTTCAGCAGAGACTGCCAGAACTAAAGGTCAATGCATCCACACGCTGATCAGCTTACGTGAAACCCTCCAGGTAGCTGGAAGCTTAGAGGGAGCATCGGTTGGATGAAATGGTGCATAAATTCTTTTGTTTTTAGCCTTACTGAAAGCAAAAAATTGGTAGTTATAAAACTTTCTGAATCCGCAATAAGATTAGATTCCCTACAGTGTGGAAACAGGCCCTTTGGCCCAACAAGTCCACACCGACCCTCCGAAGAGTAACTCCCCCAGGCCCATTCCCTATATTTATCCCTATCTGTAACTATAGCAAGCACATAAGGCTGCTACTGAAAATGATATGATTCAGACTGAGTTCAACCTTAAGAATGGAAGTGACGCTACACTTAATGTGTATATAGCACTTTTGAGAAACATGAATGAAAATGATAATTAAGGAAAGAACCAGCAGTTGACAGGACATTCCTTGTTTTGCATTAAATGACCAAGTGTCCTATCAATTTTCTATCAATAGTTTACGTGTTTTTTTACTTTTCCTTCTAGTTAAATAAAAACTCTATTTGGGGGGGGGGGGCCCTGGGAATCTTTAAAATTATGTTTTATTCTCTGTAAGCACCCATCACATCCTATTGTATAAAACTGTAAGAAAAAGGAACAAGAGTAGGCTTGTTCTCTTGTACCTGCTGTGCTATTCAGTAACATTATAACTATCCAATGTTTCTCTGGTCAATTTGCCTGTGTTTTTCCCTGTAACCCTTGATTTCCCTACTGATCAAGCATCTATCTGTCTCACCCTCAAATATGCACCAGGACTTTGTCCCTACAGCTCTCTATGGTGAGCAATTCCTAAGTGACAACCCTCTTAGAAAGGAAATTCTTCCTCTTCTCAGTCTTGAACTGGTGCCTCTTTATTAGAACATAGAACAATACAGCGCAGAACAGGCCCTCCAGCCCTCGATGTTGCGCTGACCTGTGAGCTATTCTCAGCTCGTCCCCTTACACTATCCCAAAATCATCCATGTGCTTATCTAAGGATTGTTTAAATCTCCCTAATGTGGCTGAGTTGACTACCTTAGCAGGTAAGGCATTCCACGCCCTTACCATTGTCTGCGTATAGAACTTGCCTTTGACATCTGTCTTAAATCTATCACTCCTCAATTTGTAGTTATGCCCTCTCGTATAAGCTGATGTCATCATCCTAGGCAAAAGTCTTTCTCTGTCTACCCTATCTAATCCTCTGATCATCTTATATGTCTCTATCAAATCCCCCCTTAGCTGCCGCCTTTCCAATGAGAACTGACCCAAGTCTCTCAGCCTTTCCTCATAAGACCTTCCTTCCAGACCAGGCAACATCCTGGTAGATCTCTTCTGCATCTTTTCCAATGCTTCCGCATCCTTCCTGTAATGAGGCGACCAGAACTGTACACAATATTCCAAGTGTGGCTGCACCAGCGTTTTGTATAGTTGCAGCACGGTATTGCAGTTCCGGAACTCAATCCCTCTACCAATGAAACCTAACACACCATATGCCTTCTTCACAGCACTATCCACCTGGGTGGCAACTTTCAGGGATCTATAAACGTGGACTCCAAGATCTCTCTGCACATCCGCACTACCAAGAATCTTTCCATTGACCCAGTACTCTCCCTTCCTGTTATTCTTCTCAAAGTGAATCACCTCACATTTAGCTGCATTGAACTCCATTTGCTACCCCTTAGCCCAATTCTGCAGTTTATCCAAGTCCCCCTGCAACCTGTAACATTCTTCCAAACTGTCCACTACTCCACCAACATTAGTGTCGTCTGCAAATTTACTAATCCATCTACCTATGCCTGCGTCTAAGTCAATTATAAACATGACAAACAGCAGTGGTCCCAAAGCAGATCCTTTGTGGCACACCACTAATAACTGGACTCCGGACTGATATTTTTCCGTCAACCACCGCTCGCTGCCTTCTTCCAGAAAGCCACTTTCTAATCCAAACTGCTAAATTATCCTCAATTCCATCCCTCTGCGTTTTCTCCATCAGCCTACCATGTGGAACCTTATCAAAGGCTTTACTGAAGTCCATATATGCCATGTCAACTTCCCTACCCTCATCTACATGCTTAGTCACCTTCTCAAAAAATTCAATGAGGTTTGTGAGACACCACCTGCCCTTGACAAAACCATGTTGACTATCTGAAATCAAATTGTTGCTTGCTAGATGATTATAAATCTTATCTCTCATAATTCCTTCCAAAACCTTTCCTACACAGAAGTAAGGCTCACTGGTCTATAATTACCTGGGTCACCTCTGCTGCCCTTGAACAAGGGCACAACATTTGCAATCTTCCAGTCCTCGGGTACTAAACCTGTAGACAATGACGACTCAAATTTCAACGCCAACGACTCTGCTATATCCTCCCTCGCTTCCCAGAGAATCCTCGGATCAATCCCATCCGGCCCAGGGGACTTGTCTATATTCTCTCCTTCTGAAATTGATAACACCTGTGCATTACTAACCTCGATCCTTTCTGGTCTGATATCTCATACCTCATTCTTCTCCTCTACAATATTCTCCTTTTCCTGAGTGAACACCGATGAGAAATGTTCATTTAGCACCTCTCCGACCTCTACAGGCTCCACACTCAACTTCCCACTTCTGTCTTTGACTGGCCCTATTCCTACCCTAATCATCCTTTTATTCTTCACATACCTGTAGAAAGCTTTAGGGTTCTCCTTTATTCTATTTGCTAAAAACTGCTCGTGTCCTTTCTTTGCTCTTCTTAACCATCTCTTTAAGTCCTTCCTCGCTGATCTGTAACTCCATCGCCTCATCTGTACCATCTTGCCTCATCAACACATAAGCTTCTTTCGTCTTCTCAACAGGAGGTGCAATTTCTGTAGTAAACCACCGTTCCCTTACCTTATCACTTCCTCCCTGCCTGACAGGGACATACCTATCAAGGACACGCAATATCTGTTCCTTAAACCAGCTCCACATTTTGATTGTCTGCATCCCCTGCATTTTGCTACCCCATTCTATGCATCCTAATTCTTGCCTCATTGCATTATAATTGCCCTCGCCCCATCGATAACTCTTGACCTGTGACATGTACCTATCCCATTCCATCACTAAACTAAACGTAACTGAATTATGGTCACTCTCTCCAAAGTGGTCACCTACAACTAAATCAAACACCTGGCCTGGTTCATTACCAAGTTCCAGATCTAGTGTGGCCTCCTCTCTTGTCGGCCCTTTGTCATACTGTGTCAGGAAACCCTCCTGTACACATTGGACAAAAACTGATCCATCCGACATAGTAGAATTATAGCGTTTCCAGTCAATGTTGGGGACGTTAAATTCCCCCGTAATGACCACCCTGTTACTTTCATTCCTACCTGGAATCATTTTGCCAATCCTCTCCTCTGTACGCAGGCCTATAAAAAAACTCCAAACAGTGGGACCTCTCCTCTCCTGTTTCTAACCTCAGCCCATACTACCTCAGTAGACAATTCCTTGTCAAAAGTTCTTTTAGAACCATTATACTATCCTTGACTAACAAGGCCATATCTCCCCCTCTTTTACCACCTTGCCTGTTTTTATTGAAAGATCTAAACCCTGGAACCTGCAACATCCATTCCTCACCCTGCTCTATCCATGTGTCCGAAATGGCCAAACATCAAAGTCCATGCTGCAAGCTCACCTATCTTATTTCAGATACTTCTGGCATTGAAACCAGTTTGCTCTCTGCCAGCACACTCCTGTGACCCTGAAATCCTGTCCCTGTCTTTCCTACTCTCACCCTCCTGTGCACTGCAGCTACACCTCCGGTTCCCATCCCCCTGCTGAGCTAGTTTAAACCCACCCAAATAGCACCAGCAAATTTCCCACCCAGGATATTAGTACCCCTCTGGTTCAAGTGAAGACTATCCTGTTTGTACAAGTCCCACCTTCCCCAGAATGAGCCCCAATTATCTAAAAACCTGAAACCCTCCATCCTGCAACATCCTTGCAGCCACGTGTTTAGCTGATATCTCTCCCTATTTCTTGCCTCGCTATCACGTGGCACAGGTAACAATCCAGACATGATAACTCTGTTTGTTCTAGCTCTCAGCTTCCACCCTAACTCCCTGAAATCCTGCCTTACATCCCTATCCCTCTTTCTACCTATGTCATTGGTACCTACACGGACAACGACTTGAGGCTGGTCACCCTCTCCCTTCAGAACCCCAAAGATACGATCAGAGACATTATGGACCCTGGCACCTGGGAGGCAACACACCAACCACAAGTCTCGTTTGTTCCCTGCAAGCCTTCTATCTGAACCTCTAATTATTGAGTCCCCAATGACTAACACTCTCCTCCTTTCCCTCCTTCCCTCTGTGCAACAGGGACAGGCTCTGTGCCAGAGACCTGGGCCTCACTGCCAATTCTCCAATTATGCCCCATCCCAGATTTTCCCATGAGAAGAAACATCCTCTCAGCATTTACAACATCAAACCCCTTAAGAATCATGTATATTTCAATGAGATCACCTGTCATTCGTGTTAACTTCATTGAGTAGAACTCCAAACTACTTAGCCTGTGCTCATAAGACAGTCTCTCCACACAGGGATCATCCTTGTGAACTGCCTCCAATGAAATTATATCTTTGCTTAAATTAGGGGACCAAAACTGCTCGCAATGCTTGAGATGTGGTCTCGCCAGCACCTTGTATACTTGTTGTAAGACTTCCCTACTCTTATAGTCCAACCTCTTTGAAATAAGGGTTAACTTTCCATTAACCTTCCTGATCACTTACTGAAGTGTGTGTAAACTTGTTTTTCATCCACTAGTACAGCAAGCTTTGTGTTGCAGCTTGCTGCAGTTTTTCTCCATTTAATAATTCTCTTCTTTTATTCTTCCTCTCACAGCTTATCTTTTCACCTATTTTTGTCATCTGCAAATTTACCACTGTCCATTCATTTCCTTCTTCCCAGTCATAAATGTACATTATAAACAGTTGTAATGCCAGCACTCATCCCTGTGGAATCTCCTGGTTACAGGTAGCCAACCCAAAAAATAAAACCTGTTATCCCCCCTCAATATTTTTAGCCAATTAGCCGGTTAGCCAATTCTGCATGTTCAAGCTTCTGTATCTTCAGCCTGATGGAAGTGCTTATAGGAGAGAATTACCAGGGTGGGGTGGGTCTTTGATGATGGCAGCCTTTCCACGGTGACAAGACAGATAAATGGAGTCCATGGAAAGGAGGTTTTCTTTGGTAATGGCCTGGGCTGTGTTTCTGTACTTTCCTATGGTCCTGGGCAGAGCAATTGCCATACCAGGCCGTTATGCACCCGGACAGTATGCTTTCTGTGGTGCATATGTAAAAGTTGGTGAGGGTCCTTATGGGCATGCCAAATTTCCTGAACTACCTGAGGAAGAAGGGGCATAGTGTCTTCTTGACCGTCACCTCTACATGGGAAATCCAGGATAGGTTGTCAATTATCATCACTTCAAGGAATTAACCCCCTCAACCTTCACTCAGTTGATGTAGATGGGGGGTGGGGGGAGTCATGTTCTGCTTTCTTTCTAAAGTCAATTATCAATTCTTTAGTTTTGCCCATATTGAAAGAGAAGTTGTTATCGTTGCGGTACGGCACCAAGCCCTCTATCTCCTTTCAGTATTCTGACTTGTTGTTTGATATTCATCCTCCCACGACAGTGTCTTCTGCAAATTTGTAGATGGCATTCCTTCGGAATTTGGCAACACAGTCGTGGGTATACAGCATGCAGTAGGGGGCTGAGAACACTTCTATGGACAACTCCAATGTTGAGTGTTATCCTGGAGGAGGTACAGTTGTCTGTCTTCGCTGATTGCGGTCTATGGGTCAGGTAGTTGAGGATCTAGTTGCAGAAGGTGGAGCCGTGACCTGGGTCTTGGATTTTTGAGATCATTCTGGAAGGAATAATGATATTGAATGCGGAGTTATAGTTGACACTGAGGAGTCTGATGTAGGTTTCCTTGTTCGTGGATGAGTACAAGGCTAGGGAAATGGACCTCTATGAACCTGTTACATCAGAGACAAATTGCAGAGGATTGAGGCAGGATAGGATACTAGACTTGATGTCGGCCATGACCAGCCTCTCAAAGCATGTCATGATTGTGGAGGTTAGAGCCACTGGGCGGTAGTCATTAAGGCACAATGCCTGCACTTTCTTAGGTACTGGAATGAAGGTGGTCTTCTTGAAGCAGGTGGGGATTTCTCATTGCAGGAGGGAGAGGTTGAAGATGTCAGTGAATGCCTCTGCTAGCTAGTCTGTACGGGATGTGAGTGCATGGCTGGAGACTTCGGCCAGGCCCATTACTTGGGTTGCCTCCTGGGAAGACCAGTCTGAATTCTGCAGCAGTGACTGAGGGAACAGGTGCATCTGGAGCTGTTGAGGCACACTGCGCCACTGATATGCTGCTTGAACCAAGCATAGAAAATGCATCAGGGAATGGTGTGTCTTTGTCTACTATCTTGCTTTGCTTCATTTTGTATTCTGTTATATTGTTTAGGCCTTGCCACAGTTGAAAAGAGTCCGTATGGTTGGTTTGGACCTCTAACTTGCTCTGGTGCTGCCTCTTGCAACTTTGATGGCTTTGTGGAGGTCATACCTGGAACTTCTTTGTTGGTCTGGGTCGTCTGACTTGAAAGCAGTATGCCTGGTCTTCAGTAGGGAGTGAATTTTCCGAATCATCTAAGGTTTCCGTTTGGGAACATCTGGATTGACGTCTTTGGCATGCAGTCCTCCACACATTTGCTAATGAAGTCCGTGACGGTGGTGGCGTACTTATCTAGATTTTCCACTGAGTACTTGAATACGGTCTCATGCTACCTCGCTAGCGATGGTGATGGTACTTAATTCCTGCCTGTGTACCTTGGTATTAATGAGATGTTCAAAATACCTGTTGCCATAAAACTGACTTTTGCCTCCTTGCATGCCTTTTTCAACTTAATACTCTCCTTAAGTTCCTTGATTAACAACAGTTGATTTATCCCTCTCTTAGAATCTTTCTCCCTTACTGAATTGCCTCCTTAAATGTCTGCCACTACTTGCTTAATGTGACCAGCTAATCTGTGTGGCCACTGCCAGCTAATCTGTGTCCAGACCACTTCAGCCAAGACTATCCTTATTTCATTGTAATATCCTTTATTTTAGTTAAACTCTGTTTCCTAACCAAGCTTCTCGAACTCAAACTGAACATTAAACCCATCATGTTATGATCAGTACTTCCGAAGGGATCTTTTTACTCTGAGGTCATTTATTAAAACTGCCTCATTATCCATTACCAGATCCAGGATAGCCTTTCCCTAGTTAGCTTCATGACCTTTTGCTCCAGTAAACCATACAGAATGCACTGTATGAATTTGTTGATGTAACTACCCTTTTCAACTCGATTGACCCAATCAACATGAAGATAATTATTGTTCCTATCTTTTTAGATGGTATTATTTATTGATTTGTAGCCCTTCCTACAGTGTGGCTGCTGTTTGGATGTCTATACACTACTCTTTCTGGTGTCTCCTTTCTATTGCTGTCACTTCCATACAGCCAAACAGACTCTACATAATCCAAGCCTAAATCATCTCTCATCTCCGTCCTCATTTCATCTCTTGTTAACAGTGCTCCCCCAAAGCTTCTTCCTTCCTGCCTTTCCAAGTCAAATATCACTGAATGTTAAGTTCTCAGATCTGATCTCTTTGTAACCTTGTCTCTATAATGGCTATGAGATCATATCCATCTACCTCTGTTTGTGCTATCAGTTTGCCCATCTTTTTCCAAATGCATTGTCCATTAAGATACTAAGCTTTTATTGCTTGCAGCATACCTATATCCCAACTCTCAATGTCCCATGAATGTTTCCAAGGGTTATCATTTTCCTGTTTAACTTAGAACAGTACAGCACAGGAATGGGCCTTGCAGCCCACAATGACATAGCGAACGTGACACCAAATTAAGCTAATCCCTTCTTCCTGCCCTTGTTCTATATCCCTCCATTCCTTGCATATTCATGTGCTTATCCAGAAGTCCCTTAAATGCCCCCAGTGTATCTGCATCCATCTCCACCGCTGGCAGCGCATTCCAGACTCCTACCACTGTGTTTTTAAAAAAAAAACTTGCCCCAACATCTCCTTTGAACTTACCCCCTTTCCCCTAGATGTGTGGTCCCTAGATATTTCAACTGTGGGAAAAAGGTTCTGACTGTCAACCCTATCTATGCTTCTCATAATTTTATAGACTTCTATCAAGTCTTCCTTCAGCCTCCCCCGCTCCAGAGAGAATAACCTGAGTTTTTCTAGCCTCTCCTTATAGCTCATACCCTTTAATCCAGGCAGCATCCTGGTAAACTTCTTCTGCACCCTCTCCACATCCTTCCTGTAATGTGGCAACCAGAATTGAACACCATACTCTAAGTGTGGCCGAACCAAAGTCTTCTAGAGCTGCAAAATGGTATCCTGACTCTTCAATTCCATTCCCTGACTGATAAAGACAAGCATGCCATACATTTTCTTTACCACTCTATCTCTTCATTGCGACTTTCGGGGAGCTATGGACTTAACCTCCAAGATCCCTCTGTACATTAATACAGTTCAGAGTCCTGCAATGAACTGTATACTTTTCCTTAACAACTGATCTCCCAAAGTCCAGCACTCTTGCTTTCCCAGATTAAACTCCATCTGCCACTCTCCGCCCATATCTGCAACTGATCTATATCCTGCTTTATCTTTTGACAACCTTCCACACCATCTACAATTCCACTGCAAACCCACTAACCCACCCATCTATATTTTCATGCAAGTCATTTATATATAATCACAAACAACAGAGGTCCCAGTACAGATCCCTGTGGGACACCACTAGCCACAGATCTCCAACCAGAAAAACGCCTTTCCACCGCTACCCTCTTGTCTTCTACAGGCAAGTCAATTCTGAATCCGTGCGGCCAAGTCACTGTGGATTCCATGCATTTTAATCTTCTGGATGACCCTACTTTGAGGGTCAAAAGCATTGCTAAAATCCATGTAGACAGTATCCACTGCTCTACCCTCGGTGATCACTTTCGTCACCTCGCAAAATTCAGTCAAGTGAGTAAGACATGACCTGTCCCACACAAAGCCATGCCAACTCTCCCTAATTAGACCATGCTTTTCCAAATGCACATAACTCCTATCCTAAGAATTCTCTCCGATAGCTTCCCAACCACTAATGTGAGACTTCTTTCTCTGTCTGTAGTTTCCTATTATCCTATTCCTGGATTAACATAAGTGACACACCAGTCCTTCGGCATCTCTCCAGTGGCTAGCGAGAATACAGGGAGATCTGGGTCAGTGGGCTGAGTGACAGGTGAAGTTTAATTTGGATAAATACAAGGTATTGCATTTTGGTAATACAAACAAAGACAGATCTTATACAAGTAATGGTAGGGCCTGGGGGTGTTGTAGAACTAAGAGATTTTGGTGCTAATGATTCTATTAATGTTGATGCCTTATAAAATAGTCATACAGCACAGAAACAGACCCTTCAGTCCAACAAGTCCATGCTGACCATGTTCCCAAACTAAACTAGTCCCACTTGCCTACACATGGCCCACATCCCTCCAAACCTTTTCTGTTAATGAACCTATCCAAATGTCTTTTAAACATTGTAATTACATGCATCTACCACTTTCTCTGGCAATTCATTCCACATACAAACCACACTGTTTTTTAAAAAAATAAGTTGCCCCTCATGTTCTCTTTTGATCTTTCTCCTATCCCCTTAGAAAATGCCTCCTAGTTTTGAAGTCCCCCATTCTAGGGAAAAGGCCCTTGTCATTCACTTTGTCTAGGTCTCTCATAAAGGTCTCTTATAAACCTCAATGAGGTCACCCCTCAATCGCCTACACTCCAGTAAGAAAAGTCTCAATCTTTCCAGCCTATTTTTATAAGTCAAACCCTTCATTCCTGACAACAACTTTTCTGAATTCTCTCCAGTTCAATAATGTCTTTCCTATGGCTGAGTGATGGGAACTGCACACAGTACTTCAGAAGAGGCCTCACCAACGACCTCAACAAGGTGTCCCTATCCGATACTCGGAATGTCTGAGCAATGAAGGCAGGCAGACTAAACACTTCCTTAACAAGCAAATTTCAAAGAGTCATACACCTGGACCCCTAGATCTCTGTTCTGCAACACTCCCCAGCGGCTTACCATAAATTGAATCGACCTGTCCTTGTTTCTATTGCCAACATGCAATACCTCACATGTATCCAAATTAAAGTCCATTTGCCACTCCTCATCCCATTGACCCAGTTGATCAAGGTTTCTATTTAATTTTGATAATCTCCTTCACTGTCCACTATACCTCCAATTCTGGTGTCATCTGCAAGCTTACTAATCATAACTCCTGTATTCTCATCAAATAATTTATTTAAATGACAACTATGTAAGTGATCTGCAAAATAAGTGTTGTCAGCTCTGGCTGTACATATCATGGACAATATCTTCAAAAAGCCACCCCTTCACCTTCAACTGTCCTTTTCTGCTATTGGTTAGCTCGTATGCGACTCATCATGGAGACCTGCCATCTTCACACTGGCTATTCATTGTCATTGTTTCAGCTTTTCGAAGTCCAGTTGACCTGTGTCCTGATCCTCCTCCTCCTCCTCTACCCCCATTACCACACCACCACCACCATCATCACCAACTCAAGGCAAATTAGGTTAGGTTATGTAGAGTTCCTCAGTGTCATCTTGCCCATTCTGATGATGCTGCTCTTTTAACAAGTTTATGTTGTCCTTGGTTTTCTTTTCAGCAGGTCATAAAAACACAGGTTGTGAAAAGTCTGGGCTTGGATTGGTTTTAGAGCTGGTTTCATTAAAACTAGCAAATACTGCCTCAGGCAAAAGGCTTTCAAGTTTAAACAAAATTGTACAATGGAAGGGGAGTGGCAGTCTCCCAACTCAGATTTGATTTTATTTGGTCTGGCCTAAAAGCAGTCAGGCAGTTGTAAAAGCTGCTGGACTCAAAGTTGACCCTTCTCTTTCTGACATCTCTCCTGTAAGACCCTGTATTTCATTAAACCTTTTGTGCCAAGAGGTGTTTAGGGGGATTTTGCAAGTATTTGGAATAACATCATTAAGTTGGGATAATCTGTTGGGTTTTCAGATAGGTTAAGTTATTTGGTATCCTGTTCTCTTTTGTTTGTGTTTCATTCAGTATTAGAACATAGAACAGTACAAGCCCTTCGGTCCTCAGTGTTGTGCTGGCCTGTTATCCTACTCTAAGATCAGACTAGTCTCCATACCCTTCATTGTACTATCTTCCATGTGCCTATCCCAAGAGTTGCTTAAATGTCTCTAATGTATCTAACTCTACTACCACTGCTGACAGTACATTCTGCACACCCACCACTCTGAGTAAAACAAAAACATACCTCTGACATAACTCCCCCCCCCCCCCCCTCCCCCTGCCAAACCTTCCTCCAATTACCTTAAAATTATGCCCCCTTCTTATTTCCACCATGGGGAAAAAGCCTCTGGCTATCCACACGATTTATGCCTCTCAGCATCTTGTACACCTCCATCAAGTCACCTTTCATCCTCATCCTTCCAATAAGAAAAGCCGTAGTTCTCTCAACCTTTCTGAATCATAAGACATGCCCTCCAGCCCAGATAGCATCCTGGTAAATCTCCTCTACACTGCTTCCACATCTTTGCTATAATGAGGTGACCAGAACTGAACACAACATTTCAAGTATGGTCTAACCAGGGCTCGAAAGAGCTGCAGCACAACCTCATGGCTCCTAAACTCAATCCCCCTACTAATGAAAGCCAACACACCATATGCCTTCTGACAACCTTGCAAATAAATTCTGTTTAAAAGTAGTTTGATCAGCTGCATCTCTCCTGGAATATCTGTGTTACATCTGCTTAAAACAATGAGCAAAGTTAGGGCCTGGGCTACTTTCTTGAAATGTTATGGGGGCCTGGCCTGGTCCATACTAATTCGTCAATATTAGTCAATAGCTCTCATTTAAATAAAGCTTACATATCCATAGTAGAAACAAAATTTACATCAGTCATCAAAAAATGAATTACCTTTACCCTTGCAGGTATTTCTGGATTTATGCAAAAGCAGGCAGGTGTAAAACCAGTTCTGAGGGGATCACCAGATCAGTCATTCGTCTTGTGGTCTCGTGTCTAAATTCTAAAATATTTGAAGGCATGGGCAGGAAGTCCTGTGTTTGTAGTCCTGGCAGCACTTCCCTGTTTTAGACATGTTCTACTTAATTCTAAAATCCAGTCAAGTTCTGAGATGTTTTGGAGGATATTTGGTGTTCTGGAATTAAATAAAGTTGGAGGTACTGGAACAGCAGGTTGAATAAGGTCTGCTATCGCATTTACATAATTCTGGTAAAGTACTTCTGTTGATAATTGTCTTTTCCTTGGGGTGACCAGAGCAGCTCCTAAACAATGAATTACTTTTGAAATTTAACTACTTATTGAAGCAAGCTTAATGGATAGTTTGTGCACAACAAGGTTCAATAAATGTTAATGAGATAAATAACCAGTTAATTTTTACTAGTGGAGGATGAGTACTAGCGAGAAAGTTTGCTCCCCTCCAAGTCTGCACCCTCACCTTTGTTTGCTCTTTGATTAGAGCATTGCAGTATTTTAACCACACCAATACAAGAAAAGGGAACTTCAGATTACAACTGTTCTGAAAAATTCTACTTTTGACATAGCACCATTCCCTCAGTGTTGTATTTAAATGTCAGCCTGAGTAATGTGGGTGGGGTGGGGGGGTGGAGGAGGGGAGGTTAGACCAGAGCTCAAGACCGTTCCCACCTGACTCATTTGGGAAGACTACCTCAAAGCTAGACTGACCTTTAATCTTGGCATACAATAAAATGATAGTTATGCCTATAAATTTAATGGAGATTCCTTATTTATTTGTTAGTTGTAATTTCTTAGCTGCCGCTGGGGCAACACGGAGGCTCAGTGGTTAGCACTGCTGCCTCATAGCACCAGGAACCCAGGTTCGTTTCCAGCCTCAAGAGACTGTGCAAACTCCACACAGACAATCTCTCCGTGTCTGCGTGAGTTTCTTCCCACAGTCCAAAGATGTGCTGGCTAGGGTAGATTGGCCATGCTAAATTGCCCATAGTGTTAGGTGCGTTAGTCAGAGGGAAATGGGTCTGGGTGGGTTACTCTTTGGAGGGTTGGTGTGGACTGGTTGGACCGAAGACCCTGTTTCCACACTTGTAGGGAATCTAATCTAAGAAGAAATAATTGTTTCATAACTTTCTCATTAGTTGAATAAGAAAATTACAATCATGATATGATTTTTTTTTCAAGTTGCACCTCCAAGTAGTTTTATTATCTCTAAAGTTCATACCTAATTTAATAGCTTTTCCATCACAAAGAAGAGAAGCTATTACCATGATCACCTTGTCTGCGTATTTATCACGCGACAAGTTGATAGCACTATTTTCTTTAATGTATTTTGTTCATTGACAATATCAGAACAAATAGAAGTAAACTATGCCAGGTTTTCTGTCTGATTAAACAGTAAGGTAGAATAGAACATTTTTGTTTTATGTTTTTAATGTGGTAGCTGAGCTACATACATTTTTGCCTAATTAACATCAAAAACAGTGTAATATGTTAATTGTGCTGAAGCCATTTCAAAAGGAATGAAATATTTTTAAATATTCCTTTAACTTTGTACAAAATCCCCTTCAAGGAATGAGAAATAATGTCAGTGTTTTGATGAAATGTTCGCCTTGTAGCTGCGTAGGACCTAAACTCTAGAATTCCCTCCAGCCCTGCATCCCAATGTCTTTCCTTTTAAGACTTTGTTTAACACCTCCTTAGACACTTCTAATACCATCACCTTTATCAATGTGTCAGTTTCTTAAGATTGTACTGCAGTGAAATGCCTTGGGTGTTTTCCTATATTACAACATGCTTTTGTTAAAGATCATAATCACCAAAATCAGACAGTGGGTGCACGGGTGACTAGGATGCAAATTCAAAGATGAAAAGACTTTGTGGAAGTTCTGGAATAGTTACTTGTTGTGTTTGCCAACAATATGGAGCAGCAAACAATAATTTGGAATAACATTTGGGAATGGAGATGATGACAAAAAAGGAGGCAAGAAAAAGAAAGGAATTTTAACCACAGTTTAGTCACTTCAGTTATTGACATATTTTCCATGTGACAGTCAAAATGGCAGTGCAGACACAGAACTATGGTGGTCAGAAAAACCGCAGCTGAGAACAGCTCAACTAATGCAATGTGGTTAAGTTTTCTGCGAAATTGCCAAAGTGCACAGGAAATCTGTCAAACCAGTTTGAGTGTGGGTGGGACCCAGAAGTTAAAACTGTTGAGATGCTTTTCCTTCAGTTGTTAGAAAATACACAACAAACGACAGTGCCTTTTGGTTTTGATAACAATATTGTAAAGTAAAGGCAACTAGGTTAAAGGTTTAAGTAACGTGTATCACAGGTAACTATAAATTATAGCTTAATTATAAAAATCTAGTTCAGTAAACGAGATGAGTAGGCAGATGGAGGTGTTCTTAATCAGCACATGACTTTCCATTGACTGAATTATGGGAAAACTAGTAAGGAAACATAAGATTTCAGACTATCTGATTGCAACTCTGCTTAATGTCTGGAAAGGAGCAAATTATGGGGAAGAAAATGTGGACGGTGAGGCTGTGGCAATGTAGTATCCATGTTTAACTGCTTTGTTTTGTTTAAAATGTTAATATTAAGCTGTTTTCAGTTTACAATAAAATGTTACTTAATTGCTGCTTAGATCAAAATTACAGGTAATGTATTTAATAGAACACTCATCGGCTGAATTATAACTACCACTGATTTGCATATCACGTTATAGATATATTGCTTACTGCATATTGCTGTTTTAAACTGTTCACTGATTATATAGAAGATTAGATGCTTGTATTCAAAATAGCATACATTTACAATGTCTCTTTAGGCCTGGAGAAAGGTCATCGAACCTGAAACATTATCTCCATTTCTCTCTCAAGCGATGCTGCCAGACCTGATGAGCTTCTGTAGCAATTTCTGTTTTAGTTTTTGATTTCCAGCATTCACAGTTCTTTGTTTTATGTTAGTACCTTTTAAGTTAGCCTTGTACGTAATATCTATATTTGTTGTCTCAATCTGTGTGTTAACACAGAATTGATCATGGTGCCTCTTTGAAGACATATTTTAAATAAAACATCTTTCTTCCCTGTAATGGTTCAGATCACCCAGTAAACCATTAACAAGAAAGATGATGAGTGGGATGGACTGGGACTCAGTAAGCAGAAATTCACTGTCAGATGACCGACTTGAAACACAAAGTCTCCCTTCACGTTCTCCACCTGGAACTCCAAATCAGTGAGTAATGAATGCAAGCTTTTGTTTAAAGGACAGTATTAAGAGGAGATGTTTTGATAGTGCTATATATATTGCAAGTATTTCATTTGATTTGCCTTTGTCAGCATCTTGTTCCTTCTATTCGTCTCCAAATAAAAGGCTTTGTAGAAATAAAATGTTGGAAAAGATTGCTGATCTTTGTTGGGAGGGAAAGATGCATCCACATAATTACAACTAAACCCAAACTGATGATATCAAAAACAAAAGGAGGAGTAGTAGACCATATGGCCTGTCTGCTATTTGATGTGATCATGGCTAATCTTGTGCTTCAGTTCCACTTTTCTGTCTTTATGGTGAGGTATGCATTTATTGTCCATCCATTGTTACTCTTGAGAAGGTGGTGATTTGGAGCCTTTTCTACTAACTGCTGTAGTACATTTGGTGGAGGGAGTTGAAATCAAGCCCATTCCTAACCTTGAGTGCATCAGTGAGATCCTCATCTCCCCCTCCCCCATTCCTTTAAATACCAAGGGCTGACATTTTGGTCTCTTATCTAAGGAAACATAAATTGGCATTGGAGACAGTCCAGAGAAGGTTCACTAGGTTGTTTCTGGGTTTGGAGGCATTTCCTTATGAGGAAAGGTTGAGTAGATTGGACTTCTACTCAGTGGAGTTTAAGAGATACTGTTCGACCACTCTGTTTTATTCCTTTGACGTTTGTGCCCTTATGTCATGTTTTATTATCAGAATTGCTTCTCCTTCTTTTCCATTCTGCATATATTTTTGAATTGTTTTGTATCCCAAAATATTTATTTCCCAATCTCAGTAAACCTTTTCATCATGTCTCTACAACAGAACCATTTCTCTGCTTGTGCCATTAGCTCACCTCTCATTGTGGACATGATTTGGAGATGCTGCTGTTGGACTGGGGTGTACAAAGTTAAAAATCACACAACACCAGGTTATAGTCCAACAGGTTTAATTGGAAGCACTAGCTTTTGGAGCACTATTGATGAAGGAGCAGTGCTTCCAGTTAAATCTGTTGGAATATAACCTGGTGTTGTGTGATTTTTAACTTTTTCATTGTGGATGCTGTATGTATGTACTCAGATAGTGATTATAGTTTTATTTTTCTCTTCCCCTTCAAGTTAATCTCATTATCTTGCATTATTGCCTCATCTTTTCTCTTTAATTTTCTAAATCTCCCCCTCACATTAGCTTTTCACACTCTATTTAGTTTAAAACTGGTTTTGGCAATGCAACTTCCAGAAATAGACAAATTTTGAGCTTCCTAAACAGTCACATGAACAGTGTTAACCCTTCCTTGTACGTACTCCTTTGCAGTACCAGTTTTGTGACTCACCAGGATATGATCCCAATTTGATTCTTGTAAAGTATGCCCAATGAAGCAGCTCCCTTTATTCCCCAAGACTGGTGCCAGTGTCCTACAAATCAAAATTTACTTTAACTTAAAACAACCTTTTGTCCCATGCATTCAACTATGCCAATTTGCTTCATGGCTCAAATTTATCATTCAGCACTGGTCACTTGTATGTTTTGTTTTCAATTCTAACTCAAAACAAATCACACTTCCTTCTAAAACCTCTCTCACTTCTACCTATATCTACCTATTCTCTCTCCCCAACTCTCGACTTGAATAACTCCCTGCATCAGAGTTAATGGTCAGTTTTCTCATCCATGCTACAATTCCTGCTAGATGATTGCAGGGTCTGAGGTTACTCAATGGCTACCTGTGTCCCCTAATTAAGCTCTCTTTTGTCCCTGATCATTGCCCAAATTAGAAGCGCCAAATGTAAGGTGTGTTGTATTATAAATTAATTGACCATTGATTACTTGATTGTATATTGTGTCTCTATTTCCAAAGAGAATATGATGAGTTAAGCCAAATTTATTAAGAAAGAGGTAATGGAATGAGAGAGATGCCACTTATGGAACGCATTTGTGACATTCTGTTTTGTGTTCTATAAGCCAAACTGGTTCAATAACGCAAATGAATTGGCCAGTAGAAAGAATTCTCACTTGTACCCTTATATTATGAATATTGACAAACCATCTCAAAAAAAATTAATCCATGGAGGAGGGAAGATATCAAATGGCCCAATATGAAGTCTACCATAGAAACTAACAAATAAACAAACATACGATTTGGATCGTACATACAAGGAAGATTTAACACTGTTCCTGTGACTGTTTATAAGCTCAATTTGTTTCTTTCTGGAAATTGTATCGCCAAAACCAGTTTGAAATAAAATAGAATTCTGAATATGGACTCCCAATGTACCTGTCTCCTTTCTTTTTCTCTCTCTCCCCCTCTCTTTCTCCCTCTCATTCTCTGTCTCTGTCTGTCTGTCTATAGAACCATATAAATGACACAGAAGGAGGCCATGCAGCTCATCTTATCCATGTTGTCCCAAAGAGAGATGGGTGCCCTTTCTAATCTCATTTTCCTGCACACAGCCTATAGCCTTGCAGTTTTCAGCACTTAAGGTGCAACCCCAACCTTTCCAATCTCACCTCAGCTACAATTCTCTAGCCCTGGTAACATTCTACAAAATCTTCTCTGCACCATCCCCAGGTCAACTATGTTCTTCCTGTAATGTGATGACCAGAACTGCACACAGTTATGGCTTTATCTATTTCTTATACAGTTTGATCATTATGTCCCTACTTTAGTATTCTATACCCCTGCCAGTGAAAGAGACCATTCCATATGCCTTCTTTACAACTTTATCTACATGTACTGGTATCTTTAGGGACCTGTGCACTTGCATGCCAAGATCTCTCATCTCCCCCTCTCAGTAGATTCCTGGTTATTGTGTATTACCTTTTACTGTTTGACTTTACTAACCCGAACCTCACACTTGTCAAAGTGAACTCCAACTGCAACTTTCCTGCCCACTCATCCAAGCCATGTATATTATTTTGGAGCTTACAGCTATCGTCTGTACTATCAGTCATGCACCAAATTTTTTGTGTCATCTGAAAAATTTCCCAATTGTCTCCCCACATTCAAGTCTAAATCGTTAACATGGGAAAAAAAAAGCATGGGTCCCAACACCAAACACTGCGGAAACAGTGTTTCTGAAACAGCTTTCTATTCACAAGGATGGCCACCAACCATTTCCCTTTGTTTCATGTTACTGAGCCAACTTTGGATCCAATTCCACAGTTTATCGGTAAATTCAGAACTGTCTCCTCTCATTGGTTTGTCACAGTGTTTAAAAATACAATTCCGGAACACAGTAAATTAATTTTTCACTATCATTGTCTCTTATACTGTTTGAAATTCAGTTGATATTGGGATAGTTAAAAGTCTCCTACTATTATTGCCCTCTTATTCCTACAGGCAGTAATTTGTCTACACGTGTGTTCTTCTATTTCTCCCTCACTATTTTGGGGTCTGTAGTATAAAACAACTGTAACTGATTCTTTAACTAATACTGTTAACCTATCCCCTTCCTTTTTTGTCACCCAATCTATTCTGCATGAGAACTCTATATCTAGGGATATTGAGCTGTCAATTTTGTTCCTCATTTAGTCAGGATTTCATTATAGCAATAACATTATGTTGCCGTGTGGTTATCTGTACCCTTAGTTCATCTGCCTTATTTGTTTTGAAGTATAAACAACTGCGCCCCATCAATTTCCTTTGCTGGATGTTTTTAATCCTAGTTTCCTTTATCTTTGAGTTGTTGACTACATCACTGACTAGTGTTCTACCTCCTGTTTCCTGATCTGAATATGACCCATTAGAGACTACATTTCCAGTTCACATTCCCCTGCCATACTAGTTTAAAACCTTACCAGTTGGACTTACAAAAGTTCCCATGAGGGTGTTTGTCCCACCTCTGCCCAGATGCAATCTTTTGGGTCCCACCTTCCCCAGAAATGGTTTAATGCATCAAGAATCTAACCCCTCCCTGGTACACCATTTCTCCAACTACACATTCATCGGTGTTTGGAATAATGAGCGAGATACCATTGAAACTCATGGATCTCTGACAGGACTGAACAGATTGAAATGGGAATGATAGCACTTGCTAGGATGCCTAGAATTAGAGTAGGCCATTGCAGACCTAGATGAGGAGAAACTTTTTCACTCAGGACGGTGAATCTGTGAATTCTGTACCACAGAAAGCCAAGTTATTAGGTATGTTTAAGAAACAAATAATAGGTAATTAGAAGCTGAGGTATCAAGATATTTATGGAGGGCGCAGATGCATAGTATTGACTTTAGATGGACCCAGGATTCAGTCATTGTTTCTGATTCATGGCTTTTGCAGTGCATTAGATTTTTCTGTTTTGGATTGTATTTCATGCTGATCTTGTTTGAGATCCATATCTATTAAGGTTTGGCTTTGTTAATGGAAGACACAATCCTTTTACTACATGTCGGGAGGCATTGGCCTAGTGGCATTATCGCTGGACAGTTAGTCTAGAGACCCAGGAAATGTTCTGGGGGTCCAGTTTCAAATCCCACCATGGCAGATACTGGAATTTGATTTCAAGAAAAAAAAAGTCTGGAATTAAGAGTCTCATGGTAACCATTGTTGATTGTCAGAAAAACCCGTCTGGTTCACTAATGTCCTTTCAGGGAAAAAAAACTTCCATCTTTGCTTGGGGTCTGGAATCCAAGTAATGTGGTTGACTCTTAACTGCCCTCTTGGCAATTAAGGATGAACAATGAATGCTAGCCTAGCTAGTGAATGAATTTAAAATTGGCAATTTTGATGTTAACTGAAATAAAATTCTATACTTTGAAAATAGTTTGGTCAAGCAGCATCTGTGGCGTCACAGTATACCTTTCAGGAGGGAACCCGAACAGTGGGAAGGGAGCAGCTAAAAGGAGAAGTATTACATTCCCTGATCTTGAATGGCAATGTAGTGGGACATAGGAAAGAAAATGCTGAGGTCAATTCAGGACTGGGCAGATGGAACAGACATTTTTTAAACACCTTTCAAGGCCCTCAAGCACTCATTCCAGGTGAAATAGTAATTTGCTTGAACTTTAAACATAATATGCTGCATCCATGCAGGTTCCTCCACATGGGGAACACTGCAGGTTGCTTTACTACTTGACAGTCAGTAGAAATGTTGGTGATGTCCAATTGTGTGATCAGTCTTCTTTTTTCCAGATGTAGCCCTACACCCCATAACCAAATTTGGGACCAGTTTTTCATAAATTCTGCGTGAGTTGTAGCTGCATGCCTTTGCATCATTCAAACATGCCCTTTCCAACCTAATTTAATCAATTATAATTTATTCTCCATGTGTCTTTCTCAACATCTTAAGGTTATCGTCACTGCTACTTAAGAGTGCTCTCATTACGAGTTCCAGTGCAAAAGTCTGTAAAGGGCCTGCGGCTGAATGGAAGTATGCCTGGTATCTTAAGCTCACAACTGATCACAATATCAGAGCCCATGTAATTTAGTTTTGCCAGCTCTTTGTACAGTAGGGAAATAATAACTAGTTTGTAATTCCAATGTCAAAGCCGTAGAATTTTTCTTTAAATAGATGTCTTTGCAAAAGGTGCTGAGAGCATGTTGTTTAAGTTGTTTTAATTCAAAAGGCTGCCAATCAAACACATTTGAACGAATCAAACTGCATGTTGTATTTTGATTAATTGAGCTCCTTCCTAAAGCAAATTACAAAGTGCAAATCAACCATTCATTATCATTTAATATCAATTTAAACAGAAGCATGATTTCTGTGAATGCAGCTAGGTTTTCTTTAACCTTGCATGTGACAGTTAAAGGAACTAATGGTAAATGTAAAACCTTGATTGAAATAATTCATTTTGTCATGGTTAGTTTTCGATATATGATGGGTACATGTGTTAGCTTAAACATAAGAAGGATGCTGGCTTGGAATGGAGACCCCTGTAGCAGACGACAAAGTGGTTTCTGTGCTTCAGATATGAAACTGTTCACAGCATAACGTCTGTATGTATAAAATATGTACTTGTGGGTGTGGTAGTGCTGTTGTCGTCATAATGCAGAGAGGAAGTTTTTAAGTGTAATGGAAAGGTGTGACATAAAGGGTCCTGACAACATTCCATGCTCATGTGGAAAGCAGTTAATTGCTCTTGATGAATTGGGTATGCCTGCTTTGTCAAGAATGGTTCTCTTGTTGTACACATTCATAACAAAAATACAGCAATAAAGATGTCATTGCACTCCAGCTGTTTTATGAAGCCTAAGTTACATAAAAGGGCTTTTCACCACAGGTCATCAAACAAAAATTGGCAGTGTATAAACTGGCCAAAAGGTGTACTTGGGAAAATGTTTATTTTCACTATGTGGAGGTATTTTTTTCCACAATGTTCTCCTATCTATGATTTCTGCCAGCTGTTGACCATTTCCCAGATTGGTAATTTTGAAAGATATTAAGAAAGCATGCAGAGTTTGGGCTTTCCTTATTGCTGGTGTATGGACTGGATGCTCTCATTTAAAGTTTATGCACAGAAGGGAATTTGCATTTTTCACATTCTATGTGAAGCAATCAATGTGCACAATTACCAAATGCTATATAACTCGTAATGAAGCCCCTTTGTCAATATCATGCATATTCTTCATGCACTCTGTCAAGACATCTGTTCCAAACCAATTTATGGAGACAATGTGAGTAGTGTATTACATTGTAATGCATGGTACTGCACATTACAAGTCAGTAGATTACTAATGGGGTACATCAAATGATCCATTTCTAAAATCATGCACATGAAAACAGATCTTGCATATATATATATATATATCCACCTTCATGTTGACTAATTCTGTCCTTTGACAAGGTCTTCTGCTAGGTGACTGCAGTTAGGCCTAGCAAAACTGGAATCCGTGGGTATCAGGGGACAATCTCTCTGCTGTTTGGGGTCATACCTGGCACATAGGAAGATAATCACTGTTGGAGGTCAGTCATCTCAGCTTCAGGGTAGTGTCCTAGGCCCAATCATCTTCAGCTGCTTAACATTGACTTTCCCTCCATCATAAGGTCAGAAATGAGGGTGTTTGCTGATGATTTATACAATGTTCAGCACCATTCACAATGACTCAGCTACTGAAGCAGTCCATGTTCAAATGGACCAAGATCTGGACAATATCCAGGCTTGGGCTGACAAGTGGCAAGTAACATTTGCACCACAGAAATGCCAGGCTATCGTCATCACTAATAAGAGACAACCTAACCATCATCCCTTGACATTCAGTGGCGTTACAATCACGGAATCCCTCGCTATCAAAATCCTTGGGGTTACTATTGACCAGAAACTTGACTGGACTTGCTACATAAATGCAGTGTCTACAAGAGCAGGTCAGAAGCTAGAAATACTGCAGCAAGTAACTCACCACCTAACTCCCCAAAGCCTGTCTATTATGTACAAGGCAGAAGTCAGGAGTATGATGGAATGCTCCCCTTCATTGTACGTGTGATGACATTTCTTACTGAATCATTAAATTTGTAATGTAATTGCTATAGTATTCCCGGAATAAAAGTTCAGTTTGTAGTGGTTTGTGGTTTAGTGCAGAATAACAGAAGTGACTATCCTTCAAAAGTAATTAATTGATAATGAAATGCTTTGGTGATCCTTAAGACTGTTAAATTATAATTAGCTCTTTGTGTAACATTATCATTATGAATATGTGGCTCATTGAACATTTTTGGAGTAATGTATATAAACAGTACAACGCTGCCATAGTTGAATAAGTGCTATGGTAGCTAATTTGGTAATCCTATGTCTTAATTTGTTTCTTTTTTCCTTTGTCGTTGCAACTGAAACTGCCAAATTAATTCTTGGAATAAAGTCGAAACTCCACATTCGCTCAGGAAGGAAGCCGTCCAAGACCTTCATCTGTAGGACACTTGGTTGACCACATAGTGCATGTTTCATCGAGTGAGGTCTTTGCCAACCACAAATCTCCTTCCTCTACACAAGCAAACAGTATTATTCTGGAGTCATCTCCGTAAGTTTCCACCGTTGTTATTTAATACACATGTTCAGGAGATTTATCTAACTTGTGTGTGGGAGTTTTCATGTTGTTTGGGTTTGTTGTGCCTATTGAGCCTATTGTTGTGGTTGGGTGGGATGTTCACAGCCAAATTACTTTTTTAATGTTTTATTTTCACTATTCATTCTGGTGTTATCAGTTCCATGTTAATTTTTATAATGTTGAGGAGACATTTTTTTGCAATCAAATCTAAGCTTGCACCAGTTATTAGGGAATGCAATGGCCTAGTGGTGTTAGACAATAGACAATAGATGCAGGAGTAGGCCATTCAGCCCTTCGAGCCTGCACCGCCATTCAATATGATCATGGCTGATCATTCCCAATCAGTATCCTGTTCCAGCCTTATCTCCATAACCCTTGACTCCACTATCTTTAAGAGTTCTATCCAATTCTTTCTTAAATGAATCCAGAGACTGGGCCTCCACTGCCCTCTGGGGCCGAGCATTCCACACAGCCACCACTCTCTGGGTGAAGTAGTTTCTCCTCATCTCTGTCCTAAATGGTCTACCCCGTATTTTTAAGTTGTGTCCTCTGGTTCGGCACTCCCCCATCAGCGGAAATATGTTTCCTCCTGCCAGAGTGTCCAATCCTTTCATAATCCTATACGTTTCAATCAGATCCCCTCTCAGTCTTCTAAACGCAAGGGTATACAAGCCCAGTCGCTTCAGTCTTTCCGTGTAAGGCAATCCTGCCATTCCAGGAATTGACCTCGTGAACCTACGCTGCACTCCCTCAATAGCCAGAATGTCTTTCCTCAAATTTGGAGACCAGAACTGTACACAGTACTCCAGGTGTGGTCTCACCAGGGCCCTGTACAGCTGCAGAAGCACCTCTTTGCTTCTATACTCAATTCCTCTTGTTATGAAGGCCAGCATGCTATTAGCCTTCTTCACGACCTGCTGTACCTGCATGCTTGCCTTCATTGACTGGTGGACAAGAACACCCAGATCTCTCTGAACAGCCCCTTTACCTAATTTGATACCATTGAGGTAGTAATCTGCCTTCCTGTTCTTGCCACCAAAGTGGATAACCAGACATTTATCCACATTAAACTGCATCTGCCATGCATCTGCCCACTCACCTAACTTGTCCAGGTCACCCTGTAATCTCCTAACATCCTCATCACATTTCACCCTACCACCCAGCTTTGTATCATCAGCAAATTTGCTAATGTTATTGCTGATACCATCTTCTATATCATTTACATATATTGTAAAAAGCTGCGGTCCCAGCACGGATCCCTGCGGTACCCCACTGGTCACTGCCTGCCATTCCGAAATGGAGCCGTTAATCACTACCCTTTGTTTCCTATTAGCCAACCAGTTCTCTATCCAATCTAGTACTTTGCCCCCAATACCGTGCGCCCTAATTTTACTCACTAACCTCTTGTGTGGGACTTTATCAAAAGCTTTCTGAAAGTCCAGGTACACTACATCCACTGGATCTCCCTCGTCCATCTTCCGAGTTACATCCTCAAAAAATTCAAGAAGATTAGTCAAGCATGATTTCCCCTTCATAAATCCATGCTGACTCTGTCCTATCCTGTTACTATTATCCAGATGTGCTGTAATTTCATCCTTTATAATAGACTCCAGCATCTTTCCCACCACTGAGGTCAGACTAACTGGTCTATAATTTCCTGCTTTCTCCCGCCCACCCTTCTTAAAAAGTGGCACAACATTAGCTGCCCTCCAATCCTCAGGAACCGACCCCAATTCTATTGAACTCTGGAAAATAATCACCAGCGCATCCACGATTTCCCGAGCCACCACCTTCAGTACCCTGGGATGCAGGCCATCAGGTCCCGGAGACTTATCAACCTTCAGACCTAACAGTCTCTCCAACACCAAATCCTGGCAAATATAAATTCCCTTAAGTTCAGGTCCTTCAGCCACTGTTACCTCAGGGAGATTGCTTGTGTCTTCCCCAGTGAACACAGATCTGAAGTACCCATTTAATTCCTCTGCCATTTCTTTGTTCCCAGTAATATATTCCCCTGTTTCTGTCTTCAAGGGCCCAATTTTTGTCCTAACCATTTTTTTGCCTTGGACATACCTAAAAAAGCTTTTACTATCCTCCTTTATATTCTTGGCCAGTTTACCTTCGTACCTCAATTTTTCTCTGCGTATTTCCTTTTTACTAATCCTCTGTTGTTCTTTAAAAGCTTCCCAGTCCTCAGTTTTCCCACTTATCTTCGCTAAGTTATACTTTTTCTCTTTTAACTTTATATGTTTCTTTACTTCCCTCGTCAGCCACGGCCACCCATGTCTCCTCCTGGGATCTTTCTTCCTTTTAGGAATGAACTGATTCTGCAACTTCTGCATTATACACAGAAATATCCGCCATTGTTCCTCCACGGTCTTCCCTGTTAAGGTATTGCACCATTGAACTTTGGCCAGTTGCTCCCTCATAGCTCCATATTTCCCTTATCGCAAGGCAATTAATTCAGAAACTCAGCTAATGTTCTGGGGACCCATTGTTCAAATCTCCATCATGGCAGAATTTTTTTGAGACTTTATAAAGCTCTGGTTAGGCCCCATTTGGAGTACTGTGTCCAGTTTTGGTCCCCACACCTCAGGAAGGACATACTGGCACTGGAACGTGTCCAGCGGAGATTCTCACGGATGATCCCTGGAATGGTTGGTCTAACATATGAGGAACGGCTGAGGATCCTGGGATTGTATTCATTGGAGTTTAGAAGATTAAGGGGAGACTTAATAGAGACGTACAAGATAATACATGGCTTGGAAAGGGTGGACGCTAGGAAATTGTTTCCGTTAGGTGAGGAGACTAGGACCTGTGGACACAGCCTTAAAATTAGAGGGGGTCAATTCAGAACAGAAATGCGGAGACATTTCTTCAGCCAGAGAGTGGTGGGCCTGTGGAATTCATTGCCGCAGAGTGCAGTGAAGGCCGGGACGCTAAACGTCTTCAAGGCAGAGATTGATAGATTCTTGCTGTCTCGAGGAATTATGGGCTATGGGGAGAATGCGGGTAAGTGGAGTTGAAATGCCCATCAGCCATGATTGAATGGTGGAGTGGACTCGATGGGCCGAATGGCTTTACTTCCACTCCTCTGTCTTTATGGTCTTGCAGTATGGGCACTTTGGTCATATTGCATCTTGGAGCAATCAGTATTCTCATATCTGAGCACCACAGAAGGTAGACTGAAGATAAAATGGATTGAAAACTTGTACTATTGTTGTTCTTCAAAATAGGAATAATGGTCAAATCCATGATTCTGTCGTTTGTGACAGTTCTGTCTTATGTTAAATTATTAAATCTATTTTTAATAAATCACTATTTGAATTATAGCTGTACCTAAACAGGAAATGTTTCAAATGGATGACACATTGTATTCATCCAATATTTGAATTGTAACTTGGGTGCAGAAACCTTTAATTTTTATTTAGCAGATAATCCATTTATAGCCAACTTAACAAAATCTATATTTTATTTATTCGTGGGATGTGGGTGTCACTGGTTGGCCAGCATTTATTGTCTGTCCCTAGCTGCCCTTGAATTGAGTGGCTTGCCAGGCTACTTCAGAGGTCAGTTGCGAGTCAACCATATTGCTGTGGGCCTGGAGTCACGTAGGCCAGACCAGACGAGAATGGCGGATTTCCTTCCCTGAAGGAAGAAGAACATTAGTGAGTCAGGTGGTCTTTTCTGACATAGGCAGTGATTAAAATGGTCATTAGTAGATTCTTAATTCCAGCTTTTTAAAAAAAAAATTCAATTTTCACGATCTCCCCAGAAGATTAGCTGAGTTTTTGGATTAGTAGACCAGCGATAATACACTAGGCCATCGCTGCCCCCCTATCAGTTGTGCAAAAATGTTCTGTTGAATGATATTCGAAATGTATATGCTACTTTTTTATTACTATTTACATACCAAAAGTAATACAATGTAATTCAATTGGAAAGAAATGTAAACATGACCAGTTACAATAATGTAACCAGTGCAGAATGTACATCATTAAGCAGATTTTCTGCAGTTAAAGCATTAAATACAGTTTCAATACTGTAAAATATTTATCCAACCATTCATTATGAATTTAAACTTTGCTGAATAAATATGAAGCAGTACACTCTTGAGTTAAAATTTGATTCCTGAACCTCCATGTTATGCTAATGTGAAGGGGTGCACTTTTTTTCCAGAGGAAGGAAGTAATAAACTGCAGAAAAAAAAATTTTCTCACAAGTATGTACTATATGTAGCAAAGTTTTTTCTTTGTTAACTCCTTTCATGTGAATTAACCTAGACCAATCTGTTTTTAAGATGTGCTATGTTAGATCTAATACCAAAATCAATAGATTGGTGGATAGATAAAATATTCCTCGCTTTCTGCCTTGGTTGCTGCTGTGTTATCCATTAGCAGTTGCACAGAATAAAATATGTGCAAAAATTTGGCCTATTTTATAGCTGCAAAACCACTAATAAAACATTTTAAAGTTTTTAATTTAATGAAATTAGCCACTGTAACTGATGTAGTTTGTGAGTGAGTACAGGTTTTCATTATTTTCTGTTATTGAAATGTTAGGTGCTCATTGGTACACTAAAACACTGATGTAAAGTACATTTTTTGATAACCTCCTTTTCCATTGGAATTAATAGACTTTGAAATATATTCAATTTTTTAATGCAAATTTTTTGTTTTGATATTTTAATTTCAGTGATATGCAAATGAGCTTTGAGCGAAAGAGAACTCTGAAAATTAATGCAATTTCAGCCTAGAGCATTGATTGCATTCCGAGGGACTCATAATTGTGAAATACGGGAGTCCTGATTTATGAGTGTCCGGCTTACAAACGTTCATGCTTACAAACACACTCACATACATGGTTTTAATTTTAAAGACCTGAAATATTTTCTGTGCTTACAACTGGCTGCTTTACATTGTCCTACATTGTGTTCTAACTTGCATACAAATCAACTTAAAAACTGTTATGGACTAGACCAGACCCGCTCAAAACATTTCAAGAAGGTAGCCCAGACCCTAACTTTTCCAGTTGTTTAAGCAGGTTTAAGGTGGATATTCCAGGAATAATGCAGCTGGTCAAACCACTCGTTTTTAAACAAAACAGAATTTGTTTACAGACTACCAAATGAAGCACAAGCAAAAGAAAGCAGAATTCAGAATAACAACTATTTGAAAACCCGACCAATTTGATTTCCCCAGTAATTTAACAAAAAGCTGTTCCTATTTCCTGCAACACCCCATAAACACATCCCTTGGCAAAAAAGGTAAAATCAAACACTGGTTCTTACTGTAGAGAGAAATTCCAGAGAGGATTAGCTAGGGATCATTGGCTGAAACATGGAACCTCAAAGGCCCCAAGGGATCCTTCCATATCCATCACAAATTCACCTGCACCTCCACACACATCATTTACTGCATCCGCTGCACCTGATGTGGCCTCCTCTACATTGGGGAGACAGGCCGCCTACTTGCGGAACATTTCAGAGAACACCTCTGTGATACCCGCACCAACCAACCCAACTGCCCTGTGGTTGAACACCTTAACTCCCTCTTCCACTCCGCCAAGGACATGCAGGTCCTTGGCCTCCTCCATCGCCAGACCATGGCAACACGACACCTGGAGGAAGAGCGCCTCATCTTGTGCCTAGGAATCCTCCAACCACAAGGGATGAATGCAGATTTCTCCAGCTTCCTCATTTCCCCTCCCCCCACCTTATCTCAGTCCCAACCCTCAGACTCAGCACCGTCTTCTTGACCTGCAATCTTCTTCCCGACCTCTTTGCCCCCACCCCCACTCCGGCCTATCACCCTCACCTTAACCTCCTTCCACCTATCACATTTCCAATGCCCATCCCCCAAGTCCCTCCTCCCTACCTTTTATCTTAGCCTGCTTGGCACACCTTCCTCATTCCTGAAGAAGGGCTTATGCCCGAAACGTCGATTCTCCTGCTCCTTGGATGCTGCCTGAACTGCGCTTTTCCAGCAACACATTTTTCAGCTCTGATCTCCAGCATCTGCAGTCCTCACTTTTTCCTCTTGAAACATGGAACCTCTTTTTTTTCAGCTTCTTGCGGTCGCCAACTAAAGCTAAACCAAACTAGAGAACTCCCTAAACTGGGAGAACTGGCAACTCCCCTTTCATTGTACAAGTGTTTTTTGAAAAATTTAAAAGTCCTTTTCCCTGATTGTTGCCTCAGGCAGTATGAGTGAACCATAATCAAAGTGGCTAAACACCAGACAAATCAGAACCTCTGCCTTTCAAAACCTCTTTTGAAAAATACCAAGGACAATATAACCTTGTTAAAGGAGCAGCATTTTCACAAAGCAGACTCCGGAAGAGAACGTGTTGATAACCAAGGGACTGCCCCGAGGTTCTATTCTTCTCGTCTGCGAAATGTAGTACCAAATTAAAATTGTTGGCATATTTGTTGGTAGATTATTGAAGTTTTTCACTGTGTGGGAGCAATAAATGAAGCTCACAGTTTTTGTGTTATGCAGTGCATGGAATAGAACGTTCACCACAAGATGCAAAATAAAAACATAGCACATTGTCCCAAATGGAGATGATGTGACGTGCACATTTAGTTGTCATATTGCACAGCAAACTAGAGCAGGTACAGCAGCGCTACAGGTGCCTGATGTGGCACATTTTCTTTTAGTTTAATGTTGTTAAACCCATCCTTTGCCTCCTAACCACTTTTAATTCCAGTAGCAGGAAACTTTGACTGCCTGCTCAATTTGAGTGAGGTCATGCAAATCCTTTAAACTGATTTGAACTTTTTCTCTGAATCCGAATCATCAGGGAATGAACAATCATTGGTCTTTAGAAAGTTGCTCAGTTATGCTTCAACATTTTTCTATCTGGACTGAAAAATTAATGTGAACAAAATGCTAGAGTCCCTCCAGTTTGGAGAGAACAGTTAAGATCGCATTTCCTGAGGTGGATCTTATTCTGTGGATTCTGACTGACATGCTGAAAGTTTTCAGGGTTTCTCTGTTTTTCATTTTTTTTGTTACTTTTTCTTTTTACTGTTACATCCTCTTGATCGGATCACCTAATTCCTCCTGTTTGTGCTTCATATCTGCCCCTCCTTGTAAAGTAATAGTGTTATTTTTCTAATAGGGGTTCTGTTTAAAGTCCACTTTATAGAGGTGTAAGGAAAGCATCATTCTGCTTGATGACATAATGAATTAAAGTGTAACTATCTTTTAGCTATCAGGAGACTGCTGGAGAAGGACGGCCACCTGCATTGCCGCCAAAGCAGAAAAAAGTCACATCAACACAGTCCAACCCCTGCCAGCTGGAATTAGACCCTCCTTTTCAAGATCTATTGGATGGCCCAATTGCAACAGAAAAATCTACAGTAAGATATTCTGAATTTAAACAGTTCATGTTAGAATGGTTCAAAATGAAAATCTTAGTCATCTAAACTGACTTGCTTATTAAAACACTGCAGTGTCTGCTTCATTCTAAATGTAGTTTGAAAAACAGCTGACAGTATGATTTACATTGGTCGCAAACATTCCAAGAAATGTGTCCGTCAGGTCAGTGTGATGTGTCTAATGTCTGGGAAAAAAAGAATTGGTGAGCTTTCCACTTTTGTTTTAGTTTGTTTCTCAGTTTCAGCCTATGGATAGCAGACTGATGTAAAAATATGCCATCTCTTCAACTCCCACCACTAAGATAGTGTCAAACGTTGTACTTTGCATTCTGTTGGACTCAATTTGAGAGGGTGGGAGGGGTGTGGAGAAATGTAGATCCCAACATTCCAGTTGGCTATTTGGAAAGTTAGAGCCATGTGTGTGAAATTGATCATCTGCAGCCGGTCGGTAATGCATGCAAGAAAGATTTAAACGTATCTTGAAATGGAAGGGTTTAGTGAAAATCTGTGAACAACATGTCGGCCTTGCTATAGGGAACACCACTCTGAAAACTGAACACGACAAATGGTCAGGAACATATTCTCTCCATCTCGCTCTCAACTCTTAGGACTGCTTAACATCAAGATCCTGCTCCGCTAGTGGCAAAAATACAGTTCTTTGGTGAGCTTAACACAATAATCAGCAGAATCCCCAAGTCCTGTTTATTAAGTGATTCAAGTGCAAGCATGGATGTGAGGGCCTCCTTCCTCAGACATTTTGGCCTGGGAAAGACAAATGAGAACAGACAAAATACCTGCGGTAAGCTTCTACCGCAAGCTTTGTGTAACCAGTGCCTTTCAGAACAAACCAGATGACAAGATTTCCTGAAACATACAAAATCAGGGCATTGGCCTGAGGTGAATCTGATCAGCATTGTCAAGACTTGCAATACCGATCATTTGCTGACCTCACCAGGATCATCCATAGGATGAACCACTTGAAATGGTTAATTCAGAGTAGCAGTGATGTCCTGTGTCAACGCAAGCTAGACTGCTAACCCATATTTTAAAACAAACAGAAGGCGCGCTCCAGCTTTTTCATGGAAGCAAAATAGGAATGCCAAGATGCTGTCAATAATACTGCACTCTGAATATTTGGAAAGCAAGAGCAGAAAAATTCTGATCAGGTCAAACATAGCATCATAGTCTGATTGAACCAATCATTGAAACCAAGGAATCCATGCTCAGTTACAAGAGAGACTTGAGCAAGCAGACTCTGAATGAGCTAAAAGCCATTTAAAGTCCAATCAGCTGTTAAGTAATTCACCAGTGATTACAGATTATAACTTTATCAGAATATCCAGATATCCTTCATCACAGAATGCCTGAGACCCAAATGAAGGAATCTCTCAGACAACCGATCTATCAATGAGAAAAATAGCTCCACTGAAAATAAATGCAAAGAAAATCATTACTGATTGTGATAACGATTTGGAGAATGAATTGATTACTATCTTGAGTTGTATTCTAGGGAGAACACTTGCAGAGGAAGCTTTAAATATCATGGAAAAACTCCATGTTGAACCCACATTGGAGGAGTTCAACAAAGGTATTGACTCGCTTGCCGTAGGCAAACCTCCAGGTGCTGATGCTATACCTTGCAGGGGAAATAGGAACCAGCCCTCTGGCATCCACAGGACCTGTCTCTGGTTGAGGTTTGTGTCAGTTCCCAGAATATGAATGTGTGATCTTGTACAAGAACAAGTGGCTGAACACATCCACACCAAATCCTGGTTTGGAAATGCCGGTGTTGGACTGGGGTGTACAAAGTTAAAAATCACAAAACACCAGGTTATAGTCCAACAGGTTCATTTGGAAACTCTAGCTTTTGGAGCACAGCCAAATCTGTGAGATTTCAGAACCAGAGGATCTGCAGTTGACATGAGCTTCTCAGTTTGTCAGCTGCAAGAGAAATGTCATGAGCAACGGAGACCACAATATATTGCCTTCATTGATCTTAACAAGGCATTAAACCATATGAGCAGATACAGTCTGTTTAAGATGTAGAAAATTGGCTGACCAATAAAGCTGTTGAATCTGATCTCATTCTATGACAACAAAGTGAGTAAGGTTAGCTATGACACACCCTTTTGAGATCGGCATGGAGACAAACAAGTTGTATTCTGGCACTATCACTCTTTGGCATCTTATTTGCCATTGTGTCTTTCTATCATTTGCTGGGGTTATCTACTTAGGTAACAGACTGATTAAAAGTATTCTAGTTTTCCTTGCCAGACTTCCTAGACAAAGGTGCATCAAATTCTGATCAGAGAGTTGCTGTACATGAACAATTCTACGCTGTTGCTCCAAATTGAGAAACAGTTAAGTCGAATGGTGGGCACCAGGAAAACAAATGACTCTGCATTTAACGGAAATCGATCTCTTGTTGCTAAATTCAAAACACACTGCAAAAGCTGCAACTGGCATGTGCGTGCTGCATAAGTTTGTTATATCTGATCGGCATGGACGAGTTGGACCAAAGGGTCTGTTTCGATGCTGTACATCTCTGTGACTCTATGACTGTGAACGCAACTGAGTTTACCAATCTCCTTTCCTCAGTGCACACTCCTACTTAATGTAAAATAGCTTTTAGGGATGAATGACCATAATATTTTTGTTTAAAAGTGAGGTAGTTTAATCTGAAACCAGTATGTTAAATTTGAATAGAGGAAATTATCAAGTTAACAAAAGATACTTGGGCTGAGATGGATTGGGAAATAGATTGAGATATGACAGTGCTTAAGTCATAAGTGGTCTTTAAAGAATTATTGGAAAAGCACAGCAGGTCAGGCAGCATCCAAGGAGCAGGAGAATCGACGTTTCAGGCATTCCTGAAGAAGGGCTCATGCCCGAAACGTCGATTCTCCTGCTCCTTGGATGCTGCCTGACCTGCACTTTTCCAGTAACACATTTTCGGCTCTGATCTCCAGCATCTGCAGTCCTCACTTTCTCCTTTAAAGAATTATTATATTGTTCACAACAAGAAGACGTTCTTTCAAGGTACAAAAGCTCAAAATCAGCTGAGATTAATAACAAAAATTAAAGCTTAAAAGAAAAGGCCTATAAAGTTACATGAAACAGTCGTAAGCTTGAGGTTTGGGAGGAATTTAGGGTACGGCAAAGGAGCTCCAAGAAATGGCAGGGAGAATAAAATATAAATACATGTAAAAAGGAAAATTTGGGCAAGCTAAATGTGGGTCTAGGCAGCATCAGGGATAATTTATAATGGGGAATAGAATAATGGCAGGGAAGCTAAAGGTGATTATCTGCACTGAGGAAGATACAATGACATGCCCAGAATTAGAGATCCATGGGACTAGGGACAATGTGGATACGAAGGAAATTAATTTTAGTAGATTGTGTTGAAGAAATAATTGGGACTGAAAGTTGATTAGTTCCCAAGTGGATGCAGTGTTGATCATCATCCAAATTTTTTATACATTTTTGGAATGGATACTGTAAATTGAAAGGCAGAAAATATTGCCCTTCTATTCAAGAAGAAAGGGAAAGCGAAAACTGAGAAGTTCAGAGCTTTTAATCTTTTATTAATATCGTGAAAAATACTAGAAGCTATTGTAGCTTAATAATAAGTGGACATTTGGATAATAATGAACTGATTTGGCATTATCTCTTTGGTTTCCTGAAAGGGAAATAGTATTTGATGATCCTGTTGAATGTTTTGAGGATGCTACTGACAGAATTAATAACTGGGGGTTGTTGGTCATAGTGTAATTAGATAAACTCCCCCACAAGAGGTTGCTTAGCATAATACATGGGAGAGGAAGTAATGTGCTGGCATGAATTAGGAACTGGCTAACAATTTGAGTAGGAATAAACTGGTCATTCTCATGTTGGCAAGCTGAGACTAGTTGGAACTGCAAGAATTGATACTTCGTCCCAGCTGTCACAGTCTATATCAATGATTTGGGGGCTAACTGTAATATTTCCAGGTTTGCAAATTACACAAAGCTAGGTTGGAAATATTTGGTTTAAGGAAGATGCAATGCAACTTCAAATATTTTGGGCAGATTTAGTGAGTAGGCAATAGAATGGAGATGGAGTGAATTCTTGAAAAATGAAAGGCTGACCAGTTTGGTCAGATGAACAGATATGTGCAAGTTATTTCTTTATTAGAGGTTGGAAAGTGTAGAGGTACAAAGGGATATTTTGGATAATAAGTTGCTGAAAGATATCATGAAGAGCAACAGACAAGTGATTCACAAGATTTGCATAGATTACAGGAGTAGCTGAAGTCTTCAATTTTACAAGACTTTGAGACTGTTTCTCTGTGCAATTTTGGACCTTTTACCACAGGGAGAATGCTATTAACGTAGAAGAACTGCAACAATTGCTTATCAGACTTCTTCCTGGGATGGTGGAACTGTTGTATGAAAACAATGAGAAAACCATGCCAATGAGATCACCTCTCAATTTTCTCAGAATGAGAAGTGATCTTATTGAAAGCTACTATGTATTTAAAAGGATCGTAGTATGGATATAGGTTCCACATCCTGCAAGCCTTCGCATGGCTGAAATATAATTTAGGTACTTGGAGGTCAGAATAACATAATGGATATAATCATATCATTTCACAGCAAAACTGAGAGGGGCTCTCAAATGACTTAAAGTGTTAACTCTTTCTTTCCATAGATGCTGCCTGATTGGCAATGTCCAGCTTTTTTGTTCTTATTTCAGATTTCCAGTATCTGAAACAGTTTGTTTTGATGTTGAATGGGTATCCATTCATTTTAGTATGATCTGATATCCTACTTTTGTTTTTTTTTCAGCCGAATGGTATTGTCCCTCATGACAATCTCGTTCTGATAAGAATGAAGGCGGATGAGAATGGGAGATTTGGTTTCAATGTTAAGGTACACCTTGCTTATATTAATAAACTAATTTGTGCAATTGAAATGCATCAACTATTCTGATTTTTTTCAAATTTAGGTATTACAAAAGCATGCAGTTCACATTCAGGGTTGAGAAAGTGTTTGGAATGTGATTATTTTAGTACATTTTTTTCCCGAAAAATCTTTTTTTAAGGGTACAGGAAACTAAATATTTTCCTCAGAAAAGGAGCAGTGAACACTTTGACTTGCACATTAAACATCACTCAGCCATTGTGGTAAAAAAGTTCCTTTATTCTATCTAATGGAAGGTATAAGAAGTAAACAGTGTATAAGGAGGTATTGTAAAATGAGAAAGTTGCTAAGACTATTGAATTTGCTCAAGGAGGGTTTGCTGATGTAAAGAGGTTAGTTTTATTGAGTTATTAGAAGCTTCCCTGTTTTAAATCAAGTATGATGACTACTATGGGCTCAAAGGATGTTTTCTTATGTATTTAGTGAAAATTAGTGATACAGGTTGAGTTATTGAATCCAGTCACAATGATTTATTGAATATTCACACTTTTTGTGCAATCAAATGTCTTCCCATTGTATCTGCCTTCCCTTATCCCACTTTAAATGTTTGCTGTGTCTCCCTTCAAAATTTTAGAATACGAACACACAAAAAAAAACACAATCTCGGTCAAGTTAGAAGACTCTAACGTATTGTTACAGTCTTAGATTATACGATCAAAAAAAATAAGTATACGTATAGATCTACGTGTCATTTCCCATCAAAAACAAAGTCTGCAGTCAACCCAAATAATGCTCATCATGTGCATGATTTTGCTGACAGATATTGGCAAATGTGAAATGAACATGTTTGTAACTACGTATGCATATCAATTATTTATTTTACTATAAAGTGGGATCCTGGTATAGTTGTAGAAGAATATTGCAATATCTACATTAAATACCTTTTGGGTAGCCCATTTTCATAACTGGAAATAAATAGCTTATCATGTTCATTTATCTTTCAGGGAAAATTCAACTCCTTTTTGTTTTTACAGGGAGGTATTGATCAGAAAATGCCAGTAATAGTATCAAGAGTGGCACCTGGAACACCAGTGAGTAGCTGTCTATAAAGTAATGCATGAAATAATATTTTCTCAGCAGTTCTGACACAGTGAAAGCCTTCAACTGATCCTTCTCATGGATCTCACAGAATCTGATTTAAGACCCAGAAAAAAAAACAGATTTTGCAGCTTGTAATTGCTGTAATAGACCTGGACATAAACACAATCATGTTGTAAAACTCCATAACTACTATATCTGTTTATGTAAAAGCCAATCTCATTTAATCCCACGAGATTTGCCTTAACAAATACATTTCATGCGTCTCATCTAAAAGCAATTCTGCTTTTGACAGGATCAAAGCTAAATATATCAGAGCCAAAATGTAATCTTTACAATCACATAAAAAGTCTTAATTAATTGTTCATTAAAGTTTGTTATACTTAGCAAATTTCCTCAATTTCTTAATTGTCCATTAAGGCAGGAAGCATGTAGATTAATTTTGATTGTTGGAACATTTGATTTAAGGAATTTTATTTGTTGAATCTCAAACTATTGAAAGCATAGGGAACTCTTAAAGGATCAGAGAAACGTGATGTGTTACTTAAGATAGTCAAATCCGCAGGCATTGATAGCATAGGGGACTCTGACTGTGGTTAGCGATAAAATATCATAGCTGATCCTTGTATCCAGGAACAGTGTATCAGATTGTGTACTTGAGCCACAAGATGGATCTAAACACATAATCTAGGATGATACTTCATTGCGTTTCTGAGAGAATGTTTCGTTATCAAAGTTTTTGTCGTAAGTGAGATATGGAAAAGTTGTATTTCCCTGTTAAGAGGACCTTAAAATACCCTGTTTTGTAAAGAGTTTTGATGTTTTATCCAATACTTTACCATAATCCAAAACCACTTAAGTGTTACGTGTTTGTTTATCTTCAGTGCTACTTGTGAAACTCTTACTCTGGACAAATTAGTTACTAATTGCATGCAGTAGCGCCTTGCTCTTGCACCTTTCATCAGCTCAAAAGAGGTTTAGGTCATCTTGGAAGCTTTGGAAATGTAATTTAAGCCCTTTGTTTTTATCAGTGGGTATAAGTAAGTATTCACATCTTAGGTGTACTCTTTTATAAATTGTGGTGCTCCCTAATCTTGTTCCCTGAGAAGAAGCTGAAGCTGTGTACAGTTGTGTAGCAGACATGTGAATCCGTTGGAGAGAGTGGAGAAGTGATTTACAAGAATGGTCCCAGAATCAAGAAGCTTTAGTTATGAGGATAGAATGAAGAAGTTATGATCCTTCTTGGAGAGAAGAATGCTGAGAGGAGATTTGATTGAGATTTTCAAATTCATGAGTGGGCTGGATAGAGTTGGTAGGGAGAAGCTGTTCCTGTTTGTAAAAGAACAGTGAACTCAAGGGCATTGATTTTAAAATGATAACAAACAAAGCCAGGATGATGTTAGGAAAAACCTTTTTTACGCAGTGAGTAGTTAGGATATGGTGTACTCTACCCTGGAAATGTGGGGAAACAGGTTCAAATGAGGCATTCAAGAGGGCAGTGGATAATTTGGATATAAATAGTGTGCAAGGATATAGGTAAAAGGCAGAAGATTGGCACGTGGCAGAAAACCAGTGCAGCATGATGGGCCAAATAACTTATTTGGGCCAAATAGCCTATTTTTGCATGATAACAATTCTGTGTTGCACAGAACGATACAGCACAGGAACGAGCCCTTTGGCCCACAATGTTGTGCCGAACATGCCGCCAAATTAAACTAATCCCTTTTGCCTGCCCTTGATTCATATCCCTCTATTTCTTGCATATTCATGTGCTTATTCAAAAGCCCCTTAACTGCCCTATTCTATCTGCCTTCACCACCACCCCAGCAGCACGTTCCAGATTCCTACCACACTGTCAAAAAAAAACTTGCCCTTCACACCACCTCTGAATGTTTCCCCTCTCATCTTAAATGTATGCCCTCTAGTATTCGACATTTCAACTCTGAGAAAAAGATTTTATAGACTTCTATCAAGTCTCCCCTCAGCCCTAGCATTTAAGAAAAAACAATCCATGTTTTTCTAGCTTCTACTTATGGCATATATCCTCTAATCCTGGCAGCATCCTGGTGAACCTCTTCTTCACCCTCTCCAAAGCCTCCACTTCCTTCCGTTAATGTAGTGACCAGAAAATTGACACAATACTGTGGCCTAAACAAGGTCTTATAAAGCTGCAACATGAATCCTGACTCTTGTACTCAATTCCCCAACCAGTAAAGGCAAGCATGCCATACATCATCTTTACCACCCTATTTACTTGCATGGCCAATTTCAGGGAGCTTTGGACTTGAACCTCAAGGTGCCTCTGTGCATCAATGCTGTTCAGGGTCCTACCATTAACTGTAAACTTTTCTATTGATTTTTGGTTCAGTAAATTTGCATGAATGGAGTATCACTTCACTAATATATAGATATTGATAAAATGCCAGTATAAAACCCTAAAACTGTTTAAAAGTAGTTGGTGTCTCATGATGTGGGGAAAAACAAGTCTGATTTAAGTGACTGTAAATCTTTTGTTATTTTATCATGTACAGGCAGACACTTGTGTCCCACGACTCAATGAAGGTGATCAAGTTGTACTGATCAATGGTAGAGATATATCTGACTATACTCATGACCAGGTTGTCATGTTCATCAAAGCCAGCTGCGAGATTCACTCTGAAGAATTAATATTACTAGTTCGACCCAACGGTACGTATCGGTCTTTATAAGAGGCAATAATGCTTTATAAGTGACTTCAATATTATTAAAACTCAAACTTTTTGCATCCAACTTGTTTGATTGAGTTACCTAAACAGACTTTCCTGAGTGTTTTTCAACTCATTATATAATTGCATAAATTTGTTTTGTCTCCAGCTGTTTATGACGTTGTAGAAGAGAAGGTAGAAAGTGAGCCCGATTTTCAGTACATTCCAGAGAAATCTCCTCTGGATGTAATCCATCAGGATGATGATGCCTTAAGAGAATCAATGTTACATTTGCGGGAGAGTCTGGAGACAGGAACTATTCTTGCACAATTTGATGTAAGCATTTTTTTAACTTCATGAAATTATATAGTTTTGTCATCGTATGGCCAAGTATCATCCTGCAGGCTTGCTTTTTTTAAAATTCATTTCTGGGATGTTGTGAACATCAGCTTTTATTGTCATGGAGAAGATGGTGAGCTTCCTTTGTGAACTGCTGCAATCCATTAGCCGTAAGGTCGCCCACAGTGCTGTTAGTAAGACAGTTCCAAGAATTTGATCCAACAATGAAGAAGGAAAGGCAATGTAGTTCCATGTCAGGATGTTGTGTGGAAAGTTGAGGCTATTTTTGTTCCCTTGCTCTTGCTGCCCTTGCACTTCTCCAAAGTAGGGATTGTGGATTGGAAAATACTAACAAAGATGTTTTAACGATTTATTGCACCTTGTAGATGATATGCACTTCAGTCATGATGTGTTGGTAAAGGAGAAAGTGAATGCTTGAAGTGGGGAAATAGGATGCCAGTCCTGGTTGGTTTCAAACTCTTCAATTTTGTTGGAGTTGTTCATTTTGAACTATTCCATCACTTGTACCTTGTGGATAGTGGAAGTACAGCGTAGAACAGTGCAGCACAGGAATGGGCCCTTCAGCCCAAGATGTTCTGCCAAATATGATGCCAAATGGAACTAATCCTTTCTGCCTGCCCTTGGTCCATTTCCCTCCATTCCTTGCATATTCACGTGTTCATCTAAAAAATTTTTTAAATGCTCTTATGTGCCTCAACCACCACCCCAGGCAGTGCATTCCAGATATCTACTACTCTCTGTATAATAAACTTGCCCCTCACGTTTTGTTTGAACTTTCACCCCTCACCTTAAATGCATGCCCCCTAGGATTAGACATTCCAACTCTTGGAAAAAGATTCTGGCTGTCAACTCTGCATATGCACCTCATAATTTTATCAAGTTCTATCAAGTCTCCCCTTAGCTTCCACCACTCAGGACAAAGCAACCCGAGTTTTTCTAGTCTTTCCTTATAGCTCATACCCTGTAATCCAGACAGCATTCTGGTAAATCTCTTCTGCCCCCTTTCCAAAGACTCCACATCCTTTCTGTAATATGACAACCAGAACTGAATGCAATTTTCTGCGTGGCCTAAGTCTTATGAAGCTGCAGCAATACGTCCTGACTCTTGAACTCAGTTCCCCAACCAGTAAAGGCAAGCCTGCCTTACACGTTCTTTATCACCCTATTCACACGTGTGTCTCGTCTGCAAGCTTAGTAACCCATAGTCAAGTCATTTTTATATAAATATCTCAAACAGCAGAGGTCTCAGTACAGATCTGTGCAGGACACCATTACTCTCAGACCTCCAGCCAGAAAAACACCCTTCCACCACTACCCACTATCTTCTGACAAGCCAATTCTGAATCCACGTGGCCAAATCACCATAGATCCCATGCATCTGGATGAGCCTACCTTGAGGGACCTTGTCGAAAATCTTAGAAAAATCCATGTAAACAACATCCACTGCTGTACCCTCATTGATTGAATTTTTTGAGGAGGTGATAAATGCAATCAAGTTGGTAAGACAAGACCCCTACCCCACTCGTAGCCATGCTGACTGTCCTAATTAGGCCATGCATTTCCAAATGTGCGTTAATCCTTTCCCTAAGAATTCTTTCCAGTAGCTTCCCAACCAGCGATGAGACTGACCAGTCTATAGTTTCCTGGATTATCCCTATTTCCTTTCTTGAACAGAGGAGCAACATCAGCTATTTGCCAGTCCTCTGGGACCTCTACAGTGACTAACTAGGATGTGAAGATCTTGATTAAGGCCCCAGCAATCTTCTCTCTTGCCCCTCTCAGTAACCTGGGTAGATGCCATGGTACTTTGTTGAAATGGGTTACTTACTGCAAAATTCTTAGCCTATGGTTTGCTCAGTTGTTAATAATACTTAATGGGTTTTGTGCAATGTCCTTAATATGTCATTGAGAATGTAACACTTTATTTCCTGATCAATAGCAGTCCGTGGTGCCTATTATTATACAAGTCCTATGATAGCCAAGACGTACATGCACTCATTGTCATAGATTGACACACAATGAAAGAAAGTCATTCAGTCCATCATGTCTTTGGTAATACTATCCAATTCATACCATTGTCTTAATCTGCCCCTGGCCATGTTTTTGTTTCTCCTTCCAGCCATTATTCAATTTTTCCTTGAATGTTAACATTGAATATGTCTGCTCAGTTCCTTCAGGCAATGGCATTCCACCCCATCACAACACACTGTTTTAAAGAAAAAAAAAATTTCCTCAAGTCATCTCCTCTCATTTTGCTATTGACTTGAAATTTGTCTATGCTTACTGCCACTAGAAAAATAATCTTTATATTCCATCAAAAATATTAATAGTTGGGAACCTATATCAAAATCTGCTCCCTCGTCTAACCTCTCCTCAAATCCCTTCCTGCTCAAAGGAGCTTCTCAAGATTTTTTTTTATGAGTTTTGTTTTAAATTGTGGAGACATTTTAGTGGATGGATTTAAAATTGACCAGGTTATGTTTCTCCAAGTAAAGAGCATGAGAATTTCTATTATTTGGTCAAATATAGATGATAGATATGCTAAGTAAGTCTATGATTTACAACAGTACAATATTCTTATGATGAATAAGTTGTGTTCTATTTTAAACGGAGGTGGAACCAATATATGTGACATTTATGAATGATCTTCAATGATTAAGATAATTCATTAAAGGCAGTCGAAACAAATGATCGAATAGGAAAATAACCTAATCAGAATGTAGCTAAATCCCTGAAAAGGGACATAGTTGTGTCACAAAAGATTACCAAGGTGGAAAATTAGTAAAAGCATGGTAACAGATGTTGCAAATGGTATCCTCATGTGACCATTATCAGGGTTGGCTAGAAGTGAAAGTAAAATTCCAGCTTCCTGTTTCTTTTGAAGTGAAATGTCTGTTCAGCCCTTTAATAGTGTTTCTATTCAGATTATCATAATGGGATGTGGATAAACTTTAGTTCATTTGTTTTCGCATGTTGTCCTGAGCATCATGAAAATTTCTGCAGTAACTATTACATGAGTGTATTATAATATGGTTTTTGTAACCTTGCAATTAAAAATACTATTTGCTGTTTAGTTATTGAAGTTGTTAAAAAGTTAGTGTGGTCTGTTTTAATGAATTTGAATTTTGCTAATCTGTGTCACATTAAGTCAGTATTATGAAATTATCTGTGAAGAGCCTCATCCCTGTCTAGTAAATTGCTTCTGAACATGTAACTCCAGAATTTGTTAGGATTATGTAGAAATAGTTTCGACAGCACGAAGAAAACTATGCTTGGAATATTTGGCCATTTGTGATGGTGAACAAATTAGGTTCAATTGTAACAGACTTGTTAAAAAAAATCAAATTAATTTGAGAAATTGCCTCCTTGTTAATTGTATTTTGTGGGTTTATATATAAGAAACTTCAATTTTGACAAAACTACTGACATGCCACTTCAATGCCACAGGGCTAGAAAACAAGCTCATGGCATGATCCCTTTGTGCAGCATGTACCTAGTTCTGAATTAAAATTATTTTAGTGTTCTGAATGCCCTTTAGCATACCAGATTCTTGTGCGTGCCTATATTGGCCTGTTGTAAACTGTAGTAGTGGCGGCATAGGGGCAAGTTACAGTTAGAAAATGGGTGAAACCCTGTTCTTGGTTCTGTGTTGCTATTTCACTTATATCAATGGTTGTTAAAGAAGAAAATAGTTATGTAGTGACTTATGTACCTAATTAATTTTTATTCTTGGATTGGAATTATTCTTCCACATTAACAAATGGAGCATCCACAGTAGCAGTGTCTCACCAATTGCAGCAAAGTCAATAACCACTAATCTCAGAAGGCAATGGCTAAACACCAAGAGAATCCTCTTCGCATTGTACCAGCGGATCTTTAACATTGATCGAGACAGGTAGACAGTAATTTCTCATTCACAAATGATCACCTTAGAAATGCAGCACTTCGTAAAGGTTCCTTAGGTGGAATCTTCCAAACCTATGACCTCTGCTGTCAAGAAAGATAATTGCAGCAGATACATGGGAAAACCAAAACTTGCAAAGTTCGCTGCTAAGCTGCATATCATCCTGTCAGATAACCATACAGTTTAGGAGCAGAAGTAAGCTATTCAGTCTTACAAGCCCACTCTCTCTCTTTCACACTTGATGTGTTTGTGTTCTAAATTCTATATTCCTATCGAACCCTGGAAACCTGAGATTCTGTTGCCAAACAGCAATCAATCTGCTTTTGTCTTAAAATATTCAGTGACTCCACCTCTCCAGCTTCTGAGGCAAAGTGCTCCAAAGTTGCACAAACCTCCAGTAGAAAGCTTTGTTACTCATCTCATCCACAGGAGCAGCGTCCTTGCCAATGTCCACTTTGTCAAGACTATTCAGGAGCTATATACATGATTTAAGTCACATCTCACTCTTCTGAACTCAAGTGAAAACAAGACCAGTCTGTCTAGTTTTCCTTATAAAACAATCCACTCATTCCAGTAATCCACATAGTAAAACTTCTCTGAAATGCCATCAATACATTTATGTTCTTATTTACATTGAGTCCAAAACAGCACACAGTATTTGAGATTTGAAATATAATTTCATTATTTTCCTGTTCGATTTCACTTGTAATAAAGGCTGACATTCTATTAGTCTCCTAGTTAATGCCATACCTGCTCACTAATCTTTTGCAGCTCGTCTGTTGGAATACCTAGAATCCTCTGCATCTTCGAATTCTGTGGTCATTCTCTATACGAATAACATTCTGCATTTTTTATTCTTCCTATGCAAATGAACAACTCCACATTTTCACATTTACTCCATCTGCCAGCTATTTATCTGCTCACAACATATATATTAGCCTGTATCCTTGTTATGTCATACTAGTGACCATTTCCTATTTCTCTTTGTGTCATTTATAAACTTAGCTACCATGTCTTCAATCCCCTCCAAGGTTTGGATTTAAATTGTAAAACATTGAGACTGCAGCACAGATATCTGTGATGCCTTCTTGTCATTTCCTGCCAACCTGAAAAGTTCTATTTACCATGCTATTTATTTTCTGCTTGCTAGCCAATTTTCTATCCATGCTTGTATGTTATCCCAACACTATAAACACCTACTTTGCAGATTCACATTTGATATGGGACTTGGTCAAATGAGTTCTGGAAATCCAAGTACAGTATGTCAAGGGGGTGATCTTTTATCCACAGAGCAAGTTACTTTTCAAAGAATTCCTATCAATTGGTTAGGCAGGAAAGCCAAACTGACTTTCTCAATTGCCATCAGTTTTGATAGTAGCTCAGTTGTGCCCTAAATGGTCAATTCCATCGCCTTCCCCACAGCCATGTCAAGGTAACTTGGACAGTTTTCTGTTTTCTGTCTCCCTCCTCCTTGAAAAGTGGCATTCTGTTTGCTACTTTTCATTCTGATGGGATCTTTGCAGAACCTAATACACTTTGAAGAGTTAACACCAATTTATCTCCACACAGTTGGCCATCACTTCAAGACTTTAGGTTGAAATCTATCAGGATCCAGGGTCTTATAACTTGTAGTTTCATCAATTTGTTCAGTATCATTCCCTCGTAATTATAACTTCACCAAATTTCTTGTGTTTAACCTCTAGATTTACAGTTATAACTAGAATAATGTTTTTCTTCTGTATTGAAGACACAAGCAAAATATTTATCCATAACTTCCACCATTCCTTTATCCGCTATTAACTCCCATTCTCACTCTACAGAGGGCCAACAGTCACTTCACTTCTTCTCTACTTTCTTAGGTACCCTTGCTAGTTGTTCTTATGTTCTAGCTAGCTTTCTCTCTTGCTCTAATTTATTAATAGTGGTTAACATTTGAATCATTCTTTGCTGCTCTTTGAATTCTGACCAGTCCTCAGACTTGTTTGTTCATCGAATCATAGAATCCCTTCAGTGCAGAAAGAGACCATTCAGCCCATTGAGTCCACACCAACTAACCGAAGAGCATCCAACCCAGACCCAATCTCTCACCCTATCCTTGTATCCTTGCATTTACTATGGTTAATTCACCTAGCCCCTATATCTTTGGACTGTAGGAGGAAACCAGAGCACCTGGCAGAAACCCACACAGACACTGGGAACACCGGCAAACTCCACACAGACAATTGTCCAAGGGTGGAATTGTCCCTGGTGCTGTGAGGCAGCAGTGCCAACCACAGAGCCACTGTGCTGTCAAAACTTGCACAATTTACCTGAAGTTTGAAAGTCTCCTTAACTACTTCAATTAAGTGTGGGGATGATGGGTTCTCCACTTGGAAATGAGTCAAGTAAGTAATGCATTTTTGAACAGTGAAGCTGAGAGAAATTGCAGGATAGTATGTGCAAATAGCTAACTGTAGAATTAGTTACTAGCTCCATAATTGTTGAATCAGAATGGTTGAAGATGAATAAAACAGACTTTGATCATTCTCAGTCAATTCCTGTATAATGTTTGTTGAAGATTAAACAATCCTTTTATTTCCTTTACAGCAACTGTATAGAAAAAAGCCTGGAATGACAATGTCATGTGCCAAGTTACCTCTCAACATTTCCAAAAACAGATATAGAGATATCTCACCTTGTAAGTATAATGTGTTTTAAATTTCATTTAATTACATCTTTGCGACTGAGGAATTTATAATCAGCAAGATATTGCAACAGAGAAGTCTTTCTGTATTGGGATTATGACACGATCTGTGTTTATTTTATAATTCCCAAGGAAAACATAAAGTCCTCTGTTCTGAACCATGTCTGTAAACCTCTTAAAATCCTGTAGAATTTCTAATCCCAACATGTTTATGCAAGGGAAATGCATTCTAAGTCCAATAGTACTAAAATGTCATGTACGTAATTGTACATACTTCTATTGACTAAAGATACAATAGATCATTTGTCATGTGAAATGTTATTACATGTGAAAGAACAGTGCTGTTTTCCACAATTTAATTCTTGTGCTGAATTAGTGTTTCATAGGGTACATCTAAATTTAGAAAAAAAAGGCACTATCTCTTGTGATGACTCCTGATTCTATAATTTTTGAACAATGGACATTCATGAATTGTATGAAGGGACTAAAAGTATGGTTGAAATTGTAGGTAACGCATTTTAAACAAAGGAGCAGTAATGGGCCATTCAGCCCTGCAAGCCTGCTCTGGCATTCTAGATCATGGCTGATAGTATGTTCATGTTCCCCTGCAATCCGCATGTCATTGATGTCATTAGTAATTGCAAATCCATCATTGTTTCTTGGGAACTAATTTATTGGCTGAGCTTCCATAGCCATCTGAAGTAGAGAGTTACGAAGATACACCACCCCCTGAGTGAAGATGTTCCTCATCTTTTTTTTAACTCACACTTGGGGCTTGGGTGTCACTAGCTGGCCAGCATTTATTACCCATTCCTAGTTACCCTTGAGAAAATTGTGTGAGCTGCTTTTTTGAATTGCTGCAGTCCCTTAGTCAATATCTAGTGCTTTAATATCACATGAAATGAATTAAATTTGCTGAAGACTGACATCTGTGATGCTCAGATTATCGAAAGGAGGCTGAAATTGGTCATGCACTTGTCTTTTGTGGCTGAAGGTAAATGCAAATACTGCCTTTTTTTTGCACTGTATCGCCCATTAATGAGGATGGGGGTATTAGTGGAGTCTCCTTCAATGAGTTGTTTAATTGACCATTATCATTCCACACTGAATTTAGTAGGACTGTAGAACTTAGATTTGATTCATTACTTATGGGATTGCTTAGCCTTGTCGATTGCATGCTGTTTCTGGTGTTTGCCATAAAAGTTGTCCTGTGTTGTAGCTTCACCAAGTGGAAAGCTTATTTTTAGGTATGTCGGATCCTACTCCTGGCATGGAGTCCTGTACTCTTCATTGAACTAAACTTGATTTCCTACCTTGATGGTAATGGTAGATTGGGGGAATATGCCAGATCATGCATTATCCAAGGATCAGTGTTGGGATCTTTGCTATTTGTGATATATATAAATCATTTAGACTTGAATGTAGGAGGGTTGAACAGTAACTTTGCAGATGATACAAAAGTTGGTGGTGTGGTAAATAGTGAGAAGGGTAGCCTTAGATTACATGAGGATATAGATGGCTGATCAAATGAGCTGATCGGTGGCAAATGGAACTTTATCTAGATAAATGTGAGCTGATGCACCTGGGCAGGACAAACAAGATAAGAGAATACACGATGAATGGTAGAACTCTGGCATCACCTCGGATCAGAGGGACCTTAAGGTAGTGAGACAAGTAGATAAAGTGGTTAAGAAGGCATATGGGATACTTGCTTTTATTAGCCAAGGGTGGTGTTTAAAAACAGGGCGGTGATGCTGAAACTGTATAAAACATTGGTTAGGCCAAAACTACAGTATTGCATACAGTTCTGGAATCCACATAATAGAAGGGATTTGCTTGCATTGGGGAGGGTGCAGTTGGGCTTTATCAGCATGTTGCCTGGGTTGGAAAGTTTTAATTGTGAAGAAAAATCAGATAAGACTTGAATTTATTTTACTTCAAGCAGAGGAGACTGACGGGGTAGTACGTAATTGAGATGTATAAAATTTCGGGGGGTATAGACAGGGTAGATAGGAAGGAACTTTTTCCTTAGGTGAAAAATGGGATTTTCCAATCAATGGTTGGGGACAGAGATTTAAGGTAGGAGGCAGGAGATTTGGAAGGGATGAGACAGAGTTTTTTTCTCATACATGGTGATAGGAATCTGGAAATCTTTGTCTATAAGGGTAGTGGAGGCAAAAACCCTCGTAACATTTCAGAAGTATTTAGATGTGCACTTCTGATGCCAGGGCATGCAAAGCTGTAGGCCAAGTGCTGGAAAATACAATTAAAATAGTAAAGTGATTTTTTTTTTCAATGTCTGGAGCAGACTTGACTAAACTGTACTGTCTGATATCACTGGACTTGTTTAATACAAGAATGCTCCAATTTAAGAAGATGATGCATTTCTGGAAACCACTGCATACTTAAAAGTTTCAGTTTTAAGTTTTTCATTGTTATGTGTATGTCACAGTAAGAATTCCCAACCCAAGACTTACAGTTCTAATATGTAACATAAATGAAATCAATAGAACAATATATTTTCCATAATGCATTGTCATTAGGTGGATTGGCCATGCTAAATTGCCCATAGTATTCAGGGATGTGTAGGTTAGTGCATTATTCAGGGAAAAATATGAGACAACAGGTCTGAGTGCATTACTCTTCGAAAGGTTGGTGTGGACTTGTTGGGCTGAAGGGCCTGTTTCCACACTGTAGGGATTCTTTAAAAAAAAATTACAAAGATGTTGCCAAGATTGGAGGGTTTCAACTATAGGAAGAGGCTGAATACACTGGGATATTTTCCCTGGAGCGTCAGAGGCTGAAGAGTGAGCTTATAGAGGTTTATAAAACCATGAAGGGCGTGTAAAAGGTGAATAGTCAAGGTCTTTCTCGCAGAGTAGACGGATGCAAAACTAGAGGACATAGGCTTAAGGTCAGAGGTGAAAGATTTAAAAGGGACCTGAAAGCAACTTTTTCATGCAGAGGGTGCTGCATGTATGGAACAGGCAACAAGAGGTGGTGATGGAGGCAGGTACATTTACAACATTTAAAGGCATTTGGTAGGGGGCATAAGTAGGAAGTGATTTGAGGGATATGGGCCAAATGCTGTCAAATGGGATGACATCAGTTTAGGATATCTGGTCAATGTGGACAAGTTGGACCGAAAGGTCTATTTCTGTGCCTTATAACTCTATACATTTACGTACTGTAGGTTGACCCACAATGCCCTTAGAGCCTTAGGGTTTTGACCCAGTGACAGTGAGGGAACAGAGATATTTCCAACTCAAGGTGGTGAGTGGCTTGGGCGGGGAGGGATCTTGCAAGTGATGGTGTTCCCATGTATCTGCTGCCTTTGTCTTTCTAGCTGGAAGTTATTGTAGGTATGGAAAGTACTATCTAAAGATTTTTGGTGAATTTCTGCAATGTATCTAGTAAATAGTACACCACTGAGGGACAGGATGTACATGTATTTGGAAAGGCATTGACTGATTAGGGACAGTCAACATGGCTTTGTGCGTAGGAAATCATGTCCCACAAACTTGATTGGTTTTTTGAAGAAGTAACAAAGAAGATTGATGAGGGCAGAGCAGTAGATGTGATCTGTATGGACTTCAGTAAGGCATTCGACAAAGTTCCCATGGGAGACTGATTAGCAAGGTAAGATCTCATGGAATAAAGGGAGAACTGGCCATTTGGATACAGAACTGGCTCAAAGGTAGAAGACAGAGGGTGGTGGTGGAGGGTTGTGTCCAGTGGAGTGCGACAAGGATCGGTGCTGGGTCCTCTACTTTTTGACATTTACATAAATGATTTGGATGCAAGCATAAGAAATATAGTTCGTAAGTTTGCAGATGACACCAAAATTGGAGGTGTAGTGGACAGCGAAGAGGGTTACCTCAGATTACAACAGGATCTGGACCAGATGGGCCAATGGGCTGAGAAGTGGCGAATGGAGTTTAATTATATAAATGCGAGGTGCTGTATTTTGGGAAAGAAAATCTTAGCAGGACTTATACACTTAATGGTAAGGTCCTCGGGAGTATTGCTTAACACTTGGAGTGCAGGTTCATAGCTCCATGAAAGTGGAGTTGGAGGTAGATAGGATAGTGAAGGCGGCATTTGGCATGCTTTCCTTTATTGGTCAGAGTATTGAGTACAGGAGTTGTGAGGTCATGGCTGTACAGGACATTGGTTAGGCCACTGTTGGAATATTGCGTGCAATTCTGGTCTCCTTCCCATCGGAAAGATGTTGTGAAACTTGAAAGGGTTCACAAAAGATTTACAAGGATGTTGCCAGGGTTGGAGGATTTGAGCTATAGGGAGAGGCTGAACAGGCTGGGGCTGTTTTCCCTGGAGCGTCAGAGGCTAAGGGGTGACCTTACAGAGATTTACAAAATTATGAGGGGCATGGATAGGATAAAAAGACACAGTCTTTTCCCTGGGATCGGGGAGTCCAGAACTAGAGGGCATAGGTTTAGGGTGAGTGGGGAAAGATATAAAAGAGACCTAAGGGGCAACTTTTTCATGCAGAGGGTGGTACGTGTATGGATTGAGCTGCAAGAGGATATAGTGGAGGCTGATACAATTGCAACATTTAAGAGGCATTTGGATGGGTATGTGGATAGGAAGGGTTCTGAGGGGTATGGGCCGGGTGCTGGCAGGTGGGATTAGATTGGATTGGGATATCTGGTCGGCGTGGGCAGGTTGGACCGAAGCATCTGTTTCCATGATGTCCATCTCTATGACTCTATGACTATGATACTGCTGTAATTGAGTGTTGATAGTAGAGAGAGTGGATACTTGTGGATGTGGGCTCCTTTTACTTGGATGGTAAACCCCCCCCCCCAAGGATGTTGATAGTGGGGATTCAGTGATGATAACACCATCAAATGACAAGGGGCCATTTTGTCTCATTGGTCATGATCATTGTGTGGCATTTGTTTGGCGTGAATAGTTTTTGCCACTTGTCTGTCCAAACCTGGCTGTTGTCCAGATCTGGTTGCATTTAAACGTAGACTGCTGCAGTATCAGTGGAGTCACAAGTTGTACTGAATGTTGTGAAATAATTGGCAAACTTCCCCTCTTCTGATGGAGAGAAATTCTTTGAAAAAGCAGTTGATGGTTGAGTCTGCAACAGTACCCTGAGGAACTCCTGTCGAGATGTCCTGGAGCGGCATGTCTTGAAATTGCAGATTGTGCTTGGTTGCAATTCTGCTGTTATTGATGGCCCACAGTATCTCATGGATGCCCACTCATGAGTTGCTAGATTTGTTCAGTGTCTGTCCCATTGAATATTGTGATACTGCCACACAAACATGATACAGGATATTCTAAATATGAAGGTGGGACATTGTCTCCACTCTTGTGCAATGGCCACTCTAACTGATACTGTCATGACAGATGCATTTGTAGTCTGCAGATTGGTAAGGATGAAGTCAACTCTGTTTTTCTCTCGGTTCCCTCACTACCTGATACAGACCCAGTCTAGCAGCTACGTCCTTTAGTTTGCCTGACTAGCTCCATCAGTCGTGCTGCTACTGACCCGTTCTTGGTGATGGATATTGAAATCCCCCATCCAAAGTACATTTTGTAACCTCAGTACTTCGTCCAAGTGTTGTTCAGCATGGAAGAGTGCTGATTCATCAGCTTAGGACAGTATGTGATAATCAGCAGGAAACTTACTTGTCCATGTCTAATCTGAAACCATGAGACCTCATTGATTTCGGAGTCAATGTTGAGGATCCCCAACAAAACTCTCTTCCAACTGTGTACCAGTGTGCTGCCACCTTTCCAGGGTCTGTCCTAACATCCAGGGATGGTTATGGTGTTATCTGGGACATTTTTCTGTAAGCTATAATTCCATGAGGCGGTTGCTTGACTAGCTTGTGAGACAGGAGAAAGTGAGGACTAGAGATGCTGGAAGTCAGTGTGTTGCTGGGAAAGCACAGCAGATCAGGCAGCATCCAAGGAGCAAGAGAATCGACGATTTGGGCATAAGCCCTTCATCAAGAATAAGGCTTGTGGGCCAGGCTGAGAGATAAATGGGAGGTGGTTTTGGTGTGGGTAACTGAGAAAGTGATAGGTGGATGAAGGTGAGGGAGTAGGTGACAGACCTAGCCTGTGAGACAGCTCTCCAAATTTTGCACTTGCCTATAGATGATAGTAGGAAGGACGTTGTAGGGTTGACAGGACTGTTTCTACCTTTGTCTTATCCAGTGCCTTGGTCGATGCCAGATGGTTTGTTCAGCTTCATTTCTTTATTGAGATTTCAGTGATTAATAAAGCTGAGTGGCTTGCTCAGCTATTTCAGAGGGTATTTGAAAGTCAACTACATTGCTGTACGTCTGGAATCAATGTATGCCAGACCTCCTGTATAGACCCCCTTCATTTGATCCCATAATCGTTTTTTTCTGAGCTAGTTCAATATTAAGATCTGTTTGATGTAGTGAAGTTTATTGCAATGTGATTTGAAGAATGTGATGAAATGCTTCAGTGCCTTTATTTTGTTCTGTACGATGTTGTACATCCTTACATTGCTAGTCAAAGTTGAGAAATAAAAAATGCAAAAACCATAATTCTGTGTTTTTACTTATATAGATCGTACCTGTATCTTTTGTTCTCATGCACTTTTTGCCTATTGTAACATGTAACTCTTCTGGTCTATGACAAAACCTGATATTTCCCAACAACAATGTTTAATTTTTTTCCTGTATATGATGTAAAAGTTCCTATTATATGAATTTACCAACCTCTCTACTTTTCTTACAGATGATGCAACACGGGTTATTCTAAAGGGTACAGATGACTACATTAATGCAAATTATATTAATGTGAGTAGAACAATATGCATTTGCAGTCGTACGCCATGTAACATTCAGGTCCTGTTGAGAAATATATCGGTATTTTGTAATTGTCCACTTAGTGCAAGAATAGCAAAATGTCTCCGATATTCTCTGACGCGAATGTGAAGTTATGTATCATTATTGTTTTGAATTTGTAATTACACTTTTTAAGTTCTGACTGGTGCATTGGAGATGGTGCATGCACTTTGAAGAGTCAGGAGATGTTTTGCACAGAATCTTCAGCTTCTCACCTTCTCTTGCAGCTATAGTTTTTGTATGGTTAGTTTCAATAAGTCGATGTAGCCACTGGGTGTTGATGGGAAGTGAAGAGGGTGGCACATTGGCTCAGTGGTTAGCGCTGCTGCCTCACAGCACCAGAGACCTGGGTTTGATTCCATCCTTGGGCGACTGTCTGTGAGGAGTTTGCACGTTCTCCCCAAGTCTGTGTGGGTTTCCACTGAGTGCTCCAGTTTCCTCCCACAGTCCAAAGATGTGCAGGTTAGGTAGACTGACCATGCTAAATTGCCCATACTGTTCAGGGATGTGTAGGTTAGGTGCATTAGCCAGGGGAAACATAGGATTACAGGGCAAGGGTAGGGGAATCGGTCTGAGTGGGATGCTATTCAAAGGGCTGGTGTGGACTTGTTGGGCCGAATGGTCTGCTTCCACTCTGTATGGATTCTCAGAGGGAAAGTAGTGATGGTAATGCTGTTAAATATGTTGTGTATTGTTGGCGATGATCATTGCCTAGCACTTGAGTGACACATACATTCCCTGCTTATCAGCCCAAATTAGGATGATTTCCGAATCTTGCTTAGTACCGTCATGGAATGTTTCAGCATCTGAGGAGGCTTAAATGACTTAACATTGTAACTCATCAGTGAATATCTCCATTTCTGATTAAGAATGTTGGACTTAAAGGAATTCCAATAATATTCTGAGACCAATAGGGTTGACCTTAAACAATTTCAATCAGCAATCATCCTATGGAGTTTGTTTTAAGTTTCAAGTCAATGTATGCCAGGGCTCCATGAAGTCGCATTCAGTCGGATGCTGCCATTGCGTTAAGGTGTCAATCATCCTTGCCCCACCTCTAAAATCCATTTATTTTTCAAAGTTTGGATCAAGTCTTTCACGGGATCTGTAGACAAGTGGCCCTAGCAGAATAAAAGCTGTGCATTGAGGGTTTGGAAACTAATACAGCTATATAAATCACATTATATTGTTGTTTGCTGCATTGCTGAAATGTTTCACAGCAGACAATTTGATTTTCCCAGATAACTAGATGAATGTTTATTGCGGAGTTTGCATTTTTGAAAATGAGAAGTTCAACATTTTATGTTCTGTCTTTGATCATGTGGGAATATAGAGATACACAGCACAGAAACAGACCCCCCCAATTCAACACGTACACGCCGACCAGTTATCTCAACGTAATCTAGTCTCATTTGCCTGCATTTAGCCTATATCCCACTAAACCCTTTCTATTCATATATCCATCCAGATTCCTTTTAAATTCTTCTGGCAGCTCATTCCATACAAACCACCCTCTGCACAAAAAAGTTACCCCTTAGTTTCCTTTTAAATCTTTCCTCAGTCTCCTTAAATCTATGCCCTCTAGCTTTGGTCTCCCCTACCCCGGGGAAAAGATATCGATGACAAACCTTTTGATATTGCTGTTGCCAATTTTTTTAATGTTGCTTAATTTTATTGATCATGTGTCTCAATTTTTTTTATACTAAGATTTCTTGATGTTGATTGCCAAAATGGACCTGTTTTTCCTATCTCTGTGAGATCATAAACTAAGATGAAATGAATGGCCGATCTCATCTAAAACTACCTTGTGATCCTTCAGATATTTCCAGCTTGTCCTGTATTAAGTGTTCATTCAGAGACAGAATGGGGATTGCAAATAGCTTGTGACTAGCCAGTCATTTTACACACTTCAGGCTAAAGTTTGAAGAAACTGTTTTCTCTAAGCTCTAAACAGATCTTTGACTTTTATTCCCCAAAGTGCATCCTCAATTAAGTAATTTAGTGATTAGATTCTCATTATCGTAAAGGCCTATCAGAAAGGTACTATTGTTTCAAGCGTTGCCTTGACATATGTGAAAGGTGGATAAATGGAGACAATGACATTGTGCTACTATCATTGGAGAAGTAATCAAGAACTGCATGTAATGATCTGGAGGCATGAGTTCGAATCCTACTATGGCAGATGGTGAAATGTGAATTCAAATTTAAAAAAACTGGAATAGACAAAAAAGTTCATCTCATTGCAACCACATAACCACTGCCAGATTATTGTAAAAACCCATCTGATTCACTAATGTCCTTTAGGGATGGAAATCTGTAATCCTTGCTCACTCTAGCCTGTATGTCAATCCAGACCCACAGAAAGGTGATTTACTTTTAACTGCTCTCTGGGCAAATAGGAATGAGTAATAAATGCTGGCCTCGATAGCAATACCCTCATCTCATAAATGATTTAAAGAAAAGGTTCTAATTGAATTTCTTACCATTTCCATCCTTGCTGTTGTGGCTTTATAAATCTTGTCTGACAACAAAAGTTGTTTGAATTTGATTTGATTTATTATTGTGACATATATCAAAATACAGTGAAAGGTATTGTTTTGCATGTTATCCAGGCAAATCATATCTTACATAAGTACGTCCAGGTAATAGAATGCAGAATATAGTGTTACAGAGAAGGTGCAGAGAGAAAAATCAACTTTAATGTATGAAAGGTTTGTTGTAAGTCTTATATCTGCAGGGAGGAAGTTGTTGGTGAATCTGTTACGTGTTTTAAAGGTTCTGTATCTTCTGCCAGGTGGAAGAAAGTATAGCTGGGGTGGGAGGTGTCTTTGATTATTTTGGCTGCTTTCCCGATGCAGTGGGAAGTGTAGACAAAGTCAATGGAATTTTTCCTCAATGGTGTATTCTAAAGGTTTCCAATTGATTGATCCTGCATTTTTAATAACCACTCTTCTCTATGAGTTCATGAGCCATTCACACTCTGATGTGGAGCCTTATGTGGAGGATAGTTAGACACAAGAAATATAGTCATCACAATTACCTCAATTGTGTATAAACAGCTTAGATTTGAAATGGCTTGTATGTACATTTGTGGGAGCTCATCTTAATGTTGAAATTACTCCGTTCACTGGTAGATAGGCAGCTGGTCATTGAATTTACAACCAGGAACCAGAGGAATCTCTAGCTGTCTGAAAATAAATTATACAAATCTTTCCCACGCTTCCATTATCAAGTGCTTTGCAAATGCTAAAGTAGAGAATAAGTTAAGAAGCTGCAAAACAAATAACTCCAGAAAATAATCAAAAGTTGGCGGATGTAGAGTTTCACATGGTTTTTATTTATGCATGATTGAATTTGTATTGACAAATGTGGACTTCAGGATCATTAAATGACAATCTGATAAAGCAAAGAATTATTGTTAAGAGTTATAGCCAACTGTAATTTTTTCCCCTTTTAATTTTACAGATGGAAATTCCTTCCTCCAGTATAATAAACCGGTACATTGCTTGTCAGGGGCCTTTACCCAACACTTGTCCAGATTTTTGGCAAATGACTTGGGAGCAAGGATCCTCTCTAGTTGTTATGCTGACCACCCAAGTAGAGAGGGGCAGGGTAAGTAAAATAAATGAGAATTGTTTTTGCAATGTCTGAAAGGTATGATTTGTTGTCTTTGCATAATCTTAGCTATAATTTCTGTAGTATTTTTACAAACCATTCATTTTGACTTTGATGCCCATTAAAAAGAAGCGTTGGTAGGTTGAAATGTATAATATATAGATTATTTGTAATTTACAATACAGCGAGTTTTGAGAAGATTTGTAGCTCAGGTTGAGGTTCTCTATGTAGGTTTGCTCGCTGAGCCGGAAGGTTTGTTTTCAGATGTTTCGTCACCATACTGGGTAACATCAGTGGGCCTCTGGATGAAGCATTGGTGGCATGGCCCGCTTTCTTTTTGTGTGTTTAGGTTTCCTTGGGTTTATCAAGAAATAAAGCGAAAGAAACCTAAACACACAAAAAAAAAAGCAGGCCCGTGATGATGTTACCTAGTATGGTGAGGAAATGTCTGAAGATGAACCTTCTAGCTCACTGAACAAATCTGCGTCCAGATTTTAATACTTATTGAGAGTTGAAAGAAAAGTATCTGTTTCAATTAGATTTGATAAATCAGGATAATATTAAAAGTTAACTGCACATAAATACTGATTGCCTTTGATCATGTAGTTTTCATAAAAATCTTAATTTATTTGGTCTAGTTATGACATTTGGTAATGTACTTTCCCATAGAAAATTATTGATACACATTTTAAACAGTGTAATTATTTTTAATCAATATGTTTGAATATGTTATGACCAGTGTTTCTTCAAAGCTGCATGGGCATGTGCAGGAATTTGGATTGGCTTGTGGTTCGAAGTATTGCGCATGCCAATCGTCATGCCGACACATTGACTGACTTCCATTTTCAGAAGTCACTGCCATGTACATATCTCAGAAAAGCAAATTAGAGAGACTTCTGGTTATGATGCACCTCCACGGCAGGTGGGGCTTGAACTCAGACCTTTTACTATTATTTTCAATAAAAGTGGAATACTATGAGTTCTGGAGATCTGAAATATTAATGAAGTGCTGGAAAAACTGAGCAGATCTGTGAGCATCTTTGGAGAGCGAAACAGAGGTTGTGTTTTGAGTCTAATGCAAGTCAGATCTGACTCTTCACAGGTGCTGCCAGACCTGAGTTTCTCCAGCGCTTTGTTTTTACACCATTGGTTTAATTCTAGCTGTTATCACTGAGGTAACATCCATTTGGAATCCAGTCTCTTTTTGGAAATATTCATTCTGATTTGTTCTCTAGAATTAGCTGTGCCCCAAAGCCAGGCTGTTCCAGAACATGATCTACGTGGCAATGTGCAAGAAGCCTGCCTATGCCTCGTCCACAAAAACAGAAAAAGACAATCCAACCAATTACTACCCCATTAGTCTACTCTCCATCAACAGTTAAATTACAGACCATGGTGCTATCATGTGGCTCATACACAGCAGTAACCTGTACACTAATGCTCAGTTTGGGTTTTGCCAAAGTCACTCAGCTCATGATGTCATGGCAACTTTGATCCAAGCATGTGTAAAATAACTGAATTTGAACTGAGAGTTGCTTACCTTGACATCAAGCTAGTATTTGACTTGTGAGAGACATCAAGGAGCTGGTAAGTGCCAAGTAGCATTAACACCACACAATGCCAGGCAATTGTCATCTCCCTTTGACATTCATTTTCATTGCTATTGCTGAATCGATCAATATAAACATCCTATGCACTGTTTTCAATTTAATTTTTTTGTCTGAGTGGAGCTCCAAGGTGTATGCACAGCGGTGACTTCCAAAACCAGATGTCAATGCAGTAGTACATTAATCGACACACAGACACTCTGAGAGCTGAGCAACTTTGAGGGAACACTGACTGGGTGGTTCCTTTGGCCATAAACTAAACCGATCATTTTGTGATTACACGAGCAAGAATTATGCAATAAGTACCTCCTGATTCCCAATGCCTGTCCACATCTCCAAGGCACAAGTCAAGAGTGTGATGAAATACTGTCTACTTAATTGGATTAGTGCAGCTCCAGCAATGCCAATCTATGAACCAGGACAAAGCATTTAATATTCACTTCCTTTATTCCTTTTGGACAATGGCAACAGGTGTATACTATCTACAACATGTTGCAAAAACTCACTCCTTTGACAGCACCTTCCAAGCACATACCTCTATCAGCTGAAAGGACAAGGGTGGCATGGGAATGCCACTACCTGTAAATTTTCTTCCAATCCATACTCCATCCTGACTTGCAGCCGTGTTGACCTCCTTTCACTGTAACTTGGTCAAATATCCTGGAGCTCTCTCCCACTGTGGTCATGCTCAAACCCTACAACTGGCAATTCAAAAAGACAGCTCGCCATTACTTTCTCAAGGGCTGTTGGAGGTGGCAACAAATGTTGACCTAGCTATTGATGCCCACAACCTGTGAAATAATTATTTTATAAGCATGATCTATAATAGTACAATATTAATGTGATCATACTTGAGAAGGAACTATTTCAATCTTAGACTCTTGTAGGTTTCATACTGGAATTTGCAGCTGGTTCTTCAGTCATTTTCACTCTCATTTAATTTTTCCTTCATTGATTTTGAGTCAATGGTTTCAATTTGTTCATACTCTTTAAAATACATTTATAGGGACATCAATTTGTGATGCTCTGTCTGCTTTTGTACATGAAAAGCAACTTTAGCAGAATGTTATCAACCCCAAGTAACTTAATTTTGTTGTCCCAGCACTGTGAACCAGCTGTGTTAGTGAGAGATAAGGTTCATGCTTTTAAAGCTATCTGTAAATATTGACAACTTTATGAATTAATTTATATTTAATTTTAATTTTTAGTCTTCTGCAATATATATTTATATGCCAGAATTGGGCTGTACCAGTTCCTTCCAAATTCATCCTCCTTACCTGAAAGAAGTAAGCCTGGATTCAGTAGTCCTCATTTCCAGATCATAATGCTGTTCACAGACATGAGCAGTTTGCCCTCTTTATTTTCTATAGATGGAACTTGGAGAACATTATTGAAACTTCCTCCTACTTAGTGTCCTATGCAACCCTTCATGATATCATCAATAACAACTGATTTAACACTGACATCCAACTCATACTACCTCTTATAATCTCTAATTTATCCAATTGCTTGTCCAATATTGAGTCTTAGAAGAACAGAAAATGTGGGAAAGCCTTTGCCATCACAAACTCTGTTCTCAGCCACCTACTTTATCCAGCTCCCTGGAAGCTGAATTTTGATAGAGGTTGAAGGGATGCACTGTCACTCTCTAATCCTGCTGCTTCACTGTTCACAGCATAAAATTATAAAACCGCTAATTATGTTCATTATTAACATAAAATTTAGAATTTTTATAAATCTATCAACCCGGTTATCTTTAATAAGCAACAGCATTTGTAGTCTACTGTAGAATTACGACTTAATCAACATTACGTCTTAGTCAAACAACATAGTTAGAAATATTAAAGTTTGGACATTCATCCTTGTGATGTACCACACCTGCATCATTTATGGATGCAAGCACATGGTAACAAGGGTAAAACAAGACTTTTTTTCTGCAGATGATGACCAATTTGTTCAATAATTGTCAGCTCTTGGGAGGAAGAAAAGGATAGGGTACAAATTGTTTAACACTGCTTTATGTCAGTACTCTGGCATCCACAGACACTAACCACAGTTGGTTGTCAATGTTATCTTCAAACGTTGTTCATTCAAAATAAATCATGAGGGATACCCAAAAATAACTCCTACAGTGGATCTTCAGGCAAACATTTAGATTAGGGTTTCAGTTGCCACATTGGGCCCTCAGTCTGCTGAGACCTATCCAGCTTATCCTCTGACTGAGGATGAGCTGAATAGATGAGCTGGATAGGTCTCAGCAGGCTGTACCCCAACTGATCTCCAAACAATATTGAAAATAAGAGAAAGTGAGGACTGCAGATGCTAGAGAGTCAGAATCGAAAAGTTTGGCGCTGGAAAAGCACATGAAGGGGCTTATGTCCGAGACATCGACTCTTCTGCTTCTTGGATGCTGCCTAACCTGCTGTGCTTTCTCTACTTAGGTCAAGTGCCACCAGTATTGGCCTGAGCATTCTGAAAGTGCATCATATGGAAACTTTGAGATTGGTTGTCAATCAGAAGAGGGAAACCCCGCGTATGTTTTCAGAGAATTGACTTTAACTAACTTGGAGGTAAGTTGAATGTGCTGCGAAAGATAACTGGCAGTGTTTTCTGCTCTGTGGTTCTCGAACATACTTATCACTCTACACTTGTTCATGCAGGCCTGGTCAACTTGTGCTCTGTTGCCTAGCCTAGGTTGCTGATTGTTAAATGTTTGCGTATAGTGGTATTGGAATTAAAACTGCTACCATCCGGAGTGTTCCTGCAATAAACCTGGGAGTGTTAAGCATGCCTAAACATATTTTATCTACGTCAGTGTCTCTGGCATGGGTGAAAATTTTAATTGTAAATACTTGGGTCTTCTGAGGTCAGCCATCTGATATGGTTGTTTGTAGTAGAATAGGCAACGCATAACAGAATTTTACTTCACTGATGTCAATTGGAATGCAGCACATTTCATGCAGAAAGTTCTTATGAGCCATGGTTATTGTCTTTTATTATTATCTTAAATTTAAATTCAGGAATTTTCAATGAGTCATGTGAATCAGGAAATTTGCGAGCTTAATGCATGGTCTGTGCAATGAGTTGACCTTGTCAAGAAGCTGCAACCTATTAATTTTCTGTTTCTTTGAGGCAGTGGAATTGATCTCAGTCACTTTGGAGAAGACAAGCAAAGTGTAGTTACCATTTCTGATTGCTAAACCTGGTGTTTATTATTGATCTGTGGACATTCATTGCACTAATGCCTCACCTGTTGGCTGAAGTGAGGCAGGCCACCAATGCCAGTTACAAGGAATCAGTGCCTTAAGGCCATATGACACGAGCAGAAGTAGGGTGTTGAGCGCGTCAGATCTGTTTCCCCTCATTCAGTGAGATCATAGGTGATCTGATAATTCTCAACTCCAGTTTCTGCCTTATCCCAGAACCCTTGGTTTGTAGAAGATAGGAGTAAGCCAGTTGCTGCCTTGAGCCTGCTCCACCATTCATTCGGATTTTGGCTGATATTGAGCTCAGGAGCAAGTGAGGACTGCAGATGCTGGAGATCAGAGCTGAAAAATGTGTTGCTGGAAAAGTGCAGCAGGTCAGGCAGCATCCAAGGAGCAGGAGAATCGACGTTTCGGACATAACCCCTTCTTCAGGATATTGAGCTCAGTCCACTAATCCTGCCCTTAGCGCTACATTCTGATTACTTTAGCAAAGATGGCTATATCTACTACCTCCTTATCAACACAATATTTTCATCTCAACCACTGTCTGTGGTAATGAATTCCACAGGCTCACCACTCTGGGTAAAGAAATTTCTCCTCATTCCTAAACAGTTACCCCTTATCCTTAAAGTATGACCCCTCGTTTTTGGACTTGTCCCACCATTGGGAACATCCATCCTGGATCTCACCTGTCTAGTCCTGTTGGAATTTTTAGGTTTCCCCTCATTCTTCTAAACTTCAGGAAATACCGATCCTAACTGATTCAATCTCTCCTCAAACTCATTCGTGGAATCAACTTGGCAAAAGTTCACTGCAATCCCTCCATAGCAAAAAGATACCGAAACTACACACAATATTGCAGGTGTGGCGTCACCAATGCTCTGTATGATAGCAGCAAAGATATCCAACATACAATTTGCTGCCTGTTGCACCTGCGTGCTTACTTTCATGACTGGTGCAGGACACCCAGGTCTTGCTGAATATTCTCCTTTTGTCAATTTAGTTATTCAAATCATCATCTTGAGTCAATTTCTTAACTTGCTTGTGAGTAGGGGAGAAGGTTGGCAGGAATGGTGTTTTTTCCCCACTTTCTCACCTCAAACATACAGCGATCTTTGTTCGTGACATATCTGACATGTTTCATTGTCAGTCCTTTTGAAAAGTGGAGTGGGGTGCTGAAAGTTGACCCCCCAACCCTATGACCCCATCTCATCCAGATTCCTTTGGTCTAAGGCAGTAATTTTCAAGGGGGCCTGATGAAGGGCTGATCCTGATGAAGGGCTTTTGCCCGAAACGTCAATTTTCCTGCTCCTCTGATGCTGTCTGACCAGCTGTGCTTTTCCAGCACCGGTCTAACCTAAACAATGGCAGTAATTTTCAGCCATTACTTAGTTAAGTAGTCCTGTGAAATTCTGGATGTAGGTTTGCTCACTGAGCTGGAAGGTTCATTTCCAGATGTTTCGTCACCCTACTAGGTAACATGTTCAGTGGGCCTCCGGTCGAAGCACTGCTGATGATTCTTGCTTTCTATTTGTATGTTTGGTTGGTGATGTCATTTCCTGTTCTTTTTCTCAGGGGGTGGTAGATGGGGTCTAACTCAATGTGTTTGGAATGCCATGCTTCTAGGAATTCTCGTGCGTGTCTCTGTTTGGCTCATCCTAGGATGGATGTGTTGTCTCAGTCGAAGTGGTGTCCTTCCTTATCTGTATGAAAGAATACTAGTGAGAGAGGGTCATGTCATTTTGTTGCTAGTTGACATTCGTGTATCCTTGTGGCTAGTTTTCTGTCTGTTTGTCCAATGTAGTGTTTGTTCTTGCACAGTATTTTGTGAATGACATTAATTTTGCTTATTGTCTGTACAGGGTCTTTCGAGTTCATTAGCTGCTGTTTTAGTGTATTGGTGGGTTTGTGGGTGACCATGATGCCAGATAGTGTAACAAAACATCTGGAAATGAACCTTCCAGCTCAGCGAGCAAACCTACATCCAGAGGCTCAACCTGAGCTACAAATCTTCTCAAAACTCGCTAATTGTGAAATTCCGTGGAATGCAACTCTGTCTCTATTCCTCTCACACCACTTTTATATAGAGTCATAGAGATGGAAATAGACCCTTTGGTCCAACCCATCCATGTCGACCAGATATCCCAACCCAATCTAGTCCCACCCGGCCCATATCCCTCCAAAACCTTTCTATTCATATAACCACCACTTCCTCTGGCAGTTCATTCCATGCACGTACCATCCTCTGTGTGAAAAGGTTGCCCCTTAAGTCACTTTTATATCTTTCCCCTCTCACCCTAAACCTATGCCCTCTAGTACTGGACTCCCCGACCCAAAGGAAAAGAATTTGTCTATTTACCCTATCCATGCCCCTCATAATTTTATAAACCTCTATAAGGTCACCCCTCAGCCTCCGATGCTGCAGGGAAAACAGCCCCAGCCTGTTCAGCCTCTCCCTATAGCTCAAATCCTTCAACCCTAGCAACATCCTTGTAAATCTTTTGTGAACCCTTTCAAGTTTCAGACGTCTTTCCGAAGGGAAAGAGACCAGAATTGCACGCAATATTCCAACAGTGGCCTAACCAATGTCCTGTACAGCAGCAACATGACCTCCCAATTCCTCTACTCAATACTCTGACCAATAAAGAAAAGCATGCCAAATGCCGACTTCACTATCCTATCTACCTGCAACTCCACTTTCAAGGAGTTATGAACCTGCACTTCAAGGTGTCTTTGTTCAGCAACACTCCCTGGGACCTTACCATTAAGTGTATAAGTCCTGCTAAGATTTGCTTTCCCAAAATGCAGTACCTCCCAATTTTCTGAATTAAACTCCATCTGCCACTTCTCAGCCCATTGGCCCATCTGGTCAAGATCCTGTTATAATCTGAGGTATCCCTTTTCACTGTCCACTACACCCCCAATTTTGGTGTCATCTGCAAACTTACTAACTGTACCTGTTATGCTCACATCCAAATTATTTATGTAAATGACAAAAAGTAGAAGACCCAGCACCAATCCTTGTGGCACTCCACTGGACACAGGCCTCCAGTCTGGAAAAACAACCCTCCACCACCACCCTCTGTCTTCTACCTTTCAACCAGTTCTGTATCCAAATGGCTAGTTCTCCCTGTATTCCATGAGATCTAACCTTGCTAATCAGTCTCCCATTAGGAACCTTGTCTCACGCCTTACTGTAGTCCATTTCGATCACATCTACTGCTCTGCCCTCATAGATCCTCTTTGTTACTACTTCAAAAATCTCAATCAAGTTTGTGAGACATGATTTCCCCTGCACAAAGCCATGTTGACTACCCCTAATCAGTCCTTGCCTTTCCAAATGCATGTACATCCTGTCCTTCAGGATTCCATTCCCTCCAACAACTTGCCCACCACTGACGTAAGGCTCACTGGTCTGTAGTTCCCTGGCTTGTCCTTACCACCCTTCTTAATGAGTGGCACCACATTAGCCAACCTCCAGTCTTCCGGCACCTCACCTGTGACTATCAATGATACAGATATCTCAGAAAGAGGCCCAGCAATCACTTCTCTAGCTTTCCACAGAGTTCTAGGGTATAGCTGATCAGGTCCTGAGGATTTATCCACTTTTATGCGTTCCAAGACATCCAGCACTTGCTCCTCTGTAATATGGACATTTTGCAAGGTGCCACCATCTATTTCCCTACAGTCTATATCTTCCACATCCTTTTCCACAGTAAGTATTTTGCAAAATACTCATTTAGTATCTTCCCCCATTTTCTGTGGCTCCACACAAAGGCCGCCTTTGTGGTGAATTCTCCGTTCGGTGTTCTCTGTACCATCACGTCTAGGAATGGGAGTTGTTGTCCTTTTCTTCCTCTCTAGTGAATTGGATTCCTGTGAGTGTGGCGATTCAGTAGAGAGGAAGAAAAGGACAACCAACTCCCATTCCTAGACGTGATGGTATAGAGAACACCGAACGGAGAATTCACCACAAAGGTATACAGGAAAGCCACACACTCAGACCAAGTCCTGAACTACGAAAGCAACCACCCCAACACACACAAAAGAAGTTGCATCAAGACATTATTCAAAAGAGCCACAACACACTGCAGTACACCAGAACTGCAAAAAGAGGAAGAAGAACACCTATACAATGTATTCGCCAAAAACGGATACCCATGCAATTTCATCAACAGATGCCTAAAGGAAAGACAACGGAACGAGGACATGCCGCAACCCAAAGGACTAGCCACACTACCATACATCAAGAGCATTTCCGAACTGACAGCCAGACTACTGCAACCACTAGGACTCATAACAGCACACAAACCAACAGCCACTCTCAGACAACAACTCACCAGAACGAAGGACCCGATACCCAGCATGAGCAAAACCAATGTAGTGTACAAAATCCCATGCAAGGACTGCACAAAACACTACATAGGACAAACAGGAAGATAGCTAACGATCCGCGTCCATGAACGCCAACTAGCCACGAAATGACACGACCAGCTATCCTTAGTAGCCACACACGCAGATGACAAGCAACATGAATTCGACTAGGGACAACACTACCATTATAAGACAAGCCAAACAGAGAACAGCCAGGGAATTCCTAGAGGCATGGGACTTATCCACAGATTCAATCAATAAGCACATCGACCTGGACCCAATATACCGACCACTGCAGCGGACAGCTGGAACTGACAGCCTGAAGCAGCAGATTCAAACCACTACAAATGGCGGAGGAAAGATCACAGAAGCGCTTCACAGGAGGCTCCCAAGCACTGAGGATGTCACCTAGACAGGGGACAAAACGTCTGCAACACAAATTCCCAGCTCGGTGAACAGAACCACAACAGCTTAAGGGAGTCCACATGTTTAAGATGAGAGGGGAAAGATTTAAAAATGGGCCTGAGGAACAACTTATTTCGCACAGAAGGTGGTGCATGTGCGGCATGAATTGCCAGAGGGAATGTTGGTGGTGGGTACAATTGCAGCATTTAAAAGGCATCTGGATGGTTACATGAATTGGAACGATTTAGAGGGAATGGGCCAAATGCTGGCAAAAGGGACAAGATCAGTTTAGGAAATCTGGTAGGCAAGCACGAGGTGGAACAAAGGGTCTGTTTCTCTGACTGTATGACTATTTTCGATATGTTTCATTAAGTAAATAATGTGTAAGATATCTAGTCTATCTGCATTTCTGGTATTTCTGTGACCCTGTTGTGAAATGATAGCAGCAACAACATGGGCTGACTCATGTTCTTGAGGTAATCGAGGCGACTCCTGTTCAGTAATACAAATGTACAGATGTTCAAGACTAGACCTCAAAGCTGAAGCCCCTATTTGGGACCTAAGTAATGAAAAATATTTTGAACTATAAAATACACTTTTGAGCAAGATCAAAATTGGCTCAATTCCTGAGTGAAAACTTTAATTAAAGGCAAACTGCAAATTGAATTGGCACCCATTTTCAGCCTGCTCTAACAGTTTTGTTTTAAGATAACCTTGAAGACGTTACATGTATATCTTGTTTGTCTGTTGGTGAAATGTAATCTTTTGCAACTTCACAGAAAAATGAGAGTCGTCCACTCACCCAAATCCAGTATATTGCATGGCCTGATCATGGTGTTCCTGACGATTCGAGTGATTTTCTGAAGTTTGTGTTGCTTGTTCGAGAAACGCGGGTTGGCAAAGATGAACCAGTTGTTGTACACTGCAGGTACATGTAGTTTATCTGCTATAAACAAACATACAGTGATAAATGGAAGAACTTAATGTGGTCAGAACCTAACTGAGAAATTGGGTCAAAAACATAAATTGCTAGAGAACATCGACAGGTATGGCAGCATCTGTGCTTCACATTTAGAGTCCAGTCACCCTTCTTCAGAACTGTTCTGTAAAAGGGTCCCTGGATTCGAAACATTAACTTTGTTTGTTTTCCACAGATCCTGCTGAGTTTATCAAACAATTTATGTTCTTGTTTCAGATGTCCAGCATCCGCAATTCCTTGTTTAGTGAGAAATTGGGATGCTTCCAGAGAAGAGAAACAAACATTTTTAAAGCACCTATGAATTATTTTTCTACAGTTGGTAACTTTTAAATGTAGACTGCTTAAAATCATATGCTAAACAAGAGCTTACTACAGATCATATTTGAGCATTTTTTGTTCCACCCAATAACAGTGACTTACCATTGAAATATCTGAAGATTTTAATTGATTTAAATGCTAAGTTTGTCTCTGGAAAATGCTGATTATAATCCATTGTTATTGTCTTGTCACCAACATGATAGATATGTTAATTCAAAAAATAATTATTGATCTCTGCATAGTGTTTGCTTTTTGGGTCAACAAATCCGAGTTTAAGCTTGACATGAGCAAAAATACTTGTTTTATTTTTCTTTCTGGAGAAGTTTCACTTAAGAAGTTTTCCTACCTAATTTGGAACTGAGCTATATTGATATGTAGAATCTGACCTTTGCTTGCTAGTCTGTCCTGAGGAAGCTGATCAGCCATAACAATAGTCAGGAGGCTATATCTGGACTAAACTGTGGGGGAAGGATGTTGCCCAAGTCTGTCTTCCTGAAGCAGTGACTGTAGCTGGAACACTGCACAAGTGTCAAGTGAGGTCAGGATCAAGTAGAATCAGAGAATCTCTACAGTGTGCAAACAGACCATTTAGCCCAACAAGTCCACAGCGACCCTTCGAAGAGTATCCCACTGAGACCCATTCCCTACCCAATTGCTCTACATCCCCCTAACAAATGCACCTAGCCTGCACATCCTGAACACTGTGGGAAGTTTAGCACGGTCAATTCACCGAGCCTGCACATCTTTAGACTCTGGGACAAAACCAGAGCACCCAGAGGAAACCCATGCAGACATGGGGAAAATGTGTAAACTCCACACAGTCGCCCCAGGCTGGACTCGAATCTGGCTCACTGGTACTGTGAGGCAACAGTGCTAACCACTGAGCCACTGTGCTAATATGATGATAGCCAATACAACAGTGGAGGATGATTTTCATGTTTGGCTTAACTAGGTAGGTACTCAAAATAGTAAGCACTTGCTGAATTATTTGGGATGAGAGTGGCAAAACCTGATGTGGGAATCCACAGGGATGGGACCAAGATGTTCAGAGGTGAATTTACAATACCAGATTTGATAATATTCTTGAAATTGGTTAGGAAGTGAGATTTATTTAATCCAATTATGGTTCACAATTATTTAATTGAAGACAGTTTTTCAACCAAAATAATAAGGGAGGTGGGAAACAGAACTTGTCTGGCCAGTCTCCTAAGATAAGAATTTTGCAGTTACAGATGTTGCATCCATACAAATAATTAGCTGCACTACTGACATATTTCTGAATGAGACTAATGTTTTTCTTCTAAATGTTTACTGTGGAAATTCAGAATTTGTTGTTACTCTGACCATCTACCACACGAGACACTACAGGAAAAATGAACAAAGCAAGTGTGGCTATAGCAGATGGATTCAAAATTGTTTAAGGCAGTTCCTCAGTGATTGAAATAGTAATCGATTCTGGCATCAGTTTGGTTCACTTTGTTCTTAGATGATTTGGATATGCCTCACCTTATTTAAAATGTGCAGACATTCAAAAATAAGATGCATTGCAAATTATTGAGAATATCAAAGGAAGCTGTATGGTGGTGATGAGAATAAATTAAATGGCCATAAATGTTGCAGATGAATATATCAGTGAATGTGGGTGATATATTGTTACGTGGGTGAGCATGCGATTTGAGAATTCAGGTTCACTAGATCTCAAAATTAGAACATCTAATGGATGGGCTTTTAAAGCAAGTGAAAGATTAGATTATCAATGTAAAAGTCATAACAAGGTAAGAGTTAGAAGCTGGAGTAAGCCCTTTTGAGCTTGCTTTGTTATTCAGTAGGACTATTGCTGATCATCTACCTTCTTGCATTCCATATATCCCTTTAAGGTCAATAAATTGTTAACTGCTGTCTTGAACATACTCAGCAGCTCTCTGGCGTGAAGAACTCCAAAGACTTGTTATCTTTTAAGTAAAGAAATTTCTCCTGAATTCAGTCTCTCCATCATTTTCTCAAGGGTAGTTTAGAGATGGTCAACAAACACTCGCATCCTCTAGAAATAATCAGACAAATGGAGAGATCATCCAAGATCCTTGGAACAACAGTTAGTACCTTGTGTAGCTTTGAACTCTTCCATAGTAAGGGCGTTAAACTAATAGGTCTGCAATGCCACTTCACTAAGATGATGCCTTTGAAATCATAAAGACAGGAAACAATGGAGATCGATTGAATGTAGGATATTTAAGGTGGAAAATCAGAAGACCATTTTTTTTTAAGAGAGTAAGTGAGGATGCTGACTCCAGTACACCTTGCTCATATGTAATTATGTTTTACGTGGGTAAAGTTACCATAATCTGTTCTCTGATTAGAAAAAGACATGGCTAGTGAGGAGTTTAACCTAAAGGTCACCACGCCTCAGGCAAGGTTGGAAAAGCAGGACCTTCATGATGACCTCAGCTGATGCAAGCATCGGTCACACCTATTGGCATCACCAACTCCCCAGCAACTGAGCTAACAATCCACCAAATTATATTTTACAGTGCTGGGATAGGTCGGACAGGAGTTCTCATTACTATGGAGACAGCAATGTGTCTAATTGAATGCAATCAGCCAGTGTATCCATTGGATATTGTACGAACAATGCGAGACCAGAGAGCCATGATGATTCAAACACCAGTGAGTATTGATCGCTTTCACTTGTCATCACAGTTGTATGCACTGAGCTATTAAATTCAGGAACCAGATGTTTTGTTCTTCATTTCTAGTTGAGTTAGTGCATTGCAGAAACTGAGTACTTCACACAGTTTTGTATCTGGATGAAGATTTTTTTTATTCATAGGGTGCAGACATCACTGGCTAGGCCAGCATTTATTGCCCATACCTATTTGCCCAGGGTGCTGTTAAAAGTCAACTAAATTGCAGTGTCTGGAGTCAATGTAGGCCCGACCAGGTAAGGATGGCAGATTTCTTCCCTAAAGGACATTAGTGATCTAGATGGGTTTTTGTCTAACAATTGACAATGGATTCATGGTCATCATTAGACTCTTAATTCCAGATTTTTATTGCATTCAAAGTCCACCATCAGCCATGGTGGGATTTGAACCCAAGTCCCAGAACATTATCTGGGTCTCTGGATTAACAAAATCACGACTTAAATTTTAATGCAGAGCATGATATTGAACAACGCAAGAATCATACTCATTGACTACAGTTCACCCTTCAACACTATTATCCCCTCAAGACTGATTACTAAACTTAGTGATCTCGGACTAAGCCCCACTCTCTGCAACTGGATCCTCAGAATCCTGACCCACAGGCCAGAATCAGTGAACATTGGGGACAATGTTTCATCCTCATTAACACTCAAAACTGGAGCCCCCCCCCCCCCCCCACCCAGGGGTGCATACACAGCCCCCTACTGTACTCTTTGTATACCCATGACTGCGTTGCCAAATACCAGACTAATGCCATTTACAGGTTTGCTGATGACACCACCATAGTCAGTCGAATCTCAGATGGTGACAAAACAGACGGGAGATGGAAAACCAGGAAAAATGGTGCACTGAGAACAACCTAGCTCTCAATGCTGGCAAAACCAAGAAACTCATTATTGACTTTCGGCGAGATGTTATTCATGCCCCCCAACACATTAACGACGCAGAGGTGGAACAAGTGGAGAGTGCTCATCCACAACAAGCTTTCTTGGACTCTTCATGTGGACACACTGGTTACAAAGGCCCAACAACATCTCTTCTTCCTCAGGCAGCTGAGGAAATTTGGCATGATGGTGAATACCCTTGCCAATTTCTATAGGTACACCATGGAGAGCATTCTGTCTGGATGTATCACTACATGGTATGGGAACTGTACCATTCAAGATCGGAGACGGTTACAGAGAGTGGTCAACTTGCCCCAGACAATCAGTAAGGCCAACTTTCCATCTATAGAATCCATCTACCAAGCCAGCTGTCAAGGAAAGACCGCCAGCATTCTCAAAGATCCATGCCACCCTGGCAATGTTTTTCTTCAACCTTGACCTTTGGGGAGAAGGGACAGATGCCTGAACACACGCACTGGCCAGTTTCGCAACAGTTTCTACCCTACTGTTGCTTAAATACTGAATGGACTCTCAAATGTTTAGCATTCGCCTGTACCTGTGTTTTTGTTTTTGCCACTCTTTACTTATTATTTACTTATCTATGCTACTTAACTATATGACCTGCCTGTATTGCTCACAAGACAAAGCTTATCACTTTGCCTCGGTACACGTGACAATAAATTCAATTCAATAGGGATTGAAACGGTATCTGTTGTTTACAACTTGTATTGACAGTTGGATTCTCCTGATTATGTCATTTGTAATCTTCATTTAGTTCGGATAAACTGTGCACTTCCCTTGGTTAGAATACAATTCTGCTTATTATCCTTTCTTGCAATTTTCCTCTGAACGCCCATTTGTATTTCCTCTTTTCCCTTTGAGTAATGGTATAGCTTTTCATTACTCCATCCTGTATAGATAGGTTTAATAGCCATTTTTTAGCCTCAAACCTTTAGTCACCTCCACTCCCCCCGCAACCAAACTATAGCATAGTATTGTGGAACACTGATACATTGCAGAGCCACTTGTTCATTAATGTTGAGTTGCTTTGCACTATTACAATCATTGCACTCAGTGCTCCAGAACGTTCTCACCCTGTTTCATTTATGAGGGCTAGGGCATGAGCCTACAGAAATAAGTGACAGATGCATAGATCACCCAAGTACCCACTTGGCAAGCCTGAGGCTGTACTCTGATAAAGCTACTCCTCCTAGGCATGATTTGGAGATGCCAGTGTTGGACTGGGGTGTACAAAGTTAAAAATCTCTCAACACCAGGTTATAGTTCAACAGGTTTAATTGGAAGCACACTAGCTTTCGGAGCGTCGCTCCTTCATCAGGACTATCACCTGATGAAGGAGCGACGCTCCAAAAGCTAGTGTGCTTCCAATTAAACCTGTTGGACTATAACCTGGTGTTGTGTGATTTTTAACCTCCAAGGCAGGTGATATAGCCGAAGACAATGTGTCCTTGATCTGTGGCAACCTACAATTTTCATTGCAAAGCAATCCTTGGGTAGAAAATTAGGAGATAAAAGGTAATTATGCTTTTAAACTGCCATCCTAATTTCATCTTGCAAGTGGAAATTTTAGAGGGATCCTGTCTCATTCAGAGATCTGAAGAATAATTTTCTTTAGTTTGAAGATCATTATTGATTTTTGGACAGTCACTTTATTTAATGAAGTTATTTGATGGACCATTTTATTTGAAAAGACTTAGCAAATCCAGTTCTCATCCTGTTTTCAAATCCCTTGGTTTCACCCCTTCCTATCTCTGCAACCTCTTCTATAATCACACATTGCTCCTAAATTTCATTTTCTCACAAGACCATTTATTCCTTGGAGTGCACTTTTGTCAACTCTATACCAGAGCAGTAGCGGCTTTGTTCAATTTTTAAAACTTTTATTAATGTTTAAGGATTGCTGAAACTTTTTTTGTGGTTGTATAAACCCTCATATTGTAGGAGCATGGAACCAAGGTTTAGCTTTCAGTAAGTGATCACACTTCTTACTGTGATTCTTGAAATGTCGTACTGAAAAAGCAGATGATTAATATATTCTCCCCACATGGGTAATTTAGCAAAGCATTGAATTATAAATAGCATTTGCCTTTTAGTTTTATTCTTTATGTTTGTATCGAGACTACTGTGAACGGTTTTGGTCTCCTTAGTCTGCAAGACACAAGCAGTTCAGAAAAGGCTCCCTAATGTGCTTTAGGGCAAGGAAACTCAATATGCAGGTGGACTGGATAAATAATGTTGCCAGTGGATCCAAAGAAAGGGAATTCATGGAATGCTTACAGGATGGCTTTTTGGAACAGCTTGTCATGGAGCCCACAAGGGAGCAGGCTATTCTGGACCAAGTGCTTTGCAATGAACCAGACTTTATAAAAGATCTTAAAGTAAGGGAACCCTTGGGAAGCAGCGATCATAATATGGTAGAGTTCAGTCTGGAGTTTGAAAGAGAGAAGGCAAAATCGGATGTAATGGTGTTACAGTTAAATAAAGGTAATTATGAGGGCATGAGAGAGGAACTGACAAAGATAGACTGGAAGCAGAGGCTTGCGGGGAAGACAGTAGAGCAAAAATGGCAGGAGTTTGTGGGTATAATTGAGGACACTGTACAGAGGTTCATCCCCAAGAAAAGAAAGATTATCCAGGGAGGGGTTAGACAGCCATGGCTGACAAAGGAAGTCAGGAAATGTGTTAAAGAAAAAGAGAGATCCTATAAAGTGGCCAAGAGCACTGGGAAATCAGAAGATTGGGAAGGCTACAAAAACAAACAGAGGATAACAAAGAGAGTAATAAGAAAGGAGAGGATCAAATATGAAGGTAGGCTAGCCAGTAATATTAGAAACGATAGTAAAAGTTTCTTTCAATACATAAGAAACAAATGACAGACAAAAGTAGACATTGGGCCACTTCAGACTGATGCTGGAAGCCTAGTGATGGGAGATATGGAAATGGCAGGAGAACTTAACAAGTACTTTGCGTCAGTTTTCACAGTGGAAGACATGAGTAATATCCCAACAATTAAAGGAAGTCAGGAAGCTGAGTTGAATATGGTTGTCATTACAAAAGAGAGAGTGCTAGAAAAGCTAAAAAGTCTTAAAATTGATAAATCTCCTGGCCCCAATGGGATACATCCTAGAGTTCTGAGAGAGATGGCTGAAGAAATAGTGGAGGCATTGGTTGAGATCTTTCAAGAGTCACTGGAGTCACGGAAAGTCCCGGATGATTGGAAGATCGCTGTTGTAACCCCATTGTTCAAGAAAGGATCAAGACAAAAGATGGAAAGTTATAGGCCAATTAGCCTAACCTCGGTTGTTGGTAAAATTCTAGAATCCATCATTAAGGATGAGGTTTCTAAATTCCTAGAAGAGTCTGATTAGAACAAGTCAACATGGATTTAGTAAGGGGAGGTCATGCCTGACAAACCTGTTGGTATTCTTTGAAGAGGTGACAAGTAGGTTAGACCAGGGAAACCCAGTGGATGTCGTCTATCTAGAGTTCCAAAAGGCCTTTGATAAGGTGCCACACGGGAGGCTGCTGAGCAAGGTGAGGGCCCATGGTGTTCGAGGTGAGCTACTGGGATGGATTGAGGATTGGTTGTCTGACAGAAGGCAGAGAGTTGGGATAAAAAGGTTCTTTTTCAGAATGGCAGCCGGTGACGAGCGGTGTCTCGCAGGGGTTCAGTGTTGGGGCCACAGCTGTTCGCATTATATATTAATGATCTCGATGAAGGGACTGGGGAAATTCTAGCAAAGTTTGCAGATGATACGAAGTTAGGTGGACAGGCAGGTAGTACTGAGGAAGTGAGGAGGCTGCAGAAGGATCTAGACAGCTTGGGAGAGTGGTCCAGGAAATGGCTGATGGAATTCAACGTGAACAAATGCGAGGTCTTGCACTTTGGCAAAAAGAATAAAAGCACAGACCACTTTCTAAACGGTGAGAAAATTCGTAAAGCCAAAGTACAAAGGGATCTGGGAGTGCTAGTCGAGGATTCTCTAAAGGTCAATATGCAGGTTGAGTCTGTGATTAAGAAAGCGAATGCAATGTTGTCACTTATCTCAAGAGGGTTGGAATATAAAAGCACCATTGTGCTACTGAGACTTTATAAAGCTCTGGTTAGGCCCCATTTGGAGTACTGTGTCCAGGAAATGGCTGATGGTCCCCACACCTCAGATAGGACATACTGGCACTGGAATGTGTCCAGCGGAGATTCACACGGATGATCCCTAGAATGGTAGGTCTAACATATAAGGAACGGCTGAGGATCCTGGGATTGTATTCATTGGAGTTTAGAAGATTAAGGGGAGACTTAATAGAGACGTACAAGGTAATACATGGCTTGGAAAGGGTGGATGCTAGGAAATTGTTTCCGTTAGGTGAGGAGACTAGGACCCGTGGACACAGCCTTAGAATTAGAGGGGGTAAATTCAGAACAGAAATGCGGAGACATTTCTTCAGCCAGAGAGTGGTGGGCCTGTGGAATTCATTGCCGCAGAGTGCAGTGGAGGCCGGGACACTAGATGTTTTCAAGGCAGAGATTGATAGTTTCTTGTTGTCTCGGGGAATTAAGGGCTACGGGGAGAATGCGGGTAAGTGGAGTTGAAGTGCCCATCAGTCATGATTGAATGGTGGAGTGGAGTCGATGGGCCGAATGGCCTTACTTCCACTCCTATATCTTATGGTCTTATGGAAACCTGTCCTTAACTGATCTGGCTTGAATGTGACCTGGTAATAGATATAGACCTAATCTCCCAAAGTTTCTTCAACAGAAAAACGCTACATCGCAGGAATCTGTCAATTATGTTTCTTTCTGTTCTTTTTCATGGGATGTGTGTATCCCTGGCAAGGCCCTAACATTTGCTGTGCAACTTTGACTACCTCTGAACTCAGCGGCTTACTAGGTCATTTCAAAGGACCGTTAAGATTTGCTACCATTGCTGTAGGTCTGGAATCACATTGGCCAGGCAAAAAATAGACAGAAATCCTTCCCTAAAGTGACTCAAATGGGTTATTATGACAATCCAGTGGCCTCATTATGATAATCCAATGGCCTCATGGTCACCATGACTGAGGCCAGACTATTATTCTAGCTTTTTTAAGTTAAATTTCAGTTTCCCAGTTGTATTCATTGGATTTGAACTAGATTTTGAACTTGTGTCTCAAAGTCATTGTTCCAGGGTTGTATATTGAAGGTTTTAAAAAAAAGCCACTGTCCTACTCTCCCTTAATGGAACTCCAGACAGAGCTGAAGTAAACATGATATTTGTATATTATCCTTTCAGGAAAAAAGATTAAAATCTGAAAGGAATTTTCCTCTTCCACTTTGTCCACGTCAAGAAAAAAATACTTGATATACATAATGGAGGGAATTAGTCTGATTAAACATTTCTCACTTACAACAGTCAATGTGTTGTTGCTCCCAATAATGCTTTCAAGGTTGAGAGTTACAGAACTGACTGAGAGCTATTCTAGAGAGAAGGACTCAGCAGTTCTCATCTGGAACCAATCCGAGTTGCTGGTTTTTGATGGAAAGGGAAAGAATTATTGAATTAACTGTGCTGTTATAGAGTGGAATGTTCTTTTCTAAATTAGTTTCTAACACAAGTCAACATTCATGTTGAAAGTTAAGGTGGGTGAGACTGCCACCTGGTGATCTGTCGGCTGTATGCACATACTAGCCACTACAACTCTTAATTTTGCCAGGATTGTAGTTGTTTGCTAGATTTTAGAACTATTTCTGACACTAGTGCACGATTTCTCATTTATTATAAATTGTGTTAGTTTCAATGTGCAAGAATGTGGAACCATTCTTTACAGTAATTTGCAAAGAGCCCAAAAGGAGTATTCTTTTGAATAACCCAAGCCAAGCACCAGTACATAATTAGCACATGAATGAATTGGACTGTCTGCCTGTCATCAATAAAAGGCCAGGGTGGTATTTTAAAAGTCAAACCATCACGTAGAAACCAAGAGAACTGAAGAATTTAACAATGGCATGATTTTTTAGTGCTTTTATTGTTGATAAAATGTCTGAAGGCCATCACTGATGTCTAGGCAATGACAAGCATGAAAGCAAAGAAATAGAGGAGGGCCAATTGACGGTTTGCTCAGAGGGATACATTTTTTTAAGGAGAATCTTAAAGGGGGAGAAGCAGCAGGAGGTGCAGTGGTTTGGATAAGAAATTGCAGAACATTTGTTGGAGTTCTTGAAAGAAGTAATATGCTGTGGATAAAGCAAAAGTGAGAGGATATACAATATTTGGACTTCAAGAAGGCATTTGATGAGGTGCTACTTCAAAGGTTATTGCAAAAAATAAAAGCTAATGGTACAGACGTAAGGTTGGCATAAATTGATGATTGGCCTGGAAACAAGCAGAAATGGATCATCTGGTTGGCAAGATGTGACAAATGGTGAGTACAGAGATCAGTGCTTGAGGCTCATCTTCTATAAATTAGTTGGTTGGACGTAGTAAGTTGTGAAGAGGATGTAATGAAGCTGAAAAGTGACATATGCAGATTAAGTCAGTGGCAAATATCTGTCAAATGGCATATGCTGTGAAGTTGACAATTTTGGCAGTCAGAATAGCAAAGGTATATGATCTAACTGGTAAGAAATTGCAGAGAACAAAGATGCAAAAGGATCTGGGTGCCCTGTCGCCTGAATCACAAGTGGTTAGTGTGCAGATGCAGTAAATAATTAAGACTATGAAAAGAGTTCAAAGAAAGTTCACGATACTAAAACCTGGACTGTTTTGTGAAGAAGGGTTGAACAGGCTAAACTTGTCCCCACTGGAGTTCCAAAGATTAAGAGGTGACTCCATTGAAAAATCTGTTACTCAAGAAGGGAGTAAGGGATAAATCAGGAAACTACAGGCCAGTCTGTCCAACCTAAATTGTGGAAAAACTATTGGAAGCAATTTTGAGGGGCAAAATTAATCTGCACTTGGAGACCCAGCAAGTAATCAAGAATAGTCAGCCTGGCTTTGTTAAGGGAACCTTTGCTGTTTGTGATAAAAACAAACAATTTAGATTTGAATGTAGGAAGGTTGATCAGTCACTTTGACAGATGATACAAAAATTGGTGGGGTAGTAAGTAGTGAGGAGGTTAGCATGAGATTATAGGAGGATGTAGATGGCCTGGTCAGATGGATCGGCAAATGGAATTCAATCTGTCTTAGTGTGAGGTGATGCTCATCGGCAGGACAAACAAGGTCAGTGAATGCACAATAGGATCTTGGGACGCATCAAGCTTCAGAGTGACCTTGGTGTGCGTGACCATCAGTCCTTTAATGTAGCAGGACATGGTAAATTGGTTGGGGCTAAGAAAGCCTCAGGGGAGACGGTGACCTTGTGGCATTATCGCATGACTATTAATCCAGAGACCTGGGTAATGTTTTGGGAATCCGGGCTTGTATCTTGTAATGGCAGATGGTGGAATTTAGATTTTAAATTCCAGAATTAAGAGACTAATGACGACCATGAAATTGTTGGTGATTGTCATCTGGTTCACTAATGTCCTCCAGGGAGGGACACTGGCATCCTTACCTGGTCTGCCCCACATGTGACTACAGATCTGGAGTAATGCGATCGACTCTTTGCTGCCCTGTGGGCCAGTTTAAGATGGGCAGTCAATGCTGTTCCACCTAGCATTGCCCAAATCCTTTGAATTTTTTATTTAAAAGTGGGATACTTACCTTTATTAGCTGAGGCAAAAAGTTTCAGAGCTGAGACATTATGTTGGAACTATAAAAAGCTGGTTGGACAACAACTAGAGTATTGTGTGCAGTTCTGGAATTGACATTATTGGAGAAATGTGTTTGCACTGGAAACGATGCACAAGAGATTTACCAGGATGTTGCCTGGGCTGGAGGTTTTACTGTGAAGAGAATTTGGTTAGACAGGTTGATTTCCTTGGAACAGAGGAGACTGACAGAGAATCTATAAAGAATGGAAAGAAGCCATTTGGCCCATCGAATCCACACCGACCCACTGAAGAACATCCCATCGACTCGTAGCCCCCACCACCACAAACCCCCCCCCCCCCCCCCCACAAAACCACCACCACTACAACCCTACATTTCCCATGGCTAATCCATCTCATCTACACATCCCTGATAGTATGGGCAATTTAGCATGGTCAATCCACCTAACTTGCACATCTTGGACTATGGGATGAAACCAGCAATATATAACGTTATGAGGGGCATGGACAGCAAGAAACCTTTCCCTTTGGAGGAGGATCAGTAACCATGGAGCATAAATTTAAGGTTAGGGACTAGCATTTAGAAGGGACTTTAGTAAGAATGTTCCCACCCAGAGGGTGGTGGAAAACTGGAACTCCCTGCCTGTAAGAGTGGTAGAGACAGAAGCCCCCAACAATTAAGAAGTATTTGAATGTGCACTTGCGATGCTAGGACATTGAACTCTGTGGACCAATTGCTGGAAAATCCAATGTTAATTGTTCATGACTGGCATAGACTCTTCAGGCTGAAGGGTCCTTTTCTCTACAGGAGACCATTATGACTGTCATACAAGATGAGGGGTCTTGACAGAATAGGTATGGAAAAGATGTTATTCTCTTGTGAGAAAATTTATAACTCGGAATTACCCTTTAAAAATAAGGGATTTCCCATTCAACACAAAGCTGAGGAGAAACTTTTACTGTCCTTAAAAGACAGTGGAAGCAGATCCAGCCTCACTTGCCTCTTAAACCCTTGCTATTCATACACCCATCTATATGCCTTTTAAGTGTTGTAATTCTATCAGCCTCCACCACTTTCTCTGGCAGCTCATTCCATGCATGCACTACACTGCGTAAAAAAAAACCTTGTCTATTTACCCTATCCATGCCCCTCATGATTTTATAAATGTCTATAAGGTCACCCCTCAGCTTCCGACACTCCAGGGAAAATAGCTCCAGTCTGTACAGCGTCTCCCTTTAGCTCAAACCTTCCAACACTGGCCACATCCTTGTAAATCTTTTCTGAACCCTTTCAAATTTAACAACATCTTCCCCATAGCAGGGAGACCGGATTGAATTCAGTATTCCAAAAATGGCCTAACTAATGTCCTGTACAGCTGCAATGTGACCTCCCAACTCCCTACGCTCAGTGCACTGACCAATAAAGCAAAGCATACTAAACGTCGCCTTCACTATCCTATCTACCTATGACTCCACTTTCAAGGAAGATCTCTTTGTTCAGTAATACTTCTCAGCACCTTACAATTAAATGTATAAGTCCTGCCCTGATTTGTCTTTCCAAACTGCAGCACCTCACAGTTAGCTAAATTAAACTGCATCTGCCACTTCTCTGCCCATTGGCCCATCTGATCATGATCCCATTGTACTCTAAGGTAACCTTTGCTGTCCACCACATATCCAATTTTGGTGTCATCTGCAAACCCACTAACTGTACCTCCTATTTTCAAATACAAATCATTTATATAAATGATGAAAATCTTATTATAAGCAAAGAAAAATCAACCCTTTTCCTAGTGATGTATGAGTCCTATTATTAATGCTTTAATTTCTTGCTTGCAAACTTGTCAGTTGAGTGTTACCTTTTGATAACTCTCCATGCATTCACCAGATGTGATTATCTCCATCTTTTCCTAAGACAGACAAGTTAACTCGGTATCTTTTTTTTCCCAAGACTATAAGATACAAGAGCAGGAGTAGGCCATTCAGACAGTGGGTCTGCTCTACTGTTCATTTAGATCTTGCCTTTTCCCCATAACCCTTGATTCCTTTACTGATTTAAAAACTTGTCAAAACTAACTTCACCCTCAAGCGCTGCTTATAAAAATAAAATCTTTTTTCCAACCTGAATTAAAATTACAAATGAAAGCTGTCGTTCTGCTGGCACAGATCAAGAATTCCCCTTATTTGAAAACCAATGAGTTTTTCGGTCCACTATAGTCCGTTCAGTCCATTTGTGCCCTTTGGGGGAAAAAACTGGACCTATGGACATGCTGAGTTTGGCCCTTTGGGGGAGAAAGAAACTTGACTTTTAGGTCAGTTCGGCCAGGTGAAGTTATTTTCCAAAAGGCCTGAACACAACATGCCTACAGGTCCTGTCGGTCCACTTTTGAAAAGACCTTCATTTTTTAGGTCTTCTCCGTTTTTGGGCGTACAGAAAATGATACCCAACCTGTACAACCTTTCCTTCTAAACTTTACCTGCAGGTGGCCTTGACCATCTGTTTCTTTGTAAGTCAAAAACTTAACTTACTAAATTATTTCACAGGTAGCTGAGGAGTGATTTAATTCGTCACATGCTTTCTTGAAAAGACTCTCTTTAGCTCTCTCTTCCAAATGATTTTCTGATTTTATGTTTAATTCAAGTCATCTTCACAGAACTAAAACCAAAAACCCATTGATCTCTGCTTTAGAATTCAAATTTCCAAATTATATGATCAACCCTGCTGTGTCCACCTTGCCAGTTGAAGTCCCGAAATAGACAATTAAAATGCACTTTACAACCTTATTCCTCAATACTAGGAATAACTCTCAGCTACCTTCATCCCAGCCCCACCCCCCTCTCAGTTATCTCTCCACTCTGCAGGCACCCTGCCTCTATTCCTGATGAAGGGCTTTTGCCCAAAACATCGATTTTCCTGCTCCTCGGATGCTGCCTGACCTGCTATGCCTTTCCAGCATCACTCTAATCTAGACTATGAGGAGAGATTGACTAGGTTAGGATTATTTTTGCTGGAATTAAAATGAGCTGGGGGGAATCTCAGAGACTTATAAAATTCTAACAGGACGAGAAAGGGCAGATGCAGGGAGGATGTTTCCAATGGTGGGTGTGTCCAGAACTAGGGCTCGCAGTCTGAGGTAGACCATTTAAGACTGAGATGAGGAGATATTTCTTAGTGAAAGAATGGTGAGCCTGTGGAATTCATTACCACAAGGAGTAATTAATGCCAAAATGTTGAGTGTATTCAAGAGGCAGTTAGATATAGCGTTTGAGGCAACTGAAATCAAAGGGTTTGGGGAGAAAACAGGATTACGCTATTGAGTTTGACGATCAGCCATGATCATGATGAATGGTAGAGCAGGCTTGAAGGGCCGAATGGCCCCTCCTGTTCCTGTCTTCTATGTTTCTATGTTTAACAATTTTCCAACCAGCAGACAAGGCCCCCAATGTCTCAAGAAGACTTCACTCATTTTGTGCAAAGCTACCAATTGTGGAAATCTCATCTTGAACAATAAAAAAACAAAATTTTCGATTAAATAGGTTTCATTCTGTTAAATGTAAAATTATTGAAAATAAGCAACTGAACTTTCCTTTTTTCCTTCCCACAGAGTCAATACAAGTTTGTTTGTGAAGCTATTATGAGGGTGTACGAAGAAGGCATTGTGAAACCATTGCAGTCAACACTGTACAATTAGCTGAAGGATAAGGTCCTTGCTTATTGTTGAAACTGATTTGCTGGGTACATTTACAGTGTCATAACGTGCTTGAACAACATGCTGACCTGATATGAATTTGAGGATTGAAGATGGCAAACTGGAGCATGGACAATGAGAACCTAAGCACTGTTGCACTTTATGTTCAAAAAGAAGTAGTTTCCGCTTATGTGATCATACTGACGGCAATTATAATGAACACAGTTGCCCTAATTTCTGAAATGCCATGTCCTCTGCTCCGGTTTTGTTCAGGGATATCGTCGGCTTTTGGATTCCGCTGTAGTGCCAAAAGGAGAACTACCTACATGATTTTTCCCTCACCTGCCCATGAATTTGTCCTCTTCCTGGCTGGTTTAACTAAGGGAATTTATTCAGAAGGACCACCTTCAATGTTATACATTTTCTGTTCATGATCTGACTTGACCATCTTTACTTGACCGTTTAGAGGAATCCATGAACTTGAAAATGTGTGCTGCAGTGGAATTATTGTTTCTTTTTATTAACAAGTGTTCGCGCTGCCTTTGACTAATGTGCATATAAAAGTCTCATCTCTAGATTGTGTTCATTAATGTAGATTATAATAAAAATTAAGATTCAGTGAGCACTTATTAGTCAAATTGACCCAAATTGTCTCACTTTCAAATTTCGATGTGCAGCTTTTTAACTTATGATGAAACTACAGCAGTCACTCAATGCATATTCTCCTCTGTTCCTGATCAAAAATCTTAGCTTTTTTTCTGCACTTATGTGCCAATATTCCTATATTAGAAATAATTTTATATATATATATATAGATATAAATAAATAACTTTAGAGAAAAAAATTCTCTGAGTTTCAACCAACAGTAACATTTATGGTGAGTTTTGGGCTTCACTGATGAAGCAGTGGAGCCCAAAATGTAAATAACTCTATTAGGAAATTTAGCCTTAACCACCCGTTTCCTAGCAGGATATTAGAATCTGGGTGCTGTTTACTGATTACACGTCTCACATTGGCTAGGACAATCTACTCCAAAGACTTGAGTTCATATCCAGTCCAGGTGGTGAAATCTTACTCTACTGTTGTCTTTAAGGCCACCAAAAATATTAAGTTCTCTTTCTCCACAGGTTTGATCCTGCAGTGTTATGGGGAAAGGTGTGTGCCTACAATTTTCCTTTCATATAATTATTTTTTAGGCACTTGGTGATGGGTGCTCACCTCCCCTATCGTGCCACGTATAAGCTTGCCTTATACCATTTTAATTTTACTTCAGTTATCAGCACTAGATTTGTACCCAAAGAACTGCACAAGAGAGGTGCTGTAGGGTAATTTTTATAGTAAGACACTAAGTCAAAGTACTGGAAGAGACAAAGCACAAATAGAAGCTGGTAAAATAAACAATATCTGACTTGTGAAATGCTGATGGATGTTGCAGTTTTGCTAGTCAGTATCCCAGCAATCACTTGCAGAGCTTTTGGCACCATTGATTAGTAACAGTACACATAATTTAATTGCCTGCATCCTGATCGTGGCTTTTTTTTTAAGAAAAAGGCACTTTTGGATAAAGAAATTATTGATATTGTCACGCACAGGAAATAGCGAAATATACCGTTTATGAACGATCAAAATGAAACTTTGAAAAAATACAGAAATGCTAGGTTAGGTAGGATGTGAAAGAGCTGTGCAAAGTTTTTGTTTTATTTTAACACGCCACTACTTTTCTCATACTTAAATTTTGCACATATTTTTGTTTCAAAAACCTTTATGGCGTAAAGTAAGAAGTAGGACACTTAATTTTTTTTAAATGATGAATGAATATATTTTTGACTCTGCAGGATCCAGAGGAGATTGAGACCTCTGAAAGCATGCACTCAATGAACAGTATGAATCCCATTGCAAACAAACTTTTGCCAGAGAATAAAAATGGATGAGTGACTGTTTAATTTATCCTTGTCTAAATATCTGCACATCTGTACTCGTGTGTAATAACGTGTTGTACCCTGTGCAGCTGTAAATAATGCTGTCGAGTTGAATGCCATTCATACCATCAGCGAAATGCAATCCCATTCATCTGGTCAGGATTGGTGAAACAAATAAGCAATTGGGATGGTGAGAACAAAGGGTTAAGCTACGCACAACCAATAATTGGTAGTAACAAGCCTCATTTACTACTTTTATTTCCTTTGGTCTCCTTGGTTGTGTATAACTGCAGTGTTATTTTTTTACTAGATATACCATGAGTAAGGAGGCATGTGAATTGATCCATTTTATTCTGTCATGCTGTATGATGAACATGAATGTATCTATCAACCATGCAAAATTGCAAGCGGTAGAGTAATGACTGTTGGATTTTAAGGATAAATATTTTTCATACCATTTGTATAAAAAAAAATTTAAAAGTTTGTAACATTTCCATTAAAAAAATTTGCAGGTTAAAATGTGTTTAAATTGTAAATAAGAGCAATACTATTGAGACTGTCTGTTCAGTGCCAATTCACAATGTAGAGGTTGATTTCTCTATTGCTTACTGACTGTAATCATACAGGTTTAGTGTTTGGATTGTTTTCCATATTGTTTAGAAATTTGGAAGTAATTTGCAAATTTCCATTTCTGAAATAATTACAGGCACTTTATATTACAATATACTACTGACTGAATTATCAAGTGATTTGATTTCATACATAGACGCTAAGCCTAAATGTCTTTGCTTTGTGTATGGAGCTTATAAGAATGCACACTGGTTGATTTGATTTATCTTTGAATTGGGCTGTTAGATCTAAGGAGGAGTGTCTGGCTGAGCTATTATCTTCACTTAAATATTTGATACTGAACAGTGATGGTTTGTAATGTTAAGACTGTACCAATGTCCAAATTCTAGGATTAGCTCAATATTGGAAAATTTCAGTGTGGTTTGAAAACTTTTTGACATGTTACCATAATTTGGGGACTGCATTTCCCTCCAGCCAATATTCATCACCAAGCTTTCTGCTCAAAATCACCATCTGGTTTCTACACTTAAATTCTAAATACTGTTAACTACAGCTGTAGATCAGGCCATTTGATTGGGCACAAGGTTATTGTATGTTTTTAAAAAGAATACAGTATATTGCAGAACTAATCTAAATTTTAGGTAGTATTGATGTTTTTAGTAGCAAAACTTCTAAGAGTATTGCATCTTAGCAAAGCTGGATTTATGAAAAGAGGTTTTCTTAATTTGCCTGGGCTCCTGCATATAAAGTAAGAAATTAACGGGTAGGAAGGGAATCTCCAGTGCAGAGTTTAAAATGAACAAGCGTTTTGCCAGTGTGGGCAATATATTTACTCAAGTGGGCTATTTGAGTTTGATTAATTTGAGAATTGTGTATTTCAAAATTGCTCTTAGGGCTTCTAGTTAAAAGGTTTTAAACCATACTAAAGAATAACATGTGTTGAATATATGCCTTAGGAATGGGTTAAGTAAATGATTGAGGACAGCTTTTCCCATTGTGACAGATGGTATAGAATAAAGTTTGAGTCATTCCTCCTGTTGTACTTACAATTTCCACAATTCACTGTAAAGTATCTGGAAGGGGAAAGAATGCTTTCTGGGGCTGTTTGGATCTCATAAATCGATAATTAACTAATCTGCTGTAATTATGTTCAATCTTTTCTCTTTAAAAAAATTGTAATTAGAAAACTGCAGGAGAGCCAATATGATAAAAGCTGCAGATTATTAATGTTGCAATAAGTGTCAATTGTTGGCTTTTATTTCCAAAGTGAAAGTGAAACCTTGTGCCTGATCCTGCAATCTGGACTGTACATATTATAGTTATTCAGAAAAAAATTCTAATTGCAATTTTATGATCCATTTTAATTTGAGTTTTTTTGCTTTCAAACTGCCTATAAGTACAGTTGGTACTGCATATATTTAATGAAAAGCACAAAGTGCTCGAAATTTCAGGTGAGACAGTATTTCTGGAGAGAGAAAAGTTTCCAAACACAACTCAATTACTAAATGTCAATTCTGACAATAGGTCACCAATTTGAAACTTCACCTGTTTCTCTCCAAATATACTGACCTGCTGAATGTTTCCAGCATTTTCTGTTTTTATTTCCGATTTCTGGCACCCGTGGTATTTACTTTTTAATCCAGGTATGCTTGTTTTCCTATTCATTGGCTTTTTTTTTGTTACCTTCACTGAATTTTATCGACACTGGAAAGATGTGACAAGGAGTTAAGCTTTTGCAGTTTCTTACTGTATGCTTTAAGAAGGCCTTATTCATTTCAAATTTCAAAAAATAGTTAATAGCGTCTTTGATAACCAGCAAGTAAAATCTAGCTTTTTAGAATATCAGCAGGTAAAGGATTGATTGATATACTACCAACATCAGAAAGTGATCAGTCACTTGGAATTGGGTTGGGGGGGGTTAGGGATTTAGAATTTTTTATGTCTGACTCACTCCCTTCTAAATTTTTGTGGATATAATTTAATTTGACTTGACAAGAATTGTCTTGTTTGGGTACGAACTTAATAGTTTATTTGTGACTCTTAATTGCTCTGTTACAAAAATAAAGAAAATGTGCTTAGTAATTTAAAGTGTACCACCCGTGAGTTTATTTTTGGAGGTGCAGCTGTAACTATATGTAATTAAATTTAATAACTTTGTAATTTTTTTCTCTATTAAATTTTAAGTTTTAGCTGGTACTTGGATTTTTTGATTCAAGAAATATTCTTCTGTACATTTTAATGAGGTTTGATTGAGTCCTGTACATAGTGACCCAGTTGCTGCATGTACAGTTAACCTTCTGCTTTGTTTATAATAGTAAAACTTGGTTTTTAACAGCAATCTGTGTTTTTGTTTTGCTATTTATTTCAGCTGACTAAAACATGGCTATTCTCTTATTTCTGCATAATGGAGAATCTGAGGATGAGAAGAAGAACTGGGATATGCTTTTGCGACAATGTAGGGTCTGTTTTAAATTGAATTGCCAAAAGCAAGGCATGACCAGAATTCTTCTTTTTGATTTTGTACAAGGAATCTGATCAGGAAGGACCTTAGTTATTTAAGGAAGAATCCTGGTTAAGGGACAATTTTGTGAGGAAGTTATAACTGACCTTTGTTCTTGTTTTTGTAAAGTCATTTTCAAATTGCAAATTGTCCACTTCCAGAAGAAAGAAATTCTAGGCATAATTTGAGCTACATATGAGAATCACAATGATTTTTTTTTCCTACATAGATTGTATTGGTTGGGAGAATTCTCCTTGCAGAAAGAAGGTTCTGAGGATGTTAAATTAATATGGTCAAAATCCTGACTGTTTGGACAGAATAAATAGGCTGAAAGTGTTCCCTTTGACAAAAGTGTCAAAAATCAAAGGAGACAGATTTAAGATGATTTAAGAATAAGGGAAACTTAATATTGGAAAATAATTGTGTAGTAATAGTTAGGAGCTGAAATGTACAACATGAAAAGTTGGAGGAGACCGATCCAATCATGGCTTTCAAAGGAAAATTGGTAAATTCTCTGAAGAAAAACATTTGCTGGGATATGACAATGAATCATTGATTGGATAACTAATATTTCTCTGATGCACAGCTGGTTAGGGCTAAAGAAATGCCTTCAATGCTGAACCATTCTGAAAGTATAATCTATCAGTACCTGCATGAGCAATACTGTTTTAGAAGTGAGGTTTGCTTGTTTGTTATTCCCCATTAGTCAAACCATATTTGTACTTGTTGCTCGCTAACCTAAGTTTAGATGTCAGCAGACTCCATTGTGACTGATACATCCTTTGAAAATGAAATCCCTGTTTGATTCAAGATTGGTTTGTCCGGTGAGAAAGGTAGATCTCCAGCCCCTGCTGTTTCTAATTTCTTTTTCAAGCTGGCCTGTCAGCAACCTTTTGCAGAACCTTTATCACATTATATCCTTGAGGAGAAAGTGAGGACTGCAGATGCTGGAGATCAGAGCTGAAAATGTGTTGCTGGAAAAGCGCAGCAGGTCAGGCAGCATCCAAGGAACAGGAGAATCGATGTTTCGGGCATCAGCCCTTCTTCAGGATACCCGGATCAACCAACCCAACCACCCCGTAGCCCAACACTTCAACTCCCCCTCCCACTCCACGAAGGACATGCAGGTCCTTGGACTCCTCCATCACCAGACCATGGCAACACGACGGTTGGAGGAAGAGCGCCTCATCTTCCGCCTGGGAACCCTCCAACCACAAGGGATGAACTCAGATTTCTCCAGTTTCCTCATTTCCCCTCCCTCCAACTTGTCTCAGTCAAATCCCTCAAACTCAGCACCGCCTTCCTAACCTGTAATCTTCTTCCTGACCTCTCCGCCCCCACCCCACTCCAACCTATCACCCTAACCTTGACCTCCCTCCACCTAAGTCCCTCCTCCCTACCTTTTATCTTAACCTGCTGGACACACTTTCCTCATTCCTGAAGAAGGGCTGATGCCCGAAACATCGATTCTCCTGTTCCTTGGATGCTGCCTGACCTGCTGCGCTTTTCCAGCAACATATTTTCAGCACATTATATCCTTCCCTTGCTAAACCTCTCAAAATGCATACCTCACGTTTACCAGGATTAAGTTTGAATTTATTCAATTTACCAACTGGTCAATATCAAACTGCAGCCTCCTCGTCACTATTACCAACTTTCATGTCATCTGCAAATTTGCTTATTGTAACTTCTACATTAATATGCAAGATGTTAATGTACATAACAAATAGCAAGGGTCCCAGCACTGATCTCTGTGGTGTACTGCTGATCACAGACTTCAATCACAGAAAGATCCATCCACCATCACTCTCTGCGTCCTGTTTGCACACCAATTTTGGATCCAGTTTGCCAATTTTCCTTGGATCCCATGGCATTGTACCGTTTGGTCCAGCCTTCCTAGTGAGACCTTGTCAAAGGCCTTACTGAAGCCAGTGCAAATGTCATAAACTGCATTAGCCTAATTAATATATTTGGTCACCTTTTCAAAAAAAATCTATATTAACTTTGTCAGACAGGATTTCACTTTAACAAATCCATGCTAACTATATCTGACTAATCCCTACCTTTCCAAGTGTTGTTTAACTCTGTCCCTCAGACTTCTTTCCAATAATTCCCCTACCACTGACATCAGACTAACTGTTCTGTAATTATCTGCCTATATCTGCTGCACTTGAACAAAGATACCACATTAGCTATCCTTCAGTCATCAGGTATTTCACCTCTGGCAAGGCAAGTGTTATTTATCTTTGTCTGGACCCCAGAAACCTCCTCCCTCACCTCCCATAGCAGGTTAGAATATATCTCATCAGGTCTGGATTGAGGCAACTAATTAGTTTGGTACTTCAGCCAAACTTGTCCTGAACAAATTCATGCTTTTTCTTTAACCACCCTGGAGCAATATCCATTTGAGATGAAAAGTTTGTCGTCTTGTTATTAACCCTTCAGTTAAGAGGAATGATTGCTTTGTATTCACCGTGTTCGTGTCCCTGATGATCTTCTACATCTTTATCAGGTCGTCTGCTCCCCCGCCTCCCGACAGTCAAAATTTTCTACTACAAAGAAAGGCTTGGGTTAAGATGCTTCAACCCAGACAACATTCTGGTGAATCTCCTTTGCACTCCATCTAGTGTGATCACATCCTTTTTATAGTGTGGTGACCAGAATAATGCACAGTACTCCAGCTGTAGCCTTACCAAAGTTCTGTACATCTCTAACATAACCTCCCCGTTCTTATAACGTTTGCTTCAACGGATAAATGCAAGCATCCTGTTTGCTTGCTTGACTACCCTATTAACCTGTCCTGTCGGCTTCCCTCTGTTTCTCTGAACTTTCCAGTGTCCTGCTATTCATTGAATACTCCCTTGTCTTGTTACTTCTTCCAAAGTGCATCACATTACATTTTTCAGGGTTAAGTTCCATTTGCCACTGATCTACCCATCTGATCAATCCTTCTACTTTTTCTTGAAACCCAAGACCACCTTCCTCACTCAGCCAGTATTCATGTCAACTGAAATATGCTTACTATCCAACTATATCATCTATCACAAACCATAAGGCACCCAGCACTGATCACTGGCCTCTGGTTGCACAAACAGCCTTCTGTGCCCTCTGTCTCCTGCTGCTAAGCAAATTTAGATTAAGGTTGCCTGGTATCCTGTGTGCTTTTACCTCCTTTATCAGTCTTCCATGTGGGACCTTGTCAAAGACCTCACGATAATTTCTGTGAATTTCATCAGTTGCACCCCTAGAGATCAAAAGGTCTTTCTCAGGATGGCAGCTGGTGTTCCGCAAGGCTCAATGTTGGGACCCCACAGGTTTTCACTTTATACGTTATCGATCTAGATGAAGGAACTGAGGGCATTCTGGCTAAGTTTGCAGACAATACAAAGACTGGTAGCATTGAGGAGGCGGGAGATTGCAGAAGGATTTGGACAGATTAGAAGAGCGGGCAAAGAAGTGACAGTTGGAGTACAATGTTGGAAAGTGTGAGGTTGTGCACTTTGGTAGGAGGAGTAGAGGCATGGGCTATTTTTATAAATGGGGAGAAAATTCGGAAGTCTGAAGTGAACAGACACTTGGAAGTTCTAGTCCAAGATTCTCTCAAGGTAAATTGGCAGGTTGAGATAGTAGTTAGGAAGGCAAATGCAATGATAGCATTTATTTTGAGAGGACTTGAATATAAAAGCAGGGATGTACTTCTGAGGCTCTATAAGGCTCTGGTCAGACCACATTTGGAGTATTGTGTGTAGTTTTGGGCCCCATTTCTCAGGAAGGATGTAGTGGCCCTGGAGCATGTTCAGAGGAGGTTCATGAGAATGGTCCAAGGAATGAAAAGCTGACCGTATAAGGAATGTTTGAGGACTCTGAGTCTAAACTTGATGGAGTTTAGAAGAATGAGAGGGTATTTCATTGAAACATACAGAACACTGAATGGCCTGGACAGAGTGGATGTTGGTAAGATGTTTCCATTGGTAAGAGAGACTAGGACCCGAGGCCACAGCCTTAGAGTAAAGGGAAGTCCTTTTAGAATGGAGGTAAGAAATGTTTTCAGCCTGACAATGGCAAATAAATGGAATTCATTGCCACAGAAGGCTGTGGAGGCCAAGTCATTGAGTATATTTAAGATTGAGATAGATGGGTTCACGATTGTCAAGGGGATCAAGGGTTACGGGGAGAAAGCAGGAGAATGGGTTGAGAAACTTATCAGCCATGATTGAATGGCGAAGCAGAGCCAATAGGCTGAATGGTCTAATGTCTGCTCCCATGTCTAATGGTCTCACTACCATCATTTAGGTCACCTTGGCAGCATTTCAAGAGAGACGTAAAAGCATTTGTAATGGTTCAGAATATTTCCTGGCATGAGGGACTTCAATTATGAGGGTTAGAGTTTCATTTGTTCAGAAAGGATAAAAGGTGACTGCAGAGATTTTTTGCCTGATGTTAGATTTTAATAAAACAATAAAAAAAAGAAACCCCTCTGGTAAATTAGACATTATTGTCGAGACAATTAGACAATAAGTCATTATTGATATAAAGGCATTGGTAAAAGATGTCGAGGTATGATGAGAAATATTTTCACTAATCATTTGGCTCAAAAGTATCTCAAAATATGTTCGATGTTATTTCCATCAATAATTTTAAAGTGGAATTGACGAGTGCTTGAGAATGGTGAATTTGCAGGGTTACAAATGAAATGTAGGAATGAGAGAGAAATTACATTTTTAAAAATCCAGCACAAAATGCATGATTTTATTTTGTAATCCATGATTCTCTAAGAACAAAGAATAAAGAAAATTTACAGCCCAGGAACAGGCCCTTCGGCCCTCCAAGTCTGAGCCGCTCCAAATCCACTGTCAAAACCTATCGCCCAATTCCTAAGCATCTGTATCCTTCTGCTCCCCACCTACTCATGCATCTGTCCAGACGCATCTTAAATGAATCTACCATGTCTGCCTCTACTACCTCTGCTGGCAATGTGTTCCAGGCACCTACCACCCTGTATGTAAAGTACTTGCCACATGTATCCCCCTTAAACATTTCACCTCTCCCCTTAAAAGCATGACCCTTCGTTATTGAATCCTTCACCCTGAGAAAAAGCTGTCTGTACTCTTCATGATTTTGTAGACATCAATCACGTTCTCCAACCCCCACCCCCCACCCCCACCCATCTCCTTTTTTCTAATGAAAACAATCCAACCTACTCAACTCTCTTCATAGCTAGCACCTTCCATACCAGGCAACATCCTCATAAACCTCTGCACTCTCTCCAAAGCGTCCACCTCCTTTTAGTCATGTGGCGACTAGAACTGTGCACAGTTTTCTAAATGCGGCCGAACCAATGTCTTGTACAATTTTAATATGACCTGCATCTCCACAATGTAACCCTGGCTGATTATACTCTAGATAAACATCCGAAATCTCAAACCCGAGAATTATTCTCGCATTAAGTGCAATTCGATTCCATGTTTTAAACATTCTCAATATAACCAATCCTTATTCAGTTTCGGGACTAAGGTGAATTAAAATATTCACTTTGAGGAAACAGAAAATCAGCATAAGTGAAGGTCTTCCAGCCCTTCAAGTTTGTTCCACCATTCAGTATGATCATGGTTGATCATCCAACTCCGTACCTTGTCCCCGCTTTAGTCCACACCCTTTGATTTTCTGTACCTCTGTTTTTATATATTTCATTAAGGAAGTTTAAAATTGAGTGTCCCATCAGAAAAGTTTCTTATTGCTTCCAGTCTTGTTCAACTTTTATTAAACCAAGAATTGCTTGTCAGCATAAAAGAAAAGTGGCTGGTGACTGAGCTGAGCTGAATTTTTAGTCTCAACCTTCGTTTGTACACTGAAGTGTATCACACTACTTAAGAGAACCCAAATTTCAAAGTTTGGGAGAAGATTTGTAGCTCGGGTGCTCGTTGTTGTGGTTCTGTTCGCCGAGCTGGGAATTTGTCTTGCAAACGTTTCGTCCCCTGTCTAGGTGACATCCTCAGTGCTTGGGAGCCTCCTGTGAAGCGTTTCTGTGCTGTTTCCTCCGGTTCGAGTTCGAACTGACAACCGGAAGCGGCAGAGACAGGCCACTATAAATACCGGAGAAAACAGCACAGAAGCGCTTCACAGGAGGCTCCCAAGCACTGAGGATGTCACCTAGACAGGGGACGAAACGTTTGCAAGACAAATTCCCAGCTCGGCGAACAGAACCACAACAGAACCCAAATTCTTCACGTGATTTGCCATCAGGTCATTGCAAGTACCATTATAATGGGGCTGTATGTGTAAGAAATGTGTTAATCCTGTGGTGCCCAACACAAATTGTTGTAAAGGAAGTGAGATCTTTGTTGTTAGAGTACAATAATGCATGCTCAGAGAGAATATCTAGAATAGACCCAAGATTTGTACCATTAATGTTTGTTACAGTTTTCACACTTCAGGCTCATTTTCTATTACCTTATGATCGACCAAATACTTTCTACCAACACTGTCCTGGTGTTGGCTTAGTGTGGTGGCATATTTGCATGTTTAAATCCAACTGCAGAGACCTGAAGTTGAAGTTTTGAGCCTTGACAAGGGTGGTCCTGTTAATTTGCATTGCCAGCCAGTTTGCTGGCTCCACCTCCCTTTCCAGGTCATTTTCCCAGAAGCAACAGTGTTACATACCTCTTCCAGGCTGGTGGGCAATCAACTAATTGAGTTAAAAGGTTTATTAAGGCTTGTGGAAGTGTATGGAGTCTATGCAATTGGGATAGTGTGAATGGTGTGATTGGCAACACATGCCATTTTGAGGAAAATCAAGAATAAGAGAAAAATCTCAATTTCTAAATTAATTTTGAAGTGACCCTGAACTCTTTTTGAACTACAGACATTTGAGTCCAATAAGGAGTAAGCATGAGAGCACACAATATGCTGAAAGTCTTGCCATTAGACTTATCTGAGCATTCTTTTGGAAATGATTTACTTTCCTATTGTGGCACTAACTTCATGTTACTGATGACGCTGAGATGCACACAGAAGCAGAATTTCAACCTTGCAAAACTGGAATTAATAGGTGTTGGGGGCAAACTCTCCACTAGTTGCAGACATCCCTGGCACATTGAAAGAAAGACTGTGATTGTCAGAGGTCAGTTATCTCAGATCCAGGACATCTCTGCAGGAGTTCCTCAGGGTAGTGTCCCAGGCCCAACCATCTACAGCTGCTTCTATCTACAGATAGACCTTCTCTCTATCAAAAGGTCAGAGGTGGGGATATTAGTTGATAATTGCACAATGCTCAGCACCATTCGTGACTCCTCAGATACTGAATCAGTCCATGCTCAAATACAAGATCTGGACAATATCAAGGATTAGGATCAACATTCACATTGTACAAATGTCAGGCAATGACCATCTCCAATAAGAAATGATCTAACCACCACCCCTTGACATTCACTGGTGCTACCATCACTGAATCCCCCAATATATACATCCTGGGGATTACCATGGGCCAAAAACTTAACTGGACTTGCCATAAACACAGTGGTTACAAGAGCAGGTCAGAGACTGAGAATACTGTGATGAATAATTCACCTTTTGACTCCCCAAAGCCTGTGTTCCCCTTGCGAACACAAGTCAGAAGCATAATGGAATACTCTCTACTTCCCTGGATGAGTGTAGCTTCACCAAGACTCAAGAAGCTTGACACCACCCAGGACAAAGCATCCACTTGATTGACATCCATAAACATTGACTCCTTCCACCACCAATGGTCAGCAGCAGCAGTACATACCACCTACAGGATGCATGGCAGAAATTCACCAAAATTCTCTCAAAGCACCTTCCAAACCCACAACCACTTACATCTAAAAAGACAAAGGCAGCGGATACATGGGAGCACCAACATTTGCAAGTTGTCCTCCAAATCATTCACAAACCTGACTTGGAAATACGTTACTGTGCCTTCACGGTCACTGGGTCAAAACCCTAGAATTCCCTCCCTAAGGGCATGTAGGTCAATCTGCAGCAGGTGGGCTACAGTGCTTCAGGAAAGAAGTTCACCCCACCTCAATGGCAACTAGGGATGGACAATTAATGCTGGCCAGCCAGCGATGCCCACATCCCACGAATCCAAAAAACACTTCAGTACAGAGGTGAGTGTGCTGCCACATCCAAGCTACAACTGGCAACTCCGCTGAGGATACTGCAATTGGTCTTTCCATCCCACTGGTTCTTGATGTTGATACTATCGATTTGCTGCAAGTGCATGTGCTTGGTTAACATTTATGTTTGAGTCTGCAAAGATTGCCAGTATGTTGTATCAGGGCTCACAGGTGAAGAATAGCTTCTTGGGCAAGATACCACAAGAGCTCTGTACATTTCAGAAGAGGGGGAATTGTGTGTGTGTGTGTATCTAATATCAGGTTATCAGTGAGCAAAGGGTATTCCTTTGTTAGATCAATGGCATAATGGTGTGTAGTGATATATACGACAGCGGGAGATTAAAGGTTTGCATTGATGTCAGCTGATCATGAACTATGAATAATGGAACTCTTGAGCTATAGTAGGGGTGTACCTTGCTCTAAGCCAGGAGGCCTGGGTTCAAGTCCTACCTGTTCCAGAGGTGTGTCATAACATGTCTGAATTGGTGCATTAAAAATGCTGGTTTTATAAAGCTCTGGTCAGGCCACATTTAGAGTATTGTGAGCAATTTTGGGTCCCATATCTCAGGAAGGATGTACTGGCCCTGGAGCAGGTCCAGAGGAGGTTCATGAGAATGATACCGGGAATGAAAGGCTTAACATAGGAGGAACGTTTGAGGAGTCTGGGACTGGACTCAATTGAATTTAGAAGGATTTGGGGAGGGGGTGGGGGGGTGCAGGTGGAGTCTGATTGAAACTTACAGAAAATTGAATGGCCTGAGCAGAGTGGATATTGGGAAGATGTTTCCATTGCCAGGAGAGACAAGGACCCAAGGGCCTTTAGAAGATGCTTTAGAATGGAGATAGGAAGAAACTTCTTTGCCAAAGAGTGTTGAATTTGTGGAATTCATTGCCATAGAAGGCTGTGGAGGCCAAATCACTGAGTATATTTAAAACAGAGATAGATAAGTTCTTGGTTGCCAAGTAGATCAAATATTTTAGAAGAAAGCGGGAAAAACCCATCAGCCATAGGGAGTTTTGAAAAGATTTGTAGCTCAGGTTGAGGTTTTGGATGTAGGTTTGCTCACTGAGCTGCAAGGTTCACTTCCAGATGTTTCATTACCTTACTAGGTAACATCTTCAGTGGACCTCAGGCAAAGCAATGCTGAAAATTCCTGCTTTCTATTTATATGCTTGGGTTTCTTTAGATTGGTGATGTCATTTCCTGTGGTGAAGTCCTGTTCCTTTTCTCAGGGGATGGTAGATGGGGGTCTAACTCGATGTGTTTGTTGATAGAGTTCTGGTTGGAATGCCATGCTTCTAGGAACTCTGGTGCGGAACTCTATCAACAAACACATCGAGTTTGACTCCATCTACCACCCCTTGAGAAAAGGAACAGGAAGTGACTTCACAGGAAATACCATCACCATGAACCATAGAATTCCTACAGTGCAGAGCAGGCCATTCAGCCAATCATTTTCTGCACCGACCCTCCAATGAGCATACCACTCAGACTCACACCTGACCCTATCCCTGTAACGCTGCATTCACCATGGCCAATCCACCTAACCTGCACATTTCTGGATATTATCAGACAAATTAACATGCCCAATCCACTTAACATGCACAGCTTTGAAATGTGGGAGGAAACCGGAGCGCACAGGGAAAATCCTTGCAGACAGTGGGAGAACTAGAAAACTCCACACAGACTGAGGCTGGAATTGAACCAAAGTTCCTAATGCTGTGAGGCAGTATTGCTAGCCACCATAATAAATACTTCCTATTATCAATTAAGAAGTTGTACATCAGAAAGAATTCAGTACCTTCAACAGTGAAGAACAGTTGAAAAAAAATTGATTTGAAAAGGCCATTTCCCTATAATTAATTAGTGTCCGTAGGTAAATCATGTAATATTTAGTTTTATCACGAAGAAGTTAAAATCAGTTGCAATTTCTATGTCTTGAGTCTCTAAAACTCAAATTCAATATTCTCTACACTTGGTACCGTTCCAATCTCCAGCAGGTAACACTCCTCAATGATTGAGGTGAACTATGTGGCTGTCTCAGTTACCGCCTTCTCCATTCACCTCAATCGTAAATATTGGTTCCATTCCCTTCAAAATGCTTTTCCAATCACCAGGATGTAATGTACCATTTGAAACGGATTGGCCCAGTTTTTGCAATTGTATTGACAGTGTTAGCATTCACCTTCATTACCTGGTGAAACTAGCAGCAACATTTGGTGTTTGTCCGTGCACAGTAAACTGGAACTTCAGGAGCTGCTGTCAGTAATTTCTTTCTTTCTTCCACCAGCTGTGATTCAGAAGTGCAGTGAGATAACAATCTTTTGAAATCATGGAGCTGATGGGAACTTTTCTGTGACTCTATAATGCTATTGTTAAACATCTTATCCTTATTGTTTAGACCTTGTTAATGCAGTCTGACTGAGTTTGCAACAGAATGCTAAATCAGCCTGGCTTTTCCAGCAACACACTCTCAACCCTGATCTCCAGCATCTGCAGACCTCACTGTCTCCTAGATATATTTCCAAGTCTGAGTGGCTTGGAGGGGAACTTGCAGATGGTGGTGTTCCCACTTACCTGCTACCATTGTCCTTGTAGATGGAAGTAGTCATGGTTTTGGAAGGGCTAAGGAGCCTTAATGAAATTTTGAAGTGCATACGATGCTGGGCCCTCTACTTTTTGTCATGTACATAAATGATTTGGATGCAAGCATAAGAGGTACAGTGAGTAAGTTTGCAGATGACACCAAAATTGGAGGTGTAGTGGACAGTGAAGAGGATTACCTCAGATTACAACAGGATCTGGACCAGATGGGCCAATGGGCTGAGAAGTGGCAGATGGAGTTTAATCTAGGTAAATGCAAGGTTCTGCATTTTGGGAAAGCAAATCTTAGCAGGACTTATACACTTAATGGTAAGGTCCGAGGGAGTGTTGCTGAACAAAGAGACCTTGGAGTGCAGGTTCATAGCTCCTTGAAACTGGAGTCGCAGGTAGATAGGATAGTGAAGAAGGCGTTTGGTATGCTTTCCTTTATTGGTCAGAGTATTGAGTACAGGAGTTGGGAGGTCATGTTGCAGCTGTACAGGACATTGGTTAGGCCACTGTTGGAATATTGCGTGCAATTCTGGTCTCCATCCTATCAGAAAGATGTTGTGAAACATGAAAGGGTTCAGAAAAGATTTACAAGGATGTTGCCAGGGTTGGAGGATCTAAGCTACAGGGAGAGGCTTAACAGACTGGGGCTGTTTTCCCTGGAGCATCGGAGGTTGAGGGGTGACATTATAGAGGTTTACAAAATTATGAGGGGCATGGATAGGGTAAATAGACAAAGTCTTTTCCCTGGGGTCAGGGAGTCTAGAACTAGAGGGCATAGGTTTAAGGTGAGAGGGGAAAGATATAAAAGAGACCTAAGGGACAACTTTTTCATGCAGAGGGTGGTACGTGTATGGAATGAGCTGCCAGAGGATGTGTTGGAGGCTGGTACAATTGTAACATTTAAGAGGCATTTGGATGGGTATATGAATAGGAAGGGTTTGGAGGGATATGGGCCGGGTTCTGGCAGGTGGGACTAGATTGGGTTGGGATATCTGGTCGGCATGGACGGGTTGGACCGAAGGGTCTGTTTCCATGTTGTACATCTCTGACGCTATAACTACTGCTGAAGAACCTTATGCACTCAGAAAAGCTAATTTTGTGTTTTTCAGTCAATTTTGTCCATTATGATAAAATACAATTTATTTTTAAAGTCTGTTTGTTGTATTCTCCCTTTAATGTGTGTCCCAACATTTAGAGAGAGAAAAATAAAGTTTATAAACTTTATCGGATAATCACCCCATTTCCTTGTTTTCTTTCATTAAAATAGCTTCAATGTAATTAGAACAAAGAAGAAGAACAACAACAATACAGCACAGGATCAGGCCCTCCAGGTGTGCACCACCACATTTTGCCCTTCCATGCTCAAACTGTCTTCACTTACAGGATCCAAATTACTCTATTCCTTTCCTGTTATCCCCTATACCAGGTAGCATCCAGGTAAACCTTTTCTGTATCCTCTCCAAAGCATCCACATCCTCCTCGTAGTGTGGTTACCAGAATTGTATGCAATATCCCAAGTGTGGCCTAACTAAAGTTCTATAAACCTGCAGCATACCTTATCGATCCTATACTCAATGCCCCTCCAATAAAGGTAAAAACAATGACTGCAGATGCTGGAAACCAGATTCTGGATTAGTGGTGCTGGAAGAGCACAGCAGTTCAGGCAGCATCCAAGTAGCTTCGAAATCGACATTTCAGGCAAAAGCCCTTCATCAGGAATAAAGGCAGTGAGCCTGAAGCGTGGACAGATAAGCTAGAGGAGGGTGGGGGTGGGGAGAAAGTAGCATAGAGTACAATGGGTGAGTGGGGGAGGGGATGAAGGTGATAGGTCAAGGAGGAGATAGAATTCCACCTCTTCCCACCCTACCTCTTACAAAAATGCCATCCCATATTCCCAATTCCTCCGCCTCCGCCAGATCTGCTCCCAGGAGGACCAGTTCCACCACAGAACACACCAGATGGCCTCCTTCTTTAGAGACCACAATTTCCCTTCCCACGTGGTTAAAGATGCCCTCTAACGCATCTCGTCCACATCCCGCACCTCCGCCCTCAGACCCCACCCCTCCAACCGTAACAAGGACAGAACGCCCCTGGTGCTGACCTTCCACCCTACCAACCTTTGCATAAACCAAATCATCCGCCGACATTTCCGCCACCTCCAAACAGACCCCACTACCAGGGATATATTTCCCTCCCCACCCCTTTCCGCCTTCCGCAAAGACCGTTCCCTCTGCGACTACCTGGTCAGGTCCACGCCCCCAAACAACCCACCCTCCCATCCTGGCACTTTCCCCTGCCACCGCAGGAACTGTAAAACCTGCGCCCACACCTCCTCCCTCACCTCTATCCAAGGCCCTAAAGGAGCCTTCCACATCCATCAAAGCTTTACTTGCACATCCACTAATATCATTTATTGTATCCGTTGCTCCCGATGCAGTCTCCTCTACATTGGGGAGACTGGGCGCCTCCTAGCAGAGCACTTTAGGGAACATCTCCGAGATACCCGCACCAATCAACCACACCGCCCCGTGGCCCAACATTTCAACTCCCCCTCCCACTCTGCCGAGGACATGGAGGTCCTGGGCCTCCTTCACCGCCGCTCCCTCACCACCAGATGCCTGGAGGAAGAACGCCTCATCTTCTGACTCGGAACACTTCAATCCCAGGGCATCAATGTGGACTTGAACAGTTTCCTCATTTCCCCTTCCCCCACCTCACCCTAGTTCTAAACTGCCAGCTCAGTAACTGTCCCCTTGACTTGTCTGGACTTGTCCTACCTGCCTATCTTCTTTTCCACCTATCCACTCCACCCTCTCCTCCTTGACCTATCACCTTCATCCCCTCCCCCACTCACCCATTGTACTCTATGCTACTTTCTCCCCACCCCCACCCTCCTCTAGCTTATCTCTCCACACTTCAGGTTCACTGCCTTTATTCCTGATGAAGGGCTTTTGCCTGAAACGTCGATTTCGAAGCTACTTGGATGCTGCCTGAACTGCTGTGCTCTTCCAGTACCACTAATCCAGAGCCCCTCCAATGAAGGCAAGCATTCCGTAAGCCTTTTTTATTACCTTATCTACCTGCACTGCCACCTTCAGTGATCTGTGGACTTGCACACTCAGATCCCTCTGCCATTCACTGTATAGTTTCGACCTGCACTTGACCTTCCAAAATGCTGTCGTGGGCTATTTATCTGACTTGATCATTTTTACTGCCCACTTAGAGATGCCCTTGACTTTGTACCAAATTCAAATTGACATCAGGGAGAGTGAGATCAATGTTACAGAGATCACTAAATCTTTGTGTGCAACTTTCCTCAAGGTAACTGGCAAGCAGTATGCTATTTTTAATTTTGTCCTTTCCTGAAGTTAGCTGCCTGTTGGCTGTGTACTGGTGCTTTAAGCCTTGGCATCCATTACCAAGTACTGCACTCGCTGTTCATTGTTCAAACCCTGCTTTTGTCATTCCCTAGTGAATCCCAGGAGACAATAATTTTATGTATAAGGCTACCATGCTTGGGACCATCCTTGAAGTGGAACTTTGGGTGTCCTAATGGCTCTGGCTACCTCCCCAGAACAAAGGTGAAAGTTGCTAATTTAATTACATTTAATTTAAATGTTGCTGTCAGTAGCCCAAACATTTTGGCCATACAACAAGTGCTGAAGACACAAGTCTAACAAATCTTGGTCTTAAGATCAGCTTAGTGCTATTCCATGAATTAACCAAGAGTGTTAGCGACTTTCCTTATGTGAATATTTTCACTGCTGGTCATTTCAATGCGGTAGCTCATCCAAGTAGCTGTTATTCACACACAATTGCTTAGAGTAAAGTTACTAACTGTAAAGGGGGTCACATCCGAACTAAATCCTATCCAGGCCCACTGCCCACACACAGATACATCTAACAAAGGGTAACTGTAAAGTGATCCAGAGTTGGAATCCTACCTGATTTTTCCTGTCTGTAATCCACGGACTCTGTGGACAATTGTAACAGTCCTATTGCATTATCATAGACTGAGCTTTGGATCTGAAACTTTGCTGAACTGTTTGGCTCAGATGGGGAATTTAGCTCGGTTCCTCTTGGCAAGAATTATGATTTTGTGATGCTAACTCAAACCATCTTCTCATTGTGACCCACTGTCATGCTGACAGTATAAACATCGCCAGACAAACAACTCCATAGCCTAAATGGTCAGGGACTCAGGGCCTGATCAAGGACCCCAGCATGGTAAGGGGCAGTAGGTAGTAACATTGAAGACACTTCCCTACAGTTACCTCTATAACTCCCCAATACATCTCACAACCCCATCCCACCATCACCTTTACTTACGGATCCCGGGGTTTCTAGTGGATGCACTGCTGCTAACTGGCACCACTCCCACTGAGTCTAATAGGCAGTAGGGAGTCACCAGCCTCTGACCAGCAGTGTCTCAATGTTGGTTGGAGGAGTGGAGAACAACTCCATTCCCAAAACCCTTAACCTTGGGGCAAGCCTGTTAGGTATTTTATATGGTGTCCCTTCCCCAATGGACTCCCCTCAGGATTCCCAGCAAGACTCCCATCACTTGAATTATTTTATCCCTTTTATCACTTTATAGGCCAATGGTGGACCTGCAAGATGGTGGACATTCACTTGGACATCTGGGACTTCCGAAAGCTGACTGTTTGGATGGACAATGGAGATGGTGAGGAGACATGGAAAGGCTGAGAAGAGATTTCACAGCAAAAGATGGACCAGTCCTCCCTATGCCTTCCCAGCCTCTGTTTCCATCAGCAGCTAACTTGGCAAAAATAGTAATGCCAGAATGGTACTCCTGAAGCAACGCTTACAACAGAACTGACCACTAAGATACAGCTGTTTTCCTAATCAACATATTCAGTGATTGTTAGCACATACCTCTGGGATTGGAGAGAGACTTGAACCCAGGTCTCCTGGCTCGGAGGTAAGGACACCACCACTTCACCACATTTGCCCTCACCACTATAAGATGGAAACCATCTCTTCAGTTGGAAGGCACTGGAGCGAGGGTTCACCTGCAGCAATGCCTTAGTCTGGATAATTTATTCCTGTTCACGTGGGTTAGGTTTATTATTTTGCCTGCATTCCAGTTACAATTGTTGCTAGTGTGTGGGACCATTTAAAAATAGAATCAACAATACATTATAATTATGTAACCTAGTTGGAAATTATTTAAATTAGACATTAAATATAGGGCAACCACCATATCCATTGAATCGTTTTCCATGGTTTCAGTTACCCGCACTTTACTGTTGTATTATAGGGAATCTTCCAGAACCAAGGACCAGGGGCTGCAGGGAAGGTAAATTTCCAATTTAAATTAATAGGTTCTCTCCTAATTGCAGTTTTGGGTTCTGTGGTTGGTTTTGGAACATACCACCAGTGGGTACAGGGGGGAACCAATGTATAGCAATTTATAGAAGTTGCATTCCAAAATGCTGTATTGTCTGAGAAAATTATGTTTCAGAAAGTAGAAAAATACTTTTGCTCTTTTCATATCATGATCTTGCACCAGCTTACAAGTTAAAATTACAATTTGGTTATGGGCCCTTGCATCTCTTTACAAAGTAGACAAGCTGTGAGATCCCAGGTACTTACAAAGTGTAGAATGTCACAAGTTTAGAAAACACGTCCAGAAACCCTTGCTACTCTTCCCTAAATCAAAGACATCTCGGAAATGACTGCCAGACTACTTAGACCCCTTGGCATCATGGTAGCCCACAAACCTACCAACAGACTAAAACAGCAGCTAATGAACTTGAAATACCCTATACAGACAATGAGTAAAACTAACGTCATTTACAAAATACTGTGCAAGGACTGTAACAAACAATACATTGGACAAACAGGCAGAAAACTAGCCACCAGGACACACAAACACCAACTAGCCACAAAAAGACATAGCCCTCTCTCACTAATATCCTCACATACAGATGAGGAAGGACACCACTTTGACTGTGACAATACATCCATCGTAGGACAAGCCAAACAAAGACATGCATGAGAATTCCTAGAAGCATGGCATTCCAACCGGCACTCTATCAACAAACACATCAAGTTAGACCCCATCTACCACCCCCTGAGAAAAGGAACAGGAAGTGACTTCACCACAGGAAATAACATCACCGAAGGAAATGACATCTCCAACCCAAAGAAACCCAAACATATAAATAGAAAGCAGGAATTTTCAGCATTGCTTTGCCTGAGGTCCACTGAAGATGTTACCTAGTAAGGTAATGAAACGTCTGGAAGTAAACCTTGCAGCTCAGTGAGCAAACCTACATCCAAAACCTCAACCTGAGCTACAAATCTTCTCAAAACTCGTTAATGTCACAAGAGTCTGGTGTAGTGAACAAACAACAATAAGCATAACTTTATAGTCAATAAAGAGTTTGAAAATTAAAACGATCTACAATAGCTAATCAATTATATTTTAATATCCAGAATTAACATGAGGTAAATATGGGAAACAAACAAGTGGTGGTCAAACATCCCACAGAGTTCATCAAGAAACAAATGCAGTCAGTGTATGTTAAACACCATATATGTAGATGTACCTGCTAGAGAAGGAGCAAAAATTGACCTGCTTTTGGGAAATAAGGCATGGCAAGTGACTGAGGTGTTCATAGGGAAATACTTTGGACCAGTGATCATAATTCCATTAGTTTTAAAATATGATTTATGAAAAGGTAGGCCTTATATAAAAGATAAAGTTTTAAAATGGAGTAAGGCCAATTTTGATGAAATGTAACAGGAACTTGCAAAAATTGATTGGAGTAGACTGTTTGCAAGTAAAGGGACAACTGGCAAGTGGAAGGTTTTCAAAAGTGAGATAACAAGAATTCAGAGGCATAATGTTCCTGTTAGAGTGAATATTAAGGCTTGGAGGAATAGGGAACAATGGATGAGTAGAGCTATTGAGACTCTGGTCAAGCATAAGAAGGAGGCATATGTCAAGTCTAGACAACTGCGATCAAGCAAATCTCCTCAAGAGTAGAAGGGGAGTAGGGGCATTCCTAAGAGTGAAATCAGAGGGCAAACAGGGGATATGAGATATAAGGTTAAGGATCATCCAAAGACATTCTACAGATACGTTAAGAGCAACTAGGGAGAGAATAGGGCCCCTTACAAATCAATGAGATTATCTAGGTATGGAACCACAGAAGATGGGAGAGATACTAAACAAATATTTTGTGTCAGTATTTACTATAAAGAAAGGCAAGAATATGAGGGAATTCAGGGAAATAAATAATGTCTTGAAACAAGTCCACATTACAGAAGAGGAGGTGCTAGAAGTCTTAAAAATATAAAGATGGATTAATCCCTGTAACATGATCAGGTTCATCCTGGGATATTATGGGAAGCTTGGGAAGAAATTGCCGGGCATCTAGCAGAGATATTTGTATCATCAACGGCCACGGGTGAGGTGTTGGAAGTTTGGAGGTTAGCGAATGTGGTGCCATTATTCAAGAAAGGCTACAAAGAGGACCAGAACTATAGACCGGTCAGTTTGACATCAGTGTTGGGTAAGTTTTTGGAGGGGATTCTGAGAAACAAGATCTACATGTACTTGGAGAGGCAAGGACTGATTAGGGATAGTTGGTATGGCTTTGTGTGACTGAAATTGTGTCTTACAAACCCTATTGAGTTTTTGAGAATGTGATCAAGAAGATTGATGAGGGCAGAGCAATAGACATTGTCTACACGTACTTTAGTAAAGCCTTTGACAAGGTTCCTCATGGCAGACTGGTTACCAAGGTTAGATCACATGGCATTCAGGGACAGCTTGCCAATTGGATGCAAAATTGGCTTGATCATAGGAGACAGAGGGTATTGGAGAGTTGTTTTTTGTCCTGGAGGTCTGTGACCAGCAGTTTTCTGCTAGGATTGATGCTGGGTCTACCTTTGTTTGTCATTTATATAAACAATTTAAATGAACATTTAGGAAGCATAGCTAGTAAATTTGCAGATGACACAAAAAAAATTGATGACATAGTGGACAGTGAAGAAGATTATCTAAGATTACGAAGGGATATTGATCAATTCGGCATATAGGCCAAAGAGTAGCAGATGGAGTTTTAACTTGGGTACGTGTAAGGTATTACATTTTAGGAAGATGAACAAGGGCAGGACTTACACAGTTAATGTGTAGGGCCCTGGGTAGTGTTGTTGAACAGAGAAATGTAGGGGTTCAGGTAGCTCGTTCTTTTAAAGATGCGTCATAGATAGACAGGTTGTTAAAGAAGGCGTTTGGCACGCTTGTCTTCGTTACAGACCATTGACCCTAGGACGTCAGGTTGAGGTTATACAGGACATTAGTAATTCTGTGTACAGTTCTGGTCACTCTGCTATTGAACGATATTATTAAACCAGAGAAGGTGCAGAATGGATGTTATTGGGACTAGAGGGTTTGAGTTATAGGGAGAGGCTAGATAGGTGGGGACATTTTTCACTGAAGCCAACATGGTTGAGGGGTGACCTTACAGAGGCTTATAAAATCAGGAGGTGTGCGGATATGGAGAACAGCAAGGGTCTTTTCCCTGTTCAAAACTAGAGGGCCATGAACTAAAAGGATTTAAAAAAAATTCTTGTCCCTTTCTGTTCATGAATTATTAAATAGTTGAAGATGGGGGAAAAGCTGCTTAATTGACAGGCAAGGAAACCAAAAAGGTTTCTCTTTATCAGGTTTTAATCAGCATAGTGTGCCAGGAAGATGGACTCACTGAACAACGTATAACTCTGATGGCTTGTGAATGATTTGTTAAGTTGTGACTTGTAAAGTCAAAACAAAAGACCTGCATTCGTATAGCATCATTAATCATGCCTTCATGCTGATACATCAAGGCAGCATCTCTCCCACCTACAGGTGAGCCTGATGTCCACTAACTTTTAAGAATTATGAAAAACTCTTACTGGGTTGCTGTTTCTGGCGACTCACATTCACTTGCATTGACATTTTTCTTGCTCAATTTTTTATACATTTATTCTAGGGCCGTGGGTATCACTGGTTAGGCTTTCACACATCCCTAATTGCCCAGGAGAGGTGGTGGAGAACTGCCTTCTTGAACAGCTATAGTTCTTTGGGGGCACACCCATAGTACTGCTCGGAAGGAAGTTCCTCTGACCAAGTTGGAAACCATCTCCAGAGCTTCTGAAACAAACTCGGAGTAATTTCCACATGTACCTGACAAGCAGTGAAGACTCGATTAGCCACACCAGCTATTCACACAACATAAAACAAGGAACTGCAGATGCTCGAAATCTGAAACCAAAACAGAAAGTGCTGGAGAAACACAGCAGGACTGACCAAGCATCACCAGACTCAAACTGTTAACTGTGTTCCCTCTCGATTGTTTCTGTCAGACTAGTGGATTTTCTCCAACTCTTCCTGTTTGGTTTCAGGTCACTCAGTGACAACATGCTGAGGAAGTGTAGCCCTGCTCTGATCAGTTTACCAGGTCAGTCACTAATGACTAATTTGCTGCCAGTGTCCCATCATCAGAGCCTGTCAAATTATCGCAGGGTTTGCCCCAAAGAGACCAGTATTAACACAAGAACATTAGGCAAGGTGTGTTAGAGTCCAGTTTATGCAGGAAGTTCAGACAACATTCCAAGAACTCCTGAATGGTATGGCAAGCGGGATAAATCATCAAACTTAATGCTTGCCCTCAGCAGCTCTGGGAGGAATTAGCTCTTGTGGTGAGTCAATTTAAAATATTATTTTAGTTCTGCTCGTAGCTCGGGTTGCACACATTATTTTAGATTTTATTAACAGAGACATAGAGTACAAGAGCAAGGAGGTGATGCACACTAGTTAGACCTCAGGTGAAGTATTGTGTAAGGTTCTGAGTGACATACTTTAGAAAGGATGTGAATGCATTGGAGAGAGTGCAGAAGTGTTTTTATGAGAATCAATCCAGCGATCAGACACTTCAGTTATGAGGATAGATTGAAGAAGCCGGTACAATTTTCCTTGGAAAGGAGAGGTTAAGAGGAGACTTGACTGATGTTGTCAAAATCATGACGGGTCTGGACAGATGAGGTAAATGGAAGCTGTATCAAGCACAGTGAATGCTAGAGGAACTCAGCAGGTGTGAAGAGAGAAACATTTAAGGTGAAGGGTGGAAGGTATAGGGGAGATGTCAGGGGTGGGTTCTTTACCCAGAGAGTGGTGGGGGCATGGAATGCGCTGCCCGTGGGAGTGGTAGAGTCAGAATCATTGGCGACCTTTAAGCGGCATTTGGATAGGTACATGGATGGGTGCTTAATCTAGGTTAGAAGTTTGGCACAACATCGTGGGCCGAAGGGCCTGTTCTGTGCTGTATTGTTCTATGTTCTATGTTCTAGAACTAACATTTCAAGTCCAGTATGACTCTTCTTTAGAAGTGGAAACTGTTCCTGCTCATAACAGGATTAAGTATCAGATGGCACAGATTCAAAGTGTTTTACAAAAAAAGCAAATGTTAGATGAGATAAAAATGTCTTCACATGTTAGGGTCTGGAGTGCACTGCCTGGAAACAAGTGGAGGTATGTTCAATTGCTACACATAAAAGGGCATTAGATGTTCATTTGAATAGAAATACTGTGCAGGAATACAGGGCTTTGCTCCAATGAACTTGGCAACATTTTTCCTGCAGTTCTCTGCTGCTCATCTCATTGATTATGCATTTGTGCTCCACAGCAATATGCACATCAAAATTTCATTAAGGCTCCTTAGCCTTTCCAAAACCACAACCACTTCCATCTACAAGGATAATGGTAGCAGGTAAATGGGAACACCACCATCTGCAGGTTCCCCTCCAAGCCATTCAGACTTAGAAATATACCTAGGAGACAGTGAGGTCTGCAGATGCTGGAGATCAGAATTGAGAGTGTGTTGCTGGAAAAGCACAGCAGGACAGGCAGCATCTGAGGAGCAGAGAATCGACGTTTCGGGCCGGAGCCCTTCATCTGATGAAGGGCTCCGGCCTGAAACATTGATTTTCCTGCTCCTTGGATGCTGCCTGACCTGCTGTGCTTTTCCAGCAACGCACTCTCAACTTAGAAATATATCCTTCAGTGTTGCTGGGTCAAAATTCTGGAACTTGCTTCCTGATGGCACTGTGAGTGCACCAACAACAAATAGATTGCAGCAATTCAAGAAGTTGGATCGTAGCCACTTTCCCAAGGGATGGGCAATAAATGCTGGCCCAGTCAGTGATGCACATATCAATTAATATTTTTTTCAAAATTTACAGCCTGCTTCTAAAAACAATGGCATTGTGGTAATGTCACTGAACAAGTAATCCAGACTAATGCTCTGGGCCATTGAGGTTGGTGGATTTGAAATGCAATCAGGCTGGAATATAAAACTAATTTCAAAAAACAATGGCCAGGAAACTATAATTGATTTTCATCAAAAAAGCCTCTATTTCATTCACACACACTCCTTCAGGAAGAAAATTTTCCATCTTTACAAAGCCTGGTCGACACTCAATTCGAAGACAGTTAGGGGATAGACAACAAATACTGGCCTTCTGAATGACAGGCATGTCCCACGAGAGTGATGATGACACATTTTGAAGTCTGATCAATTTCCTCAGTGGGGCCACTTCTCCCAGTGAGGCTGTTCACAGGGCACTGTTGCAGGCTTGATGCTTGGACCCTCTGTCTCAAGCACCTCTGAAATGACAATCAGGAGGTTGTGTCATATAAGTGGCATCACTATGCACTTTTAACATCAAGGGGAATCGGTGGTGTCCTGGGAATATCGTTAACCTAGTTATCCAGAACCCCAGGCTAATGTTCTGGGACATCAGTTTGAATCCCACCACAGCATCTGGTGAAATTTGAATTCAATATAATCGGGAATAAAAATCATTGTATCCCTACAGTGTGGAAACAGGCCTTTCAGCCATCAAGTCCATACCGATCCTCTGAAGAGCATCACGCCCAGACCCACCTCCCTACCCTATCACCCTGCATTTTGCATCACTATTCCACCTAACCCACACATCCCTGGACTGTGGGAGGAAACTGGAGCACCTGGAGGAAACCCATGCAAACACAGGGCGAATGTGCAAACATCAAACACTGTCACCTGAGGGTGGAATCAAATGCTGATACTGAGATAGCAGTACTAACCACCTGTGCTGCTCTGGCGAACATATAAGTATTGTCGCATATTGTAAAAACCCTTCTGGTTCACTGGTGTCCTTTAGGGAAGGAAGTCTGCCATTGTTACTTGGTCTGGCCTATTCCAGACCCACAGTAATGTGGTTGACAATTAGGGATGGGCAATAAAATAGCAGTGACACCTATATCCCATAAGTAAATATAAAGATAGTGGGGTTAGGGTACTGCATACAGTTCCCTGCTCACCATTATCCCCACCCCTGTCTACTTACTGCACTCTCAGCTCCCTTCCCCTTTATCTCTCCAGCACCCCACCTCCCACCCCAGCTCACAAGCTTCATTCCTGATGAAGGGATCTAGCCCAAAACGTCGATTCTCCTGCTTCTCAGATGCTGCCTGACCTGCTGTGCTTTTCCAGCACTACTCTAATCTAGACTCTGATCTCCAGCATCTGCAGATCTCACTTTTACCATGCTAAATTACCCATTAGTTGCGTTAGTCAGGGATAAATATCGGGTTGAGCAATGGGTCCGGGCGGGCTTCGGAGGGCCGGTGTGGACTTGTTGGGCCGAAGGGCCTGTTTCCATACTGTGGGGATTCTAGTCTAAATCTAATCTCGCAAAACATTTTCCGCATTCGGGTGTCTGCTGCAGCCCCCCTCAGTGTGAGTGCGGTAGTGAAGAGGCGAGAATCCCACAGCCCACACACACACACACACAGACAGCGATATGGACGCGGCTGTTCGCGGGGACAGGCCGCCGCATCTCGGCGATGTTCAGGTGAAAATCCGTCCCACACAAAGCGGGCGGCAAACCCACAGATGGTGAAACAGGAATCGACACAGACAGATAAACTAGACAGACAGAGAGAGAGAGGGGGACAGGGTTAGCTTTTGTTTTGTTTTGAATGAGTAAAACCACAACATTGTTAAACGGAGACAGATTCAATGGCCATTTTAGAGAAGACTGTGAGGGAAAGGACAGGGATTAGGAGCTGAGTGGAAGACATTCCCACCCTCCCACTCCCAAAATTAAATCGAAAGGAGGCTGACGCCATTTCCTGGGACGGACTGACGCATGCTCTTTTATTAGAGTTGGAAGGATTTGGATAATTTGGGAGGAGGGGATGGTGTTCCATGTGTGTGCAGCGCCGAGCGGAGCTGCCTCTGGGTTACATTGTGTTTCGGAGTTGCTACTTTTTGAGACAAGAATCGGCGACATTGTATCCCCTGGCGCCTGCAGGGAGTGAGCTGGGAAGATGCTGGGATTCCTGAGGAGGACTCTCGGGCGCCGCACGGTGCGTCGGCACACAGACCGGGAGAAGCAGAGGGAGGCGCAGCGATCGGGAATCCACATCCCCGCGGCCGGAGACTCCAAATCCATCATCACCTGCAGAGTGTCTCTCCTGGACGGCAGCGATGTCAGCGTCGATCTACCGGTACATCTGATCGCTTTTATCCCTCCACCGCCTGAGACATGGCCCCAGTTACTCCACTCCCCTAGTTAGCCCATTCACAAACAGCTGGGATGGGTTTTATAAAACACAAATGGATGGGGTTTTTTTAAAAAAAAACTCAGCAGGTCCTGGCAGAGTCTGTTGGAGTTGTAGTTAACGTTCCGGGTCCAGTGAGCCTTCGTTTCATGCCCAGGTTCGCACTCGCGGAATTTAATCTCGGGGATGAGGGCAGGGGAAAGGGGAACCCATCCCATTGATCTGTTATTGCAAGCGTGAACATGCAAATCCTTGCATGGGACGGTGTAAGACTCAGGATTTTGCGAGATGTTTTTGTGTGGGTGCGTGTTTCCCCCCCCCCCCCTAGTAATTTTCTGAGGATTACTCATGAATCTGGACAAGTCCTTGTGTTTCTCCCCCACCCCGCTGTTTTGTTTCCCAGTTCCGCGATAAACTGGAATCGACTGTGGGATTGGCCAAGTCGTTTCTGGCGTGTCTTGTTCTCGGTGGCAAATGGTTGCACATTTCACCGGGACCCGTTCTCCAGAGGCTAGGCTGCCCCCCCGGGGTATCTTTACCCTGGGGTATGCAACCCTCCCAAGGGGCCCGGGAATCATGCGACCCCCCTACCCCAACCCAACCCTCAGCCATTATCGAATGAACCTCCCATCTCGGTGCTCATTCACCGTATCAATTACAAATGATATCGTGGAGGAAAGGAAACAAAATATGGGAGCGGAATTCGGCCAGTCGCCCCTTCGATTCTGTTCCGCCATTCGATCATGCCTGATCCGTTTCTCAAAACCATTACTCCCCGGAACCTAATCAAGAACCTATCTTTCTTTGTCTTAAAAACACTCAAAATCACAGCTGTCTGTGGCTATGAGTTCCACACATTCCCGGTTTGGAGGTGCCAGTATTGGACTGGGGTGCACAAAGTTATAAATCACACACCAGGTTATAGTCCAACAGGTCTATTTGGAAGCATTGGCTTTTGGAGTGCTGCTCCTTCATCAGGTGGTTGTGCCACCTCTGGCTTAAGAAATTCCTCCTCATCTTGGGTCCAAAGAGTTATTCTTTAACCCTGAGGCTGTGCCCTCGGGTCCTAGTCTCTCCTACGAGTGGGGACATCATCTCCATGTCCACTGTATCCAGTATTCTCTAAGTTTCAATGAGATTCCACTCTTGTCCTTCCGAACTCTGAATACAGACCCAAAGTCATCAACTGCACCTCATTCCCAGCAGGAACCTACTGTGGACCCCCTCCAATGCCAGCATGTCCTCCCTTAGGCAGGGCCCAAAACTGCTCTCAATATGGCAAATGCGGTTTGACCAGAGCCTGATACAGCCTCATCTCTGCTTTTGTATTTTCGCTCTTTTGAAATGACTGCTACCATTGCATTTACCTTCCTACTGAACTTGCATGTTAACATGAAGGGTATCCTGAACTAGGACTCATGAGTCCCTTTGTAATTCTGATTTCCGAAGCCTTTCCCCATTTGGAAAATAGTCACCTTCTGTACTCTTCGTATTAAAGCCCATTACCACACACTTTACCACACTGTACTCCATCTGGCACTTTGCCCACTCTCCTAGCCTTGTCCAAGTCCTTCTGCAGTTCTCCACTTCCTCAACGCTACCTTTCCCCTCCATCTATCCTTGTGTCATCTGCAAATATAACAACAGTGCCCTCAGTTTCTTCGTCCATTGGTGTGTAACGGGAATAGTTATGGTCCCAACACTGACCCTTGTGGAACTTCATCAGTCACCGGCGGCCATCCTGAAAAATACCCCTTTATCCCCACACTCTACCTTCTGCCAGTCAGCCAATCCTCTATCCATGCCAGTATCTTACCCCTAACACCATGGACTATTATTTAACAACTCCGATGTGGTACTTTGTCTTCTGGAGATCCAAATCGATCATGTCCATTGGCTCTCATTTGTCTAATTTGCTTGCTATTTCCGCAAAGAATTTGAACAGATTTGTCAGGCATGACCCTCTTTGATGAAGCTGTGCTGACTCTGCCAGATTTTCCAATGCACTTCCACGTACTCTGCAATCTTATTCTTAATGGACTCTAAAATCTTACTAATGTCCGAGGTCAGACTAACTGGCCTGTAGTTTCCTTTCTCTGCCTCCTTCAACATCCTCCCTGACTCCAGTGATTCTTGAAAGATCGTGACCAATGCCTTACAGTCTCTTCGAGTACCTCCTCAGGACCGTGGAGACTAACCTGGTCCAGATGATTTATTCACCTTCAGAACTTTCAACTTTCTCCTTAATGATGGCCACTACACTCGCCTCTTCCCCCAACTCCTTTGAAGTTCTGCAATGTTGCTGGTGTCTTCCACTATGAAGACCGATGCAAAGTACCTGTTTACTTTTCCCCCGTCATATCTTTGATACCAATTCTTCTCCAGCCACCGTTTTCAGTGTCCGTTCTTGCCCCTCTCTTACCTTTTTTATATATCTTAAAAAAAAATTCTTGCAGTCTTCTGTTATTTTACCAGCTAGGTTAACCCCATATTTCATCTGATTCCTCCTCTTTATTGCTTTCTTTCATTATCCTCAGTTGGTTTTTAAAGGCTTCCCACTAATCTTTACCACATTGTATACAATCTGTTTGTGAAACTTGCCTTCCTAAAATAAGAGGGTTTATCACTAGAAATTCTGCTAATTTGCTAGGGATCTGGTTTTGAATCCAGCCACGGCATGTGGTGGAATTAGAATTCAATAAACAACAACATCTGGAATTAAGAATCTACCGTGAAATATTGCCAACTGTTAGAAAAACCATCTGGTTCACTAAAGTCCTTCAGGGAAGGAAATGTGGCCTACGTATGACCCCTGACCCGTTGCTAGGTGGTTGACTGTCACCTGGCCTGGCAGGCCACTCAGTTCTAACAAGCGCTACAAAGTCTTAACAAAAAAAATGAAACCGGGTGGACCACCCAGCATTGACCTCAGCACCGGAAAAAGCAGCAGCAGAATAAGCACTGTCAATCCTGCAAAGTCGTCCTTACTGACGTGTGGTTAGTGAGGTGGTGCCAAAATGGGGAGAGCTGTCCCACAAACTGGTCATACTCACGGAATCATACTGTACAATGTGCAGTATGCCACCATCACCATTCCTGAATATTTCTTGTCCCACAGGCAGGATAAACCCAGCAGAGGTGGTGGCACAGTGGTATACAGTCAGGAGGGCGTTGCACTAGGAGCCCTCAACATTGACTCCAGACCCCAGGAAGTCTCATGGCTTCAGGTTAAACTTGGACAAGGAAACCACTTGCTGATTACCAGATACCATTCTCCCTCAGATGATGAATCAGTCCTCCTCCATGTTGTTCAACACTTGGAGCTTGCAACTGAGGGTGGCAAGGGCATAAGACATACTCTGGGTGGGGGATTTCAGTGTCCACCATCAAGAATTACTTGGTAGCAGCACTACTGATGGAGCTCATTGGTTCCTAAAGGATGCATCTTTAGGGGTGCAGCAGATGGTGAGGGAACCGACAAGAGGGAGAACCATACTTGACCTCATCCTTATTAACCTGCCAGCTGCAGATGCATCTGTCCTTGTTTAGCAAGTCTTGTTCTGGGTTTTTCCAGAAATATACTTTATTTGTAAATTTATGAAAGTATAAATTCCAGTTCGTGTTGGTGTTATGTGAAGGTTTTTTATTCATTCATGGCACTAGCATTTATTGTACATCTCCTAATTTGTCCAGTTGAGGGTCACCACATTGCTGTGGGTCACGAGTCACATGTAGAACCAGATCAGGTGAGGATGGCAGTTCCCTTCCCTAAAGACCATAGTGAGTCAGATGGATTTTTCCAGCAATGACAATGGTTTCGTTGTCATTGGACTCCTAATTCCAGATTTTTATTGAATTTGAATTCTACCACCACCCATCATGAGATTTGAGTTCAGGCACCCAGATTATTATCTGTCTCTCTGGATTAACAGCCTAGCAATAATATCACTGGGCCATCACCTCACCAGAAAGGGAGTCTGCTTCTTCCAATCCCCATGTTACTGTCACTATTTGCAATTTGAGACAGATAGTCGCATGATGATAATGTCCAGATAATGCCCTCTGGGTGTGGTTTCAGATCCTATACTCAGCAATTCATGGAATTGAAATTGATAAATACAGAATTTTAAGTTGTAGTGATTATGTAACTTTTTGTCAACAGTTGTCGCAGTTGATCTGATTCACAAATCTTCTTTCAGCAGCGAAGTCTGCTATCTTTACCTGGTCTGCCCTACATGTGACTCCAGATACATAACAATATGGCTGATGCTTAAATGCTCTCTGGAATGGCCTTGCAAGTCACTGAACTCACGGGCAAGGCAAAAGTCTCTCTTGTGGGAGAATCTGAGACCAGAGGGCATAATCTCAGAATAAGGGGGGGAGGGGTTACGACAATGATGAATAGGAATTTATTGTCTCAGGTGGTCAATTTGTAGAATTCTCGACTGCAGAAGGCTGTAGAGGTTGTGTCATTAAGTATATTAAAGACTGAGGCAGACATTTTAATCAGTAAGGGAATCAGGGATTATGGAGTGGGGGAAAATGGAGTTGAGAATTATAAGATTAGCTGTGATCTCATTGAATGATAGAAAAAAAGGATTGGCTGAATGGCCTACTTGTGCTCCTACATATTATGTCTTAACAAATGCTAGCCTTGCCAGTGCCACTAATAAGGTTTTAAAAATGATGATTGACGAAGATCTTGTTGTAGCAGCTAATCAGTATTGCATGTCATGTGACATTTATAAACATATCATACCTTATTGAACTGTGTCCTGTCAGAGAGTTCCCTAAGCGTTTGAACAGGCACCAAGCTATCACCTGGCTGTTGAAGAGAAGGGCACTCCCCACCAGTCCTGGCCAGGGGAATGCTGGCGCCTTCACCAAGATCTCTCTGTATCTTCGCTAGCCATTGGAGAGGTCCTGGAGTACTGACCGGTCTGTTCAAGGAGGGAAATAGGGATAATCCAGGAAACTATAGACTGGTGAGTCTCTCATTGGTGGTTGGGAAGCTATTGGTGAGAATTCTTAGGGATAGGATTTACATGCATTTGGAAAAGCATGGTCTAATTAGGGACAGTCAGCATGGCTTTGTGCGGGTTAGGTCATGTCTTATTAACTTGATTGCATTTATCACCACCTCGAAAAATTCAATGAAGGTAGAGCAGTGGATGTTGTTTATATGGATTTTTGTAAGGTTTTTGACAAGGTCCCTCATGGTCGGCTCATCCAGATACAGGTGATCCATGGTGATTTGGCCCATGTGGATTCAGAACTGGCTTGTCCATAGAAGTGGTGGAAGGGTGTTTTTCAGGCTGGAGGACCGTGACTAGTGATATTCCAAATGGATCCGTACTGGGACCTCTGCTGTTTGTCATATATATAAATGACTTGAATGAGAATGTAGATGGGTGGGTTAGTAGATTTGCAGATCATACAAAGATGGTGGAGTTGTGGATAGTACAGAAGTTTTGTCAAAGGATGCAGTGGGGTTTAGATTAGTTGCAGATATGGCAGTGGCATTTAATCTGAGTAAGTGTGAGATGCTGCATTTTGGGAAATCAAATGTTAAGGCAAAGTATACAGTTAATGGCAGGGCCCTGAACAGAGGGAAATTGGGGTTCAAATCCATAGCTCCCTGAAAGTTGCCATGCAAGTAGACAAGGTGGTATCAACTATACTGTTGTGTGTCTGGACTCCGACATATGCCAGAGTAGGTCAGGCTTGCAATTGTCCTTCACCTAAAGACCGTAGTGAGCCAGAAGAAGTTTTATGACTGTTAGTAATTGGAGTAGTCATCATGAAAAAAAGAGTAGCTTTTATGCCCCTATTTATTAATTGATTTTTAACTTCCACTAAGGCTAGGTTTAAGCCGTGCCTCTCTGAATTGCGTGACATAATTTGAAGAAGAGCAACAAGCTATTTGGCCTCCATTTGCCAACATGTAAAAGAAAATATAGATTAATAAAATATTTAAAGAACTATAAAGATTTTCAGCGAGGAAGAGACCATTCAGTATGTTTATACTGCCTCTCAGCTAGAAGAATCCAACATGAATCCACCAGTCCGTGTCTCCATCTGTCTCTCCACTTTTGTGCATCAAATGTTTGCCTATTAGAGTCATAGAGATGCACAGCACAGAAGCAGACCCTTCAGTCCAACTTGTCCATGCCGACCAGATATCCCAACCCAGTCTAGTTTCTTTTTAAAAATACAGTTGAATCTTCTTCAACCAATTCTGTGCTCTGACAATGTGTACAATTAAATTTCTTATGAGCTCTCACTTTTTGAAATTTGATAATTCCATTGTCACTATCACTCACTCTCAATGGAAGACCATGTCTCTCCCTCTTCAACCTCTCATCAAGTAGGAGATTAAGATATCTCAGTATCTCAATTATAGTTCAACATTCTTGACCCCACCTGAGTGAATCTGTTTTAATGTCTCCATAAAACTACACATGTTAGTTCCGGACTAACCATTACCTGTGCATTCAGTTTCTGTATTGGGCAGTCACTACATGCTAATTAACCTTGCTTCTAAAGTGGCCCTGGGTTTTAAAAGCTTTCGGATGCGTCTGTCATCCTCTGGAAGTGAGAATCCGGTGTGTGGAATCTTTGAACATGGTGTGTCTTTCATATTCTAGCTAACCAGGAAACCTTCCCACTGCTAGTAGGGTTTGTCCATTGACTATGTTATGATGCGTGTGCTGTGGCAATCAAGTCCTGAGCTAGCACTTGAATCCGAAGCTTCTGGCACGGAGACTGCACCACAAAGCCACCTGTTGTTGTCTCGGGATATCCTGAAGCTGCAATAAGGTGCGATTAAAAATGAAAGTTCTTTTCAATTTTCCTGATAGCCATTATTCCCATGCGTTCTTCAGGCACGTTGTCCCATAATCTCAGCACAAGCTTTGAGGATTTTTCAGTTCAGTGCAAATAAACCTATGTTAATGTTTCATAGTCACAGTCACGTCACTTCTGCATTGATCAGTTGAGGATGCATGCTCCTCTTTTGGGTTGTCTGATAAATTTACTTTGCATTTATCTTTACCGTCCATATGTTAACTGCTTCCTTCTTGATGCCCTCGATACCAGCTTGATTTAAATCTGCATCTGTTTTAATGTGCTTTCTCATTGACTTTCATTCATAAATACATACACTGCAAGTCAGGAAAGCAGCCCTATTAATCCAACATATTGACTCACTGTTATTCTTCAGTAGAGCAATAAATTCCTGGTTGATTGTGTTTGCTTCCTTCTCACAATAAGATCTTAAATGGACAACAATCAATTTGTGATGTGTTTGTGAAACAAATTTATAATTGGGCCTAAATAGATTGCCTGGTTAATTAATCAGATTACAGGTTTAGCTGATTTGTTGGCAAAACAAAACAGTCTGCCTATCAAACAACCTGTCGCCATCTTAAGCATGCACTGTCTCCATCACTGCATTGTGTATCATCTTCGAAATCCATTGTAGCAACTCACCAACGCTCCTTTTGAGAACCAGTTCCAAATTGTGACCACTGCCATCTGCAAGCCATCCTGACTTGGAATTGTATTCCTTCACTGTTGTTGGGTCAAAACCCTGGAATACCCTTCTTAACTCCTTGATGTCCAAGCACAGAAAACATGGCTAATTAGCTTTGCTGTAAATATATTTGACATTTTGTGGAGAGGGACATGGAAGGTACAGAATGTGGGGAAGTAGATGGTGACGTTTTGAAAAATGTCCATATTACAGAGGAGGTGGTGCTGGATGTCTTAAAATGCTTAAAAGTGGATAAATCCCCAGGACCTGATCAGTTGTACCCTAGAACTGTTTGGGAAGAAGTGATTGCTGGGCCCTTTGCTGAGATATTTGTATCATCTATAGTCACAAGGTGAGGTGCTGGCAAACTGGAGGTTAACCAACATAGTGGCACTATTTAAGAAAGGTGGTAAGGAAAAGCCAGGGAACTATAGACAGTGAGCCTGACATTGGTGGTGGGCAAGTTGTTGGGGGGAGTCCTGAGGGACAGGATTTACATGCATTTGGAAAGGCAAGGACTGATTGGGGATAGTCAGCATGGCTTTGTGTCACAGGTAGTTAGGATAGTGAAGAAGGTGTGAAGGTGTTTGGTATGCTTTCCTTTATTGGTCAGACTATTGAGTACAGGAGTTGGGAGGTCATGTTGTGGCTGTACAGGACATTGATTAGGCCACTGTTTGAATACTGTGAGCAATTCTGGTCTCCTTCCTATCAGAAGGATATTGTGAAACTTGAAAGGGTTCAGAAAAGATTTACAAGGATCTTGCCAGGGTTTGAGCTATAGGGTGAGGCTGAATAGGCTGGGGCTGTTTTCCCTAGAGCGTCAGAGGCTGAGTGTTGATCTTATAGAGGTTTATAAAATCATGAGGTACATGGATACGATAAATAGACAAGGTTTTTTTAGATTAGATTACTTACAGTGTGGAAACAGGCCCTTCAGCCCAACAAGTCCACGCCGCCCCGCCGAAGCGCAACCCACCCATACCCCTACATCTACATCTACCCCTTACCTAACACTACAGGCAATTTAGCATGGCCAATTCACCTGACCTGCACATCTTTGGACTGTGGGAGGAAACCGGAGCACCCGGAGGAAACCCACGCAGACATGGGGAGAATGTGCAAACTCCACACAGTCAGTCGCCTGAGGCGGGAATTGAACCCGGGTCTCTGGCGCTGTGAGGCAGCAGTGCTAACCACTGTGCCACCGTGCCGCCCACAGGTCTTTTCCCTGGGTGGGGGAGTCTAGAACTAGAGGGCATATGTTTAGGGTGAGAGGGGAAAGATATAAAAGAGACCTAAGGGGCAACGTTTTCACACACAGGGTGGTGCGTGTGTGAAATGAAAAGGCATCTGGATGGGTATATGAATAGGAAGAGTTTAGACTGATGTGGGCCAAGTGCTGGAAAATGGGACTAGATTAAGTTAGGATATCTGGTTGCATGGACGAGTTGGACTGAAGGGTCTGTCTCTGTGCTGTACATCTCTACGCCTCTGAGACATTGTTATTTCTTCTTGTAACTTGTGCCTTGAATGCAATTCCTCTTGGACCACATAAGATTGTACAGCTCGTTAGCGTTCGTGTCAGCATACTATAGGTTCAGGTCCATTAGCACATGACTTAAGGTCACACATCAGTGAAGTTCTGAATGAGTGTAGCATTGTCAACAATATTGGATAACAGGTTAAATTGAGTTCTCATTCTGTTATTTGAGGTAGACTTGGAAGGATTCATGGCAATGTTGGAAAAAGAACTGTTTGTACAGATGTTCAGGTTAATGTTTAATCCTCAGATCAACATTATTAAAACTGATTAACTGAAACTTTATCTTGGATGTTTGTCATTTCTGGGACTTTACTGTGGATAAATTTGTTGCAGCACGTGAGGTACTAGAGTGTGTTCGCTGTTTTGGTCTCCCTACCGAAGAGAGGGAAAAGTTACGTAGGAGGGAGTGCAGCAAATTTTCACAAAACTGAAGGTGTCAGGACTGTCGTCTGATGAGATATTGGTTTGACTAGTATTCACTAAAGTTTTTAGAAGGATGAGAGGGAACTGATTGATTGATTGAAGCAAATTGAAATTCTAACAGGGCTGAACAGGCTAGATGAATGTTTCCCTTGTTAAGGGAGTTAGAACAACAGGTTACAGTCTTGGGAGTCGCTGTAGACCATTTAGAACTTAGAAGAGGAAATGTTTCTTCAGCTCAAAATGGTAGTGAACTTGTGGGATTCTTTAACACAGAAGGCTACTGCGGCCAAAGCACTGAATATATTCAACAAACAGATTGTGTTATTTTTTTAGATATAAAAGGGGGCTGCGGAGAGAAAACTGGAATATGGCATTGAGGTGGAGGATTAGCCATGACGGTGTGGCAGGGCTGGTTCAAAGGGCTGAATGGCCAACTTCTGTTCTTCTTTCTCTGTACCCTTTATGCCCTGGAGTGACCAGAACTGCAGATGCTATTCTAAGTACATTCTCCCAAATGCTGTCTCCGTCAGAAGAAATACCTGACTATTTCCACCTTTAATATTAATCTCATTTTGCTACAGATTGTTGACAGTAAAAGGTCTCCAAGTCTCTTTCATTTGCTCTCCTTTATTATTTTTGACCCTATTGGGGAATTCTTTGCGTTTCTCCTCCATGTGAATTTCATGGTCATGTGGTATTATTGTTAGACCATTAATCTGGGCACCCACTTACTGTTCTGGGGTTCAAGTCCTGCCATGGCAGTTGGTGAAATTTTGAATTCAACAGAATCTATAATTAAGAACCTAATGATGACCATGTTGTCAATTATCAGGGAAAACCCATCTGGTTCACTCATTCCCTTCAGGAAAGGAATCTGCAATGCTTTCTATTCTGGCCAGCATATGACTCTCAACTCAATCTGATTGACTCTTAATTGTCCTCTGGGCAATTAGGGATGGGGAAATAAATGCAGTGATGCCCATACCTTGTGAATAAATAAAATAAAACCTGCCACCTCTCTTTACTCTGTTTGGAAATATATTCAAAGCTGTTCAGTTTAAATGTCTACCATCTTCATTTTGATGTATTAAAATTCTCATTTCAAGTCTGTGTAACCTTCTCGAGCTACGCGAGGAACCCTGCTCTCCCACTTTGAGTGGCTCCTTTTAAAGCCTTTGTGGTTCCCTGCCCCAGTAATCTCCTTATGTGGCTCCATGTCCAATCTAACTTAAATGATTGTTATTCATTTGTGAGAAATGATGCCCAAACTAAAATTCACATGTGGTTTTTTGCAACATCCAGACATGTTTATCTTAGGACCACTGAATAGCAATCAGAGGGGCCATCCAAACCCCAGGTTACTAACGATAGTCCCCGTTTACAGACCAATTGTCTCAACTGGACAAAGGGACCATTGCTGTGTTTTATAAATGCCTTGTTTTTTTGTGTGGGGGAGGGAGTGTGTGTGTGTGTGTGGGAGTGGGGTGGGGGGGGTGGGTGGTGAGGTGGGTGTGGTTTATTCACTGGCAGGCTGGCATCTGTTGTCATCCTGAATAACCCTTGAGAAGCCCACTTTTGAAACTGCTGCAGAACTCGCAGTGCTGTCTGTAGCAGCTTAATGTGACTGGGTTGTTTGTCAGGCCATTTATGACTCTGCCATAGAATCCCTACAGTGTGGAAACAAGCCCGACAAGTCCACATCGACTCTCCAAAGAATATCCCGCCCAGACCCATTCCCCTACCCCTATTAGTCTCCATTTCCCCTGACTCTGTACCGAGGCTACACATCCCTGAACAATATGGGCAATTTAGTATGGCTAATCCACCTAACCTGCACATCTTTGGACTATGGGATGAAACCAGAGCACCCGGAGCAAACCCACGCAGACCGATCACTGACAATCTGGAGTTATGTCGACCAGACTGAATAGACGTGACTGATTTCCTCCCTTGAGTAGCATTGTGATCACCAGTCTGGATGTTTCATGATCATTTATTTGTTCTAGATTTTATTAATTAGCCAACATGGTGGAATTTGAACTTGGTTTTATTACTGTTGGCCTTTGGCTTGTTAGTCCCAGTAATTTTGTCGCAACATTACCATCCCCTCTGTTTTCCTTTGCCTGAGATTCTGGGCAGCTGTCACACTTCAAAGCATTTTTATGATTAGACTAGATTCCGTACAGTGTGGAAACAGGCCCTTTGGTCCAACCAGCCCACACCAACCCTCTGAAGAGTAACCCACCCAGACCCATTTCCCTCCCACTAATGCACCTAACACTACGGGCAATTTACCATGGCCAATTTACCTGACCTGCACATCTTTGGACTGTGGCAGGAAACCGGGGCACCCGGAGGAAACCAACGCAGACACAAGGAGAATGTGCAAACTCCACACACAGTCACCTGAGGCTGGAATCGAACCTGGGACCCTGGTGCTGTGAGGCAGCAGTGCTAATCACTGAGCCACCGTGTTGCCCTTTTGGTTCAAATGTGAGGGTTTTTTTTTCTGCCATTGCACATTGGTAAAAAGTAACATTGCCATAGTCCCAGTCTCCCAAGGGGGGTGGAGGTGGGGTGTGTGTGTGTGTGTGTGAGAGAGAGAGAGAGCGACACATAGACACACAGGTTGAACTTGAGAGAGTCACCACACCTCGGGAGAGGTTGTGAATGAGAGTCCTGAGGGTACCTGCAGCCTGTGTGGGTATTGAACCCCAGTAACATGGCAGAACCTGAAATGGCCTGGCAAGCAACCCAACTGCACTAAACTGTTACAGACAGCACTACGAGTTTAACTAACCAACACAGACTGCTGCAGGTTCAGACATGGGCTTCTCAAGGGCAGTTGGAGATAGACAACAAATGTCAGCCTGCCCGTGAATAAATTCCCCAGAAAAGGGAATTTGTGAAAAAACACAGCAGTGGTCCCATTCTCAAGGTACAGTGCTTTTGGTGTCACTCTGCATTGCAAACCAGCTATCCAGCCAGCTGAGCTAACTGACTCCTTGCAGGCTGGTAACAACACTCCAGCAACAAAATAAGTCATGCCTATCAATTGGACACAGAGGTGAATGTTTCCTTATATTATCTTCTGCTGAATCCCAGTGCACTCTTAAATATGTCAAGACTTTTTTTTTAATCTACTCTCTTTGTATGAAATCATTTTCTAAACTCATCCTATGTTTAACACTGCTCTGCAATATAAATGTGGGAGGCTCAAATTTAATGATTTGACCACATTTATATTGCAAAGCATTGCTCCAGTTGTGTAATTTCTTGTAAATGTGAGAGCAGCGATGTGACTAAACCCCTTAGTAACACCATGGCGAATTAATTGTGCAGTCAGATCATCGTATCCGGTTCTGCTGGCGATGTCTGCTTCAGCTGAAACATGAAGGGATTAGTGCTTTTAATTTTGCATCGCATTATGTATTTAACCTGAAATGCCTCCCCACCTGTAGCAGCTGAGAACTTGAAGTAGCATTGAGATGTCACTAGAATATCGAGGAATCTTCTGGCAGGAACAGTTGCTGTTACTTTCTGTTGAATGATTTGTTTTAAGTGAGGGATTTTCTTACTGGTTGTCTTCAGTTTTATACTGGCTCGCAATGGTTATAAATCCTGACACATCGGAGGATATGCAGAATTGTGCGCGTACTACCCGTGTCAGATTTGTGCTTCATGTAAAAAAAAATGCAGCAAGTAGTCTTTTTGAGAAGAGAACATCGTGCTTAAATAGCACACCTTGGTACCTGGTGCTAAGTCCTACTTGGCATTGTTTTATATGGCTGTGCTCTTCCAGCACCACTAATCCAGAATTGTTTTGTATGGAGCAAGTTCCTACAAATACACCTTTTTATGAAGGATGGGTCTTAAAGGAGGAAAGCAAGGCTGGAGTTTCTGGAGAGTTAATTCCAGAGCTTAGAGTCTAGACTGCTGAGGGCACAGCAATAACTGGAGGACTGCTTAAAATCTGAACCAGTGTGAACATGGCCAGAATTAAACTGACATGGATATCTTGGAGGCTTGGGGAAGTCATGCAGAGATTTGAGAAAAGATTTGAGAATTTTAGAATCAAGATGTTGCGGATTGGGAACCAATGTCGGGCAGTAAACAGAGGGTCAGAAGTCGGACGAATGCTAGGTTATAGTCCATCGGGTTTATTTGAAATGACAAGCTTTTGGAGTGCTGCTCCTTCAGGTAAGCCTGATGAGGGAGCAGCACTCCGAAAGCTTGTGAGTTTAAATAAACCTTTTGGATTACAACTGATGTTGCACTGGTGTCCAACACTGGCACCTCTACATCATAGTAACCGGGGTGGTGGGGGGTGCATAGGTGAATGAGACTTGCTGCAATTTAGATATCCATAACAGATTTTTGAGTGACCTCGAATTTATGGAAATTAGAAAATGGGGGACCATCCAGGATTGCAGTGGAATAGTTAGACCCCAAGGTAGGAATGAGGGTTTCAGCAGTAGAAGTTGGATGATATTACAAAGGTGAAACTGGCAGCCTTAGTGATGGCACAAATAGGAGATTGATGCCAAATTCAGAATAAAATGTGACGACACTGTTGCTAACTGATTTGGTTTGTTGTCTGACAGCTGCCAGGAAGAGGAGTAGATGTAGTAGCTAGGAAACGGAGTGTGGACTGAAAACAATGATAAGTTAGGACAGCAGCCTTTTTGCACTGAGTGTTTAGTTCTGTTGGTTTCCGCTCAGAGATGCAAGTTTGTTGGAAGTGCAAAGCTGCATACTTCCATCGGTACATGGTTTGATCGGTATGCTATTCCTAGAAAAGTACACACTAAACATAATTCTTATGGATATCAGTTGATCTATGCACAATATATATATTTTCTTAATTTTCATCTTTAAAAAGGTAAAAGGAAACACCAAACACAGCTATTTACATACAAATGTTTGCAAAATTACATGTCCCCAAAGCCTGTAAACAATCTGCAAAGGCACAAGCCAGCGGTGTGATGGAATACTCTCCAGCTGCCTGGATGGGTGCAGCTTCAACATGTTTTTGATTGACACCACGTGCACCACCTTAAGCACTCACTCCCTGCACCACCAATGCACAGTGGCAGCAGACTGTACCGTTTATAAGGTGCACTGCAGGAACCCAGCAAGGCTACCTCGACACCATCTTCCAAACCCTGACCCCTGACATCAAGAAGGAGAAGGACAACAGATACATGAGAACACCACCACTCGCAAGTTCCCCTCCAAGCTACTCACCATCCTGACTTGGAAATATATTGCCATTCCTTCACTGTCACTAGATCAAAATCCTTGAACTCTCTTTCCTAACAGCACTATGGATGTACATAGATTCCAAGGACTGCTGCACTGTTTCAAAAAGGTCACCACTACGTTCAGCAGTAATTGGGAATGGACAATAAATACTGGCCCAGTCAGCAATGAGTTTGAGTGAAAAAGCAATGGAAGCCATTTAGCTATATTCATTTATTAATTTGTTTACTTAGACAGCCCCTTGATTCAATACATTGACCCCTTGAACTCAAGAAGGTTCAGCTTCAAGGCACTTCAGTATAACATTGCTGGAAGTGACCACCCTCCAATGGATGATAACTTAACGCCCCTTCTCCTATTATGGTGGGTATAAAAGTGGCACGGTGGCTCAGTGGTTAATATTACTGTCTCACAGTGCCAGGGACCCAGGTTTGATTCCACTCTTGGGCAATTGGTTGTGCGGAGTTTGCATATTCTCCTCGTCTGCATGGGTTTCCTCCCACAGTCCAAAGATATGCAGGATAGATGGATTGGCCATGCTGAATTGCCCTGTAGTGTTCAGGGACATGCAGAGTAGGTGGGTTAGCCGGGTGGTATGCTGTTCGGAGGGTCATTGTGGACTCAATGGGCCGAATGGCTTGCTTCCCGACTGTAGGGAGTTTATTTTTTAAAAAATCCCAAGGCAGCCTTAGGGGAAAGGTAACTTTCTGTGTTTGGTTAATGTTCCATCTCAACCCAAAACAACTCATTCATCTTGTTTAGAGTTTGATGGATTGTGTTGTGCGCAATTTGTCTGCCACGTTTGTCCACGTAACATATTGAAACGTAATTAATTGACCATGAAGTAATCTTGGGTGCTCGAGAGAGTTGATAAGCCACAATATAACTTCAATGTTTTTCGCTCATTTGTTAATCCATGAAGCATCAGAGCAGCTTATTGAATTGAAAAAGCTCTGAATCGATTCGAAGGCTGTTTTTAAAGTAAAAACGTTTCAGGATGTAACCAAGCAGTGTCCTGACCAGGTTCGATGCTGTTTCCTTCTGCATTTCTCAATATGTGAAATTCATTTTGTCTTACCCTTACGAATGAGTTGTGTTGCATTGCCAAGTGATTAAATGTTCAGTGTATCCTCAGTGAACATTTGTTCTTCAAAAATCTGAAAACGAAATGGATTTGCCTTCAAAAAAACTCTTATTTTTTTTCTAAAACTCTTAGTTATTGCATTCTTAAATGATGTGAGATGATTTAATTGACGGTTTGGGATATTTCAGCTATGGGTCCAATGCATATAATACCCTGCAGATTCATCCAAAGATTTGACAACATGACATTTTGACTGGCATACATTTGTAGTCTCGAATTGCAGGATGCCCCCTCAAAGCCCATGCAGTCACAGTGTTTGTGCTATCACCACCCAGTCACACTGCAGGACCTGGCTGGTGGATTTATACTTCACTTATTTCGTGTTGTGGCCTAATGGCCCTGGAAGGGTGATGAAAACCTTTGAAATGGAAAAGCAACGTTGATCTTCCTGCTCCTCGGATGCTGCCTGACCTGCTGTGCCTTTCCAGTGTTAAGTTCTTTTACTCTTCAGATTCTTACACACTTGATGCAACAGCAACGCACCAACTTCTGTGAACAAGCAAGCAAATTTATTAAGCACAGGACAGTACAAGCTTTCTGGAGGAACCTTTAACACATACCTCGCAGAACTTACTGAGTTGTGGCAAAAGCTCTCCCTGAACAAAAGAAATAGTCTTTCCACAAAACTCTCAACATCACAGTTAGTACTGCCCATGAGACAACCCTCAGCCATCCCCCTCAGAGTCATATGCCACTCAAGATACAACACAGTGACAACCCCACCTCCAGAAACCCTGTAATGTAAATCCCTTAATGTTAAATTTGTTGCAAATTGCTTTTTGTAACTATCGGGGAGTAGTCAAATTCCAACTCGAACGTTCTTACTGATTTCAGGATGAAAATGTAAATCATCGCTGAATGGTAAGGAAAAGGCTGTGTAAAGCTCCAACATTCCACACCTGAGACAAAGACAGACCACCCTACCCCCGGGGCATTCAATTTCTTGTAGGTCAGCAGAGCAAATTAACTCTTTACTATCTCATTCCATGATAACTACCTAGATGGGGGATAAGAATCTTACAGCCAGTACTTAAGTGAGTTATTGACACAGCATACAATGATTATAACTGTAAAAATCACTAGCCCATGTAGTTGGTAGGATTCCCAGGATCCCTCCCATGTGGGGGAAAAACGTTCACCAGTAAAGTTCTTAAATTCACAGTCCTTAGCGACTACTCCACCCCCTCCAAGTCGAATAACTGGTTTCCACCCAGCATCTCCTTCAAAATAAAGTCCAACCTGAAAACAAAATTGTCTGTCCTTACACTCCACTCCACAGAGAAATCTGAATTCTTGGATAAGGGAAGTTAAATACTTCACAAACCGACGAGACCTCCGTCCGTCTGGAGGATACCAGTGCATCTGATCGTGCAGCAGCTGCCACTGCAGGTTAGGTGAATGCAGAATTTTTTTTACTGTGTCTGCTCCCACTCTGCTGTTCAATGTAACAAAGCCAGTTGGCTGCTGTGATGTTAGCTTGATCAGTGAACCTTCATATCACTTAAATGATTGAAAGACAATGTAAAGCTCACGTAGTTTAATGTCCGTAGGAATGCCACTGACAACAAAAACCACCTCTTCACTGTCGTTAACTTTACTTTTCATGCTCATGACGGGGGAGCTGATGGATCCATTGGATCAGGTTGTGGAAGGGTGGGCGGTGGTCCGAAGGCGTGCTTTACCTGGGAAGGGAGAAACTATAGAGAAGATGTTAGCTGCTGAAAGTATCTTTACATTTCCTTTCTCATTCCTTCTTTGTCAAGGTGGTTATCAGTATGAAGACAGTCGCACATTTAACTACACTAAATTGTGTCTGCCTATTTCAACATTCTTTGGATTCTTGAAGTCTGTTACTCTGTTCAATATCTATGACATTATCAAGTTTTATATAATCCAAAAACTTCTAAATTGTACTGCCTAAACAATTCAGTCAATTATAAACAACAATCAATGGTCCTAAAATCAAACCCTTGGGTACCTCAGTCAGATTATTCAAACTTTAACAAATTAATTCTTGGCAGAAAGCTATCAGGAAAAATATTTCAAAAGTCTGGAACAGCAAGAAAACAACAAAACGTGCTTTAGCAATTGAAGAGGCAGTTTTAGTTCAGATTTAAATCCCAAATATTTGTGGGAAACTAATGCAGAATATGTTAAGATATGTTCTCCAAATGAAACCTCCCAAATAAAACTGTCGGAATTGCAGTGGGAACTTTTGGTAGAGATCAACATTCTTTGAATTTGCAATATGAAGAGGGCCAATGAAATTTTACCAATAATGAACAGAACTGAAACAGCTCAGCCTCCAGTTCTAATATTCTCTAAAATCTTAACAAAACATCAAACCCAAAATGCACACTTCTTTGTCTGAACACTCTGCATTAAAAACACAGCAGCAGCAAAGATATTTTCATACAATACTCTCATTTGGCCACAGCATGACCACTGACCCAAATGTGTTTTCTTTTGAAACAGGCATGTAGAATTTCAAATAACTCAGGGGCTCAAGGCACTCAATCAATTTGTTTTAAGGTTGCAAGCTTAATAAATTTGAAAAGGACATAATGCTGAACAATTTCAATGTGAAAACAAAATCTACACCATTACATAGCCCACAAAACACATTGAATTGAGATCCTGATTCAAACAAGGCAAAGCAGTTACTTAAAAGGATTTTCTGAACCAGTATTTTAACAAACCAACATTTTTAAACATTAAGCACACACAGCATGGTACAATTTACATTGAAACTGTCTTTTCTGACCCAAGTATTAGTACAGTCTTAATTTCAGTGTTTTCTTACCTTGTGGGCCAGTCTGTCTCAAGATACCAATGTTCCAAGCGGTCGCTGACACCATCCGATCATAACTATTTGTTTGGATCCTGCCCACTATGCCAATATCGTCGTCCCATTCCCCCCTTTCCTCTCCTTTTTCACCTTATCAAACTGACCTTACATCCTGAATGCTTCCAATATTGTTAACTGGTTCTACATAATGGCTGCTTTTCCACCTTCTGGATTAGTGGTGCTGGAAGAGCACAGCAGTTCAATCAGCATCCGAGGAGCAGTAAAATCGATGTTTCGGGCAAAAGCCCTTCATCAGGAATACAGGCAGAGAGCCTGAAGGGTGGAGAGATAAGTGAGAGGAGGGTGGGGGTGGGGAGAAAGTAGCATAGAGTACAGTAGGTGAGTAGGGGAGGGGATGAAGGTGATAGATCAGGGGGGAGGGTCGAGTGGGTAGGTGGAAAAGAAGATAGGCAGGTAGGACAAGTCATGGGGACAGTGCTGAGCTGGAAGTTTGGAACTGGGGTGAGGTGGGGGAAGGGGAAATGAGGAAACTGTTGAAGCCCACATTGATGCCCTGGGGTTGAAGTGTTCCGAGGCAGAAGATGAAGCATTCTCCAATTAACTTCCATGAGATTGCCTCAGAACACTTCAACCCCAGGGCATCAGTGTGGACTTCAATAGTTTCCTCATTTCCACTTCCCCCACCTCACCCCAGTTCTAAACTTCCAGTTCAGCACTGTCCCCATGACTTGTCCTACCTGCCTATCATCTTTTCCATCTATCCACTCCACCCTCTTCCCCCCTGACCTATCACCTTCATCCCCTCCCCAACTCACCTATTATAGTCTGCTTCTTTCTCCCCACCCCCACCCTCCTCTCACTTATCTCTCCACCCTTCAGACTCTCTGCCAGTATTCTTGATGAAGGGCTTTTGCCTGAAACGTCGATTTTACTGCCCTTAGGATGCTGCCTGAACTGCTGCGCTCTTCCAGCACCACTAATCCAGAATCTGGTTTCCAGAATCTGCAGTCATTGTTTTTACCTAGTTGCTTTTCCATCTTGTTAGCCCGTTAACCTTGCCTCCAGTGTCCCACTGTTCACTACATTTTTATCTGATCTGAGTCATGCTCAGCTGAACCTCTTGTTTCACAAAACTCAGAACTTAACTCTTTCCCTGCCTGCTTATACCCTATGCACATTCTCACCTGCACCATACTCTCGACTCTGGTCTCCAGCATTTGTAGTCCTCACCTCCCCTCCCAGTTTTGTAGTGACACAAATTTGAAACCCAATCTCTGCGACAAATCCATCACTGTGTTTCTGAATAGCCTGCTTTAGTCTTCAGCAGCTGTCAGGGAGAATTATAGAGTTGATAACTAGGTTCAAGAGTGGGTATAGAGACAATGACTTGAGTTTTCCCAATAGTTAATTGGAGAAAATTACACTCATTTAGCACAGTATCAGATGAACAGTATGATTAGCCAACAGGGGGAGTCATGTTGCAGCTCATCTGCTGTTGAAACTTTCATACCTGATTTTGTAGCCTCTAGACATGACCGTTTTGAAACATTCCAGGTTAGCTTCCCAACATCTGTTAATGTGAGGTCACTGAACTCTCTGCTGCCCATGATCTAACCTTTATGAAGTCCTGTTCAGTCCAATCCCATTTTAGTTCCTGGTTAAGCAATGCCTTGTTTAAATTCTCACCCTTCCTCCCATTCAGATTTCCTTTGATCCATCATCTCCCTGTGATCTGTGGCCTTGTAACTCAGCTGCTGCTACTTCAATTCTCTGCCCAAAGGCAATCCTTAATTTTTGTTTTTTTGCTGAACCAAGACTATTTTGTTTCACTGGGTGGGGCAAGGAAATAGGCCCTGAGCCTACCTCAGCCACAAAAAGGGATTGAAATCTGTCAGTTAGAACTAATCTGATCCACACACACTCACTGTATAACCAACAGAACTGACTGGCTCCACCCCTCAATTATCCACACTCCAACATTTCCTCCCTCACTTGTATCCTCAACTTTAAGCCATCTCCTTGAATTGGCCAGGCAATCAGCTGCAGAATCACCAAACTCTGAAATTTTGTCACTAAGTCTCTCAGCGTCTCAACTTTGCCTTTCCTCCTTTTCAATTTGCTCCTCAGAACCTGCCTGTTCAGACCAAATATTTGGATTTTATTTGCTAACTCTCATTTTCAACTGTGAAAGATGTTGTAGTAAACTGTATGTTTTTGAAGCAATTTTACCACTTTTTTTGGAAGACAGACAGGCCTCATTTCAGTTGTAGCAATAGCTTTGATCGTGTTGGCCATGACCCATTCCACTATATGCATAGGCTACAATATAATCTTGTATGTGTGTTTATAACCTTCTGATTTTGGGTCAGTGCAGAACTATTAGTATGGCTAGATGCTAAGAGTTCACATTGCTGTTAGAGAGTTCCTAGTGTCAAATGAAGGGTATCACTTAGCTGGACAGCTGGTTTGTGATGCAGAGTTGTGACAACAGCTCAGTTTCTGTATGGCTGAGGTTACCATTGAAGAACACTCCTTCGCAAACTCTCCCCTCACCTGAGGTATGATGACCTTCTGGTAGAAACCACCACCAGCTGTGTGTCTCTCTCTCGTGCTTGCTCGCTCGCTCGCTCGCTCTCTCTCTCTCTCTCTCTCTCTCTCTCTCTCTCTCTCTCTCTCTCTCTCTCTCTCTCTATATTTGACAGAGCAGCCCTAACTATGGCGACTTTACCATTTATTGGTGTGAAATAAGAACCTGTAGTATTTGACATCAGTTTTACATCTTTGTATTGGTGGTGTTTGGTAAATGCATTACCACCACATGTGAAATAGAAGTAGTTTACTGTTAAAGACTATGAAGCTGAGAGTGATGTTTGGTTAAACCTGTCGATCTGGCTCTTTTTCAAAAAAAATATATAGTTGGCACAATTTGGAGCGGGAAAATGAGAAAGATAAACAGTGATTGGGGCGAGATCCCAAAGTTGTTCAGTCCTTTATGTTGCTTTCTCTAATGTTTACAGAGGCAGCAGCAGTGAACTTGTATGGTGAGATTTGTACAAGTGGTACATTGGCAGCTCACTCAGTTTGATCTCAAGGTGTTGTGCACTGTCTCACTGTGATGGGAGAAGATACCAGAGCAAGCAGATGGAGATATGGTATCCAACGTTGGTGTCAAGGTTTGACATCCGGTTCAAAAGATACTAACATGAGCATTTTAAGGTCCTTGGGGAAACCATCTAAACTCAAAGAAAGCCACGCCCTTATACTATGGTTTCACTGTTCGACTTAATCTATTTTATAAGCAATTCATAAACATGTCAACTTTTATGGGAAACATAAATTTTCAGATGTTTTTAAGGAGCTGATCAAAAAGGGAACTGATCATAAAATGCCGTTTCAAACTAATCAAAAGAGAAATCATAAAGTAAGATGATTTGTGGGAGGCACCGTGGCTCAGTGGTTAGCACTGCTGCCTCACCAGGGTTTGACTCCAGCCTCAGGATGACTGCCTGGAGTTTGCACAGTCTCCCCGTGTTTGTACGGTTGTCCTTCTGGTGCTGTCAATGTCCAAAGATGTGCAGGTTAGGTGAATTGGCCATGTTAAATTGCTCTGTGGTGTCCAGGGACGTGCAGGCTACATCGATTAGCCATTGTAAATGTGGGGATGGGAGTGGGGGGAGGGAGGGTGTCTGGGTTGGATGCTGTTTGGAGAGTTGGTAGAGACTCAATGGACTGAACGGTCTTTCTACACTGTAGGGATTCTATACTGTGAAAACAAAATTCCATTTTTTGTGGCAGTTACTGGTTGGAAGGGGTTCAGGGTATATCTGCAGCTGCCTAGCTCATACTGTTTTGTGTTTTTGAAGCATCTTTGTAAGCAGTGCAATTGGCATTGTGGAAACAAGTTGTTTAGCCCAGCCTGCTGTGTTGGTATTTATCTTGTGAACATGCCTTTAATGTTCCCTTGGATTTGGCTATGGATTGACTCACAAGTTCTAACCTGCACTTGGAGTTCTTCCCCAGCTGCTGAAGCCAAAATTTGTCATGTGATTTTGTAAAGGTAATGTTCTCGAGCACTTTACATCACAGAGCGAGTGAGAGGCAGAAGTCAAGTCAATACTCACCATCTTGATTCTATTTGCCCCAAACAACAAATAGTTACCTTTTGGAAAACTCAAAAATGACTCTTATCATCACTGGTTCCAAGATAAACATACTTTTTCTGACTGTAATGGCCTTACATATAAACATGTTGCATACAATTGCCATCAACTATCTTGGAGGAGGCAATGGCCTACAGGGATTATCACTGGACTGTTAATCCAGACACCTGGATTTGAATCTTGCCATGGCAGATGGTGGAATTTGAATTCAAGAAAAGTCTGGAATTCAATTATGTAACTATGAAGCCATTGTCGATTTGTCATTTTAAAAAACCCATCTGGTTTACTGATGTCCTTCAAGGAAGGAAACTGCCATCCTTATCTGGTCTGGCCTACATGTGACTCCAGACCATAGCAATGTGGTTGACTTATAACTACACTCTGGGCAATTAGGGATGGGCAATAAATACTGACCCAGCCAGTAATGTCCTCATCCCATGAATGAATGAGAAAATAATACCAATGTCTTTAAGTTACTGAGCATGAGAGAATGAATGCAAGATAATATTTCAATCTTTGTGCAAAGCTGTCTTTTCAACCCTATAAATTGTTCCTGTATCCCTCACTCTTCCCCTCCCAGTCTCCAAGATTTGGTTCTCACCCTTAAGTCACGATAACTTGTCAGCCCTCATTCCTCTCGGATTTGGCTGATAACTTTCAATTAAACCCATGCTTGGCCCTTCCAGTGAACTTGAAAGATCCAGGAGATCGGTTGATCATTCCTGACCCCCTTCAGACAAGGTCATTGTGATTTAGCTGGAACATGTGCGGTCCCCAACTCGGCTTGGTTAACGTGGTGTTGACTGTAGTCCTGAGTCAAGCTGACAGATTTTAACACTGCTCCAACTGCAGCGTAGGTGCTTCAACTCCTCACCTTTTCAGTATCAGTTCAGAGTGAACGTATTACAAACATATCAGGTACTTTCCTTTTGATTAAGATATTTGGGAACTAATCCAGTCTGTTCTTTTACACCCAATTCAGCCGGTATGCTCAGTTAAACACAGTAGTCCTTTTCCATGGAAAGCAGTCCAGACAACATGATCAATTCACAATAGTTGGAAATGTCTCTCCTGCCAGGCCCCAGTGTTGCTGTAAGAAGTGACCAGTCTCTTGACTGTACCAGGCAATGAACTCTAATGGCAGGTAGTGTCCATGATAGCAGTGAGATGATGTTGAATTCCTCAATTGGAGTCGCTGTCTGAATTTAACTTCCTCGAACTGCAGTTAAGGGTTGGTTTTTTGCAGGCCTGTGTCTTGAATTTTGAGGTTTTTTCATATTTCATGAAGACCACTTGGAGTGAATTCCAATCCTGCATCCGCATCAGAATTTCTCCCTTGTTTGTGACTTAGACTGGAAGGAAGGCTGAAAACAATAAAAACTATCTTGTATGAAACATGCTTTACGGCTGCATTACTCAGCTCCCGTGGATACAATCTTCTACCATTTCAGTACAGCATGAATTGCAGACATTGTATAACTGCATTCCAAGCCGAAATAAGTCTTGGCAACCTACTACTGAAGCCTTTCTTCATTTGATTATTTGGTAATTTGTACCTCTGTACTGGACAGTCATGAAGACAATCTCCATTTCAGCAGACAACAAAAACTGATGAATATTCAGAAGGCCCCAGGTTTATGGTGCACAGCAACGGTGTTCTCCTAGGAGTGAATTATGGCAATTGTAATTTGGGTATTTTTGTCTAATTATACAAAGAAACATTTTGTATTTTAAAAATATTGTGAAGGAAATCTTCCAATCCAGAAATATTGCTCTCTGATAGTGGAGAGCCGAATGCACTTAACACAAAGAGAGTAATTTGCAAACGCCTTACCAAAGTTACATATTTTCTGGATTAGTTTGCCTAGCAAAATAGCTGTGATATTTTAAGTCAGTAATGAATTAGGTCAAGGTTTTAATTCTTTGCTTAAGATTAATAACATCCAGAATAAAGCACCCACTTGATTGGTATCACATCCACTCTCTCCGCCACTGGCATTAAGTAGCAGCAGTCTGTACTACTTACAGGATGCAGTGCAGAAATTCACCAAAAGATCGCCGAAGGGCCTGTTTCCACACTGTAAGTAATCTAATCTAATCTAATCCTTAGACAGCACCTTCCAAATCCATGACTACTTCTATCTAGAAGGACAAGGGCAGCAGATATGTGATAACACTAAGTTCCCAGTGCAACCAACGGACCATTCTGATATGGCAATATATTGCTGTTCCTTCAATATTGTGGGATCAAAATCCCTGTACTGTTTCACCCTCCCAACGACATTGTGGTTTGATCCCCGTCATGTGGAGTGCAGCGATTGAAGACAGCAGCTCACTGCCAGTCCCTTGGTGAAGGTGGCAATAAATACAGTCCCAGCCAGTGATGATCGCATCCCATGAAAGAATTAAACAAAATTTGTTTATTTTCTTTTTTGTCAGTTCTACTTTCACAAGTCTGGTTGAATGGGATGCTTTGAGGTTTTGGAAGAACATGGTATACATTTGGAGGAGGGTTGCTTGGTTCTTAGGTACCCAACCTTAAAACTATTGTGTTGTGTTGGCAGCCAGAATGATTAGGAACAATGCTGTGCGTCGTGTATTACATTATTAGGTGTTGATTGTTTCTTTTATGTTTGAAGACTTTATAAAATTTGTCCATCAGTTGGGTCTAGTGACTGAAGACATTGCCATGAGAAAATAAGAAGTGTGAGAGGACACTTACCAATCACAGAAATGTCTCCAATTTTGCATGGTATTTTATTTAAAATGGCAATCTTTTTTAATGTCCTGAAGGTTTGATGGACTGCTTAAAATGTTTCTTGTTCTTCTAAAAAGGAAAAGAGGTTTACATGTGTGTGGCACTTTTTAAATGTGACAGTAAAGGACATTCTGTTTGATAATGTCTCCACTGATGAATTACTTTTGTAATGTGGCTAGTCAGTGTTGTTGGAGCTTTTGAGTAAGTTGTTCCTTGGCATGGTTTTAATTTCTTACCGAATTTGTCATTTGGTCCTTGTCTTCAATTTAGAATATGGAATCTGCACACACCACCATCCTTTCTGCTTCTTTATCGAGTGTTGCCTTCTGTCAATTAGCCTGGTATGCCCTGGGAAGCTCTAATGAAACAACAGTGTAGCAGTAACAGGGCTGGGAATGCAGAATGCACTGGCACGTGGCTGGGTGGAATTTTAATTTCCGTTAAATAAAATCTGGAGTGGAAAGCTAGCCTCAGAGATAGCCTCATTCCTGATGAAGAGCTAATGTTCGAAAAGTCAATTCTCCTGCTCCTCGGATGCTGCTTGACGTGCTGTGCTTTCTTTGACTCTGATCTCCAGCATCTGCAGACCTCCCTTTCTCCTCAGCAATAGCCACCACTGGTATTGTTTTTTTTAAAAGCCAATCTATTCACTGAAGTCCTTTTTTTAGGAAAGAAAACCTGCAATCTGCTATGGGTCTGGTGTACATGTGATTCCAGATCTAGGTCAATGTGATGGCCTTCAGTTAGAGGCAATTGGGATAGGCCTCAGATGTAATTTTGTCAAAGATGCCATGACTCATCAAAATTGGTTTTCAAAATTCCATTTTTAAGAACTTATTTGTCCAAAATCCTATGTACACAATTTGGTATATTTAGAATCATTGAGTCGCACAGCACAGAAGCAGACCTTTCGGTCCAACTCATACATGCTGACCACATACCCTAAACTAATTTAGTCCCATTTGGCCTACACTTCTGTAAACCCTTCCTATTTAGATACCCATCCAGATGCCTTTTAAATCATGTGATTATACCAGCCTTAGTTAGGTTCTTTTCCTGAAGTTTCACACTCGAGATGCGATTCACGCACACCAACTTCTGCAAACAGTGTTTACTAAAGCTTGTACAAACGAGATGACCCCCTTTGATACAAAGTTGGGGCAGAAGAGAGATCCCGAACAAAGAAAATACATCCCCTTTATACAGGTCAGTTGGCAATGCCTACAGATACTCTGGCCACTTCCTCCCCCCGCCTCCAAAAACAACAGGTACAATGTTAGGATGAGAACATTCTTGGAGATAATGTAAATGCTAATGACCAAATCCTGGGGAATTGTTATGCAGATGATTTTCTGACTCAGTGATTCCCCAAGACAACTCAGGCGTGATGTGTCCTAGCTTCGGGCTGGCCCTGCCAATAAGTTCTGGCTCCGTTTCTTCCTCTGACAGTGGAGGTGTGATAAGCCTCCACATCGGGGATGATCATGCAAGTGAACCTGATTGGCTGGCTGGAGTTGGCTATGAAAGTATGGAAGAGACTAAATGATGGTTTAACTTAATAAGGGGGTAGTAGCAAATAACTGTCAAAATGGAGTGGAGGGGTCATTCGTCTGTCATCTCCACTCACTTCCAAAATGTTCAGTCAGTGCAGTTTAACCCTTTTAATGTCCAGAGAATGTGCAAACTCAGGCAACTGACTGTGTGGAGTTTGCACATTCTCCCTGTGTCTGCGTGGGTTTCCTCCGGGTGCTCCGGTTTCTTCCCACAGTCCAAAAGATGTGCAGGTCAGGCGAATTGGCCATGTTAAATTGCCTGTAGTATTAGGTAAAAAGGGGTAGATGTAGGGGTATGGGTGGTTGCGCTTCGGCGGGTTGGTGTGAACTTGTTGGGCCGAAGGGCCTGTTTCCACACTGGAAGTAATCTAATCTGTTCTCATTTAACCTTTTAACATTACACCTCCACCACTCCATCTGGCAGCTCATTCCATACACACACCAACCTCTGTGTGAAAAAGTTGGCCCTTAGGCCCCTTTTAAATCTCTCCCCTCTCACCTTAGACCTATGCCCTCTGGTTTTGGAAAAATATCTTGGCTATTCACCCCATCCATACCCCTCATAGTTTTGTTTTTTATGAAATTTAAATGGTGTTGAGAAAATACTATGCACATAATAGCATTTGGGGTTGTTAGGCAAATATTTCTATCAGCAGTGACCATTTAAATGTTAAGAAGTCTGATATCTTCAAGTGCTTGGAGCCTGGTTTCATGTTTGCTAAGCAAAGTGATTTGTAAAAGTTCAGTGATTGATTCAGTGTTGGACTTCTTTTTGGGAAAAGGGTTCAATAATCTGTCCAGAAATACAAGAAAACTGACAACACTGAAATCTGACAACACCAGTGCCAATCACAGGAACAAGTTCCCAGTAGGCATAGATTCAGAGCATTAAAAAGAAAGAGTTGAACCTGTGCGTTTAACAGAATGTTGCTGGAGATGGCAGAAGATAATCCTCTGAATACAGAGACTGGTAGCATGAAAAGTGTGAACAAAGGGAATAGCACTGTTGTTCTAGGAAGGAAAATTAAGGGTTGAGAGCCAAAGAGTAGGATGTGGGTCAGACGGGTGAGGGCCTTGTCAGCTGCTTTTGTGTTTTTTTTGGTGGGGAGATTGTGAGGAGGAAGCTGGATTGAGGCAGGTCATTTTTCTTCAGCAAGTGTCAATGCTGCCAAATGCCTCCTTATCTTTGAGTCAATTTGTCTACATCCCAATAGCAAGTCCAATGTTGCATCCTCTACCATTTCTGCTCCCTCCAACTTTCCCATCATCTCTAATGTCAGTGTTCCACAAAGATTGTTCTCTCTGCAACACCCTGGTCCACTCCTCTCAGTCTTAACATCCTCACTCCCCACCATGGTACCTTTCCAAGAAATCGCAGAAAGTGCTACACTCGTTCATTCACCTCCTTCCTCTTCACTGTCCACGTGTCATACCGTTTCCCCACTCAGTCAAAGCAAAACGCTCAGAGACACAGTATAGTTTTACCTCCTTTGTCTTTATTCCAGACCCTGGAGGGAGAGAGAACAATTGCCCATCTGCACAGAGACATGAGTTCTCTGTCTTCTCTGGAAGAGCAGTTTCTTAATGAATTATACAGTCATTTTACAGGGAGTAGCATCCAGATAAAGCAACATAGGTATTGATTGGGTGACCGTTACAAGATTAAGCCATCTGGTGTTACACAATGAATAATGAACTGGCTTCACATAATAAATACTTTTCACCTTGTTAAACTGACCTTACATACTGAATGCTTCCAATATTGATAAATGGCTCTACATAGTGAATGCTTTTCCACCTTGTTAACCATGGGTCATCCTTGCCTCCAGCACCTGCAAGTTTTTATATGATCTGAGTCATGCTCTTGTTTCACAAAACTCAGAATGTCACTCTTTCCCTGCCTGCTTATACCTATACTCATTCTCACGTGGCTCCAAAATACCTGCCAGTGTTTTGCTTGTACTGCTTTCATTCTAGGCTGCTTTTGCAGCTCATAACAGTTTCCTTCATATTGGGAAGGCCATGTCAAATCGGGTTTTTCCTCTTCTGTCTTCTCGAACTTTCGGCCTCAGATAGTCACACCCCGAAACGATGTTGGTGGCCCAGAGTGGCGATAGCAGTGACCAGTGTGCCTGATGTGGGAGCAGTGTAGCAGCTTGGTGTCTCCATCTTCCCCTCCCCCCCCCGAAGATGTCAGCCAGTGGTCAGACCACGTGGAGGGCCCACCCCTGCACTGGTCAGCCCTTGGGCAAAGACAGTGATGTTTGTATTTTTAACTTTGCTTCTTGTTTTCTGTCATATGGTTATACTGTGTGTAGCTGTACTGTGTGTGTAGCTACACTGTAACTGCTTTCTCTGTTCTGTAGCTGAAGATTGTACTTGAGGCCCCTTTGTATCTAAGATGGTGCCATGTGTTAGTGACATAGTTAAACTGTAACTGAAGAAACTCCTACCTTGGTGCTTTTGTGTCTAAGATGGCACCGTAAGTGGTGACTTATAAACTTTTCATTCTACTCACCTGAGTATATGTGACCTTCTGTTCTATTCTGTTTTCCAAAGCAAAGTAGCCTGCTTCACTTACATCCTGTTCATCGACTTTAGCAATTCTCCCTTTCACTACCGACACCCTGTAGTCGCTCTGTGTGCCATTTACTGCAGAAACTCACGAAAGCTTAGGCAGCATCTTCCAAACCTGCAAACTCTACCACCAAAGAGGTCAATGCTTGTGAGATGATGGGGCCACTTTGTCACCACACAGACACAGGGTGAAACAGACACCGACAATTCCCCCACCCCCTGCAAGGATCCTAACCTGGAACTCTGTTGGTTGGGCAAACTCCTGGAACTTCCTTCCCTTCAGCACTAGCTATCCTCACACCTCGAGGACTGCACTGGCTCAAGCAGGAAGGTGCCACCTTCCCAAGGGCAACAAATGCTGACCCAACCAGTGAAATACCTCCAGACCAGTGCTGCTTGCAACATTGTCTTATTAACCTCATATTGTTGTGCTGCAAATGATACAGAAAAGATTTACTGGAATGATAGAGGAGCAGAGAGATTTATATTTATCAGGAAAGATTAAATAGTTTAGATATTTATTTCTGGAAAAGAGAAGGTTGATGGGCGACCTTGATATCAACATTTTAAAAAAGATAATGAAAAGGTTTATGGGTAAATATAGAGAAGTTGAGAAGAAGGGGACATAACTGAGTTGATCAGAATTAATCCAATAGGGTGTCCTAGAAATGCCTTAAATTTCAGAATGTTAAGACTCATGTGACCCTCTAGAGTAATTAAGGTGACTAGCATTGATGTTTCTGAGAGAAATCCAAATGAACAAGACAGGAAAGTGAGTAGACGAGCCTATGTTGATGGCATTGTAGTGAGAAGGTGGTAGGCGATTATTTCCTGCTGATTAAATATTATATAAAGTATAATAACCTTTCACATGGATATGTTTTACTGCTGACATGGTACCTCTCTTGATGAGAGGACAGGCTTGGACATTATCCCAGTTTGGAGTGTGAGAGATATTCTGATTGTTCCCGTTTTAATCACTGGGAATGGGACAGGCTAGTTTCTGTCATACACTCACCACACTGGAAGCAGTGTCTCATAGAGTTGGCTCCGTGCATCATTCACGTTTGAAACTTCGAATCATTGAGTTTTTACAGCATGGAAAGATGTCCTTTGGCCCATTGTGTCCATCCCAGTCAACAAGCATCCACCTATTTAATCCCATTTTCCTGCATTTGGCTCATAGTGTTGTATGTTATGGCATTTCAATAGCCATTGAAATAGTTATAGAGGCATAGAGATGTACAGCATGGAAACAGACTCTTCTTAGATATCTTGAGGGTATCTGCCTTAAACACTCTTGGGCAGTGAGTTTGAGATGCCTACAACCCTCTGGGTAAAAAACATTTTCCTGAAATTCCCTTTCTGCTGCTTGTCTTTACAACTGTGCCCCCATTATTGACCTCTCTCTCTGGATTGCCTTTCTCCCCATCTACCCCTGTCAGTGTCCCTCAGAATTTCTAATGGCATGTTGGAAACATGGCAGAGCTCTCCCTTTTGGGCTAGTTATCCCAGAACACCAGGTGTTATCCTTTCCGACTGGACCAAAATCCTGGTCAGAAATAGCTGGTCTTGACCAGGCCAGCAATTTGCATGTTACCCTTAGTACCTATTGTGTAATGAAGAGAAGAAATCTCACTGGCTTCTTGAAACTGATTATTATTCAAAGATGTGTGTTGATGGCGTTGGTGGGGAAATTAGTGATGGCTTGTGTAATTGGCTGGCTGCTACTCTCTATTTAAATCTGTTTTGGGAAGGTTGGCAAAAGTATGTGAATCGTTCCTTTGTGATATTCTCATTCTTCTTATGTCGTTAAAGAATTTTAGGAGTCTGCTGAGGTAAAGAAAGCATTAACGTTTTATTTAAGAAGCATGTCTGTTGTGGCTTCATCTTGTCACAAGGCTGCAAGAGAGGACATGATAAATGTTGTCTTTCGAGTGTATCACATCATCAAACGTCATTCTTCACTTTTCTACCAACTACTATTGCGATTCTGATACCACCATTACTATCATTATATGGTTGCTGTTATGATTAGACTACTGTTCTAATTACATCCTCCATTGCAAAAGCTGGGTAGGAAAAGTTGACACCAACTTAGGGTAATATTATTTTCTTCATTTCCACCTGTATTTGTAATTCAAATTTCCTTATCACTGAAGACGCTGGAGAAATATTGAGGGAAACAAATCTGTTAAATACCTCTGGCTCTGATTTAATTGAGCTGAGGTAAGTGTTTGAGTAGTGTGCTAACTGACAGCTGGTCATATGGAGAGGTCTGGAAAGTTGCCAGCTGTGTGTGCTGGCGGGAGTTCATGGATTAAAATGTTGTAGCTTCATGTGGAGCAAAATGTTTCCCTTTAGTGTGGCAGATTTCCCAGTTCTTTTTAAATCTACCACCTTCCAGTCCTTACTTTGTCTGTGCCTTGTCACTGGGGCTTCAGTGAAATGTACTGCTTGGTAAAATTTGCTCTACTTCTGTCAATTTAAAATTGGTTGAACCACCCTAGCCATCGTAGATGGATACATTATCCATTCAAACTTGTCAACCTGCGCTCTGCGTTTTGAGTGCTCACAGAACTAGTTGCAGGTCTGTCAGTGGTGTTGCTGGAAGCAATTAAAGTAATAAATTAACTGAACTACTTGATCTTAATTGGTTGGGGAGATCCATAATTGGTTGAAGTATGACTTCCCGACTACTTCTAAAAGGTTGGGAGGGGGAGCAGCCAATCCCTAAAGCACTCTCAAGGGCAATATCTTGACCCATTAAGAGTCAACTTGTCTGCTTTGAATTTAAAAAATAACTTAGCAGTTAGCCACTCAAATGGAGCAAAATACTATGAATTTTGGTGATCTGAAATAAAACTACTGGAGGTTTGGCAGGTTTGAGTCCGATTTGATTCAGAATGACTTCTTCAGAATCATCATATCAGACTCCACCCAACAAATAGTTAGAGAGTGGAATACACTGCCTGAAACTCTGATGGTGGCTGATTCAATTAAGATGCTAAAAAGATGATTTTTTTGTTTGATTGCAGTGATTACAGGGCTATGGGGAAAGGCAGGAGATTTGCATTAGATAATGGAATCAGTGCCAGCCCATAAGGCAGAATGGTGTCCTCTGCACTGTAATAATTCTGAGACTGCCCACAGGGCAGTAAAGAGAGAGCTGCTTTACTGTGGGTCTGGAGTCACATGTAGGCTAGACCAGGTAGGGTGACAGAGTTCCTTCACTAAAGTGATCTGTGAACCACAAGACTTCTACAACAATTGACGGTTACGTGGTTGAAAATGTGTTGCTGGAAAAGCGCAGCAGGTCAGGCAGCATCCAAGGAACAGGAGAATCGACGTTTCGGGCATAAGCCCTTCTTCAGGAATGAGGAAAGTGTGTCCAGCAGGCTAAGAAAAAAGGTAGAGGAGGAGGGACTTGGGGGAGGGGCATTGGAAATGCGATAGGTGGAAGGAGGTCAAGGTGAGGTGATAGGCCGGAGTGGGGTGGGGGCGGAGAGGTCAGGAAGAAGATTGCAGGTTAGGAAGGCGGTGCTGAGTTCGAGGGATTTGACTGAGACAAGGTGGGGGGAGGGGAAATGAGGAAACTGGAGAAATCTGAGTTCATCCCTTGTGGTTAGAGGGTTCCTAGGCGGAAGATGAGGCGCTCTTCCTCTAACCGTCATGTTGCTATGGTCTGGCGATGGAGGAGTCCAAGGACCTGCATGTCCTTGGTGGAGTGGGAGGGGGAGTTGAAGTGTTGAGCTACGGGGTGGTTGGGTTGGTTGGTCCGGGTGTCCCAGAGGTGTTCTCTGAAACGTTCCGCAAGTAGGCAGCCTGTCTCCCCAATATAGAGGAGGCCACATCGGGTGCAGTGGATGCAATAGATGATGTGTGTGGAGGTGCAGGTGAATTTGTGGCGGATATGGAAGTATCCCTTGGGGCCTTGGAGGGAAGTAAGGGAGGAGGTGTGGGCGCAAGTTTTGCATTTCTTGCGTTTGCAGGGGAAGGTGCCGGGAGTGGAGGTTGGGTTGGTGGGGGGTGTGGACCTGACGAGGGAGTCACGGAGGGAGTGGTCTTTTCGGAACGCTGATAGGGGAGGGAAGGGAAATATATCCCTGGTGGTGGGGTCCGTTTGGAGGTGGCGGAAATGACGGCGGATGATACGCTGTACATGGAGGTTGGTGGGGTGGTAGGTGAGGACCGTGTCCTGGTGGCGGTTGGAGGGGCGGGGCTCAAGGACGGAGCAGCGGGAAGTGGAGGAGTTGCGGTGGAGGGCATCGCCTATCACGTCTGGGGGGAAATTGCGGTCCTTGAAGAAGGAGGCCATCTGGATTGTACGGTTTTGGAACTGGTCCTCCTGGGAGCAGATGTGGCGGAGACGAAGGAATTGGGAATATGGGATGGCGATTTTACAGGGGGCAGGGTGGGAGGAGGTGTAGTCTAGGTAGCTGTGGGAGTCGGTCGGTTTATAGTAAATGTCCGTGTTGATTCGGTCGCCCGAGATAGAAATGGAAAGGTCTAGGAAGGGGAAGGAGGAGTCTGAGACGGTCCAGGTGAATTTGAGGTCTGGGTGGAAGGTGTTGGTAAAGTGGATGAACTGTTCAACCTCCTCGTGGGAGTATGAGGCAGCGCCGATACAGTCATCAATGTAGCGGAGGAAAAGGTGGGGGGTGGTGCCAGTGTAGCTGCGGAAGATGGACTGTTCCACATATCCGATGAAGAGGCAGGCATAGCTGGGGCCCATGTGGGTGCCCATGGCTACTCCTTTGGTTTGGAGGAAGTGGGAGGATTGGAAAGAGAAGTTGTTCAGGGTGAGGACCAGTTTAGTCAGTCGAAGGAGGGTGTCAGTGGAAGAGTAGATTAGATTAGATTACTTACAGTGTGGAAACAGGCCCTTCGGCCCAACAAGTCCACACCGCCCCGCTGAAGCGCAACCCACCCATACCCCTAACCTAACACTACGGGCAATTTAGCATGGCCAATTCACCTGACCTGCACATCTTTGGAATGTGGGAGGAAACCGGAGCACCCGGAGGAAACCCATGCAGACACGGGGAGAATGTGCAAACTCCACACAGAGAGTCGCCTGAGTACTGGTTGGATCGGTGGGAAAGGAAGAAGCGGAGGGCTTTGAGTCCTTCGTGATGGGGGATGGAGGTGTACAGGGACTGGATGTCCATGGTGAAGGTAAGGCGTTGGGGACCGGGGAAGCGAAAATCATGGAGGAGGTGGAGGGCGTGGGTGGTGTCCCGAACGTAGGTGGGGAGTTCTTGGACTAAGGGGGACAGGACCGTGTCGAGGTATGCAGAGATGAGTTCGGTGGGGCAGGAGCAGGCTGAGACAATGGGTCGGCCGGGGTTTGTGGATTTTGGGCAGGAGGTAGAAACAGGCGGTGCGGGGTTGTGGGACTATGAGGTTGGAGGCGGTGGGTGGGAGATCCCCTGAGGTGATGAGGTTATGGATGGTCTGGGAGATGATGGTTTGGTGGTGGGAGGTGGGGTCATGGTCAAGGGGGCAGTTGGAGGAGGTGTCCGTGAGCTGGCGTTTAGCCTCAGCAGTGTAAAGGTCTTACATGGTCACCATTTGGCTAACATAGCACTGAATTCATATTTCTCCGTCTGTATAGTAATTCAAGCCTGTGTTCCCCACTGCCTCCTGCCTACCTCTCTGTCCTCCTTCTGGATCTACTGTACACAGGAGAGGAAACGTTCTCCGTGTCCAACATTCAAAACTTGTAAAGAGCTGCATATTGCGACATCAAATCTCTGGCAGCTCATTTCATCTACTCACTGCTCTCTGTGTGAAAGGTTGCACTTCAATCCCTTTCATATCTTTTCCCCTCTCACCTTAAACCAATGCCCTCTAGTTTTGGACTCCTCTACCCTGGGGGAAAAAAAGCTATTCACTCTCTCCTGCCAGAGAAAGTGGTGGAGGCTGGTATAATTACAACATTTAAAAGGCATCTGGATGGATATATGAATAGGAAGGGTTTTTATGGGCCAAATGCTGGCAAATGGCACAATATTAAATTAAGATATCTTGTCAGTATGGACGAGTTGGACTGAAGGGTCTGTTTCTGTGTTGTACAACAACTACATCCTTTGGTCAATGTATATCAGAAAATTTTAAATCACATTCTGGAGCCTTTTTTTTTAACCTCTGGGGTTCGGGTTCAAATCTGTTGAAGCTGATGTGTTAAGGTTTGCAAGTGAATTGAGCTAGGACATAACGTTCCCATTGATCAGTGATCTGCAGCTTGGTATGGCTTTAATCTGCAATGATTCTACACAGCACCAGTGAGCTGGGATAATTACAATTATTACAGAACTGGACAGTATAGTGTACAGTAGTGTTTTCTTCAGTGCAGTGTAAGAATGTTCGGAGATGAAAGAAGTGCATTTGTTTGTGTTTAGCTGACCTTGTTAATCGGAAAACCTGGCTAGAACGTTCATTTCTACTTTGCTTGTTTTGGCCTTGTCAAAAAAAATTGGAACTTCTTCCCGTGAGCCTGTAAGTCACAGTGGCAGACTACAAAAACCATTTGTGCTGTAGCTGACGTATTGAATTTGTTGCATTCAGATATAATTGTTGCAGACAGCAGAATGGGTTTCTTTTCTAAACAAACTTTATGAAATAATTTAGTCTTGGTTTGCATTCATATCTTCTGTGTTTAAAAAAAAGTAATTTGCATTTAGATCATGATTTTTAACGTACTCTGAAGGCCCTTCACAATTTGCAGAAGTGTAAATCAGATGGAAATTGACGTCAAGCCAACATAGCAGATATTATGACCAGTGACTCAAACTGGGTCAAAGACAGAGATTTTAATGAATGGCCGAGAGGAGAACTGAAATGTTTAGGCAGGGAGTTGCAGAGATCTGGTGGCCTCTGATGGTTCAGCAAAGAGATACATGCTTTGTACAGTCGTGCTAAATTACATCTGGAACCTACCAAATGATAAATTACTACAACACAGAAGGAGGCCATTCAATCCATTGTGCTGCTGCTAGCTCTTGGCTAGAACTATAAAATAAGTCTTGCAAACTGTTTTCACCTACACCTTCAAGTTGTTTGCCCTTCAAGTATGTACAGTGGAATGGTTACAGCACAGAAGGACGCGATCCGGTCTAATGTATTTGTGCTGGCCCTCGGCAAGGATAATTCACCTAGTCTCTCTCACAGCCCCACAAACTTCCTTCTCTTTGGATCAATCTGCAGTTATCTTTTGAAAGTCAAGTGTATTGGCCCCCGATGTGCACACTCAGGCAGTACATTCTAAACTCTAATTGCTTGCTGTGTTTTAAAGAGAGGTGTTTTCTTATGGAAATGCTGTGGCTTTGGCCAACTTTAGTCTTTTAGAAACTACCATCTTTTGTCAGTTGCCTTAAATACATCCCCTCATTTGTTTGAAGCCAAATAGCAAAAAAGTGAAGGATGGAACTGTAGCCTAAACGTTTATTTGTTTATTTGCAGAGACCTAGTCTAGTGACTTGCACCTTCAAACCCAACAATCAGTGTCAGTCTGCTCCGATCAATGGAAGGGCAAATGCTCAAGTTCAGTCAGTACCCACCTGAGAGATATCATTAACCATTTTCTGCTATGATCTTGTACACACTCTTTGCACAACATGTTAGTTGTGATGTGTCTGCTTATTTCACTAATCTGTTGCCACACTCTCAGCATCTATTTCAGGTCCAAATTTCGTCATCTGCAAATGTTTTCCTTTGTGTATTTAAGCTCACAAGTGCCTTGAGGCACAGAAAGTCGCATTTAACCTCTGAGCCTTGGTGAGTGCATCGTGTGAATGGTATACAATGCTGCTGCTGCTGTGTGTCACTGGTGGAGAGAGAGAGAGAGAGAGAGAGAGAATGCTAGCATATTGACAAAAAATCAAATTGGCTGCTTTGTCCAGGATGTCATGTTTCTTGACCATTGTTGGATCTGCACCCATCCAGGCAAGTGGCGAGAATTCCATCACACTCCTGACTTGTGCCTTTTATAACTTGGAGGTGCTGGTGTTGGACTGGGGTGTACAAAGTTAAAAATCATGCAACACCAGATTATACTCCAGGTTTATTTGGAAGCATTGGCTGATGAAAGAGCAGCGCTCCAAAAGCTCGTGCTTCTAGATAAACCTGTTGAACTATTACCTAGTATTGTGTGATTTTTAACTGTGCCTTTATAGATAGCCAACAAGCTATGGGAGAAGGGAGGTGACTTACTTGCCATAGAATTTCCATCTACAGTAATTACCGTACCTGTGGTTGGCTCAGTTAAGTGTCTTGTTAAATTTGACTACAAGGATTTTATTGATGGCAGATTCAGGAATGGATCTGTCATGATATTTGGTTGGCATGGACGAGTTGGACCGAAGGGTCTGTGGCCAAACTGTGCATCTCGATGACTCCTAGTGCATGTAATGAGCTGCAGACACATGACACAATGATAGAATGTCATTAACAGAGACTTAATGCAAAAGGGAGGAGCATTGGGAACCTGCTATTCTTGGCTATTAAGTATTCAGGAAGATAGTTAAAGAAGGAAAGGTCGGTGATCTTTGGTAGAATTGATCAAAGAAATGGTTGTATCACTGAAGATACCAACCCTAGACCTTCCAGAGATTAGGTTAGATTAGATTCCCTACAGTATGGAAACAGGCCCTTCAGTCCAAGTCCACATCGACCCTCTCTGAAGGGTAGCTCAACCAGCCCCATTCCCCTACCCAATATTTACCCCTGACTAATACACCGAACACTATGGGCAATTTCGCATGGTCAATTCTCCTGACCTGCACATTTTTGGACTGTGGGAGGAAATTGGAGCACCCGGAGGGAACCCACGCAGACATGGGAAGAATGTGCAAGCTCCACACAGACGATCACCTGAGGTGGGAATCGAACCTGGGTCCCTAGCAACAGTGCTAACCACTGAGCCACCCAAAATTTGCCATCAGATCTAAGGCTGCCTTTTATCTCCATCAAGCCTGGGCTTCAACAACCATCTGAAGCTGAATATTTTTCAACAGGGTCAGAGCATGATTGTTGTTTAGCACAGTTGAACTCCATCTCAGACTAATGCATAAATTATTCAGTTCCTGAAAGCTGCTGCTTTATGCTTATGACCTGCGGGTTATGCCCTACCCTGGGCCTACATAGCCCCTTAGCTGCATCCTGCTCCTTCCCTTTTGGTTTTCATTATCGATCACCTCCCATTTCTTAAGGTATCAGGATCTGGAAGGGTGGGGGAAATGAGATATTGTCCCCTCCATTCTGTGAGTGCACTGACGCATTGTTTTAACGTCTGTCTGAAAAATGTCAAATCCAACAGTGCAGCACTGCCCCACTGATTTGCAGTGGAGTGTCAGCCAGGACTTTGCACAGGGGTGACCACTAGGTGAGCCACAGCTGACACTTTGACCCAGTATAGTCAATTTGGCAGAAACTCGGATATGTTATGTTGTGCAGACAAAGCTGTGGAGTCATGGAGATGCAAAAGCTTGCGTTGTAATAATGATTAGCAAGATTGACGCAGATTGCGAAAACCATTTGAACATGTGCAGCTCGGTTTATTTGTGCAAGAGTGGGATGTTCACAAATGGGTTTAATCTATAAACGAAAACAAGTGAGATATGGCAGGTCTGGTACATAATGATAATGTGGTGCAATAACACAGCAGGCTGAGACTCTGCATACATTTCTCAGGAACACTGTAACATCCCTGACTCCAGCAACAAGGTAAAGGAGGTCACACCAATGTCCCCGGAGAAATCTTCTTAAAGGAATGGATTTCCAGGAACTTCAGAAGCATAGCTGTGCTTCGAGCAGCAGTGTGCCTGTTCAGTTCTCCCCAATGATTTTATATATCTTTCTCTTTTAAATGGATTCATGCTGGGGGCAACTTGCTCTGGTACACCTCTTGGGCACTTCCTGCGGTGCTGCTGTTTCTTGTATTAGCCAAAGTAACGATGGGGAGCAGTGTAGTGTAAACTGTAGATTTCACTCTGTGATATGTTGATGAGATACAGCATGCATTATCACAGGAAGTGATGCAATGCCACAAGGTGCCTAAAGGTGCAGTTATTTCAACATTCTGGAAGCATGAGATGTAACATTACTGTTCACATTTGCAGGATGTCCAAAATCACATGACATCCAGTGAAGTATGGTTAATGTTGTGATGCAAGAAACACGGCAATCCATTTGTGCAGAGCAAGTCCCTGTGATAGCAATAACAAAAAAAAATAAGGATGAGGAGCAGGAGTATGCAGTTCAGCTGCTTGAACCTGCTGTCGCCATTTGGTATGATAGTGGCTGATCTCACCTCAGCCTGAACTCCCCTTCCCTTCACTAGATGGTGGCTGCAGAGTCGGACGCTTTAGACTGAGCTTGTCCTTCCGTCCATTACCTTTCCTTTTTTTAAATTCTCTCTTTTTTTTATTATTCTTCCTTTTGTTTTTTTTTTGTTTTCCCCCCCCTCCTTTTTTCTCCCGGCATCTGCTTCAGCGTAGACCCAGCAGGGTGGTCTGTCAGTCCAAGTGGCCTCAACATGGGCTTACAGTCTCTGTGCTTCCTCGAAATGCAGTCCCCCTGTGGCTAAGCACTTAAGAAAGACTGTAAGGTTTGAACTTTCAACTTTATTTCTTTATTTTCAACTGAATGGTGTTGGTGTTGATTGAGGGATAAATGGTCAGGACACTGCCAAACAATTCATCTGCTCTTTTATTTCCTTGGAATTGTTCATCTGGAAATGAGTGTGTTTTTTTTAACTCCAGTCTGAAAGTATGGAACTTTGTGGAAGGTCAGAACTAACTCTGTTACCAACTATGACTGTGCGTAGAAGCCAAATTTATTTATTTGGGTGAAATAGGTCAATATACTGATACAGAATGTTTGGTTCTGAAATAAGATCATGGCGAAATGCAATGTCCAAGGAGATGTTTCAGTGACTTTGATCCAATTTCGTTCCTAAGAATTCCAGTCAGTTTTGTCGGAGGGGGAGGGATGAATTGGGGGCGCTTTTTACAAGATGGTGAGGGCCAACTGAATGACTCTGTTTTCTCGTGGCAAGTGATTGCATGCACTGGCAAATTAATTGTGTCAGAAATTCCTTCATCTTCAAAATGCATGTGAAGCCTGCAGTCACTCACATGGTCACTTGACTGAATGAGTTTAAAGCTGACTGGACTGCTGTGCTCTTCCAGCACCACTAATCCAGAATCTGGTTTCCAGCATCTGCAGTCATTGTTTTTACCTACCTGAATGAGTTTAAAGTTGAAAAGGACATCCGTCATAAATATTGTAACAAGAAGTTCAAGACCGCTTTTTGAATTCTTTATTTGGAAACAGACTTTATTGTTGTTGAGCTTTGCATAATATGCTTTCCAAAGCAAGTTAAAGACTTAGAGTTATTTTGTATTTTGTTGAATTGGTTTAACATTAATTTCCTGTTTTACTTGCATTCTCTGTAATTAGAATTCTTCTAGCTAAATGTGATGTTGGTCTTGGCCTGAATTTTCCACTCTGTGCATGTGATATTTTGCAACTTCTGAAGTGGGTGGGACATAACTGGTAATAAAAACAATCTCTATTGTGAAAATGTGCCTGAGGAAAATGGGGATTTGGTTGTCATGTGACTCCCTTGCCTCAAAAAGTTTTAAAAGTCGTCACAGAAAATGTGGGTCAGCCTAGAGACAACCGTCTTGATTAAAATGAGAATTGAAGGGAGGGCCCAATTTTTGACAGCATGCATTTAATCTGTGCCATTTTCTGAGCCTTGGATGATGGTCAAAGCTAATCTTCCATTATGTAATATGGAGAGAAATGTGCTGTCAATACAGATTTTAATCATCCGTGTGTATTGTTGCGTAGAATTGTGGTTTTGTTCTTGCAGAGATCCTTGAGTTATAGATCAGTGAGAATGTAATTGTATGTTGAGGCAGGCTAAGGACTGAATGATCTGTGTCTGCTGTTTTTCAGTCGCGGTGGAAAAAAGTATAATGTATGAAAAGTATTTGTGATAATGCACAATGATGTGTTAATTTCTCACAGTGAAATGATTTCCCTAGTGTGCAACATAGTATTTTTTTAAAGTGAATTAGAACAAAAGAAGGTACAGCACAGAACAGGCCCTTTAACCCACGATGTTGTGCCGAGGATGAATCCTAATGTAAAATAAAATAACAACCTACACACCCTTCAACTCACTGCTATCCATGTGCATGTCCAGCAGTCACTTAAATGTCACTAATGACTCTGCTTCCACCACCACCGTTGGCAGCATTCACAATGCTCTGCGTAAAGAACCTACCTCTGACATCCCCTCTATACCTTTCTCCTAATATCTTAAAATTATGACCCCTCATGCCGGTCAATCCTGCCCTAGGTAAGAGTCTCTGGCTATTGACTCTATCCGTTCCTCTCATTATTTTGTACACCTCGATCAGGTCACCTCTCTTCATCCTTCTCTCCAGAGAGAAAAGTCCAAGCTTTGTCAATCTCTCTTCATAAGACAAGTTCTCCAATCCAGGTAGCATCCTGGTAAACCTTCTTTGCAACCTCTCCAAATCCTCTGTATCTTTCCTATAGTAGGGCGAACAGAACTGGACACAATATTCCAAGTGCGGTCTCAGTAGGGATTTGTAGAGCTGTAGCAAAACCTTGCGGCTCTTAAACTCGATCCCCCTGTTAATGAAAGCCAAAACACCATATGCTTTCTTAACAACCCTATCCACTTGGGTGGCAACTTTGAGGGATCTATGTATTTGAACATAAAGATCCCTCTGTTCCTCCACACTGCCAAGAATCTTGCCTTTAATCCTATATTCAGCATTTGAGTTTGACCTTCCAAAATGCATCACTTTGTATTTATCCAGGTTGAACTCCATCTGCCATTTCTCAGCCCAGCTCTGCATCCTGTCTATGTCGCGCTGCAGCCTGCAGTGGCCTTCTATACTAATGACAACACCTCCAACCTGTGTGACATCTGCAAATTTACTAGCCCACCCCTCAACCTCCTTACCCAGTCATTTATGAAAACTACAATGAGCAGAGGCCCAAGAACAGTGCCCTGCGGGACCCCACTCAACACGGACCTCTTGGCAGAATACTTTCCGTCTACAATCACTCACTGCCTTCTGTCAGCCAGCCAATTCTGAATCCAGATAGCCAAATCTCCCTGTATCCCAAACTTAAGAGTCATAGAGATGTACAGCATGGAAACAGACCCTTCGGTCCAACCCGTCCACGCCGACCAGATACCCCAACCCAATCTAATCCCACCTGCCAGCACCCGGCCCAAATCCCTCCAAACCCTTCCTATTCATATACCCATCCAAATACCTCTTAAATGTTGCATTTGTACTAGTTTCCTCCACTTCCTCTGGCTACTCATTCCATACACTTACCACCTCTGCGTGAAAAAGTTGCTCCTTAGGTCTCTTTTATATCTTTCCCCTCTCACCCTAAACCTATGCCCTCTAGTTCTGGACTCCCCGACCTCAGGGAAAAGACTTTGCCTATCCATGCCCCTCATAATTTTGTAAACCTCTAAGGTCACCCCTCAGCCTCCAGTGCTCCAGGGAAAACAGCCCCCTCCCAGTCTGTTCAGCCTCTCCCTATAGCTCAAATCATCCAACCCTGGCAACATCCTTGTCAATCTTTTCTGAACCCTTTCAAGTTTCACAACATCTTTCCGATAGGAAGGAGACCAGAATTGCATGCAATATTCCAACAGTGGCCTAACAAATGTCCTGTACAGCCGCAACATGACCTCCTGACTCCTGGACTCAGTACTCTGACCAGTAAAGGAAAGCCTTCTTCACTATCCTATCTACCTGCGACTCCACTTTCAAGGAGCTATGAACCTGCACTCCAAGATCTCTTTGTTCAGCAACACTCCCTAGGACTTTACCATTGTGTAGATGTCCTGCTAAGATTTGCTTTCCCAAAATGCAGCACCTCACGTTGACCTGAATTAAACTCCATCTGCCGGGGAACCTTATCAAATGCCTTGCTGAAATCCAGATATACCAAATCGACCGTTGTTGACCTGTCTTGAGACCTCCTCAAAGAACTCAATGAGATTTGTGAGGCATGACCTGCCCCTCACAAAGCCATGCTGACTGCCTTTGATCACACTATGCTTTTCCAAATAGTCATAAATCCTATCCCTCCAAATTCTTTCCAAAACTTTGCTGACCACAGATGTAAGACTGACTGGTCTATAATTGCCAGAGATTTTCCTATTACCCTTCTTGAAAAGTGGAACAACATTCGTCTCCTTCCAAACCTTCTGTATAACTCCTGTGGAGAGTGAGGAGGCAAGGATCTTCGCCCACAGCTTAGCAACCTCCTTTCTCGCTTCCCGGAGCAGCCTAGGATAAATCTGGTCTGGCCCTGGGGACTTATCAATCTTAATGTTTGCCAAAATTTCCAGTACATCAACTTTGATCTGTTCAAGGCCATATCCCAGCTCCTCAAAGTTCTCATTCACAACAAGGTCCCTTTCCTTTGTGAAAACCGAAACAAAAAACTCATTTAGGGCTTCCCCTATCTGCTCAGACTCCACGCACATGTTCCCTCCGCTATCCCTGATCGGCCCTATCTTCTCTCTGATCATTCTGTTATTCCTCACGTATGAGTAAAATGCCTTTGGGCGTGAATTGTTCCAGGAATTCTCCCATAATTGATTCCAACACTTAATAAATGTACAGCTTGTAGGTTTACAGACGTGTTGTCTCTATGCAAATGTTAAGCTATTGTTGAATGGGACGCGTTAGTTGAGCTGTAGCCCTCTGATTTGAAAATGATATTGAAGAAAAGGATGGTTTGTGCATTTGGTTTTAAAATAATCAATATCACTGAAGAATTGGAGTCCAAATTTAGAAACTGCATTCAGTTTAGTGGAATGTGAAGCACTTTTGACCCTGTCAAATTTATTCTCCTGTCCCCAGTGACAGAGAACAGTACATGTCCACCCAAGAACGGCTGAATAGATGACTGAGGTTTTGGAGGTGCTGAACCTGTAGCAGGAATCCTATTGCCATTTTACTTTGTTGCTTTGCTTTGTTATCTATGCAGTGGATAAAAGAAATGTACTGCTCAGTTTAGATGATTTTAAATTGCATTAAGTTTATTATATAAAAGAAAATCTTTAAAAGGGAAAGGCTGGCATGTCATTTCTTCTTGAAATGCTTTCAGCATTTTGGATGCTGTTAATTTTTTTTGGAACTTTTACTTAACAAAGCAATCTTGCATTTCTCCAGCAAGATTTCTCAAATCTCAAAGTATTTGTTACCAATTTAATTCTTTTTGAAGTGTAGTTGTAATGCAAAAAATATAGCAACTCTGTTGTGATGCAGTGGTAGTCTCCATACCTCTGAGCCAGGAAGCTTAGGTTCAGATCCAACCTATTCCGGAGGTAGCTGAACAGGTTGTTTTTAAATGTAAATCAGTGACAACTGTGTTGCACTCGGATCCACATGCAGTAATAAGCTATGTGATGATAGCTTGCTTTAAATTATGTTGGTTGTGGATACGTATAGGCCAGGACACCACATTGAACTCACCTGTGATTCTTTGTATTGTGCCATTATTAGATCTTTAGCATCCACCTGAGAGGCCAGACCTGGCCCTGATTTAACAACGTCTCATGGAGCGTGTCATTTACATTTCAGCACTCCCTAACCTGTCTCTGTGTATATTTTTGTACTCTGGTTTCTGTGGTGGGACCACCCAACAGCTTCTGAATCTGAGACAAGAGTTAAAGCAGTCTTTAAAGAACGCCTATATGAATTATTGTAATCAGCAACTATTCGTTGTAATCAGCAACAATTCATTTGTAAAAACTAAGAGTCATTCAGCCTTGCAAGCTTGCCATGTCATTCAGTATGATCATGCTTGATCCTCTATCTCAATGCCACTGTTTATAGTTTCTTGTGTAAAGAACAAAGGATTTCTATTTTGAGGTGTAAATTCAGAAGTGAGTTTATTTATGGATATGAGCTTTACTGCCAAAGTCAGCATTTGTTACCCGTTTCTAATTGTCCTTCACCTGAGTGGCCTGCTCAGGTGGTTAAGAGTTAATTGTATTGTTTTGGATCTGGAGTCACATGTAGGCCAGATCAGATGAGGTTAGCGGATTGTTTTTATTTAAGGGAACAGTAACCGTCAGCACTGTCACCATATCTGAGACTAGCTTTAAATTCCTGATTTTTATAAATTGAATGTATGTTTCATTGCAGTTATCATAGAATGTTTCCAATGTTAGTCTGAACCTCTGGGTTACTACTATAATGGCATTAGCACTAAACCACCTACATCTCAACATTCGCCTGCACCTGTGTTTTTATTTTGCAGCTGTTTACCTATTATTTACTATCTATGCTATTTAACTCTGTGATCTGCCCGTATTGCTTATAAGTCAAAGCTTTTCTCTGTACCTTAGGATACATGACAATAAATTCAATTCCATTCTTATTATGCTGTTTATTAACCTGAAATGTTGTTTTTCTGTGATTTTAGTCAATATTTCACTTTTATTTGTTATGTGCACTCAATGTTTTTTCTGTTTAGTACTATAAAGATATCCAGCATCTTACTGCATGGACTAATGGCTTTTTTTTTTCTCAATACCAATCTAAACTTTTTTGGCTCATTGAGTCTGTGCTACTCAAGAATATCCACCTAACTATTCAAACCCCATTTCAGTACTAGTTGAAAATCTTCCCAAATGGGTTCCCTCTCTCTATTGTACTTAGTTGTGACTAATCTCAAAGATTTGGCATTTGAATTGCCAAACAAATCCAGTGAAGCCTTGTCCTTTTTTTTTGTTGCTGCCTTGTTTTTGCTCTCCTGCTGGTATTCTCTGATTCTCACGCACTGACACTATCTCTTCCACCTTCAACAATTTATAAGTAAATACAAAGGAGGTTTAAAAATAGTTTAGATTCTTCAGTTTTTTTTTAAACAGCTTAATTTATTGGGTGTGCACTGATACGAAGTCTGCTCGTGGTGCTCTTTGTACAGTTGAGCCATTCTCCTCCTCCATGTCTGCCTTCATTACAATCAAGGGTGATAATGATTGCAGCATTATACAAGAATGTTAAACAGTCTGCTATCTTGACTGATCCTGGACAGCAATGTTGCCTGCTGCATACCAAGACTCTTTATGTTTGTCGGTCCTTACTGACCCTAGGGAGGTCAGTGGGGTTAAAAAACATTCCTGGGGAATCGATGACACTGAAGGGATAGAAGTCCAATATTTAAAATGGCTGTGAAGGATGAGTCAACTGGACTTTGTGTCACCAGTCTTGGAATAGTATAAAAGTGAGAGTGTCTGAGGTGAAGTATCCAATTGTATGTTTCTCTCATATAAGAGTTGGAGGATGAAAATAGTATGGGACCATAGGAAGATCGCTGCTCAAATCTGAAATAAATGCAAAACACTTTGGCAATACTTACTGGTTTGGCAGCATAACTGGACACCCAAACAGAGTTGATGTTTATAGGTCAATAACCTTTCTTCATATTAGAAAAGAAAATGGTATTTGATTTTTTTTAACATTCAGGATTTGTGTTCAGAATGAATATCCACTTGATACTGGCTAAACTATGTACCAGGGCTGGTATCATGGCCCCAGCTGATGGTAATACAGGACAGGCCTGGTCTTAGTAAAACCTGCCTTAGTAGATCATGTTTTATAGTTTATGGTTTGCTTGCCATGGTGGTCAGTCAGTGAACAGGTTCACATAGGACTGCCAGTATTCTGTATTTTACTTGCAATGTTATTACACAATGAAAAAGAAAGAACATATATATGTGAATATTCAGAAAGACCTTAAAATAAACAGCAAAAAGAAAGATTCAACCACTTTTTTCTCGTGTTCTTTTTTTATAGTTACTTGATCCAAATCATTTTGCTCTCCTATCTTAACATATTTTTGATTTCTTACTCAGATAAGTCACTTCTGTTTTTCTCCTTCAATTGCTGAAGAGCTTAAGACTTCCTTTAAGCCCTGGTAATCTGGTGATTTCTTTCCAGCTTTGATGTTTCAGATACTTCTTTCTAATCCTGACAGCCTACCCTACTGCCAGGATAGTGTCGTCTTCTGCTTTGAGGTTGGTTAGCTCAGTTCGCTGAATGGCTTGTGAAGCACAGTGATGTCAACAGCATGGGTTCAATTCCCATATTGGCTGAAGTCACCATGAAGGATTGTCCTTCTCAACCTCTCCCCTTGCCTTAGATGTGATGATCCTTGGGTTAAACCATCACCTGTTATCTCTCTGAGAGAGCAGCCCTATGGTCTGGTATTGTCATACCGTTCCCCCTTCAGTTGAAGCAAAACACTTGGAAAAGCAGTGTAGTTTTACCTCCTTCATCTTTATTCCGGGCCCTGGAGAGAGAGAGAGAGAGAGAGAGAGCGATCGCCCCTGTGCACAGAGACATGAGTTCTCTGTCTTTTCTGGAAGAGCAGTTTCTCAATGAACCATATAGTTATTTTACAGGGAGGAGCATCCAGGTAAGGCAACATTCATATTGATTGGGTGACTGTGACAGTCAACAAGTATCAATAGCAGAGACCAAGCCTTTACTGTTATATAATGAATGTTATTAACCTTGTTAACTGGATTCATATAATGGATACTTTTCCTCTTGTTAGTTGACCTTGCGTACTGAATGTTTCCAATGTTGTTAAATGGCTTTATGCAATGACTGCTTTCCACCTTGTTAACCTATTACCCTCTGCCTCCAGCACCCCATTGTTAACTGTAAGTTCTTATCTGATCTGAGTCATGCTCAGCCGAACCTCTTGTTTCACAAAACTCAGAACTTAACTGTTTCCTTGCCTGCTTATACCCTATATATATTCTCAGTATTACTATGATGACGTTATTACTTCTGAGAATAACTTGCTGATGCCCCTGACCATTTCATTCTGAATGATAAAACTTAATATTATAAACATTTAACAATTAACTCACCAGTTTAGCTGATTGAGCGAATTATTTAAATTAAATCACTTGCTTTTTGTATTTATTCATTGGATCTGGGCTTTGCTGGCTGGACCAGTTGACATGGTGGTGATGAGCTGCCTTTTTGGAACAGCTGCCGTCCATTTGACTGCAGGTATGTCCACAGTGCTGTTAAAAAGGGAGTTCTGAGATTTTTACCCAGCGACAGTGAAGGAGTGACAAAATGGATGGTTTGAGAGTTTGGGTGATGCTCCATGTATCTGCTGCCCTCATTCTTCTGGATGATAGATGTTATTGATTTGGAAGGTGATGTCTCAGGATCTTCAGTCAATTTCTACATTGCATTTTGTAGATCATACTACTGTGTCTGTGGTGGAGGGAGTGGATGCTTGTGGATGTGGTGCCAATCAAATGGTCTGCTTTGTCCCTGATGGTGTCAAGCTGCTTGAGTGTTGTTGGAGCTACACTCATCCAGACAAGTGGGGAGTATTCCATCACATTCCTGATTTTAGTTGACTACTCAAAATTACTGTTTGGTCTTTTAATTTTATTTTAGTTTTCAGTGCCCCAAAGTGACATCTTTAAAATCTATTTTTCAACTTGCAAATCCAAATTTTCCAATTTAGAAACCAGACTCACAGCACAGCTATTGTTCTCATGTACCTCACCCATGTGGCTGCTATTCATGTGAATCACGCAGATGTGAATGGGCAGATTCAAGACCCTTGGGGATAGAGCTTGATGCCTCAATATCTAAGTTGTAGACATAGCCAGTCTCCTAAACTGTAGGGAAAGGAGTCATTAAAATGTTGAGGGCAGGTTAATGAAGCCATTAAAAGCACATTGTACCATCTACTCTGCTGCAAATCTGGAATATATCTGGGATTCCATGTTGTACCAAAGCAGCCATGGAGACCCAGGAATGGTGTACCAAAAACAGAAAAAAAATCAGATACAGATTTAGGCTGATCACAAAAACTGTACTTGTTAGGTCATGTGGGTGCTACTGGATATATTGAAACACACCTTTTTGATGTTGGCTTGCTGTTTGAAGATGTGCTTCAGATCGCTTGGAAAGCCAGGCCAGAGTCTTTGTAAGATTCAGAGAGTCCCTGAGCAGCTATCCTTCCTAGTGATTCACTCACTCACTTTCCTGTCTTTTGTACCTACCTGGCTCGCTGGTCCTCTAGTCACAGACTGTTTTTCTCCCACATTTACTGTGGATGAACTAAAGCAGCAACAAGCACAGCCAATTGTGATTGGAAGGGCAGCTCTACTTCGATTTTGGTCATTCTACACACATGGTGACTTTCTCTGATCAGTGAATTTTCCCAAGTGTTTTGAGGCCTTTGGGGTCAAATTTGTTCTCTGCCCGCATGCATCGAGTAATGCCAGGCACAGTCCTTACTCGTAATCATTTAATGCACAAAATGACTCGATCGGGCATGCTGGCGTGAAATCAGAGTTGATTACAGGCACATTTGACTGGTTACTTCGAAAGGATATGAACTAACTAGTTTGGTGGCAGACAGACAGACACAGTAATGTATGTCAAGTCTACGGCACCACTAACCCAGAAACCCATGCTAATGTTCTGGAGCCATGAGTACAAATCCAATCACAGCAACTTGTGGAATTTGAAGTCAGTTGATAAATCTAGAATATGAAAGCTAGTCTCTGTGATGGTGAACAAAGTTAAAAATCACACAACACCAGATTATAGTCCAACAGGTGTATTTGGAAGCACCAGCTTTCAGAGTGCTGCTCTTCATCAGGTGGTCATTCATGATAGTGACCATGACAAAAATGTCTACTTTTCAAAAAGCGTACTTGGATCATGGGTGTCCTTTTTAGGGAAGAAAGTCTGTCATCTTTTACCGCTCTGGCCTACATGTGATTCCAGACCCACAGCAATGTTGTTGATTCTTAACTTGTCTGAAATGGCCTAGCAAGCCAATCAAAGAGCAGTTAAGGATGGCAACAAATGCCGGCCATATCTGTGATGCCCACATCTCACGGAAGAACTCATTTTTTAAAAACAAGGTTTTTGGTTTTGCCTCCTCTAGTCACTTTTTCATTTTTACATTTTTTTTTTCAACTTGATACCGGTTTTCAATGCCATAATGAGTTTCAAACTGGTGATCGAGCCCTCTGAATTTCTAGTCAAAGAATGTGTCACCACACCAATGTAACTTATTCCAATTAACATAGAAAAGTACAGCACAGAACAAGCCCTTTGGCCCATGATGTTGTGCCAAGGATTAATCCTAATGTAAAATAAAATGACTTAACCTACGCACCCCTCAATTCACTGCTGTCCATGTGCATGTCCAACAGTTGCTTAAATGTCCCGAATGACTCTGCTTCCATCACCACCGCTAGCAACGTATGCCATGCATTCATAACGCTCTGTGTAAAGTACTACCTCTGACGCCTCCTCTATACCTACATCCTCCTAACCCCTCGTCACAATCATTCCTGCCCTAGGGAAAAGTCTCTGTCTATTGACTCTATCCATGCCTCTCATTACCTTGTACACCTCGATCAGGTCACCTCTCATCCTCCTCCTCTCCAGAGAGAAGCTTCCGAGCTTAGTTAACTTCTTTTCATAAGACAAGCCCTCGAGTCCAGGCAGCATCCTGGTAAACCTTCTTTGCACCCTCTCCAAAGCCTCCGCATCTTTCCTATAATAGGGCGACTAGAACTGGACACAATATTCCAAGTGTGGTCTCACCAGGGTTTTATAGAACTGCAGCAAAACCTCGCAGCTCTTACACTTGATCTCCCTGTTAATGAAAGCCAAAACACCATATGCTTTCTTAACAACTTGGGTGGCACCTTTGAGGGATCTATGTATTTGCACACCCAGATCCCTCTGTTCCTCCGCACTGCCAAGAATCCTGTCTTTAATCCTGTATTCAGCATTCGAGTTTGACCTTCCAAAATGCATCACTTTACATTTATCCAGGTTGAACTCCATCTGCCATTTCTCAGCCCAGCTCTGCATCCTGTCTATGTCGCGATGCAGCCAGCAGTAGCCCTTGATACTATCAATGGCACATCCAACCTTTTGTGTCACTGGCAAATTTCTCTGCAAAGCGATTGATTTTAGTCACTCTAATACTTGTCCTCTTTCCCCCTCTAATTCTGAATTCTTGTGCATCCCTGATGTCTATCATTCCACCATTTGAATGAAAATGTTTTCAGATGTATTGGCTCAGGAATTTCCTTCCTGCAGCTCTCACCCTCCCCATTTTGCTCTTGTCCTTAAGATACCGTGGATAATCTTTGACCAAGCCTGCCTTAATGTCTCCTTTTTGGGTCAACATCAGATATTTTTGATTTGATTCTGTAAGTTGTCTTGGGACATTTCTGTTGTCACCCTGCTTCCGGAAAGATGTTGTGAAACTTGAAAGGCTTCAGAAAAGATTTACAAAAATGTTGCCAGAGTTGGAGGGTTTGAGCTATAGGGAGAGGCTGAACAGACTGAGGCTGTTTTCCCTGGAGCGTCAGAGGCTGAGGGGTGACCTTATAGAGTTTGCAAAATCATGAGGGGCACGGATTGGGTGAATAGCCAAGATCCTTTCCTTGGAGTGGGGGGAATCCAAAACTGGATGGCATAGGTTTAAGGTGAGAGGGAAAAATTTTATTTGGGATCTGAGGGGCAACTTTTTCATGCAGTAGGTGGTGCATGTATTGAACGAGCTGCCAGAGGAAGTGGTGGAGGCTGGTACAATTACAGTATTTAAAAGGCATCTGGATGGGTATATGAACAGGAAGGGTTTGGAGGCAAATGGGCCAAATACCGGCAAATGGGACTAGATTTATTTCGGATATCTGATTGACTTGGAAGAGTTGGACTGAAGTGTTTGTTTAATTGTTGTATATCTCTATGATTCTAAATCGTCAGGGCTGGATGAATCACATCCCAGGCTGCTGTGGGAGATAGGGCAGGAAATTTTAGGGTGTCCGACACAAGTTTTAATTTCTCTCTAACCATGGGGGAAGGTGCCAGAGGACTGGAGGATAGCTAATGTGGTTCACTTTTAAGAAAGGTTGTAGAGACGAATCAGAAAATTACAGATTGAGTTTCAGTTTAGGGGTCAGGTAGCTATTGGAGAGAATTCCGAAAGAGCAAATTAATAACCACTTAGAAAGGCATGGGTTAATTTGGGATAGTCAACATGGCGTTGTCAGACTGAGATCATGCCTCACAGATTTGTTAGAATTATTTTGAAAATGTGGGCAAGTGTGTGGCTGAGCAAAGTTCAGTTGATGTAGGATTTATATGGATTTTACCAAAGTGTTTGAAAGGACCTCACATGGGAGACTGATTTGAGAAGGCTAAAGCACATGGAATTGAAGGAAATTTGGTGGGATGGATCAGAAACTGGCTTAGTAATAGGGCACATGAATAGGATAAACAGACAAGGTCTTCCTCCCAGGGTAGGGGAGTCCAGAACTAGAGGGCATAGGTTCAAGGTGAGAACAGAGAGATTTAAAAGGGACCTGAGGGACAACTTTTTCATGCAGAGGTAGTGCACGTATGGAATGAGCTGCCAGAGCAAGTGGTGGAGACTGGTACAATTGCAACATTTCAAAGATATCTGAATGTGTATATGAATAGGAAGGTTTTAGAGGGATATGGGTCAAACACAGACAAATGGGAATGTGTTAATTGAGGATATCTGGGTTGGCATGGGCAAGTTGGACCAAAGGGTCTCTTTCCATGCAGTACAACACCATGACTCTATCACTATTAAATGTGGGATTGCGGAAGGCACAATTGAATGGTGATTGTTATTGTTTTTCTTTTTTTATTTGCAATACACCTGCATGAATTCTTTATCTGCACTGAACTTCCTGTTGTGGTTTTAAATCGTTTCCTACTTTTTGGACTAATTAACAGCAGGGTAAATTTCTGCAACTTGATTCACTTAGAGTCATTGAGCTGTACAGCATGGAAACAGACCCTTTAGTCGGCATGGATGGGTTGGACCAGATATCCTAACCTAATCTAGTCCTATTTGGCAGCACTTGGTCCATATCCCTGTAAACCCTTCCTATTCATATACCCATTCAGATGCCTTTTAAAAGCTCTAATTGTACCAGCCTCCACCACTTCCTCTGGCAGCTCATTCCATTCATGTACCACCTTCTGCATGAAAAAGTTGCCACTTAGGGCCCTTTTAAATCTTTTCTCCCCTCACCCTAAACTTATGCCCTCTGGACTCCCCTACCACAGGAAATATTAAACCTGTTTAACCTATCCATGCCCCTCATGATTTTATTAACCTCTCTAAGGTCACCCCTCAGCCTCTGATGCTCCGTGGAAAACAGCCCCAGCCTGTTCAGCCTCTCAATTTAGCTCAAACCTTCAACCCTGACAACACCCTTTCAAGATTCACAACATCCTTCTGATAGAAAGGAGACCAGAATTGCATGCAATAATCCAAAAGTGGCCTAACCACTGTGCTGTGTAGCTGCACATGACCTCCCAACTCCTGTACTCAATGCTCTGACCAATAAAGAAAAGCATACCAAACACCTTCCTCACTATCCTATCTATCTGCGACTCCATTTTCAAGGAGCTATGAACCTGCACTCCAAGATCTTTGTTCAGCAACACTCTCTCGGACCTTTCCATTAAGTGAATAAGGCCTGCTTTGATTTGCTTTCCCAAAATGCAGCACCTCACATTTATCTAAATTAAATTCTATCTCCACTTCTTAGCCCATTGGCTCATCTGGTCAAGATCCTCAGTTGTCCTCTGAAACAACCTTCTTCGCTGTCCACCACACCTCCAATTTTGGTGTCATCTGCAAACTGACTAATTATACCTCCTATGTCCATATCCAAACCATTTATATAAATAATGAAAAGCAGTGGACCCAGCACCGAACCTTGTGGCACTCCACTGGTCACAGGCCTCCAGTCTGAAAAAGCAACCCTCCAACACCACCTTTGAGCTAGTTCTGTATCCAAATGGCTAGTTCTCCCTGTATTCCATGAGACCTAACCTTGCTAATCAGTCTCCCTTGAGGAACCTTGTCGAACGCCTTACTGAAGTCCACATAGATCACATCCACCGCTCTGTCCTCATCAATCCACTTTGTTACTTCTTCAAAAAAACTCAATCAAGTTTGTGAGACATGACTTTCCAGGCACAAAGCCATGGTGACTATCCCGAATCAGTCCTTCCCTTTTCAAATACGTGTAAACCCTGTCCTTCTGGATTACCTCTAACAACTTGCCCACCACCAACGCCGGGCTCACTAGCCTATAGTTCCCTGGCTTGTCCTTACCATCTTTCTTAAATAGCGGCACCATGTTAGCCAACCTTCAGTCTTCTGGCACCTCACTTGTGACTATCAATGATACAAATATCTCAGTAAGAGGCCCAGCAATCACTTCCCTAGCTTCCCACAGCGTTCTAGAGGACACCTGATCAAGTCCTGGGGATTTATCCACTTCCATGCATTTCAAGACATCCAGCACCACCACCCCTTTAATTTGGTCATTTTCCAAGATGTCACCATCTATTTCCCCACTTTCTATATCTTCCATGTTCCTCTCCACAGTAAAAAATGCAAAATACTCGTTTAGTATCTCCCCCATCTCCTGTGGCTCCACACAAAGGCTGCCTTACTGATCTTTGAGGGGCCCTATTCTCTCCCTAGTTACTCTTTTGTCCTCAATATATTTATAAAAACCTTCAGATTCTCTTTAACTCCATTTGCCAAAGCTATCTCATGTCCCCTTTTTTCCCTCCTGACTTCCCTTTTCAGTGTCATCTCTTCCGTCTCTACTTCGCAATAGAGGATTAAATAGTCCACTGCTCCTTAATAATTGAATCAAACTTCATTTACTTTTGTTAGCAAGAACTGCATTATTTGGGTTTTAAAACTGAAGCCTTTTCTTTGTTGCAATGATTTGTTCTGCAAACATAACCACAGCTTCGGAGGCCCTCCCTGTGTTAAAGTACTTATTTGAGCTGGCTTTCCACCAGCTCTCATCCTGCCTGTCTCCGTCTCTCTCTCTCTCTCTCTCTCTCTCTCTCTCTCTCTCTCTCTCTCTCTCTCTCTCTCTCTCTCTTTCTCTTTCTCTCTCTTTCTTTTTCTCTTTCTCGCTCTCGCTCTCGCTCGCTCGCTCTCTCTCTCTCACGCTCTCTCTCTCTCGCGCTCTCTCTCTCTCTCTCTCTCTCACTCACACACATACACACACACACACACACACACGTATTAACATCTTCCAACATTCTTACTGTGTCAGTTTCAGCCTTTGTTTTCCTAGCTTGTAAGGGTAATGAGGCATTCACATTCCAGAACGGTCAAGATTAGGGAGCTGAGCTTCATAAATTCAAATCTGATCAGTGTGGTATACATGAAAATGTATCAGGATTGTCCTATTACGTGCATGTTTCACTCAGCTTATTAAAATACAAGTTCTTTTCCTATTGAGTGTGAGTTTTGTTAGGAGTCTTCAAATAAACCAGAATTTCCAACCTCCAACTGTGAAATATATGCAGCTTCCAGCCCTCGGGGTGAGGAGGAAGTACTGCCACACATTCCACAAGTGAACAAATGTTACCACCTTATTTACACTGATCCATTGACACTAAGAACAGAACAGATGTCCTTAATTCTTCTGAACAAATGCCCCCTTCCCCCCTCTCCGCTCCTCCCCCCCCCTTGTCATTGTTAAGTGCTTTCCCTTCCCACATATCCTGTAGCAGATGTGCAAGGCTGCCAGCTTTCTCACCTGCCCTCCTCTGGCTGTGGTTTGAACACAAATTGGTCTCAGTGTGATACACTGGCATTCAGGTGGTTAAAGGCATCCAGTTTGGTTTGTTTGAATTTTCATGTTTTATTGTGACTTGTGGGTGGCTGGAAAGAAATGAAACTTGAGTTTTCTTTTTAGAAAAGAAAATCTGCCTCCTGATTCCTGTGAGCTTTGGCCCATCATTCATTTAGGTTTTACAATACTGCTTTTGTGTCGACTTCGGCAGCATTGTCAGACTTTCTATGCAGTGGACAAATATGAGGGGCCTTTGCATGTTCAACCGACCTAAGGGACTCTTTTGTGTTTATCTTAAGAGAAAAGCTTTGCTGAATGTAATGACTTCTTCTTTTGACTGGTTGTATTATTAGGAAATATCTTTTAGGAGACTTCTGAATGGAAAAATACTTTTTTTGTTGTTCTGCTTGATTCAGAAATTGTCACGCACCTTTTGGTACATTAAATTTGATCTTTGGCCTGTTTTGCTGCAGCTGAACTTAGCTTGGGAGAGGTATTTGAAGCACCGTGAGTGTTCTGTGGAAAATTGGTTTCACTTATAATTATGTGCAATGGCTACTTTGTGCTTCCGGAATGGGGATTAGGAGAAGACAAATTCTTCAGGAGGAATGGAAATGATATTTTTCCAGAATTACCCAACAGCCTATGTCACCAAAGCATGTAATTCCACGCAACTGATCTGTGATGGTCTTTACACTGTCACTCACCTCTGTTGACATGTCCTTCTATTCATTTATCTCTCGTGAGCTATCTTTAGCTTCCCCTTAAATATTTCTCATGCTGTTTGTTTCAGTATTCCTTGTGGTTGCAAGTTCCACAGTTGTATCACTCTTACACCAATAAGTGATTCATTGGGGATCATTTTACCACCCTTCCTCATGTGCTACCTGTGCAAATATTACTAGTATAAAATTAAATCATAAAAAAGATGTGTTGAAATCTCACTTTAAAAAAAAATGCCAGAAAGATAATGATTTATACTTGAATCCCTATTTTCCTCATCTGAACTGCAACAAGTAATCTTTTTGAGGCTTCAGAGACAATAATAAATGATTTAACGTGCAAGGAGAGAAAACACTTGTTTGCCTTTATTACAAAGGGGATTGAATATAACAGTAAATTCTTACTGCAATTGCATGGGATTTTGTTGAGACCACATCTGGAGTACTGAATATAGTTTTGGTCTCCTCAGCTATGGAAGGATATATTTTGACTAGTGCAAAATTTCATTAGTCTTAATCCTGGAATGAAGGAGACTCTTCTGTTGAAAGGGATTGAGTAGACAAGACTTTTAGATGATTGAGAGGTGATAACATTGGAACATAGAATGTTGTTAAAGGTGAAGGACACTGTTTTATGGGATATGGATGTTGCTGGTGCAGACAGCATTTATTTGATGCATCTTTCGAACTGAGTGGCTTACATAAGAACTGACAAGCGTGGAGTGGAAGTGGACTGTACAGCTCTGAGATTGCTCTGCCACTTAGAAAGATCATGGCTCACCTGATTGTAACCACAATTCTACAGTCCCACCTGTTCCTGATAATCTTTCACCTTTTCACTGAAGAAGAATCTATCTATCTCTGCCTGAGAAGCTTTCAAGGAATCTGCTCCCACAGACTTTTTAGGAAGACAGTTCCAAAGACACCCGACCCGCTGAGAGAATTTTTTTTTGGTCTAATCTGTTTCAGATGGTGACCCTCTTAATTTTAAACAGTGATCCCTAGTTCTAGTTTCTCCCATGAGTGGAAACAACCTCTCCACACTCAACCTGTCCAGATCCCTCAGAATCTTGTGCTTCAAATATGCTTGTATGGTAAACCTTTCCAGAGAGTAGGTAAGGGTCAAAAACATTGTTTTGGGGCCAGAACCACATGTAGGCCAGACCAGGTGAGAAATACTACTTTTTCTCTCAAAGTATGTTGGAAGAGTAGATGGGTTCTGAAGACAATTGTTGATAAATGTCATGGCCCTCATTATTGGGACTAGCTTCATCGCCCACAATTATTCTTGGAATTTAAATTCCACTAGCTGCTGGGTAGCCTGGGCTTCTGCATAACTGATCTACAGTTAAAACCACTTTGCCACCATCTTCCCCCAGGTCAGTGCTGGAAAAATGTTTGTTTCAGGGAAAGTGGTCCTGGGGGTTAAGGTCTTGGAATGAGTACTCGGCCATTGAGGAGTGAATTGAGAAATAATCAGTTAAGATGTTGCAAACGTTGTAATTCTCTGCTGAAGTGAGCTGTGAATGCTCAGTCCCTGAACATATTAAGCTTGAGAGTAGTCAGAATTTAGATGTGAAGTGAATTGAAGGATAGGAGTGTAATCCAAGAAGTGTAGCTGAGGTAGATGGTGGGCAATGATTCTGTAGCATGTTCAAAGAGCTGAATAGTGTTATTCCTTATGCTTTTACCCTGCTGTTGGTTACTATACAATATTTCCAGCTAAGCGCTATTATTAACGTTAGTGTCAAATCAGGCAATGGGACTCTTGTGGCATAGTAGTAATATCCCTAACTCTAGACCAGGAGGCCAGGATTCAAGTCCCACCTGCTTCTGAGGTATGCAATAATATATCTTTTAATCTGTCAATGAGAGACATGATTGTTCAGTACACCCCTCCCCGCCCATAACGTCTGAATGGATAGAATAACTTATTTAATGTCACTAACCCATTCAATGCCATTGGCAATTGCCACAATCACTTCTGGCACTGTTTGAGGAGATAAAGTTAATGATGCGAAAGAGTGCCCTGTACACCCAGACACCGTTTTTCAGTGACGATCCTGTTTTATAGAATGTGTTTGTGTTTTATCGTGCAGAGGAGGATAGGCAGGCGGTGCCTCTCAGAGTAAGCAGTTGCTGTAGAGAAAGCAGTTACACCATGGTATTTTGGACTTGTTAGAACTGCTGCCATGAGACTGAAGACTGTAAGCAGTAATCTCAATGCCTGTCATCGCTTCACTACTGGAGCACATCAGCCTGGGGTTGAAGGGCACTGCCCGCCTGTCCAACACCATGACATTGCTTGTTAAAATGTTCAGGCAGGCAGAATACAGAATTCAAAATGCAGCCCAAAATCACAGTCAGTCTGCAAAATCCAGCCAATTGCAAGCAAGCTGGCTTAAAGGCAACAGTTAGTCTGCAACTGACATGATTGATTGATTGTGATTTCTGTTTCAGTCAGGACGTATGCAACTTTTTTTTTAAAGAAATGTGTGCTTTCTTTCTTGCAAGTAACCAGAGATAATATGCAGGAAGCAGTTATCTAAAGAGTGAAGCCAGCAACCCTTGTTACAGAAACTGTAATCACTCTTGCAGCATGAGATGGTCATCAGTGATGTCCAGCAAGAAGCTAGGGACTTTTACCCAGAAGGTTATTGAGTGTGTGGAGCTTGTTATCACATGGAGTGGGTGATGTGAACACTTTCAGGGCAAGGTAGATACATACCTGAGTGGGAAAGGACTATATCGATGGAAATTCTAGAATAGGAGGTGGTTTATGGACCCAGGTTGGTAGCAGTGTGCCCACCAAGCTCTGGGTTGGTCACTCTGGATCTAATAGCTTGTCTGTCCACTCTTTCGAAACTCTTCAGAATTTTCTTCTTTAAGAATTCATCCTAATTGGTTGTTTGAAGTCAATCTCAGATCTATCAGCTTACACTCATTCGCACAGTGTCTCATTTAATTTAGTTACAGATTAATACTCAAATGTTTTTCTTGAGTTTCTCATTCTCAAAAATAATGCTGCTACTAATGTTCACATTATATTTGCAATGTGTCTCTTTCTTCAGATCTTAAACCTCATTCCTACCACTTTCTGATCATTGACCTTCGAGTAAATGGATGGGATTTAAATGGGAATTGCGTGAATAGCTTGGGATTCCGCACTTGAAGTGAATGTAATTTATAAATGAAGACAAATTTCTTTGGATGCTGGGTAAGCCCAGATGGGCAGAACCTGAGGTGAGGGAAACACAGCCAATGTTTCACGTTGATGGTTCTGATGAAAGGACATTCAGATGAAAAGTGAACATCCCGATGTGTTAACCCCTTCTGTTCCTGCGGATGCTGCCTGACTTGCTGAGCTGTTTCTGCACTTTCTGCTCAAATCTAATTTAACCCTTTCCTTCGCATATCATTTAATTTATGGAGTAGTGGGATGTAATCTTAAAATTTGAATTTACCTTTTAGGGGTGAGATTGAGAAATTCACTCCTCGTAGGTGCCTGTGAACACTGGGTCAATTAGAATTCTCAAACTGAAGGTCGGTGACCACTTTTGTTGGATATTAATTGGTAGGCCAGTCATCCCTGATTGGCCAAGTTATTAACAAGGAAAACGCAGTGTGGACCAGCTAAGAACCTCCCCAAGCTCCCCGGCTATTCAAAGAAGGTGGACAGCTTGAACAAATAAATTCCTTCAGTCTGTAGAGAATGGGTCACTGCTTATGAATCTGTCCCTTCTAACACTACCAGTTTGACCGATTTATCTTAAATTGGTCATTAGTATAATTTATTAGTGCATTCAGGCTATGTTGGCATGCTTTTAAGAAAAATTGCTAATTTTCATCCTTTTGAAAGGTCAGTGATATTGATTGATTGCTGTCCTAATTTTATTCATTGAATCAAACCAATTTTGATGTCTGAATTATGGTTTAAAAACAAAGGTTCCTTTTGAAATTTGAAGCTATTCAAATCTGAGTTGCTGAACATTCTGCTTTGATGTTTTCTTGTGTTTTTTTTAGAAAAAAGCGAAAGGCCAGGAGCTTTTTGAGCAAATCATGTACCATCTCGACATCATTGAGAAAGACTATTTTGGCCTTAGGTTCATGGATTCTGCCCAAGTAGCGGTAAGATGCTTAAAGAATTTGTCTTGTCTACATAGATATATGGCAGTTAGTGAAATGAAAATGATTATTTAGTCAGCGTTTTGTAATTTATTTGTTGAGAATTCTCTGTACTGGAAGCTCAGATTTATTTCTTTATTTTCAAGGAATAGCCCAAAAACTCTTTTGGATAATCACATTTTTCACATTATCTCTTCTCCCATCTGGAGAAAGGTTGGATTTGGATTTGGTTAACTCACTCTCTCTTCAAGTAATTTCTGCAGAGGCAGAGAGAGGAATACTGAGAGGAATTTTCAAAACACGTGTTGAGTCAGCTGCGCAACACGTTGTGTCAACTTGGTGATCTTTAGAGAAGTGCTGAAAAAGCATAGGAGGTCAGGCGGGGGGGGACCTTTGCCCGAAACATCAATTTTCCTGCTCCTTGAATGCTGCCTGACCTGCTGTGCTTTTCCAGCACGACTCTAAGCTTGACTCTGATCTCCAACATCTGCAAGTACTCACTTTCGTCAACTTGGTGATCTTGGCAGTTTGGGTTGCCTTTGGGAACAATCACTGCCCCCTATCATAACATGTTGGCAGCGACCTTGAGGTGGCTTGTGGTGACGTTGTGAGATTTTGCAGATCCTAACCACTCTTTTTTTTTTTTTCCCCCCCACCCAGCCAACCCAATCTCAACAGGAATCACTGGGCTCCAGCTGTGGTTGAAGGTCGTCCAAGGGAATTCCCATCCACAGGGTGGGCTGGGCTGGGCAGTTCTGTAGCCTGTGTATTTGTAAACATTGAAGCCCCATCAAGGGAAGCTTGATATGTATGTACCGATCAGGCAGGAAAGAAATGGTCGTGTGAGGGAGCCTTGGTTGACGAGGGAGGTTGAATGTCTAGTAAAGAGGAAGAAGGAGGCTTACATAAGGTTGAGGAAACAAGGTTCAGACAGAGCAGTGGAGGGATACAGGATAGCCAGAAGGGACCTGAAGAAAGGGATTAGGAGAGCTAAGAGAGGGCATGAAAAATCCCTGGCGGATAGGATCAAGGATAACCCAAAGGCATTCTATGCGTATGTGAGAAACCTGAGAATGACGAGAACGAGGGTAGGTCCGATCAAGGACAGTGGTGGGAGACTGTGTATTGAGTCGGAAGAGATAGGAGAGGTCTTGAACAAGTACTTCTCTTCAGTATTTACGAACGAGAGGGACCGTATTGTTGAAGAGGAGAGTGTGAAACGGACTGATAAGCTAGAAGAGATACCTGTTAGGAAGGAAGATGTGTTGGACATTTTGAACAACTTGAGGATAGACAAGTCCCCCGGGCCTGACGGGATATATCCTAGGATTATGTGGGAAGCAAGAGAGGAAATTGCAGTACCGTTGGCAATGATCTTCTCGTCTTCACTGGCAACGGGGGTGGTACCAGGGGACTGGAGAGTAGCGAATGTTGTGCCCCTGTTCAAAAAAGGGAATAGGGATAACCCCGGGAATTACAGGCCAGTTAGTCTTACTTCTGTGGTAGGCAAAGTAATGGAAAGGGTACTGAGGGATAGGATTTACGAGTATCTGGAAAGACACTGCTTGATTAGGGACAGCCAGCACGGATTTGTGAAGGGTAGGTCTTGCCTTACAAGTCTTATTGAATTCTTCGAGGAGGTGACCAAGCATGTGGATGAGGGTAGAGCAGTGGATGTAGTGTACATGGATTTTAGTAAGGCATTTGATAAGGTTCCCCATGGTAGGCTTATGCGGAAAGTCAGGAGGCATGGGATAGAGGGAAATTTGGCCAATTGGATAGAAAACTGGCTAACCGGTCGAAGTCAGAGAGTGGTGGTAGATGGTAAATATTCAGCATGGAGTCCAGTTACAAGTGGAGTTCCGCAGGGATCAGTTCTGGGTCCTCTGCTGTTTGTAATTTTTATTAATGACTTAGATGAGGGAGTCGAAGGGTGGGTCAGTAAATTTGCAGATGATACAAAGATAGGTGGAGTTGAGGACAGTGAGGAGGGCTGTTGTCGGCTGCAGAGGGACTTAGATATGATGCAGAGCTGGGCTGAGGAGTGGCAGATGGAGTTCAACCCTGCCAAGTGTGAGGTTGTCCATTTTGGAAGAACAAATAAGAATGCGGAATACAGGGTTAATGGTAGGGTTCTTGGTCAGGTGGAGGAACAGAGGGATCTTGGGGTCTATGTACATAGATCTTTGAAGGTTGCCACTCAGGTGGATAGAGTTTGTAAGAAGGCCTATGGAGTATTATCGTTCATTAGCAGAGGGATTGAATTCAAGAGTCGTGAGGTGATGTTGCAGCTGTACAGGACTTTGGTTAGGCCACATTTGGAGTACTGTGTGCAGTTCTGGTCGCCTCACTTTAGGAAAGATGTGGAAGCTTTGGAGAGGGTGCAGAGAAGATTTACCAGGATGTTGCCTGGAATGGAGAGTAGGTCGTACGAGGATAGGTTGAGAGTTCTCGGCCTTTTCTCGTTGGAACAGCGAAGGATGAGGGGTGACTTGATAGAGGTTTATAAGATGATCAGAGGAATAGATAGAGTAGACAGTCAGAAACTTTTTCCCCGGGTACAACAGAGTGTTACAAGGGGACATAAATTTAAGGTGAAGGGTGGAAGTTATAAGGGAGATGTCAGGGGTGGGTTCTTTACCCAGAGAGTGGTGGGGGCATGGAATGCGCTGCCCGAGGGAGTGATAGAGTCAGATTCATTGGCGACCTTTAAGCGGCATTTGGATAGGTACATGGATGGGTGCTTAATCTAGGATAGAAGTTCGGCACAACATCGTGGGCCGAAGGGCCTGTTCTGTGCTGTATTGTTCTATGTTCTATGTTCTAGATGCATCAACACATTTGCTCTCCTGCAGTGGCAGTGCTTGCCTCTGCTGGTGAGGCTGTCATTGTCCTCCCAAAACTGTAGGCCCTGATAGTTGGGCTAGTGCCTGCGGAGCAGCAAGTGGACAGCACTTCCAGAGATGGAGGTGGCTGAGGGAAGGTCTCCTCAGTGGCACATTGCAGTTGAGTGCAGGAACCAAAAATGGTGCCACCCTTCATTTCTACCTACAGGGAATAAAGTTCCTCCCTTTGTGAGGCCCTGAACAGTACTTAGTAGGCACAGAAGAAGTGGAAAATAACGACAACCTACTTCCATCTAAATTCCTGATGTTTCCTTTTAATGCATTTGATCTGTGAAAGATTTAACTGAATGCTCAGCTGCCAGGTTTCAGTGCTTCTATGTTCCTGATACAGGTGGGGCTTTCAGTGCTATGCTGTGTTCTGGTACTGCTAAAACATTGGAATCTACCTGGCAATGTGGAAAATTGTCCAAATATGTCCAGTACATAAATAGCAGGAGAAATCCAATTCAGCCAATTACTGTCCCATCAGTCTATTCTCAAAAAATCAGTTAAGTCTTGAAAGGTGTTATCAGCAGTGCTACAAGCAGCACCTGCTCAGTGATGTCCAGCTTGGGTTTCACCAGTGCCACTCAGCTTATTACAGCATTGGTTCAAACGTGGACAAATGAGCTGAATTCCAGAGGTGAGGTGAGAGTGACAGCCCTTGACATTAAGGCTCATTCACCCAAGTATGGCATCAGGGAGCTCTAGCAAAACTGGAATCAATGGGTATCAGGGGACAAACTCTCAGCTGACACGTAGACAGATGGTCATAAGTTGCTGGAGGTCAGTTATCTCAGGTCCAGGACATATCTGCAGGAGTTCCTCAGGATAGTGCACTAGGCTCAATCATCTTCAGCTGCTTCATCAATAATCTTCCCTCCTCCATAAGGTCAAATATTGGGATGATTGCAGTGTTCCACACCATTCATGACTCATCAGATACCATGTTCAAATGCAACAATATCCTGGGCAATATCAAGACTTGGTCTGGCAAGTGGCAAATAACATTCACGTCACACAATGCCAGGCTTTATCCATTAGGTTAGTTTCCCTACAGTATGGAAACAGGCTCTTTGGCCCGACAAGTCCACACCAACTCTCCGAAGAGTAACCCACCCTGGCCCATCTCCCTCTGATTAATGCACCTAACGCGATGGGCAATTTAGCATCGCCAATTCACCTGAACTGCACATCTTTGGATTGTGGGAAGAACTAAGAGCACCCGGAGGAAACCCACTCAAATACTGGGAGAATGTGCAATGTCCACACAGACAGTAACCCGAGGCAGGAATTGAACCCGGGTCTCTGGCGCTGTGAGGCAGCAGTGCTCATCACTGAGCCATGCATGCTGCCTATCTCCAATAAGAGGCAATCTAACCATCGCCCCTTCACATTCACTGGTATTACCATCACTGAATCCCCCACTATCAATATCCTCGGGGTTACCATTGAGCAGAAGCCTAATACAGTGGCTACAAAAGCAAGTCTGAGGCTAGGAATGCTGTGTTGACGGGCTCACCTTTTGATTCTCCCAAAGCCTGTCCACCATCTACAAGGCACAAGTCAGGAACTTGATCGAGTACTCTGCGCTTGCCTGGATGAGTGCAGCTCCAACAAGACTCAGGAGATGGTGTAGGTGGTGCTTGACACTATCTACAAACATCCGTTCCCTCCACCACTGATGCACAGTAGCAGCAGTGTCTACCATCTACAAGATGCACTGTAGAAATTCATCAAAGATCCTCAGACAGCACCTTCCAAGCCCGTGACCACTTCCATCTTGAAGGAGAAAGACAACAGATACATGGGAACAACATTACCAGCAAGTTCCCCTTCAAGCCACTCACCATCTTGACTTGGAAATATATTATGATGTCTTCGCTGCTACTAGGTCAAAATCCTGCAAGTCCCTCCCTAAACTCATTGTGGGTCTACCCACACTAAATAGACTGCCATGTTTAAAAGTGGCAGCTGACCACCATCTTCTCAAAGACACTTAGAGACAGGCAATAAATGCTGGCCAGCTGGCGATGCCCACATCACACGAGTGAATAAAAATGAATATGTGAAGCGAAACTCACTTTTCTTTCTCTCTCTGAAGGAATTGCAGATTTTCTGTGTAAGCAATTTAACTTTCCAGCCAGTGTTGAGGAGGATATTTAGATATTGGGTCTCTGTTTTGCTTGGATAATGCAGGGGGCTGCTTCATGTAAGAAGATTGAAAGCTGATGATTTGAGCTTTCAGTAGCTTTTTAAACAAAACGCACATTTGTTCCTTGGCTAAGAGCTTTTACATGTCCAGCGCTGGAATGCGGAGGAGCTGAAAGAAAACAGGCCTGAGAAGTGGGCGGGAGGGGATGCAGAGGAATAAGGTCATGTCTGGTTCTGGAACACCCTTTCCCCTTGGGCACAGGGTTACAGTTCATAGTTTATAACTCCAAACCAGAAATCACTTCTAATTTGAAGTGTTCACTTGACATTGGATGATTGGTGAGCGTTACTTAAATCTGATTGTTGTGAGCTTTTGCGGGCAGATTGATTTTTATTTTGAGTTATTGAAACATTTTTGGAAGTAGATCTGTTTCCAAAGGTTGATTTCACTTTGAAATGCTGCAAGCAGTGCTGCATTCCTTTTAAAAATAGCCACGTGACGTGAAATGTTGACACAATCTTTTTATTGCTATCTGACGGTTTTACTGGGATCAACTTTGGTTCTAAGCAACGATATTTATCCCTGAACAGCAAAAAAGGGAGATGATGATAAAGGAAATAGACAGTTTAGTAACCTGTATCATTTATGCTGCTGTTTTTTCTTTCTTTCTTTCTTTCTTAATCCTCAGACCTTGAACAAATAGTAACAAATTAATAGTTTTAGAGATAATTTACCAGACCCTTGATTGAACTTTTACAACTACTATAAGTTCCCTGCCTTGGTTAGCATTATGCACAAAGTTCTTAAACACTGTCCCTCTTCGATGGAATAGTACCTGTTTCCGAGATTCACTGGGAATATCTTTTTCCCATAATTTGGGAAGTAAACTGATACAGAGAATTATCCTGCTCATGCAGCACCCATTCCAATTCTTATTTTCATCAACGGATTGGAAAGGTTCATATTGTGCACCAATTTCGATCTGCTTTATTTTAAACTCGTTTTCTTCCTTTTTAAATGACAAAATGCTGACCTTGAGCAGACAGGCAATTTGAGAAGCTAAAACAAAAGCAGGCAAACCATTTTCCAGCTCCTGTCCTATCGTCATCAGAAATGCAAAGCCATTTGTGAGGCAAAAGTAAATTGTTGCGGGCGCTGGCAAGATGCAATAAAAACAGAAAATGCTGGGAACACTGAGCAGGGCAGACAGCGCTTATGTGGAAAGAGAGGAGAAAACACTTGACCTTTCTGGACCATCTTCTACATCACGAAATGCTAGAGCAGTGGACTGAAGGGAAGGGTGTCTGCCATTTAATTGTCTGAAAGTGTTTTAATGTTACTCCTGTGCCACTGACTATGCCAGAATTAAACAGACTTCCACATTCCTACCACCCCCAACATGATCTATTTCCTTCAGCTCATTGCCCCAGTCAGTTATGATGGGCTCTAACAGCTATATAAAACTGAGTAGTTGTGTTCAGTATATCAAATGTTTACTTCAGAATCTGAAAATATTGCCATTGTGTGAGTGCATTGAATCGTTTCGCTGCTTCGTTCATGAGAAGAAGCAAGATTGGTTTGGTACCAGGTCCCTAACACCTCTGTATGATGGGAGAGTAAGTCAGGGTTGCTCACTGCTTCTACACCGTCTGCTGGCTCTTGTTGAACATAATCTATGTCTATCTGTATTTTATGTTGCAGCATTGGTTGGATAACACCAAGAGCATTAAGAAGCAAGTGAAAAGTAAGTTTTCTTTTTCCCCAAAGCTCTTGCAAATGTTTCAGTCTCTTGAAGTAGGATCTGAGAGTGAGGGAATCTTGTGCAAGGGACTCTCTTGATATTTGGTGCTTCTCGGACACTTTGTGTACATCAGCCACCCCGGGCTCAGGAATTAGCTCCGACTGTTCAGACCCGAAGCCAAGTGGTGGCTGAGGTCACTGTAAGATGTTCCAGAAGCTGGGTATTTTTGGGAGTGCCTGGTGTTCACTCTGCAGCATAAATCAATGGAATAGGAAATGGGTGGTTATCCAACCATGGAGAAGGGGCAGGACTGTGCTGAATTCTTTGGGAGGGTAGAACTTTCAAACCAGTTTTGATGACTACCAGATAACCCAGATGAGGGCAGGGGGTTGCAGTCTAAAGCACATCTGTAACAGTGTGGGACAAATGAATTCACAAGCACCAGAAAGTGTGGAAGTTGAGTGGGGATTCATTATTAATGTGGTTTAAAAAGCCTTTCTGCATTTATCAATATGTGTTGATGCCAGAGGTAACTAAGAAGGCCAGAACATGTTCAGAGGAGAGATAACGTAAAATAGCCAGACGTTATGGTCCATGTGGGGAAGGGAATGTTTTTTTTTTGACGTTCAGCCAGACACTGAGGTGTCAGGGAGGACATTCCTAACTTTAAGGTCCTCTTTTTAATCTTTATATTTAGTGCCTGTATGCTAATGTATTGAGGAAGTACATGGCTGGAGAAATGGTGAACGAGTGAGGGGTGTCTGGACCAATCTGGGATAGGAGAGAGGGAAGAATGTGAGGCAACATTATTTACCATACAATACTCTTTGGGACATGACAGGGTAGATGCAGAAAGATTATTCCCCTTTTGTGGGGAAAGTCGAGGAATAGATGGCAGGATCTCGGATGAAGGGGTCGCACATGTCAAATGAAGTGTGAGGAGGAATTTCTTCTCTCTGGGGTAGTGAGTCTATGGAAAGCATTGCTGTTGAGGGTGGGTTGTTAAACATCTTCACGATTGAGATAGATTTTTAATCACTAAGGGAATCTAAGATTATGAGAGAAAAGGTATGAAAGTGGGGCGGAGGGTTATCAGATCAACCATGAACACATGGCATGGTGGAGAAGACTCAGTGCACTGACTGGCCTAGTTCTGTGCTTGTGTCTTCTGATCAATTCAAAGTGGGCAAGGTGCACGAATCAGTGCAAAGGAGCAGTGTAAACAAACCTAATCATTTGGGAATTGAGCCAGGAGGACCTCAAGAATGAAAACATCTCCCATTCATTTTATTTCATTGCGAAGATGATTCAGGAGAAGAGTGACAGTAATAGGGTGATTGTTATGGGAGACTTTAACTTTCCTGATATTGATTGGGAAAGCTATAGCTCAAGTTCGTTAGATGGGTCAGTGTTTGTGCCGTGTGTGCAGGAGAGTTTCCTGACACAATATGTAGATAAGCCAACAAGAGGTGAGGCCATACTGGATTTGGTTCTGGGTAACGAACCAGGCCAGGTATTAGAACTAGAGGTAGGTGAGCACTTTGGGGACAGTGACCACAATTCGGTGACTTTTACTCTAGTGATGGAGAGGGATAAGTGTGTACTACAGGGCAAGAGTTATAGCTGGGGGCAGGGAAATTATGATGCGTTGAGGCATGACTTAGGATGTGTGGATTGGAAAAGTAGATTCCAAGGCAAGAGCGTAATTGATATGTGGAACTTGTTCAAGGAGCAACTATTGAGTGTCCTTGATAAGTGCGTACCTATCAGGCAGGGAGGAAAGGGTTGTGTGAGGGAGCCGTGGTTTAATAAGTAATTGGAATCCCTTGTTAAATGGAAGAGGGCGGCCTTTGTAAAGATGAGGCGTGAAGGTTCAATAGGGGCGATTGAGAGTTATAAGGTAGCCCGGAAGGACCTGAAGAGAGAGCTAAGAGCAGCAAGGAGGGGACATGAAAGGTCCTTAGTTGGTAGGATTAGGGAAAACCCTAAGGCTTTCTATAGGTATGTTAGGAATAAAAGAATGACTAGGGTAGGAATAGGTCCAATCAAGGATAGTAATGGGAAGTTGCGTGTGGAGGCTGAAGAGATTGGGGAGGCACTGAATGAATACTTTTCGTCAGTATTCACTCAGGAACAGGACATTGTTGTCGATATGAATACTGAGGCACGAATAAGTAGAATGGATGGCTTTGAGATATGGAGAGAAGAGGTGTTGGAAATTCTGGCAAGGGTGAAAATAGATAAGTCCCCTGGGCCTGATGGCATTTATCCTAGGATTCTCTGGGAAGCAAGGGAGGAGATTGCAGAGCCATTGGCCTTGATTTTTATGTCCTCATTGTCTACAGGAATAGTGCCAGAAGACTGGAGGCTAGCAAATGTGGTTCCCTTGTTCAAGAAGGGGAGTAGGGATAACCCTAGTAACTATAGGCCAATGAGACTCACTTCTGTTGTGGGCAAAGTCTTAGAGAGAATTGTAAGGGATAGGATTTATGAACATCTGGATAGGAATAATGTGATCAGGGATAGTCAGCATGGTTTTGTGAAGGGCAGGTCGTGCCTCACAAACCTTATTGAATTCTTTGAGAAGGTGACTAAGGAGGTGGACAAGGGGAAAGCGGTAGCTGTGGTGTATATGGATTTCAGTAAGGCGTTTGATAAGGTTCCCCATGGTAGGCTACTGCAAGAAATATGGAGGTATGGCATTGAGGGTGAGTTGGAGGTTTGGATTAGGAATTGGCTGGCTGGAAGAAGACAGAGGGTAGTAGTTGATGGCAAAGGTTCATCTTGGAGTGCAGTTACTAGCGGTGTTCCGCAAGGATCTGTTTTGGGACCATTGCTGTTTGTCGTTTTTATAAATGACCTGGAGGAAGGGTTAGAAGGTTGGGTGAGCAAGTTTGCGGATGATACGAAAGTCGGAGGAGTTGTAGACCGTGAGGAAGGATGTGGCAGGTTACAGCGGGATATAGATAAGCTGCAGAGCTGGGCAGAAAGGTGGCAAATGGAGTTCAATGTAGCTAAGTGTGAGGTGATTCACTTTGGTAAGAGTAATAAAAAGATGGGGTACTGGGCTAATGGTCAGATACTTGGTAGTGTGGAAGAGCAGAGAGATCTTGGTGTCCATGTACACAGATCTCTGAAAGTTGCCACCCAGGTAAATAGTGCAGTGAAGAAGGCATATGGCGTACTGGCTTTTATTGGTAGAGGAATTGAGTTCCGGAGTCCTGAGGTCATGCTGCAGTTGTATAAGACTCTGGTGCGGCCGCATCTGGAATATTGTGTGCAGTTTTGGTCGCCATACTATAGGAAGGATGTGGAGGCACTGGAACGGGTGCAGAGGAATTTTGCCAGGATGTTGCTTGATATGGTAGGAAGATCCTATGAGGAAAGGCTGAGGCACTTGGGGTTGTTTTCATTGGAGAAAAGAAGGTTTAGGGGTGACTTGATAGAGGTGTACAAGATGATTAGGGGGTTAGATAGGGTTGACAGTGAGAACCTTTTTCCACGTATGGAGTCAGCTATTACAAGGGGGCATAGCTTTAAATTAAGGGGGGGTAGATATCGGACTGATGTTAGGGGTAGGTTCTTCACTCAGCGAGTCGTAAGTTCATGGAATGCCCTGCCAGTAGCAGTAGTGGACTCTCCCACTTTATGGGTATTTAAGCGGGCATTGGATAGGTATATGGAGGATAGTGGGTTCGTGTAGGTTAGGTGGGCTTTGATCGGCGCAACATCAAGGGCCGAAGGGCCTGTACTGCGCTGTTATGTTCTATGTTCTATGTTCTATGATTTTTTTTGTCAAGTCTACCGCAGTACAGTGAAAAGCTTTGTTTATGAGTAGTATAGGCAGATCATAGTAAGCAGGGATATACAGATCAAAAAACATCTTAGACAGAAGCACGCAAGTTATGTTGCATTTATTCACCAAATTGTTCTTAAAAAGTAAAAGCAATTTGATGGCCGTTCCTGGAAGATCAAATTGACCAAAAGCCCTTGTGAGCAGTTTTGAAGGTAGGGCTTGCTTCTGATTCGCTGATGTTGATCCAGCAGATCCCATTGCAGAAAAAGGCAAGTGAGTTCCTTTTTGTTGTGACTTATTTGCATTTTAAATTCCACAAAGTTTCACGCTGCTACAGCTGGCTCTGCAAAAGTTGTACAAAGAAACCTCAGAGACCTTCCATGTGTAGAAAGGAATAGGTTGGTGAATGTTAAAACTCCTTTTCTGCTCTCTGTTTGGACGATTAGATGGAGTGGTTACACTTCCTCTGATTTGAAATAGTGCCTAAGAAGTTGGATTATTTTTATTGTGGTTTATGTGCGGAGTTGTTTAATTTTAACATGCTCCTTGCAGTTGGCTCGCCGTACTGCCTTCATTTGCGGGTGAAGTTTTACTCCTCTGAACCAAATAACCTTCGTGAAGAGTTAACAAGGTAAGATGTGGTTTTGTTTTTGTAGCTTGTACTTCAGTGATCGTATCTGATTAAAGGCCTTTTGGTATGACCGTGGCAACAGTTGCCAAATATTTCTTGCTTCTCTTCCTCTTGAGAGGACATAGACTCTAGTGGTTGGGGTGCAAGTTGCTGAGCCATTACTCCTGTCATACTCAATGTTCTGAAACAGTCTTCGCCGCCAAGGCAAGCTCACTCAGATTCTCACTTTCCTAATAGCTGGCTACTGATCAGCCATAGGAACCCTTGTATCCATTTTCTCCCCATTTTTTCCAACCTTTGCTAAATGCAGAATGTCTAATGGCCAACCCACTTGTGATTGCCACAAAGCATGGGCAATCAGGTTGAAGACCGCTTCAACCAATTAGAGGCTGAGAGTCTTCTGATCCCTTGCTGAGATCTGTTTCAATTCTGGATGAGTGTTGTACATTGATCAGTACCTGGAGTATTGTCTGATAAAGGGTCGTGCTGGAAAAGCACAGTAAGTGAGGCAGCATCTGAGGAGCAGGAAAATCGACGTTTCAGGCAAAAGTCAGTCCTGATGAAGGGCTTTTGCCCGAAACGTCGATTTTCCTGCTCCTCGGATGATGCCTGACCTGCTGTGCTTTTCCAGCACCACTCTAATCTCGACTCTGATTTCCAGCATCTGCAGTTCTCACTTTTGCCTTACTGTCCGATTAAAGTCTGCAGTAGGAACCGGAGCAGTGTGCAAAAGGCCCATTTGCAGAACTGCCTTTAGGAAATTATGGTATTGAGGGACTTGGTGCCTTTAATTTCCAGCAGGGTCATTTCCAGAGGGAGATGTGTGTTCAGTCTAGAGATGGCAATTCCCCCATATTGTGTATGCAAGAATGTTCAGTGCTAACTACAGTTCAGTGCCTCTTTAAAAATATACATGCTGGAACCTGTTGGCCTGCTAAGTCTGTGCAGAACAAATATAAATCTCCGTGCAATAACAAAACCTGGTAGGGATAATGGAATGTAACATTCTTGGTGTTCACGATAGATTTTTTTTTCCCATGTAAATATCAGTCCCTGACAATGTGATGCTTCATTCATGAGTGGGAAAGATTTCCAAGGCCGTGGAAAGTACTTGCAATCTTTGTCTCCAAAACTAATCTCAAATGGAAATTAACACTGCCTGTAATGCTCTTTTTGGCTGCTTTGCTACCTGTGATGTTCGAGATGCCTCTGACACTCTCACCCCAAGAAGCTGTTGGGTTTGGTCCCCTTTTCAATGGAGCTGAGCTGATTGAGCGGCAGCAGTAGAATGAACTTTACTTGGCCTCTGTTCTTCTGGGGTTGACATGGGCCTGACTGAGAATACAGGGCATAATCATCCAGGAATCTTGGCCTTAATTGCATTCACTGGACACACATAGGTGTCCAGTCCAGGTGAGTATTGGGCTTGGGGCCTTGGCTGTGCTGCTGTAGGTGATAGGACATTGTGCTTTGTTCAAAGATAGTGAAGAAGTGGGGAGGGTAAAGCCTGACCTTCATTGGCTTGAGTTAGGATACAGATCCATAGGCAATGTCTTCGGGAGAAGTGAGGATACCATTGAGGGGCAGCAGTCGAGGGTGCAAGTGGAGGGGAGGTAATGATGTGTTGGAAGGGTAAATATGACTAGTTGCAGCACTCATCCAAATGGATGGAGGGGCGCTCAAATTGTTGCAAATGCCTTTTAACAATTCGGTTTATGTTTAATTTGAATCTCTTGACCGCTTTTCTGTTTTTTACTGACTCACTGATCATGTTTATTTACCTGGATACATCTACTACTAAAGCTGTAATGGCATCCAGTCCAAATAGTCTGCTTTTAGTCCTTCAGGTAATTGGAACTAGGCCATGAAATGGATTGATTGACCGTGATGACCTGGCCTGTTTTGGATTGCTAGTTTCCGTGACCTTTCTGCCTGCTTCTATCCCCTGGGTGACATTAAGACTGTCACACACTGACCCTTGATAAAGCTGCCTTCAGTCATGTGACCAAACCACCATGACATCGATTTGAAGCACTAAAGTCTTTTCTATGTTTGATGGTGTTTCTGGGATTTTCTTTTCCCTGCTGGTTGTCAGAGAGCAAATCAGCCTGTGGTTTCTCGTTTTGAGGAGTGACCTTTTCTTTTCTTTTCTTAGGTTGCATGTAGAATTGTTCCCTAAGCATTTGGCATGGGTTAAGCATGCAGCCTGTCAATTTGTCTTGCATCTGTAGTCTGTGCAGAAGGCTGCCAATTGAGCCCATCCTCTTCACGGTAGCTCTTCGAAATAATAATCCAACCATAAGATGTATCTAGACAGATACATGAATGTGGCAGGGAGTAGAGGGCTACAGATCCTTAGAAAGTAAGTGACAGGTTTAGATAGAGGATCTGGATTGGCGCAGGCTTGGTGGGCCGAAGGGCCTGTTACTGTGCTCTAAGGTTCTTTGTTCACTATATGCATTTACCTATTTACTTTTATGGGATTTATTATTGAATCTGATTCCAGCGTCCTCGTGCAGTCAGTGCCATTTTGGATCTTAACTTGCTGTATTTTTTTAAGGTTATAAAATGACCTTCCAGTGGGTTTGGTTAAAGTTTTGACTGTGCTTCCTTGTTTATCTACAGGTACCTATTTGTACTTCAGTTGAAGCAGGACATCCTGAGTGGCAAGTAAGTGTTGTTTAGTATTTGAGTCATCGAGGTCTACAGCACAGAAAAAGGTCCTTTGGTTCATCATTCCTGCACCAGTTGAAAACCTGCCTTGGAGACGTTGGACTGGGGTGTACAAAGTTAAAAGTCCCACAACACCAGGTTATAGTCCAACAGATTTATTTGGAAGCACTAGCTTTCTGAGCGACGCTCCTTCATCAGCTGATTGTGGAGAAAAGATTGTAAGACACAGAATTTATAGCAAAAGTTTACAGTGTGATGAAACTGAAATTAACATGGTCATTCTAAAAGGTGAAAGACTTAACAAACAATCCGGGTCTTTTTCAATATATAGTTTCAGTTACAATCCTATTCTCCACACTCACCTGATGAAGGAGTGGCGTGCCGAACGCTAGTTTCCAAATAAACCTGTTGGACTATAACCTGATGTTGTGTGAATTTTAACAGTTGAAAATACCCAACTCTTTCTTTGTGCCAGGGAGGTTTGAAACTATAAACAATATATTTGGTCTGTTTTAACACACATTTAAAGTTATTGGCTTTTAACATGATGTATTTTCATGGGTTAGTGATGCTTGCAGTTACTTACACCTCGACTGGTGAGAGGCCGAGTAGCACCAACTGTAAATATTTTGGCTCAAAGCCCAGTCTGTGGTTAACCTTTAGTGTTGCTGGTCAGAGGCTGGTTGAGGAATGAGCCGGATGTGGGGGAGGGGGTGGGGGTGGGGGTGGGGGTGGCGGTGTGTTCCTTGTTCCATGCTCCTGGTTACTTTTCATTAACTTCTGTAAGAAATGGAATAGAAGTGAGTTCTGGATGAGAACAGCAGCAGGTTCTGAAGTTGGTTGCACCCATGGGAAATTAGCATGGGAATGCATCCCTGGCTATGAGGCAATAGATGGCCACTGGCCAAGGAACTGGAGAGAGCCAGCATTCCTAGAGCTCTACTGCAGCATGTGTCCGTGCCTTTAAAGAAGGTGGGGGGAGCTGAAAATAAGCTTTTCAATGACCTTGACTGCACTGATATTACGTTGGATTAGGGATAAAATTGCAATGAGAAAAATCAGAAGAGCAAAAGCAAAATCTTGTAGATACCGGGAGATCTGAAATAAAACCAAATGCTGGAGAAACTCTGGAGGCAGGTCTGGCAGCATCTGTGGAGAGAGGAGCAGTTAACGTTTTGAGTCCAAGATGGGTCCTCTTTGGAATTCGGAGGAATTATTATCGCTCTGAGTGGTTAGAATGTGAAGCTTGTTGGGATAGTTGAGGCAGATAGCATGCATCCATTTCAGGGTTTGGAGAGGTGCAAGGAAGTGATAGATGGATATGCTGGTGGATTCGATGAACTCAGGTAGGATTTGTACCTAGTGGCTTATTTCTGAGTTGTGTGAATTGTATTTTCTCCCTCACCTAAAGGTGGAACAGGCTTGAGGGGCTGAATAGCCAGTTCCTCTTCCTGTGGAAGTGGCAGGTGAGCTGTTTACCCTCTATTCAGGCGAAGATGTATAATCCTTAACCCCTCTTACACCATCTGCCCCAAAAGCCCCAACCCCCATCTGTCAATGTTGTGTTATGAGATTCTGTGACATTGGTGTTCTCCAGACTGATGATCAATAGTGCAATTAACGTGTTGTAAATTTCTTTTTGCTGTCCTTATGCTAGATGCCTGTAAAATATGAACATGCAAATTTAAAGGAAAAGGCCATCCCTTCAACCTGCGCTGCCATTGATGAAGATCATGGATGATCTGATTCCCTTTCAAATTCTACATTCTCATCCACCCTGAATGACCTCAGAGGAACTTGAGGGGAGTGAATCTATTTCGGCTTAAAATACTCAATGACTCCTCCGCCATCTGAGGCAGGGAGTTCCACCCCTTGGAAATCTTCTCCTCTCGTAAAAGGGTAGTCCCTAATTTCAAAACTGTGCCCCCTAGTTCTGGACTCATCCACAGTTGGACATGATATTTCCCACTCCACTTTGGCAAGGTCTCTTAAAATCTTTTAAACTTCCCCCACTAGTCTTCTGAACCACAACAAAAAAAAAACGCAGTCTGTCCAACATTTTCTCTGAAAACACGTTATAGGAAGATCTGGAAGCATTGGAAAGGGTGCAGAGGAGATTTACTGGGATGTTGCCTGGTGTGGAGGGAAGGTCTGATAAGGAAAGGCTGAGGGACTTTAAGCTGTTTTCGTTAGAGAAGAAGGTTGAGAGGTGACTTAATAGAGGCAAGCAAGATGATCAGAGGATTAGATAGGGTGGACAGTGAAAGCCTTTTTCTTCAGATATGATGGCTAGCATGAGGGACCTAGCTTTAAATTGAGGGGTGATGGATATAGAACAGGTGTCAGAGGTAGTTACTTTGCTCAGAGTAGTAGGGGCATGGAATGCCCTGCCTGCAACAGTAGTAGATTTGCCAACTTTAAGGACATTTAAATGGCCATTGGAAAAACATATGGATGAGAATGGAATAGTGTAGGTTAGATGGGCTTTAGATTTGTTTCACAAGTCAGTGCAACACTGAGGGCCAAAGAGCCTGTACTGCACCGTAATGTTCGATATTCTATGTTCTTTGAACTGTTCATTCTAGGTATCAATCTGGTAACTTTTCTCTGAATGGCCTCCAAGGCAATTCATTTTCTCCCATTAAGGAGATTAAAACTGCACACAGTAATTGAGATAGAGACTCGCCAATGTCTTGCATTATTGAAGCAAAACATCCTTTTATGACGAATTCCTTTCTTAAACAGGGTAACATTCTGCTTGCCTTTGATACGTAGACACAGGATTGGAAGTATGCTATTCTGCCCATCAAGTCTGCTCTCCCATTCAATGAGATCATGGCTGATCTGATAACCATCAACTCCACTTTCCTACCTTTTCCCTGTAACCCTCAATTCCCTTACTGATTATAAGTTTGTCTGTATCAGGCTTGAATGTACTTAATAGCCCATCCTTGACAGTTCTTTATGGTAGGAATTCCATAGTTTTATTACTTGTGAGAGAAGAAATTCCTTCCCATCTCTGTCTTAAATGTGGGACCTCTTATTCTGAGGTTATGCCTTCTGTTCCTAGACTCTCCCACAAGAGGAAACAAACTTTCTGTATCTGCTCTGTCAAGTTCCATAAGAATTTTGTATATTTCAATCAGGTTGCCTCTCTTTCTTCTGCATCCCGAGTACAGACCCAATCTACTCAAACCTCTGTTCATAAGACAGTCCCTCTATACCACGTCAGCCAGGTGAACCTTCTCTGGGATGCCAGTATATCTTTCCATGGATAAGGGGCCCAAAGCTGTTCACGGTATTCCAGTGCTCTGGAAAATTTTAGCACAGCCTTCCTACTTTTATTCTCCATTCCCTTTTGAGGTATTCCAATTCTCTTCCCTAAGCTGGGCTGGAATATTAGCATTTTGTAATTCATGGAAAAGGACTTCTAAATCCCTCAGTCCCAAAGCTTTCTGCAGAATTTAAATAATATTCAGCTGTTCTTCTTTCTGCCAAATCTTATATTTCCTCACATTATATTCACTGTGCTAAATTTTTGCCTGCTCGCTTAATCTGTCTGTCGTTCTGCACTATTTGCAACCCTACCTGTTTTTGTGTCATCCACAAACTTTGAGAAAGTACCTTCACTTACCACATCCAAGTCATTAATTATATATTGTAAATAGTTGTGGGCCCAGCCTGATTCCTCTTAATATGCAAGTACAGGAAGCAAAAAATCTTCTGTGGCTTGTTCACAAGAACACCTGGCTCCCTCTGTACGTTGGAATTCTGCAGTTGTTCTCCATTTAAGTAATATTCTCCTTTTTTAGTCTTACTGCCAAAGCAACCTATTTCACATTACACTATTGCATTTCTTAAGGTGTGGTTTGGGAGACTTTTTAGTGCAGGAAAGAAGAAAGGATTAGATTTATCCCAAGCCAGGGTGCTTCGATTAGATTAGATTAGATTCCCTACCATGTGGAAACAGGCCCTTCAGCCCAACAAGTCCTGAAGAGCAACCTACCCAGACCCATTCCCCTCTGACTGATGCACCTAACACTACAGGAAATTTAGCACAGCCAATTCACCTACCCTGCACATCTTTGTGACTGTGGGAGGAAACTGGAGCACCTGGAGGAAACCCACACAGACACTGGGAGAACGTGCAAACTCCACACAGACAGTTGCCTGAGGTGGGAATTGAACCGGGTCCCTGGCGCTGTGAGGCAGCAGTGCTAACCACTGTGCCACCGTGCCACCCCATGCTGTATTAATTGAGAGGGTATTGATATTGCTGCTTTCACCTGAGTGTTTCTGGAAGCTGTGACTCATCCAGGAACAATAGAGAACTGGAATATATTCACATGGGGAGAGAATGCAGCATGCTGTGGTACAATGGAACATGAATATTCTTGTTACATGAAACACAAAACCTTAGTAGGTATGTGCAGCAAGTAATGGGGAGGCATGTGGGATATCGACCTTTCTTTTAGCTAGTTTTCAGGGTAGATGCTCAGAGGATGCTTCCCTTCATTGGGGTTTCATGAGCTAGAGGGCAGATATAAAAAATAAATAATTGTAATTTAGGATGGCGAGGAGAAATTTCTTCTCTCCAAATATTGTAAGCTTTTGGAATTTGCCTGCACAGAGAACACTGAATATCAATCAATGTGTATATTCAGGGCTGCGTTAGACATACATTGGATTGACAAAGGTGTGATTTAAGGATTGTGGAGAACAGACAGTAAAGTGGAGCCACGGTCCTATTGAATGGTGGAGCAGGCTTGAGGAGCTCCACTGTTATAAGACAAATAGACAGGTACCACTCATTCCTACAAATACTGCTTAAGTACTTCAAAGAAAAGTGGTTCAGCATTTAAGACATTCATGCTGAGGGTTGGCACTATGATACATTACCAAAAACAAAATAATGTATACTTCAAAACCTGAACTAATGTGATTCACTACCTTCAGTTTATGATGTTTGTGTGTCAATCCCATCAGCCTGTTCACTTAGAAGTAAAGGTATGTTATACAGGTTAACCTGACCTTGTGTGTTGGAAAATGGGTAACTTTTCACTTGCTGTCTTGAAACCAGACAATGATTGGAATTGTATTTGGATGGTGAATTGTGGGCACAGAACCAAATCACATCACATTATGGCATTGTGCCATTTAGTGTCTTGAATAGGACTTAATTTTGTAATTACTATTGTAAACTAAACATGTTTCTTTTTCAATTATCCAGGTTAGAATGCCCTTTTGACACATCTGTCCAGCTGTCAGCCTACGCCATTCAGGGTGAGGTATTCTGATTATTTTGCTTTTGCATAAAGGTTAAAAAGCCACGTGTATTTTATTTTTCAAATGAAGCTGAGATTGGGTTGAACCTTATTTTACTGCTTTGACTCTGCCCTCCTGTTACCCAATGGTAAGATAATCCTCAGAAAGACTCTGGGGATGATGTTTGATGAGTATGACATCTGGAGTGTTTTGCCTTTCACTTCAAAAGCAGGAAATGGTGAATATGGTATCTTATGACCAATGGATCAACAAGCTGGTATCATGTTCTCGAGCTTGTGGTGGTTATAATTTTGTAGTGTTGTCTGGATTGAGAGATTTCTTGCAGTACCTTCCAAGCGTACTCATCTGCTCCAGATGTGGGTCATTTTGGAGCAGAACCAGATCATGTGTTGGCTTGCCTCCAAAGCTCTATAACCAAGGTGAGGGGATCTGAGAGTTAGTGGAGTGAACAATGTAGTTATATATTATTCTGGGATGACTTTCAAATGACTGGAATTTCTCTATACAGTGAATGTAGTTGAAAAAGATTGGACTGACCCATTATACTTTTTTTTTAAAAAAACTAAATCATTTTGTGATGTTACTGTCAAGACCTGTAGAAAGTCACCAAAAATCCTCAGACAGCACTTTCCAAACCCACGACCACTTCCATCTAGAAGGACAAGCACAGCAGATAGTGAGAACACTTACACCAGCAAGTTCCCCTCCAAGCCATTCGCCTTCCTGACTTGGAAAGATATCGTCATTCCTTCACTGTTGTTGGGTCAAAATCCGAGAATTCCCTCCCTAATGGCAGTGTGGGTCAACCCACAGCAGGTGGTTTGCAGCGATTCAGGAAGGCAGCTCACCTTCACCTTCTCAACGACAACTAGGAACAGGCAATAAAAGCTGCCCCTGCATGCAAGGCCCAAGTCCCACAAATGATTTTTTTAAAAAAATCTTCTATTTGAAGACTGATGTTTAATGTTCCTCCTGAGTTGTCCTTGGGAAGTTATTGTTACCTTGAACAGCTGGTCAAGGTGCTTCACAGTTTTGCCAGGTAGGGAATTGTTGAAATTTGACCTGCCAACAATGAAGCTTAAATCAGCTTGAAGAACAGGCCTCTATTTCTTAAGTTCACTTGGGTGTTGCGAAGGCAACTGGACTAGCTAGTGACATGATGTTGCCAGTGTCCGCTCGTGTTCATTAGGCTTTTACCTTTGCTCTTGCCAGTAATCTAACTTTGGAGTGCTATTGTCAGTTCTTAGATCAAATAGCAAATGTCCTTCTTATTGACTGGGTACATAGTTGAGGTAGGGGTATGCTGTAGTTCAAAACCTTCATTTTGTTAGTTGAATCTATTTTTGTTTTCCTCTGGTTTGTTTGCTTACAGCTGAGGTGGGGGACTGCGATGTCTCTGAGCATGGCCCAGACTTTGTATCAGAGTTCAGATTTGTGCCAAATCAGACCGAAGAAATGGAGCTTGCCATCTTTGAGAAATGGAAAGAATGCAGGTCTGATATTGCCTCCTTTTCCTGGGGGATGTGGGGTGTGGGGCTTTTGGGTTCAATGGCCTCCTCTCTCGTTAGAGGTTTGTTGTAACTCCAAACCTGTGCTGTGCTTTGCTTTAAGTAAAGAATGCTTTAAGCCACCCTGCTATAGTGGTGAGCAGGGGAATTTTACGAGAAATCTTCTCTCTTTGCAGGGGTCAGTCACCGTCTCAAGCAGAAATAAATTATCTCAATAAAGCTAAATGGCTGGAGATGTACGGAGTGGACATGCACAAGGTCAAAGTGAGTGAGTTCTGAATAAAAGGGTCACTGGATGTAATATATTAACTCTGCTTTCTCTCTACACATGCTGCCAGACCTGCTGAGTTTTTCTCTGGTTTTGTTGGATCAAAATAAGGAGTGGGTGAATTTGGAAAGATAAACAATGCTGTTGTCATGGATGTATTCACTGTTTTCCAGAATTTAAACTAGATTGGATGTGAATGAGATCCAAACAGTGCCGGAGATATGCAAAAGGTTCAGGCAGCATCTTTGAAGAGAGAAATAAAGTCATCTCTAGAACTGCGTGGGTGTCCCAGTGAACAGAGTGGGTGGGGATGGGGGTGCCCTTTTAACCTGTTTGTTTCAGCTTCTGTCTGCTGCCGCCCCCCAGCCCCCTTACCATCTTGGGATTGCTGTGAGTAACAGCCCACAATCCAGCCCCTCCCTTAACCAGCCAACCCTGAGGGCAGGCCCTGCAAGGGAGGAGACAGGGCCATAATATTGGGGAACAGGCCTGACCCCACCAAGTCCTGGTTTCAAGGTGAAAATCCAGCCCAAGTTTCCAGTTCAGCAACCTTTCAGGCATATGTCGCAGCTGAGCTTGTTCCTGCCTTCATTGTCAAATGTGTGCTTTTGCAGCAAGGGTCCCACTATGGTGTTCGGAAATGGACCCAGTCCCCCCGCCCTGCTGCAATTCCAAGCAGAACGAACAAAGGGCCACACAAAACCACGCACGTGGGAAATGTGAAATAAAAAGCTGAAAATGCTGGAGAAGTTCGGCCAACCTGTGGGGAGAGAGTATGACTCTTCAGAAGTGTTTACTTTGTTTCTCTTCAGAGATGCTGCGTTTCTCCAGCGTTTTCTGCTTTTATTGTTGATCAAGATTCAGTCTCCACGTTCCTCAAGTTTAAGCTGAGTTTAATTTTGGGTGGAGTTAGGATGTGTTCTTATCAACCCTTTTCAGGGATGTTTTTCCATTTTTGATAACCCTTTTCCACCACAGATACAGACTTGCCTTTTCTTCTTTGTAATTTTTAATCCTGTTTTCATAATTAGGGAAGGGATGAAAATGAGTACAGCCTGGGCCTGACCCCAACAGGGGTGTTGGTGTTTGAAGGTGAAACAAAGATTGGACTCTTTTTCTGGTGAGTTCAGTCTTCCTTTTGTAATGCGCCTAAGCTAAAGATTTCACCAGGATTGGGGAATATAGTTGAGGAAATGGGTTCGGCCATTTAGCACTGAGATCAGGTGAAATTTCTTCAGCCAGAGAGTGGTGAACCTGTGGAATTCTGTGTCTTGGAAAGCAGTCAATGTCAAAATATTGTATATTTCCGTTAAGGAGGAAATATGTGTTTCTTACAACTAAAGGAATCAAGGGAGCTTAAGTGAAAACAGGGTGCAGAGTTGGATGATCAGTCATGATGATATTATATAGTAGAGCAGGCTCAAAGGGCCTTATGGCTTATCCTCGCTCCTGTTTTCTAACATACGGGCTTACCTTTTTAAGAAGACACTTGGCAGGTCAAGGAATACTATTGCTTTGAGGGTTATCTGTCACTATTTAATTGTTTAAATGTATTCACAGCTTGTGGACATTTATTACCCACCCCTATTTACTCAGTGGGTTGGGGTGGGGTGTTAAGGGTTAACCGTGTTGCTAGGAGTATAGAGTCACTTGTATGACCAGATAAAGGGCAGCCATTTCTTTCCCTGAAGGTTATTAGACGGGTTTTTTTTTCAGCAAATGACAATGGTTTAATTGTCATTATTAGACTCTTAATTCCAGATTTTTATTGAATTCAAATTCCACTGTGGCAAGATTCAAACCCAGGTCCCCCAATCATTACCTGGTCTTTTGATTAATAGTCTCGTGATAATAATAGTAGGCCATTGCCAGAAATAAAGTCTCTGGAGTTGAAGCCAGCAACATTGGGCAGCTTGAGATTGAACCCATGACTTTGATATTATTAACACCACGCTCTAACCATCAGAGCTAACCATGTTCCAATAAAGCAGCTATTTGATTAGAGTGTTGCAATGCAGTTGAGGTGTTCTGTTACATATGCTGAAATGTTTGGGCTGATGTTTTAAATGCATATGTCAATTGTGTGTGGCGTATAGTGGCTTCATCTGTGTTATATTTGAGAATGATCACTGTCCCATTGCTATAGTAGCAATAAGTGAATACTGCCGATGTGAATACTGAGTCACAATTAATTAGAATGGACGGCTTTGAGGTATGTAGGGAAGAGGTGTTGGAAATTCTGGCAAGGGTGAAAATAGATAAGTCCCCTGGGCCTGATGGCATTTATCCTAGGATTCTTTGGGAAGCAAGGGAGGAGATTGCAGAGCCATTGGCCTTGATTTTTATGTCCTCATTGTCTACAGGAATAGTGCCAGAAGACTGGAGGCTAGCAAATGTGGTTCCCTTGTTCAAGAAGGGGAGTAGGGATAACCCTAGTAACTATAGGCCAATGAGACTCACTTCTGTTGTGGGCAAAGTCTTAGAGAGAATTGTAAGGGATAGGATTTATGAACATCTGGATAGGAATAATGTGATCAGGGATAGTCAGCATGGTTTTGTGAAGGGCAGGTCGTGCCTCACAAACCTTATTGAATTCTTTGAGAAGGTGACTAAGGAGGTGGACAAGGGGAAAGCGGTAGCTGTGGTGTATATGGATTTCAGTAAGGCGTTTGATAAGGTTCCCCATGGTAGGCTACTGCAAGAAATATGGAGGTATGGCATTGAGGGTGAGTTGGAGGTTTGGATTAGGAATTGGCTGGCTGGAAGAAGACAGAGGGTAGTAGTTGATGGTAAAGGTTCATCTTGGAGTGCAGTTACTAGCGGTGTTCCGCAAGGATCTGTTTTGGGACCATTGCTGTTTGTCATTTTTATAAATGACCTGGAGGAAGGGTTAGAAGGTTGGGTGAGCAAGTTTGCGGATGATACAAAAGTCGGAGGAGTTGTTGACAGTGAGGAAGGATATGGCAGGTTACAGCAGGATATAGATAAGCTGCAGAGCTGGGCAGAAAGGTGGCAAATGGAGTTCAATGTAGCCAAGTGTGAGGTGATTCACTTTGGTAAGAGTAACAAAAAGATGGGGTGCTGGGCTAATGGTCAGATATTTGGTAGTGTGGATGAGCAGAGGGATCTTGGTGTCCATGTACACAGATCTCTGAAAGTTGCCACCCAGGTAAATAGTGCGGTGAAGAAAGCATATGGTGTACTGGCTTTTATTGCTAGAGGAATTGAGTTCCGGAGTCCTGAGGTCATGTTGCAGTTGTATAAGATTCTGGTGCGGCCACATCTGGAGTATTGTGTGCAGTTTTGGTCGCCATACTATAGGAAGGATGTGGAGGCACTGGAACGGGTGCAGAGGAGGTTTACCAGGATGTTGCCTGATATGGTAGGAAGATCGTATGAGGAAAGGCTGAGGCACTTGGGATTGTTTTCATTGGAGAAAAGAAGGTTTAGGGGTGACTTGATAGAGGTGTACAAGATGATTAGGGGGTTAGATAGGGTTGACCATGAGAACCTTTTTCCATGTATGGAGTCAGCTATTACAAGGGGGCATAGCTTTAAATTAAGGGGTGGTAGGTATAGGACAGATGTTAGGGGTAGGTTCTTTACTCAGCGAGTCGGGAGTTCATGGAATGCCCTGCCAGTAGCAGTGGTGGACTCTCCCTCTTTATGGGCATTTAAACGGGCATTGGATAGGCATATGGAGGATAGTGGGCTAGTGTAGGTTAGGTGGGCTTTGATCGGCGCAACATCGAGGGCCAAAGGGCCTGTACTGCGCTGTATTCTTCTATGTTCTAAGTAAGTGTTAGAAAAGTTGTGCTTCAATCTGGAGAGGGAGACATCCTGTTGCTTCAGTTATTTTGGTGTTGTATGTGGCTCATGTTTCATTCTCCTTACTTTCAGGCCTAAGATCATCAAACTAGAATTCAAGAAAAGCAAGCTAACTCTTGTGGTAGTGGAAGACGATGAGCAGGTAAGGCAGAGTTTTAGCAGTGACTGTCTCTATCTGGTCAGGACTAGCTTGCATCACACTGGGATGTTGGGAATTGTGGTGTAGGCAGGATTTTGCTGCAGGATTCAGGATTTCAGACTCAAATGGGATCAGAACCTGTGACAACAGCTACTTGGCTGTGACTTATATTGTCCACCCTGGTTTACCCAATTGGCCAATCCAATGAAGGATGGCAAATGGGTTCTCGGGGATTGCAATAGACCGTGAGACATCGAGTCCATCAAGTCTGTTCCACTGTTTCATTGAGATTACAGCTGATCTGCTGCAGGGAGGATGTCATGGTATGGATTGGAGGACAAGCCTGTTGTCAACCACCTCTCCTGCTGAACACCTGAGTCCATAACATCTTTTCAAGACCCATCACACAGTGGCAGATCATGATTTATTTATTCATGTTCATACATGTTCCTTATTGTTATCTTCACTTTGCATGTGTTGTTAGATTAGATTAGATTCTCTACAGTATGGAAACAGGCCCTTCGGCCTAATAAGTCCACACCAACCCTCCGAAGAGTAACCCACCCAGACCCATTCCCCTATCCTATATTTACGTCTGACAAGTACACCTAACACTATGGACAATTTGGCATGATTCACCTGACCAGCACATCTTTGGATAGTGGGAGGAAACCGGACCACCTGCAGGAAACCCACACAGACACAGAATGTGCAAACTCCACACACACGGTTGCCCGAGGCAGGTATCAAACCCGAATCCCTGGTGCTGTGAGGTAGCAGTACTAACCACTGAGCCACCGTGCGACACACCCGTTGTTTAGATTAGATTACATTACAGTGCGGAGACAGGCCCTTCGGCCCAACAAGTCCACACCGACACGCCGAAGCGCAACCCACCCATACCCCTACATTTACATTTACCCCTTACCTAACACTATGGGCAATTTAGCATGGCCAATTCACCTGACCCAGGTCACATCTTTGGACTGTGGGAGGAAACCGGAGCACCCGGAGGAAACCCACGCAGACACAGGGAGAATGTGCAAACTCCACACTCCTGAGGCGAGAATTGAACCCGGGTCTCTGGCGCTGTGAGGCAGCAGTGCTAACCACTGTGCCACCGTGCCGCCCTGGGTTGTGTGTTGGGTTTCCTTTAAACCTGAAGTGTTTTAGTATGAATTGGGATATCCACCTTCTCCAATCTAAGTTAAAGAGTCGTGTTGAATAAGCAATACCAAGATTATTGTAACTGTGGCTCACACCTGAACAAGTGGGCCTTGAACCCAGATCTTGAGGTTCAGAGGCAGGGACATTGCTACTGTGCTGCAACAGAATAACAGATTGTTTGGGAATATCCACAACAGCTTGATTCTTCAGCTATGGCAAAGGCTGCTGCTGGGCTCGGAAACATTTTTAAGCTCTACCAAAGCCTGAAGTATTTTTGTTCCTCTATTCTAATGCAAAGTTAAAAAAAATCACACAACTCCAGGTTATAATCCAACAGGTTTAATTGGAAGCATGAGCTTTCAGAGTGCCGCTCCTTCATCAGGTGGTTGTGTGTTGAAGGAGTGGCGCTCCAAAAGCTAGTGCTTCCAATTAAACCTGTTGGATTATAACCTGGAGTTGTGTGATTTTTAATTTTGTACACCCCAGTCCAACTCCAAATCATGACTACTATATTCTAATGCAGTCCTTTCATTGTTTTTGCTCCTTCAACTTTCACTTGCATTCTCATTGTTGCTGTGCCTCAAGTCCATACCATTGTACACCTGAATGCAGTCAACTCACTTGCATTTGAATCTCTAAATTTGTGAGGCATAATGTGTGTCTAAACTGTGCCATCATGGAAAATCTACATTCTTTTGCATCCTTTGACAGAATAGTTTAGTTCTCTCTCTTTCTTTCTTTCTTTCTCTCCTCTTCGATTCCTTCTGTTCGTTCTTTCTTTCACGCTCGTGCTCTCGCCCTCCTCGCTCTCGCCCTCCTCACTCTTGCTCGCGCTCTCTCTTTCCCGAGCTCACTCCCTTGCTCTTGCTCGCAAACTCTGACGGGCACTCCATCCGGTTACTACTCCAAGGCTCCAAGTAGTAAAATTATGTGTGCTCCAGATTTTAATGAAATGTTGTGTTGTCTGCTTTAAATGAACATGTGGAATTATTCCAAGTGAGTACATGACTTGGCATCTCAGTATTGGCTAGGTGGTGCTTGCCTGTGGCTGACTTACTGGTGAATATTCATTTCCTCGATTCATACAAGAAAGGTGGCCACTTGGGTGAGCTATTGCAAGGTAGCAATTGCCCAGACTGGTGCCTTCAGGTGAAGACATGAACATGAAATGTGTGATCATTTAGAATCTGATTACTGTAATTAGGCAACTAAGGGAGGCTTCCATCTTAACAGTCATTAAGCACTTGCAGCATTAACACACGTAATTGCAGCCCAACTACAGACTCTGAGAGAAGGGCAGAAAATCTGCCAAGAAAGAAAAGTAAATTGATAGAAAAAACAAGCATATGTTTCGAACATCTTTGCTCCTTTGTCGCCTCGAGCCTCAGCAATTCCAACTGTGGCTTTTGGCTTTGATCTCATCCAAGTCTCTGCTCCCTTTGCCATTCTTCGCATCAAGTTAGGTTCACCTTCATCAATTACATTTTTGTATTAAATTCTTACCATTTGTTTTACAATTGCCCCCGGCATCATTCCTGCCTATCTCTAGAGCCACCTGCAACATTCTCTAGATCTCAGCAATTCTCCATACCCAGTTTAAATATTGCAGTGCTACTGTTGATCATGCCTTCAGCTGTCCAGGCCTTAAATTCTGTAATTCCTTCCCTAAAACTTACACATCTGTATATTTCTCTCTTAAGGCAGTCCTTAAAACCAAATAGTTTGTTGAGCTGTTTTGATATATCCTTAGAAGACTAGGTGTGAGTGACTTGTTTGATTACACGTCCATGGTTGGCCTTAGGATATTTTACCCCGCAACACGAACTACACAACTAAAACTAAAACTGGACAGGGGACGAAATGTCTGCAATACAAATTCCCAGCTCGGCGAACAGAACCACAACAACTAAAACTGGTTGTTTGAGGTAAACCCCTATCTAAGTTAAGGTATGGAGAATCCTTTTTTTAATTGTGAGGAGGACCTTTTTTTTTTCCAACCCACATGAGAGAGACCTGCAGAAGTTGCAACTCGCAGGCTTGTTGCTCGATGAGGCTTCTGTCCCAAGGATGTGGTAGACCAAAAAGTAACTAAGCTGGTTGAATATGATTGATATGCTGTATGTGAGCAGCATCTGAAAATTAGGGAAGATCAACCGGTCGGTTGACCGAATTAGCTGGGTTTTTTTCCAAAAGACGCTGCAAATTTATTTTTTGACGTGCAGGTAATTCTCTGTGACATAAGCAAATTGTACCTTCTCCTGAAGGTCACGTCTGAAGTAACTTATACCACAATATTCAAAACCTGCTGAAATATGAAGGTTTGTGTGATTGATTAAGTATATTTTCATCCAGTGTTGTCAGAGAGCCCAATTCCACTGATATAGTTTATTGCAGCCTTGTATCCAGATGGTGGGCTGTCTTTCTATCTGGGCAGCTACACAAGCTGGATTGGAAAGATTCCATAAGGGTTTGAGGTTGGGCATTTGCTTATGGAGTTCTTAAAAGCTACCGAAAGCAATGTTGTGGTGACTTTCCATTGCATTGCCAGAAGAGGATAAGGTAGCAGTGCTGAACAAGATTGGAGGAGTTTTATGCGAGACAGTTTCTTTTTACAAATAAAGAGAGGAACAATATTGTGTTTCTCAGTGTATCAGGTGTATTTTTGGGTTTGGGGCCAAAGTTATGATGACACCGTTACTTTTATATCCTCCTCCATTCCTAAAGGTCAGGGCTTGCACTGGAGTTTTAGCTCAACAGTTGCTGCCATTATTCCAATGCCTCACTCTTGAGACTAATCAAGCCTGCAGTGTAAGTTAGCAGGAAATTTCATCACAAGGAATTGCTGAGTTTTTCCTTGATCAATAAGTGTCGGGACGCCCTAACAACAGTCATAAGTGTTTCTCCTTCTCCTTCTCCTCTTCATGGCACAAAAAAAATCTGAGATTAATTGCAGCACACACACATGCACAAGCACACACTAAATGCTTGATCTGAAACTTCCTTTATCTGTATGACTCCAAATGGCCCTGTTATGCCATGAGCTATGGAACGCTGAGGTTATTAAGCACTTCCTATTGAAACCTCATCTTCCCAAGTTACAGATGTTGTAGAGTTCAATTGGTCAGTGATTACCTTTCACCACTGAATTGACACTGTTATGGACCGGGTCAGACCCCCTCAAAATGTTTTAAGAAGGTAGCCCAGACTCTCACATTTTATTGTTTTTAGTCAGATGTGAGATAGATATTTCAGAAGTGATGCAGCTGGTCAAACCACTTGGCTTTAAACAAAACAAAATGTATTTACACGCTACAGATGAAACAGAAACAAAGAAAACAGAATTTAGAATAACTTTACTTATTTGAAACCCAGCCGACTCAATTGCAGCGTAATGATGCTGTTCCAATTCCAGCAACATCCTATCAACATGGTCTTTGGCAAAAAGTAAATTCATACACAGCTTCTTACAGGCAGGCAAGACTTCTGTCGAAGCATGGAACCTCTTTTCACTGTAGCTGCTTCTCAAGCTTCCCAGCAGTTTTTGCCTGTTTGCTAAAACTAAACCAAACTAGAAGAAACCTGAACTGGGAGAACTGGCCGCTCCCCTTTCACTGTACAACTGTTTTTAAAAAACCTAAAAGTCTCCTCTGATTGTTGACTTAAGCAGTGTCAGTTAGCCATTTTGGCACCACTGACTTTACAACCCCTCTTGGGAAAAAAAAACCAAGGACATCATAACCTTGTTAAAGGGGCAACATCATCACAATACCACTACAGATTTGAATATGCCAGTGCCCAAATATTTCAAACCCCTAAGGAAAATAAATACTGTAAATGCTGGAAGTCAGAAAGAGAAGCTGAAAATTATGGAACTATACAGTGAAGGGGAAAAGCCAGGTTATATCTTTCTATAAATTATGAAAGATAAATTACATGAGGCTTTTCATAGGACTGATGGCTGAAGGGGCTGAGGATAGTGAATGACCCATAACATTGATAATTGAGTTAAATATTGCCTTAAACTGGAATGACTAATAAAACATCAAGGCAGAAATAGGTCATTTGGCTCTTCAAGTCTATTCTGCCATTCAGTGAGATCATGGCTGATCTGATAATCCTCAACTGGACTTTTCCTGCCTTTTCCCGATAAACCTTGATTCTCTTATTGACTTCAAGTCTATATCCCAGCTTTGAATATACGTAACGGCATAACCTCAATAATGCTCTACTGTAAAGGATTCCACAGATTTGACTATCCTGGAAGAGAAGAAATTCCTCTTCATCTGTGTCTTAAATGAGTGTCCCTTTAGTCTGAGATTCTACCATCTGGTCCTTGATTCTCTCACAGGTGAGCAATCAGTCCTCATCCATCTTGTCAAGACCCGAAGAATTTCAATGATGTCTCTTTGCATTTATTCTTCTAAACTCCAAAGAATACAAGCTGAACCTGCACAACCTCTCCTCATAAAGTTAAAAACCACACAACACCAAGTTATAGTCCAACAGGTTTATTTGGAAGCACTAGCTTTCGGAGCACTCCACCTTCACCCCATTCAACTGTGGCTCAAATCTGGCTCAAGATTGGGATACAGATAGATTCTAACCTCACACTTTTAATGCATTGTCTGAGCTGAGATGTCACCTTTTTTCATAAAACCTTAAGTTATCTCGAGAATGTGACTTAAAAGAAGCTCTGGGATTTACATATTAATGAACCAAAACCTGCAAGCCATTCTAAAAGATGGAAGACTTAACAGCAATCTAGGTTCGTTAAATATATCATTTCAGCTGCATGACATTGTAATCTTTTGCTATAAATTCTGTGTCTTATAATGCTGCTCCACAGTTACCTGATGAAGGAGCAGTGCTCAGAAAGCTAATGCTTCCAAATAACCTGGTCTTGTGTGATTTTTAACTTTGTCTGCCCCAGTCCAACACCTGCACCTCCACATCATCTTCTCATAAGAACATTTCCTCCATGTCTTCCAGCTAATGAGCCACTTCTGGACTGCAACTAATATCTTAGATAATGAGATCAAAACTGTTCACAGTATTCCAGGTGCGATTTAAGTATTGCCTTGTTTATTTTTAACAGGACCTCCCTAGTTTTACTTTACTCCCTACAGTCATTTTACTTTCCCCATTACCTGCTGAACTTGAAGGCTAGTTTTTTTTATGATTCAAGCATGAGAATACCCAATCCCTTTATGCTGCAGCCTTCTGCTGACTTCCCCCATTTACATTATTTACAGCTGTAAACTTTGCTGCTTCATTACACAATTTCATATTTTCCTGCATAATATTTCAGGTTTTGGTCAATTACCTTAACTGTCTATATCCCTCTATAGACTCTATCACATTCCCCCCTACTTATTTTCGTGTCATTGCCAACGCTTGGCGACATTACATTTCCTTCCCTCATCCAAATCATTAATATATATTGTAAATAATTGTGGTCCCAGCACTGATCCCTCTGACATTTCACCAGTTACAGGCTGCAATTCCTGAAAATGCCCCTTTATCCTAACTCAATCTTCTATTAATTAGCCAGTCCTCTATTGATGCTCATACTGACCTCAACACCATGGGCTCACCAAATTGCCTTGTGAGCAGAACATTAACAAGCAACTTTTGTAATTACAAATATAGTAGAACTGCTGGTTCCCCTTTTCTATATATTGCTTGTTGTGTTTTCAATGAATCATAATACATTCCTCATGCCTGAGCTCTCCTTTATGAAGCCAAATGCACTCTGATTATATTATGTTTCTAAATGCTTTACTCTTAAAATGTTTATAAACTCTTTAAACTTGTTGTGATAGCAGATATTCAGCTAACTGGCCGATAACTACCTGTCCATCTCCCAACCCTTTTACTTATTTTCCAAACAGAAGCTTTCATAATTTTGTAAATCGATTTCAAATTAGGGGAGAGACTGACATTTTGGTGTGTAGGTTTTGTTAGGATCCAGCTTCCTTGTGTTTATTCTTCTCTTCCTCCTGCCCCATATTTAATTGTGACAGTCTTGGCTCATCACTGTTTTCCACGTTCAGTGGTTTTGGATCCCAAGTCCAACTCCAGAGAGTTGAACATGCAAGTTAGGTTGTCAGTTTAATGAAATGCTAAGGAAGTGCTGCACTGTCAGAGATGCCTCCTTTTCAAATTACACTTTAAATCCAGATCCTGTGAAAGATACCACAACATTTTTCAAAACATAAGTGGAGAGATTGTCAAGAGTTTTGGTGAATGTTATTCCTAACCATTGCAATTAAAGTAGATTATCTATTTGTTTATTCAGGATTAGTGGTGCTGGAAGAGCACAGCAGTTCAGGCAGCATCCAAGTAGCTTCGAAATCGATGTTTCGGGCAAAACCCCTTCATCAGGAATAAAGGCAGTGAGCCTGAAGCGTGGACAGATAAGCTAGAGGAGGGTGGGGGTGGGGAGAAAGTAGCACAGAGTACAATGGGTGAGTGGGGGAGGGGATGAAGGTGATAGGTCAAGGAGGAGAGGGTGGAGTGGATAGGTGGAAAAGAAGATAGGCAGGTCGGACAAGTCCGGACAAGTCAAGGGGACAGTTACTGAGCTGGAAGTTTAGAACTAGGGTGAGGTGGGGGAAGGGGAAATGAGGAAACTGTTGAAGTCCATATTGATGCCCTGGGGTTGAAGTGTTCCGAGGCGGAAGATGAGGCGTTCTTCCTCCAGGCGTCTGGTGGTGAGGGAGCGGCGGTGAAGGAGGCCCAGGACCTCCATGTCCTCGGCAGAGTGGGAGGGGGAGTTGAAATGTTGGGCCACGGGGCGGTGTGATTGATTGGTGCGGGTGTCCCGGAGATGTTCCCTAAAGCGCTCTGCTAGGAGGCGCCCAGTCTCCCCAATGTAGAGGAGGCCGCATCGGGAGCAACAGATACAATAAATGATATTAGTGGAGGTGCAAGTAAAACTTTGATGTATGTGGAAGGCTCCTTTAGGGTCTTGGATAGAGGTGAGGGAGGAGGTGTGGGCGCAGGTTTTACAGTTCCTGCGGTGGCAGGGGAAAGTGCCAGGATTGGAGGGTGGGTTGTTTGGGGCGTGGACCTGACCAGGTAGTCGCGGAGGGAACGGTCTTTGTGGAAGCGGAAAGGGGTGGGGAGGGAAATATATCCCTGGTAGTGGGGTCTGTTTGGAGGTGGCGAAAATGTCGGTGGATGATTTGGTTTATGCAAAGGTTGGTAGGGTGGAGGGTGAGCACCAGGGGCGTTCTGTCCTTGTTATGGTTGGAGGGGTGGGGTCTGAGGGCGGAGGTGCGGGATGTAGACGAGATGCGTTGGAGGGCATCTTTAACCACGTGGGAAGGGAAATTGTGGTCTCTAAAGAAGGAGGCCATCTGGTGTGCTCTGTGGTGGAACTGGTCCTCCTGGGAGCAGATCCGGTGGAGGAATTGGGAATACGGGATGGCATTTTTGCAAGAGATAGGGTGGGAAGAGGTGTAATCCAGGTAGCTGTGGGAGTCCGTGGGTTTGTAAAAAATGTCAGTGTTAAGTCGGTTGTCATTAATGGAGATGAAGAGGTCCAGGAAGGGGAACATATCCAGGACACCCGCACCAATCAATCACACCGCCCCGTGGCCCAACATTTCAACTCCCCCTCCCACTCTGCCGAGGACATGGAGGTCCTGGGCCTCCTTTACCGCCGCTCCCTCACCATCAGACATCTGGAGGAAGAACGCCTCATCTTCCGCCTAGGAACACTTCAACCCCAGGGCATCAATGTGGACTTCAACAGCTTCCTCATTTCCCCACCTCACCCTAGTTCTAAACTTCCAGCTCAGTAACTGTCCCCATGACTTGTCCGGACTTGTCCTACCTGCCTATCTCCTTTTCCACCTATCCACTCCACCCTCTCCTCCTTGACCTATCACCTTCATCCCCTCCCCCACTCACCCATTGTACTCTATGCTACTTTCTCCCCACCCCCACCCTCCTCTAGCTTATCTGTCCACGCTTCAGGCTCACTGCCTTTATTCCTGATGAAGAGCTTTTGCCCGAAACGTCGATTTCGAAGCTACTTGGATGCTGCCTGAACTGCTGTGCTCTTCCAGCACCACTAATCTAGGATCTGGTTTCCAGCATCTGCAGTCATTGTCTTTACCTTATCAATTTGTTTACCTCATTGCTGCCTGTGGAAGCTTGCTGTGTGTAAATTGACAGTTTTTGCTTCCCTTGTTGCTTTGTTTTAAATTGGCTTTAACGCATGTTGGCTTGCCCTGAGATAGTGAAATGAGGTTCTATAAATGCCAACTTTTCCTTTCTTTACACTTCATCTCTGGTTTTAACTCTCCTTCTCAACATTTTCCCTTCAACTGCACAAAGTCTGGAGCCTTGCTCTAAATTCCAATTGCCTTGTTCTTGAGGCAGCAGTTTTTGCCTTTGTGGGAATTCTCTTTAATTTGCAGTGGCCAAAATAATTTCTGACAGATAAAAGACACTATTGAAGGGAGATATTAAAGGGAATATTTTTTAAAACTGGAATTTACTATTTCTTGGGTGGTAATATTCTCTGTTTAACAAAAAAATTCTATTCTCTTCCTAACGTTGCTTTTTCCAGGATATTAATTTAAATTGCTATCAGATGCTTTTAAATCTCATGAGGCCAGGTTTGTAATCTGTCTGTGAAATTGACCTATTGGTAGATTCTCTAAGACCCGGATTTTTTGGGGGTCTCCATCTCTTGGCAGAAACATTGGTGACAAGCCCACCCACCATTGTGATGACATCCCCTTACAATATTTCACCACTGCTTTAGAGTGAGTTGTCTTCCCTTTAAGAACTATTGGCCAATCATCTGTATTCATGGCATCAGCAGCAGGCTAGAATAGGGTCCATAGCTGGTAATGCATGCAGTCTTAACAAAGAGGGCACCTGGACCTGGGGAAATGCAGGGTATTTCTGGGGCCAAGCCCAGTGTGTTGGAGAGGTGGAGCCATGGTCAGTGGAGTGGGAGAAATGGCGAAGACTGGATTTGGAAGGTTTGTGGGTAGGGATCAGAAGAGGTGGGGAGAATAGGGGGCAAAGATGCTAGAAGATTTGATAATGCTAAAGATGTTTGTGAGGGGGTGGTGTAGGGTGTTCTCTGATCGACACAGGAGGTTGTAGATGACACTTTGAGCCACCATTACACCAGTCATTCTCCAAGTAGTATGGACTTCTCCTACAACATCCTGTCTCCACCCACAGGCAAAATAGTGGCCACTGGCCGGGCTGGGGTGAGGCCATTAATTAGCAACTCTAGGGCCTCAGATAACCTAAGGGCGAGTGGGCGACCTACTCATCCAGTAGCTCCCAGATCAGGGTAAGCAGTGGGCAGGTCACAGGATATGAACCCTCACTTTACCTTATGGTCAGGTGAGCATAAAATCCACCCTGTAGTCTCTGGTCACTTGGCATGATCTGCTGCAAATTATCATCCTTCATGGGAAGGTCTAGAATAGGGAGGCAATGGTTGAGTGGCATTGTTGTTAGATTGTTAATCCAGAGACCCAGATAATGGCCTGAGGAGTCTGAGTTTGAATCCTGCCATGGCAGATGGTGGAATTTAAATTCAGTAAAAGTCGCGATTGGGTGGGAGGAAAACCTGGGACTTCCTGGAACTGCATTGCGCAGAGCAATGCATTTTTATTTTCCATTGGGACAGTGAGGGAATGGTAACCATGGTAAAACAAAAAAAAAACCATTTCGGAATGCTGTGCTGCCTTGTGTGCTAAGAAGTCGCATGTGGCATCCATTACGATAAGGAACAGCACAAAAAACAGTGAGACTAGCAAATGAATGACTTGAACATGATTATTTTCCCCCCCACCAGGGGAAAGAACAAGAACACACCTTTGTATTCCGACTGGATCACCCAAAGGCTTGTAAACACCTCTGGAAATGTGCAGTGGAACACCATGCGTTTTTCCGACTGCGGGGACCTGTCCAGAAGAAGTCGAACCAGATAGCCTTTGTGCGGATGGGCTCCAGGTTCAGATACAGGTAAGGTGGTCAGACCAAGGGATCTGATAAATTACCCGACAGCATGTTTGCAAGAGGGTGGAAGAGTCTATGAAGGTGATTGGCAGATGGAGTGAAAATGGAAACTCATTGAAAACGTGTTACTGTCGAGAAAGTAGTTGTAGATAGGGGCCTGATCTTCGAATAATAAAAGGATGTGACTGTTAGTTTAACAGAGTGTATACCTTTAAATTTGAAAAGTGTGGTGTCGGAAATAGCGCAGCAGGTCTTGCACCATCTGAGGAGAAAGAGAGTCGATGTTTTGGGCATAAACCCTTCATCAGGAATGTAGAGATTGGGGAAGGGGGCTTAGAAATAAAAAGGGAGGGTGGGGTGAGGCCGGGGGACAGGTAGGTGGGAGAGTGTTAGGTGGATGCAGGTGGAGTGTGAGCCTGTTAAGTCAGAGCGGAGGGTGGAGCAGATAGGTGGGAAGGAAGATGGACAGATGGAACAGCTCAAGAGGTGTTGTCAAATGGGAGAGTTGGAGGTGGGGGATGGAGGGCACATCTTCCTTCCCACTTATCCCCTCCACCCTCCCCACCAACCTATCACAGTTACCACACTCCCCCGCCTCCACCTATCATCATGCCACATTCCCTGCCCCCAAGCCCCACCCCCATTTATCTCTCAACCATCCCCCCACCCCCCACACACTCACAAGCACACGTGTGTATACATACACACACACACATTCCTGATAAAGAGTTTATGCCCGAAACATTGACTCTGCTGCTGCTCGGATGCTGCCTGACCTGCTGTGCTTTTCCAACATCACATTTTTCGACTCTGGCTCTCCAGTATCTGTAGTCCTCACTTTCTCCTCTATACCTTTAAATCCATGTTATCAATTGGGATTTTCAGAAGGATAATACAAATTCAGCTCACGTTGTGGGTATTATATACATTTACAACACAAAGACCTTCTGGTCTGTGCCTGTTTACAGTTTACATAAATCTCTTCACAACTTCCCTTAGCTTGCCCTGTAAATAGAACTTGTCCTTCCTGTCTTCCTCAGGTACTTATTTAGCTTCCCCTTAAATGCAACCGTGCTGTTAACCTGAGCCACTCGATGGCAAGTTCAACTGTCCAGGTAAAAAAAAAATTTGTTCAGTTGACAAAATAAATTTGTTTGTGACCCCCTGCTTCAGACTCTCCCACAAGTGAAAACAGCTTCTCTGCATCCAATCTATTATACCCCGTCGTGATTTTGAAGATTTCACAGAATTGTTACAGTGCAGTGGGAGGCTATTCAGTCCATCTTATCTGTACCTCTTCTCTGCATATGTATTTGACTTATTCCCATTCCCCTGACATATCTGCATACCCTGCACATTGTTCCTTTTCAAGTAACAGTCTCATCTTCTTTTGAAAGTTTCATTTGAATCACACTGTCTCAAACAGTGCATTCCAGACCTTAATCACTGGCTCTGTCGAAAAGGTGCTTTCTTATATTGCTTTTGTTTCATATATCAATCTTTAAATCTGTGCCCCTCTCAGTATTAATCCTTAGAAGAGCAGGGAGAGTTTTTCTTTCCCTATCAGATATGTCCAGACTCCTCAATACTCCCTTTCAGATCACTGAGTCTTGATTGGACCTCTTCAGTCTTTAGCACTGGTTATAATTTCACACTTCTGGTATCCCCGTTGTGAGTCTACTTTGCAAATTGAAGATAATATGTTAATTGCTAGATGTCACCAACAAATATACCTGGTTAGTAGGTACAGGTTCATTCTCTGTGTTACAGTGAATGACTACACAAGTTGGGATTCCTGGTGAATGTGGGATTAGGTTTTGCACAGACTGGACTTCAAGCCTTAAGTGGCTGACCCTCCCCATATTTGTCTTTGGAAGTTTATGGCACTAGCGAGATAATGGACAGCTCATATGAGGGCCTGTTTTAGTCCTGATTGTTGAACTTTGTACTGTCTATCCATGTTGACTCTGTGTAAATCCTTCCTCAGTCACTGTTACACCCTCTCAGTTAGTGGGAGGGCCTTTTATGGAAGCTGTTAATTATGCTATCCATGATGAGCAGTTGTTCATTCTGAGAGCAATAAATGAGCAAGTTCTGCTTGATTGCCTTTATTAATACTGCAATCCCCAAACATTGCTGATTAGAATATTTAGAACCTTCTTTTTGAGTAGGTTGAACCTAAATGTAGAAGTTTTGGTTGAGCATCTGTAGGTATGGTTTAGACTGTGACTATTGTGTCTGGATGAAGCATTTTTTTCATATTATTGATGTGTGAGGCAATCCTGTTGTATTCCCACTTCTTCGCCATTTTGTATTGTGTCCCCTTCATTCGCCTGGCATGTTAGTAAGTCACATGTGGAACAAGAATCTAAATGGGGTTGTATAGGGCGGAGAAGGTGGAAGCTTTTTATTTTCTGAATTCTCTAATGAGACCATAAACATCAATATTAGGGTGATGATTTTCAGGAAGGATTGAACAAGCTGGGTTTTATCATTTGGAAAAGAGTTAATTTGTGTCATGTCTTAATAAAGGTCTTAAAGAAAGCAATGTTTGATAAAAGTAGATTAGGGGTGGCACAGTGGCCCAGCAGTTAGCACTGTTGCCTCACAGCGCCAGGGGCCCAGGTTCGATTCCAGCCTCTGGCGGCTGTCTGTGTGGAGTTTGCGCGTCCCCCCCCCCCCCCCCCCCCCCCGTGTCTGCGTGGATTTCCTCCGGATGTTCCGGTTTCCTCCCACAATTCAGAGATGTGTAGGTTAAATGAATTGGCCGTGCTAAATTGCCCATAGTGTTCAGCGATGTGTAGGTGAGGTGCATTAGTCAGGGGTAAATATAGGATAATAGGGTAGGAGAATGGGTCTGGGTGGGTAACTGCTTAGAGGGCTGGCGTGTACTTGTTGGGCCAAAGGGCCTGTTTCCACACTGTAGGGATTCTATGATACAGATGGATAAAATGTATGGATGACCAAAATCAGAATATAAAATAGTTAATAACAAATTCAGGGTGGAATTGAAAGAATTTTCATTCCCCAAAGTTTTGGTTAAATTGAGGAGCTTACTACCAGAAGGAATAGTTAAAATGAATAGTGTGGCTGCATTTACAGGGAAGTTAGATAAAAGACTGAGAGCGAGAAAGGAACAGAAAGAGTGGGCTGATGTAATTAGAGGAAAAGGGTTTTAAAGAGACTTGTGGAACGTAAAAACTAATACAGATTAAGTGGTCTATAGTGCAATATAATAGGGGGTTTGAGTGAGTGTATCAAACTGTATACAATTGGGTAATCTGTGTATCAGTGCAGATAGAAAATTTATCCCACTACTGTCTCTTCACATAACCATAGGGTAGCTGCATTAGAGTTTGATCCACTTTGTTCTGGAGTTGTCTTGTGTTATATAGCACTAATTATTTGGATTGTGTTACTTCTAAAATTGACTTGAGTTAAATGTTTCCTTGTCTAAGGAAGCAAATCTCTTGAAGAAAAGCGGTGAAATGTAATAATGTTCAATCTGCAGTGACACGACCCCTTTATAAACATTTTAATGACATCCTTTAACTTTTCTTATCAAACAGCCCATCTTTTCCTTGACTGTCTTTTGTAAGTTTTATTCCCTCACATTCTCTTTCCTTCCATTTTCTTTAACGGTTTTGACTCCTATTGGAGTTCAGTTCTGTGGGCACTCTTACCCCCAAGTGTCGGTTCTATGGATACATGACTGGGTTGTACATTCATGGACTGAAAAGATAAGAGATAAAACTGACCTTAATACAGGTCCCACTCTCATATCCAAATGCATTTTGTCTGAGTGTTTTCTCTCTAAGCTTGAGTTGGGCATTGTCTAACTGACAGCACAGATCAGAGATTGAAAATGCATTGACCTGAAGAGCTAAGAGATCTTTATGGATCTTTCATTTACTTGAAACCTCATTCATAAGGCTTTATGACCCAGAATGTTTGGTTGTGCCAGCCACACATTTATAGCTTGGCAATACTAGTGAATTTCTAAGATATCTTCATGGTTAACATGTCTTTTGACAAAATAAAAACAAAATGGGCTTTTTCTGCTTGGATGCTTCTGCTGATAGCTGGAGGGACCAATGTGATTAAAGCGGAATGACTCCAGTTATCAGAAGCAACCAGACATTTTTGTACTTCTACCCCACTCTGGCAATTTCAGGAATTAATTTCTGAAGTGATTGATTTCCAGTGGCAGAACGGAATACCAGACCACCAAAGTCAGTAAACCACGACGGCAAGTGTCCTTCGAGCGGCGGCCCAGCAGACGCTACTCGAGAAGATCAACACAGCAGAGAGGTAATTATGTGACTGTTAAAGTGAGCCCCTGAGTGAAGAGAGACCTGGAAATGGCTTCTAGTTAATTAGTGTCTGATCATGACATTGCCCAGTGAACAGGGCATCCAAAATCCTGAGAGGGATAAAACTCTCAGGCCAATTTTAGGAGAAACAACAATGGAACATTCCTCACTTTTAGGCCATTAAAACATATTGAGGAGATGACTGATCAAACATATCCAGTGTCTCTGTTCTGTGCAAGATGACAAAATATTTTATCATGAGAACATAAGAGCAGGCAGTTCAACCCCTCAACCCTGCCTCCCCCATTTGATAGGATCTCCTCTTTGATTTGATCTCCTCTTAATCTCAACTCCACTTTCCTTTCTGCTCTCCATAACCCTTCAACAATTAAAAATCTGTCTGTCTCCTCCTTAAATTGACTCAGTGTCCATACTCTTGGGTGGTAAATTCCACATATTCATGACCCTTTGAAGTAATTCCTCCACTGTTTTAAATCAGCCACCCCTTCGTTTAAAACTGTGACATCCCAGTCTAGGTTCCCCAATGCGAGGAAAAATCCTTCCACTCTGTCAATCCCCATTAGCATTTTCCATACCTCATTAGATCTCCCCTCATTCTGCTAAACTTCAGCAAATATAGACTTAAACTGCGAAATCTATGTTCATAAGGTAAACCCCTCATCTCTGAAATCAACTTAGTGAATCTCTTCTGAACTTCCAAATCAAATATATCCTCCCTCAAGTAGGGGGACCAAAAGTGTAGTGCTCCAGGTACAATCTCACTGATGTCTTATACAGTTGCAGTAACACTTCCCTATTTTTATTCCTTCAGTTAAAAATGCCCAAATTCTATTTGCCTTCTTTATTACCTGCTGTATCTTCAGATTAGTTTCTGACCAGGATTGTCTCAGAATGGTCTGGGTAGGTAGGAGGAACATCTCCACGTTGGTCAGCAGATTTCTGTAGTCCTGTCATAGGATCTTGCAGTATAGAAGATGATATTCAGACTATTAGGCTTTCACTAACTCTTTCACATTCCTATCCCTTTGGTCTCACTCCCCTGCTCTTTCTCCATAGTTAGGCAAAGTTTTTCTTCAAAGTCACTGTTGAATTTTCTTCTGTCATCTTTTCAGGCAGCGCATTTCAGTTCATGATGTTTCTTTAATTAATACACATAATTACTGCTGTCCTGCACTCCCGAGATGCACACCACCTGCTGTCCTTCAGGTTATTGATGCTCATCTCTTGGCGAGTTTGAGCTGAGGGCCCCCCCTGTGAATGGGGTCAACATTTATAAAGAAAGAATCTCCCACACACAAAGCTGTTCACTTACATGGTGACAATCTCTCAAGATTTTGTGTGTGTAGAGGTTAGTCGTTGACTGTTCTAGTGTTGCAAGATGAGCTATTGGGAAAGTATAAAAATCACTGACCTTGCACACACTATGTGAAGGCGTTTACTTCAGGGAGGTTGGACGTAAATGGGTTGGCAAGACCTCTTATTTTGAGTCAGATGTACTATTGTTGGTGTTTGAGGGCAGTGGGTATGCAATTTCAGCATTTATAGCAGCATTTTAAACTCGGTGGGCTATGGTTTGAACTGAATACACAGTTATATATATTTATATTAGTTTCAAACTGACTTTGGATTGCTGTATGTATTATCCTTCTGTACCAAAATCATGTGTTGAATATTACTGTTGCTGGAAAGCTACTGATTGCTGTTGTTCATGTAATCTTGCAGCGAATCCTTTCAACAGAAACTTGGAAACAAGGTAAGTGAATGTCTTTCTGAATTCAAGCCAAAAGGTGACTGAGAGTCACTGACCAGGTGGAATCTATTGAAAAGATTTTAATTTATTGTTTTTGCAGACCACATGGAAAATCTACAAATCAAGAGCAAAATGGTGCAAATGTTGGGAAATCTGAAATAAAACCACAAAATGCTGGAAATGCTGTGCAGTATTTCCAACATGTTCTTTTTTTTAACTAGAGGACAAGAGTATAGTTTTGTATTACTTTTATTGTAATTTTAATGGTCTCTGGCATTCAATATGATACAAGTAAGATTATTTCTTTGCTGTATGAACTCCATAAGAATAACATGAATATGATTGTTGCTGCTCATGAGCGTTGACAATCAATGTTAGCAAGCTGTTCAGCTTGGAGGTCATTATAGCGAATTCTGGTTCTGTCCATGGCAAGCAATCATGGGCACACATGACAACATTGATTCCGAATTGTAACTGGTGAGTTGCACTGGTACCCACAAATAGTAATTTTGAGTCCAATATACCAACGCCAATTCCAGTGCCATTATCTAGGATTGTTAACCCAGCAACAACAATTTGCATTATGTATTGTCATAGCGAGTTTTGAGAAGATTTGTAGCTCAGGTTGAGGTTTTGGATGTAGGTTTGCTCGCTGAGCTGGTAGGTTCATTTCCAGACGTTTCATCACCCTACTAGGTAACGTCTTCAGTGGGCCTCAGGCGAAGCAGGAATTTTCAGCAGTGCTTCACCTGAGGCCCACTAAAGATGTTACCTAGTAGGGTGACGAAACATCTGGAAATGAACCTTTCAGCTCAGCAAGCGAACCTACATCCAAACTATATTGTCATTTGACATTGTAAAATGTCACAAGATGCTTCTTCGAGTTTTATCAAACAAAGATGGACGGCAAGCCATGTAAGAATATATTGGGGCAGGTGAACTAAGTTTGGATCCAAGAGACAGGTTGTAAGGAATTAAGAAAATGTTTTAAAGGAGAAATGAGTGCTGAAGTTCACAGAGACGAGGTCCTTGGGAAATGAAGTCATCCCCAGTGGAGACGTGATTAAAAATGCAGATTCTTCAGAATCGAAACAGTTTGTAACTTACTGAGGAAGAGATAAGTGAGGCTGCGGAGGGATTTGTGAAAACCAGGGTGAGAATTTTAAAATTGGAACATTTGAAGCCTGCTGGTCAATGCAAGTTGAGTGAACGTGAGTCTTGGGTGAATAGCACTTGGTGCACATTTGAGAGTCATGCTCTCCCTTTCCTATGACTCTTTTTAAGTAGAAGGTGGAAGATAAGAGGGCGTGAGGGGGTGGTGGTTGCTATCAAAATAGTCAGTGCGAGTGGGTATTGTGAGGAGTTCAGCAGATGATGATCTGAAGCAAGGCCAGAGTCCGGATATAATTACACAGCTGGGAGGGAGTGGACACTCTTGGTGGTGGAGCAGGTAGGTGCAGATTGAAATCGCATTTCGCTAACTGGATTGAATCCACAAGAGGGTAAATAAATTTGTATTGTCGAGTGTGTTTCCTGATTCTGTGGCCTTTCTGAAGCATGAAAGAATTGGTTTTGTCTGAAGAGAAGAACTTTACTTGAATGTATATCAGTTTATATTACTTCTAATTGCTGTGTATGTTATATTAAGTGGACTTGCTGGCTTTCATACCTCACAATTCTCATGAAAAACTAATGTTGTAGAGATTCAAAAGGATCTTCTGATTGTCTTGTATATTCCATGTGAGCATTGCTGTCCTGTGTAGTAGATTCTACTCATGTACTTGTTTAAAACAAGTTAGAGTACTTGTTAGTGAACTTCTGGAAGGATGTAATTGCACTGGAGGAATTATGAAGGAGATTCACCGGGATGTTGGCTGGGATGGAGCATTTCAGCAATGAGGAGAAGCTGGACAAGCTCGGGTTGTTTTTTTCTGGAGCGGAGAAGGTTGAGGAGGGACCTGATTGAAGTATAATAAGATTATAGAGGGCATGGACAGGATCAATAGAAAGCAACTCTTCCCCCTAGCCAGAGGATCAAGAACAAGAGGCATACTTCTTTAAAGTGAAAGGCCGGTTTAGAGGGGATCTCCAGAAATGTTGTTTCACCTGAGCACTTAAAGTGTCCAAGCATTTAGGGCTGAGGCACTAGAGCAAGGAGTGGTGTATTTTGGATGGTATAGGACGTGATTGGCTAAAATGCCTTTACTGTACTGTATAATTCCATGATTCTAAGAGGGTAAATATTACGATGCTGTGGTTTCATTGTGCTTGCTTGAAGGTCTGGCAAGACTTTTTTTGTGCTACTGTTAATCTAGAAAGCTCCATGCCTCTTTAAATCCATCATTTGTTTTCCTAGTTTGCCTGTGGAGGAGGATAAACCACTCCCCCTCCTCCTGCTGAATACAATTTGTTCTCATTTATCACAGTGCTGAAGTAATTCCTCCTGTTTAGTACTCAGTGCATTTATGCTGAAGTGCTGCTTTTAAAGGGACCTCCCATTCTGAGCTAACTAAATGCAACTAGATGGGGATGTGAATTCATAGCAAGTTGGTTGAAAATAGAATTCCAAACTTTTATTTTACTCTTCTGAACTCTAGTGTGTAGCCCCTGCACAAGTGCAGTGTTAAGACTGTGAAACAGCAATACAATGTCACGATGTCTAGATTAGAGCGGTGCTGGAAAAGCACAACAGGTCGGGCAGCATTCAAGGAGCAGGAAAATCGACGTTTCGGGCAAAAGCCCGAAACAACTCTAATCTAGACTCTGGTCTCCAGCATCTGCAGTCCTTGTTTTTACCTAGTTAATGTCGCAAGGTCCTGCGATAGTCAGGACCCTGAGTGGAATAAAACCTAGAACTGCTGCTGCTGGAGATCTGAAACAAACAGAAACAGAAAGTACTGGAGAAATGGAGCAAATCTGGCTGCATCTGCAAAGAGAGAATAGAGTTAGCATTTTGTGTCCAATGACACCACTTCAGCACCAGAAGCAACTAGGAAATAGTGGTATTTATGCTGATGATGGAGGGTGAAGGGGTGGAGGGGGGGTGGGGCTCGGTGGTGAGAGGAAGTCCAAAGAGACCAAGGGAAAAGGGCAGGCAAACAAAGGGATTGTTGATAGTAGGACAGGGAAGTAGAGGAGCTAGATAAGTGATAAAGGGTTAGTAAGTAATTCAAAATGGATTGGTTGCACCGAAAGCAGCACATTTTGAGACAAGCTCTGGGCGTGTGAGGGTAAGTTATAGACAAGGAACGAAGTATTCATGCTCTGTAACTGCTAAGCTCAATGTTGAGTCCTAAAGGCTGTAGGATGTTTGATCAGAAGAGATATTATTCCTCTAACATGTGGTAAGAAAGATCCCATTGAACCTTTTCAGGGGGTCCTTTGCAAGGCAGATGCCAAGCCAGCCTGAACGATGATGTGGAGGCTGTCATTCTACTGGCTTTAAACACAATACTCAGGATATGGATCTATTGCCACTGACTAGCAAGATGGCTCACAGTGTCTGAGTTCCAGGGACCCGGATTTAGTTCCACCCCCAGACGACTGTGCACATTCTTCCTTTTGTCTGTGTGGGTTTCCTCCACATACATCCATTTCCTCCCACAGAACAAAGATGTGCAAGTTACGTGGATTAGCCAAGGGAAATGCAGGGTTACAGGGATGGGGTAGCGGGGGTTGGTCTGGTTGGCATGCTCTTCAGCCCCTCATTCCTGATGAAGGGCTCTTGCCCAAAACGTCAATTTTCCTGCTCCTTGAATGCTGCCTGACCTGCTGTGCTTTTCCAGCACCCCACCCTCTACTCTGATCTCCAACATCTGCACTTTCTCCTATGCTCTTCAGAGGATTGATGTGGTCTCGATGGGCTGAATAGCCTGCTTCCATACTGTAGATTTATGATTCTATAATTATGATTTGTTGAATTTGGGTTTAATTGTTGTAATAGTCATGGTTACCACTGTCTTAATGTAGCAAAATGATTGTTTTAAACCATTGAGATCACTACAAAAGAAAAACAAGAAGTTTGAAGCATTTGGTGCACAATATACTAAAAGGCTACAGTCATATTAAAATGCTATTTTATCACTTGCTTTTTATTTCAAACAATAATGAGATGATTCTTTTCTCTGTTGTCTTTTTGAACCAGTTCTCCTATTAATGCTTCAAACCAGAAACCTGCTTCCCAGGTACGTGCCTGTTATTGTTGTGCATCTGGCTCCATCTCTATCACCGTTTACCTTGATCTCTGAGGCTATAGCACATCATGCACTGTCTTGTTGTTGGCCCTGGAACACAGACAACTGCATACCTCTAGGGAAATATTAAATTCTTTTGTAACTGTCTTTAATGGAAGCGATAGCAGAAACCTTTGAAAATGAGAGAGTGGGTCTCTGTCTGATTTGTGCTTAATTACTAGATGACGGTCTCTCAGCTTCAGTATCCAGTGGCAGTGACAGACTCTCTGTATTAGTTGAATTACACTGTTCCGGAGGTGGTTCAGCCCCTCATCCCTAGGCCAGCTCTAAAAATGCTATCCAGAAGTTGTACTCCTCTGCTGCTTCCTGGAGGCCTGCAGTGTTTTGTTTGTGAGTAAACATTCAATTTACTCTTGGGAAATTCAAAGTGCAGACTCAGTTTGCAGTAGATTAATGATGTGGACATTGCTTTGACATGTCAGAATAAAACAGTCGATCTAATCAATGTCCCAAAATATACACATAAGCCAACCTTCCATCCATTCACTCCATCTACATTTCTTGGTGCCTTAGAAGTTAGCCACCATAATCAAAGACCCCTCTCACCGTGGTTGCGATCACTTCTGACCTCTTCCTTCAGGTAAAAGATACAAAAGGTTAAACAAACACATCAACAAGTTTTAAGAACAGCTTCTCCCCTGCTGTCAGAGAGTCATCGAGACATACAGCACGGAAACAGATCCAACTCGACCATGTCAGTCAGACATCCAAAATAAATCTTGTCCAATTTGCTGGCATTTATACCCATCCAGATGCCTTTTAAATGTCATAATTGTACCAGCCTTCACCACTTCCACTGGCAGCTCATTCCATACATGCACCACCCTCTGCGTAAAAAGGTTGTCCCTTAGGTCCCTTTTATATCTTTTACCCTCTCAACATAAACCTATGCCCTCTAGTTTTGGACTCCCTAACCCAGAGAAAAGACATTAAGTATTCATCCTAACCAGGCACTCACATGATTTTATAAATCTCAGTAAAGTCACCCCTCAGCCTCTGGCGCTTCAGGAAAAAAAGCCCCAGCCTATTCAGCCTCTCCTTATAGCTCAAATCCTCCAACCCTGGCAACATCCTTGTAAATCTTTCCTGAACCCTTTCAAGTTTTACAACATCCTTTGTATAGGAGGGAGACCAGAATTGCACACAATATTCCAAAAGTGGCCTAACCAATATCCTGTACAGCTGCAGCATGACCTCCCACCTCCTATACTCAATGCTCTGACCAATAAAGGCAAGCATACTAAATGCCTTCTTCACTATCCTATCTATCTATGCTCACCTTTCAAAGAACTATGAACCTGGACTCCAAGGTCTTTATGTTCAGCAACACTTTGCAGGACCTTACCATTAAGTGTGTAATTCCTGCGCTGATTTGCCTTTCCAAAATGCAGCACCTTGCATTTAGCAGAATTAAACTCCATCTGCCACTCCTCTGCCCATTGGCCCATTTGGTCAAGATCCTTTTGTACCCAAAGGTAATCTTCGTTGCTGTTCACTACACCTCCAATTTTAGTGTCATCTGCAAACATACTCACGATATCTCCGATGTTCACATCCGAATCATTTATATAAATGATGAAAAGTAGTGGACCCAGCACCGATCCTTGTGGCACTCCACTAGTCGCAGGCCTCCCATCTGAAAGGCAACCCTCCACCACCACCCTCTGTCTTCTACCTTTTGAGCCAGTCTTGTATCCAAATAGCTAGTTCTCCCTTTACTCCATGTGATCTAACCTTGCTAACTAGAATACCACGAACGCCTTACTGAAAGCCATATAGATCACATCCACTGCTCTGCTATCATCAATCCTCTTCGTTACTTCTTCCAAAAACTCTATCAGGTTTGTGCAATATGATCTCCCACGCACAAAGCCATGTTTACTATTCCTAATCAGTCCTTCTCGAGTAGATATCTGTCCCTCAAGATTCCCTCCAACAACTTGCCCACCACTAATGTCAGGCTCACCGGTCTATAGTTACCTGGCTTTTTTCTTATTACCTTTCTTAAATATTGGCACAATATTAGCCAACCTCTAGCCTTCTGGCACTTCACCTGTGGCTATCAGTGATACAAATATCTCAACAAGGAGCCCAACAGTCACTTCCCACAGAGTTCCCAGGTACACCTGAGCAGGTCCCAAGGATTTATCTACCTTTATGCGTTTTAAGACATCCAGCACCTTTGCTGGATGACAAGATGTTGCTATTTATTTCCCCACATTCTGTATCTTCCATCTTGTTCTCCACAGTAATACTGATGCAAAATATTCATTTTAGTATCTCGCCCATCTCCTGCAGTTCCACACATCGATGGTCTTTCTAATCCCTCACGAATTACCCTTTTGCACTTAATGTATTTGTAGAATCCTCTTGGATTCTCCTTCACCCTATTTGCTAAAGCTATTTCATGTCTTTTTTGCCCTCCAGATTTTCCTCGTAAGTATATTCCTACTGTTTCATACTCTCCTCAGGATTCACTCATTCCCTGGTGTCTATACCTGATATATGCTTCTTTCTTTCTTTCTGAATAAAACCTCAATTTCTCTAGTCATCCAGGATTCCCCTCACTTATCAGCCCTGCCCTTCACCCTAACAGGAACAAACTGTCTCTGGACTCTCATTATCCCATTTTTAAATGCTTCCCATTTCCCAGCAGGCCCTTTACATGTGAACATCGACCCCCAATTGACTTTTGAAAGTTCTTGCCTCTTACTGTCAAAATTGGCCTTTCTCCATTGTAAAATTTAACTTTTAGGTCCAGTCTATCCTTTTCCATTGCTAATTTAAAACTAGTAGAAATATGGTCACTAGTTCCCTCACTGGCATCTCAGCCTTATTTCCCATGGGTAGGTCAGGTTTTGCACCATTTCTAGTCTGTACATTCACATATTGAATCAGAGAATTTTCTTGTGCACAGTTAACAAATTCCTCTCCATCCAAGCCCTTAACACTATGGCAGTCCCAGTTGATGTTTGGGAAATTTAAAATCCCCTATCATACTCACCCTGTTATTATCACAGATGATGGGGATCTCCTTACAAATTTGCTTCTCAATTTTCTGCTGACTATAGGGCGGTCTATTGTACAATCCCAGTAAGATGGTCATCCCTTTCTTATTTCTCAGTTCCACCCAAATAACAGATGGACATCTCAAATTTCAAATCTGGTGTTAAACTTGCTTCTTGTGCACCACCTTTGTAGTTGCAACTTTGGATTCCTCGCTCTGTTCTATCACCCTATGATCTTTGTTTCTGTACAGCACAAAAAGCAAAGCTTTTCACTGCACTTCGATACATGTGACAATAACAAATCAAATCAAATCAACAGTTCAATCTCCGCATAGCCCACCTTGGGCAGTGCTTCCTCGATAGTGCCATTCAGTTAAATCAAGGCCGATTTGTACTTCATTCTCTCATTGTAAATGAGCACAAAGTTTTAGTCCTATGTTGGACACTGATGCAAAATAACCCCAGGATGACTTGGCAAATATTCTTGAAGCCTTTTTGAAATGTTGTGGCATGATGGGAAGCTATAATTTTGAAAATAACTTTGAACGCCTGTGGAAATAGCTGAGCATATTAGGGCACAAGTATTGGCTGGGGTGAGTTGTGTTGTTACACTGTGAAAAGGAAAGGCTGAATTCTTCTGAAGGCTATAGGAGCAAATGGGGTCTTGGAGCCCTGCACTGAGATCAACAGCACAAGCATCCAGGTGGTGGCCTCCAAGAGGTGCCTGTCTGCTTGGCATCCTGTTGGGCAAGGTCTGTGGGCTCCCATGGCTGCCAGCCCGGTAGTAGCACCAGCTGGTCAGAGGAGGAGGAGGAGATGGTCACTGCTGAGGTAGGTAGGCAGGCACCTGTGCGGGCACCTCCATGTGAGTGCGGTGTCATTGGCTGGCACAGAGTACAGGCAGCAACAACTCTCAGCTGGGCCAGGACCCTGGAGCTCCGCTGGATTGAGTGAGACCACATTTGTGGCCTTAGATCCACAAGGAACATCTGTCTCCATGCCTCTTCAGCTGTCAAGGTGCCTCTCTGCAGGTTGGAAATTTCTGATAATGCTGTAACATTGTACCTCAGTGGGTACTTAACCTTAACTGGCGTCTCACTGGTGGGAATCCCTGGTAAAGTTTCCTGAGAGTGGGAATGCTTTGGGGACCATCCTCATGCGTTTCCAGTTGTGCCTCTGACCTCTGTGTCACGTGGCCTGGAGCATACTTCCCTAGTGTGTTTGTAGTTTGGTCCTATGTTGCATGTAGTCAATTGCTTTCACTTTTCTCTCTGAAGACTGCGGTGGTGAGATCAGCCATTCCTGTTGCAGCATCGTTACCCAGTGCTGCTGGACCGATTGAAATAGAGAACCTTCCCAGAAGCCCACGCCTCAACCAATCTGAGAAGAGGAGGTAAGAGTGATTGGCCCTTAATAGGCGTTAACCAAAGTAATGTGATTGTATAACTTTTAGGACAATGTAAGGCAATGATTTCACTGTACAAACTTTGTGAATGTGATTTACGATTGACAATTTTCATTGCGTCTTTGTGGCGTACTAGAAATTCAACAGTCAAATATAATGTTTCATATTGGTGAGTGTCATCTTCAATGGCTAGCAAAAAATTTGAACCCAAATGGCTAGTGCATTGCTTTGAAGAATGAAGAAACCTTGTATCACCTTACATTGATGTGGCAGGTTATTAATGGTACTTTTGTCATCTAGAATTTGCAAGTCGCAGATTTCTAATGTTGACGATGGCAGTGAATTCCCAAGATCCCTGCAAGTTCAATGTTTTGTTTTTATTTTTCAAAAAGCTTTCAAATCCCCCCTTTTTCCCCATCACCCCCATCATCAGCACAAGGAGTTCTTTTCCATGCAAATTGTACATATTGAAACAATTCAAACCAATTTCCTTTGTGACTGCAAGTCCGGGCAGTCCATAATCTCAGCTACAGAAATGCTTTCCTTTTCCAAATTGAATGCTCTTTTACTGAGAAGGAACATCACTTTGAAAGTTGTCTTTACCAACAAAGACCTTCAAATACAAAAATGTTTGCATCAGAAATGCTTCTGTGAGGTAAGGCTTTTGTTATACAGTGGAAGCTCTTACTGGGTAAATGTGTACCAGACCAGTCCAAAAACCAATATGGGCTGAATTGATTGTTTCCTAACCCCCAGAGCTCAGGGCTGGAAAGTCCTCCCTTCGCAGGACCAGACTGTCTATCTGAACCTGACTAGACAAGTCCATCTGTCCACCATTCAAATGCATAACAGAGCTTGGTCTCTGTTATCAGTAATTAAAACAATAACCAAGCCTGTTGTGAAATGTCAACGGGAAAGCCGTTTGCAGGTCTTCAGCAAGGCTTGGGGAAGATGAAGTTGAGTGTGTGTTGCTGGAAAAACACAGCAGGTCAGGCAGCATCCAAGGAGCAGGAAAATCGATGTTTCAGGCAGAAGCCCTGAAATGTCGATTTTCCTGCTCCTCGGATGCTGCCTGACCTGCTGTGCTTTTCCAGCAACACACTCTAAATTCTGACCTCCAGCATCTGCAGTCCTCACTGTCTCCTTGGGGAAGATGAATCCTGGTTCAAAGAAGTGGTTTTGGAGGAATGGCCTGAAGGCAGACAAATACATGGAACCTCTGTGTTACTAGCTCCCCTTCTGTGGAAGCACCATTAATCTCAGTGGAAGAAGTCCCATCTGAAAAAGATAACCCCTGAAGACAGCAGCAATGTTAACATCTAAGAGTCGGTAACAATGAGGTTCCACAGCCCCTTTTTGTCTTGGTTTTTGTGCAGTTAGTGATTTTTAAGCATGTAGAGATGCTGGTGTTGGGCTGGTCAGAAGTCACATGACAGCAGGTTCTGGACCAATAGATTTATTTACAATCACAAGCTTTTGTAGCGCTGCTCCTTCATCAGAAAGCAGCACTCTAAAAGCTTTTGATTTTAATTAAGCCTGTTGGACTATAGCTTGGTGTCGTGCAACTTCTGACTTTATGATACTTAAAGCAAGTGGGCTCTCATCAAGGTCACTGTCTGCCTACCTGTCACTAAAAGCATTGCTGGCCTCCGTTTTGGCACTGCCTGCTGCTGTGTTTGCTGCGGTCTGCAGCTCCCAGTCAAAGCAATTGAATCAAATAGTTTCTCTGAATTTTTGTCTCATCTCTGATCTGCTCAGTCTCTGGACTGTATATGCTCAAGGTGGTGGAACTCCGGTGCTTGACGTAGTGCGGAACCGTTGAATGCGGTTGTTTCTCCCAGTGGTGGTGGGTGGTAGTTTTTCCTCTTTTAAGCTGATTGCTGTTGCATGAGGTCTGGCTGGGCTTTGGGATGCACTGACCATAACCGAATGAATCTGAAGGACTGTTTTCTGCATGCCTTACTTTCTGGTCATGAAGAGAGAGAGAAAGTGCTCACTCTTGCTTTCGCAAATCCCCGAATTAACTTTTTTGTGTGTGCGTATAAGCGAGTGAGTGAGAGATTTGAACATGAGAAACCAGAGCTGGAGTAGTTATAAACCCTTGGTGTTTACGCCGTTCCTGACTGAACATTTACATCAACTCCACTTTCATGTCGAGTCCCATTATTCCTTAATGCTCGAGAACCTATCGCGCTGAATCTTGAATATACTCAATAACTGAACGTCAAAAGGGGTAGAGGGCTCCAAATATTCACAACCTTCTGAGTGAAGAAATTTCTCCACAGCTCAGTGCAAAAATGTCCGACTCCTTATCCTGTGACCATTACCCTAGAGCTAGGTTCCCATACAGCCTCTGCCAAGAATTTTATATGTTTCCATTCTTATATTCTGGAGAGTTATAGGCCCATCATAATATAGGACACACATCTCATTCCAGGTAAAAAAAAACACACATACACCCACCCTACAACACCACCACTCTGTGTTTTTCCCCTGCCTGTTTTGCAATTTTGTTCTTGTTCTAACACTTACTTAAACTACACTTTGGATTGGAATAGATTTGAACGTTATCACATAATCTCCATGTCTGCTGGGTCAACGATAACAGTGTGAGCAACTTGGTTTAATCAATAAGCCCATTTGATTTGCCACCATTCAATGGGAGGCTGGAGGCCATAGAATTTAATGCTTTGGGTTTATGTCCCTTGTCTTAAACATCTGGGCACCTTCTATAAGGGGTCAAGAGTGTGGTGCTGGAAAAGCAGGTCAGGCAGCATCATGATTTCTGATGAAGGGCTTATGCCTGAAACGTCGATTCACCTGCTCCTCAGATGCTGCCTGACCTGCTGTGCTTTTCCAGCACCACACTCTTGACTCTGATCTCCAGCATCTGCAGTCCTCACTTTCTACCTTCTGTAAGGATTCAGCTTCATTACAGATTTAAAAAGAAATGAAACGAAACATAAACCAAAATCAGTGAGAGGTGAAGAAAGCATGGAGATGTACTTGTAATTATTTGCCTTTGAAGAAAACGAATTTCAGAGTTGAGGGCAAATGTCAAACTCGAGGCCAACACACATATGATGGGACAAATGGCCTTTGTGCTGTGAGATTCTAAGTAAAGAGGATGGAAGGGTATTTTTAACATTTGGTTTGGTAGAATTCACTAGGTTTGGTTGCAGATTGTTGTGAGCTGTTCTGAGGATATTTTCTGGTCTGGCAAAACTTAACATTTAGCAGTAAATTGGCAGCTAAGAACAACTTGAACTTCATCCTTTATAATTTGAGATTAAGAAAGTTGCCAGCAGTGACTGGAGAAGGAAATGAGGAATCAAACTTTCTTTGTTAACTTGTTTGACTGCAAGAGAGTTGAACATTAAGTAGCCATGGTGATCTCCAAATGCTTGGCCTTTGATCCATCAAGCCCATTCTCTCCAGTTGCCATGTGTAATGCTTCCTCTTGTGTATTCAATTTGACCCACCTGTCCTTATAAAGTAAGCAGCCAAACACTGGTAAAGTTGCTCTTCCTTGGTGGCACGTTCCAAGTCCTGCAATTCAGGAGTCTGACAAAGTTGTTTCTAGTGCTATCTGTCATCTAGTCCTCGCACTTGTGTGATAGTTGGTTCAACACTCCACTCTCTGTTCCCATTGACACAGCTAATAACAAATGGGTGTTAGGAACAGATCACCATCTCTCTGAAGCTGTTAAAAACAGTGCTGTCCAGTAAAAATCTAATTGCAGTAAGGGCATGGCCTAACTGAGAATGGGAAACCTAAAATATGCCCATAAGTTACAACCTCTCCACTGGCTACCTGTCAGCGCCAGAGACCAAGGTTCGATTCCAAGTTGGGCGACTGTGTAGAGTTTGCACGTTCTCCCTGTGTCTATGAGAGTTTCCTCCAGGTGCTTCGATTTCCTCCCACAGTCCAAAGATGTGCAGGCTAGGTTGGTAAACCATAGTAAATGTGGGTTTACAGGGATAGGGTGGGATGCTGTTTAGAAGGTTGGTGCAGATCTGATGGGCCAAATGGCCTCTTTCTGCTGTGCAGCGATTCAATGATATTCCTAGCTATCCTCATTTCTCAGCAAGACAAAAGTAAAAAATGAAGGGGTGGCACGGTGGCTCAGTGGTTAGCACTGCTGCCTCACAGCACCAGGGACCCGGGTTCATTTCCCACCTCAGGCAACTGTCTGTGTGGAGTTTGCACATTCTCCCCTGTCTGCGTGGGTTTCCTCTGGGTGCTCCGGTTTCCTCCCACAGTCACAAAGATGTGCAGGTTAGGTGAATTGGCCATTCAAAATTGCCCGTAGTGTTAGGTGCATTAGTCAGGGGTAAATGTAGGGGAATGGGTTTGGGTGGGATGCTGTTCGGAGGGTCGGTGTGGACTTATTGGGCTGAAGGGCCTGTTTCCACACTGTCGGGAATCTAAACAGATCTTTCAAAGATCTGTTCCCCTTTGTAAATTAAATAAATGCATTAATATTGTTGCAACTAATGCAAGTTGTCACTATTGTAAAGAATTTAAAGTTAAACTTCCAACTTGAGTTGAGACATTCTTACCCAGCTGAAACTTCATTCCAATCCCTACCTAATCCTCTGAAAAGCACAGCAGGTGTGGCTGCATCTGTGAAGAGAAATCCGAGTTAACATCTCTGGTATAGTGACCCTCCTTCAGAATGGATCAGTGGACCCGAAACATTAACTTTGATTTCTCTATACAGATGCTGCCAGACCTGCTGAGCTTTTACAGTAACTTCTGTTTTGTTTCTGATTTGCAGTATCTGCAGTGCTTTCGGTTCCTATCTATTCACTATCTCACAGAACCCAATATTGTGAACAGAGATAGCTGATAGCAATAGTCATAGAGATCTATAGTGCAGGAAAAAGCCCTTCGGCCCATCCACGGTAGTCAAAACCAATCACCTAACTATACTAATCCCATTTTCTAGCACTTGGCCCATAACCGTGGTTAGTGCAAATAGATAATAACCAACATTTGTTTGTATTTGAGCAAAGTTACTGACAGTCTGGCAACTTATTAAAATAAGGAAATTGATGTGGGATGTTATCTTACCTCTTCTGTGGAGAGTATGTCCCATGACTATTCTTCTGCTCCGGGGTGAAAGGAAAGAGTGAGTGAGACAGCTTCAAGGAAGTGCTGAAGCACTGTTTTTAACACTGCATGTTGCTGCTTTGCTCTGCTCTGAATTAACAACTGCATGAAGTCAATGTGGCCTTTTTACTTTGTGGCAGTGCTGAAGACTGACTGGCAGAGTTTGCAGCCAGGCATTTTAAACTCAGCGAGAGCAGCTTTACTGCAATGTCATTATTAGGAAACAGATCAAATTGTTGCCATCCTGAGTTTTCTGAATGTTGCGATTCTCTCACTGCACTGTTTCTCATTCTCGACTTCTATCATTGCCCTTCGCTGCTGTACTTGAAGTCTTTATTTTCTTGCCTGTGTTATTTTGAAAGCATTGATGTCTCTTGCATTCAATTGTATTGTCGGGCACTGGACAAATTTCTGCATTTTCCCCACAGACGCATACAGATTAATGTAAAATAAACCAAAAACAAATGGGAGACTCTGGGCTGGATTTCAGAGTCTTTGTGACTCTGTGGTTGTTTAATAATGTCAGATGGGACCCGGGAATAGGAGTCTTGCAGTTTTTGACAGTAGGGGAAAGGGCATGTGGCCTGATTCACACAGGCAGGATTGAGCAGGGTCTGTTCACCTTGGACTATTGCAAAACCTAAACTAGCGGTGTGGGCTTCAGGAATTGATGCAGTGGGTAAACATGAAGGGCATGAATAGGGTGAATAGACTAGGGTAGGGGAGTCCAAAACTAGAGGGCATAGGTTTAAGGTGAGAGGGGAAAGATTTAAAAGGGTCCTACAGGGCAACTTTTTTATGAAAAAGGTGGTGCATGTATGGAATGAGCTCCCAGAGGAAGTGGTGGAGGCTAGTACAATTACAACATTTAAACTACATCTGGATGAGTATATGAATAGGAAGGGCTTAGGGGGATGTGGGCCACATGCTGGCAAACGGAACTAGATTAGTTTGGGATATCTAAACGGTGTGGACAAGTTGGACCAAAAGGTCTGTTACCGTGCTGTACATCTCTATGACTCAATAATGCTCTTGAATGTTGAATAAGATCTGTGTGTCATGATTCGAGCATTTTTTAAACCTTACAGCCTACTTTTTCAAAAAAGCAGTTTATCTATCAGTGGACGATTTGAAAGAAAACATGCTCTGGTGGACAGTTCGATTGAGGGCTGTACTTTTGGGGCTAAGTGAGTTTTCTGGTCATGTAGAGACGGTGGGGTAGATTGGTTGGAAGGGAGAATCTGTTCTCATTGGAAAGCTCATGAACTGTGGATTTCAATTTGAAGTAATTATTAAAAAGAATTGGAGGTGAAACAAGGGGAAAACATCTTCATGCAGTGAGTAGTTAGGATCTGGTATGGGCTGCTTGACGTAATGGTAGAGACCAAGTCACTCACCGTTTTCAAAAGGGTTAGGCCACTGTTGGAATATTGCGTGCAATTCTAGTCTCCTTCCTATTGGAAAGATGTTGTGAAACTTGAAAGGATTCAGAAAAGATTTACAAGGATGTTGCCAGGGTTGGAGGATTTGAGCTGGGTGAGGGTGAACAGGCTGAGGCTGTTTTCTCTGGAGTGACGGAGGCTGAGGGGTGACCTTATAGAGGTTTACAAAATTATGAGGGGCATGGATAGGGTAAATAGGCAAAGTCTTTTTCCTGGGGTTGGGGAGTTCAGAACTAGAGGGCATAGGCTTTGAGGAAAGATATAAAATAGACCTAAGGGGCAACTGTTTCACTCAGAGGGTGGTACGTGTATGGAATGAACTGCCAGAGGAGGTGGTGGAGGCTGGTACAATTGCAATATTTAAGAGGCATTTGGATGGGTACATGAATAGGAAGGGTTTGGAGGGATATGGGCCGGGTGCTGGCAGGTAGGACTAGATTGAGTTGGGATACCTGGTAGGCATGGACGGGTTGGACCAAAGGGTCTGTTTCCATGCTGTACATCTCTTTGACTCTATGAGGGACTTGCACCTGGAGAGAGAAAAGTTTCCAAGAAAGAGCAGGCGAGTGGAGCCAGCTGAGTTATTGTTGTGGAGCGGGTTAGTATGAACACAAAGGGCCACATGGCCTCCTCTTGTTCTGGAACCAGCCCATGATTGTGATTGTTATCTATAACAGTGCCTTTCGTGGTCCCAAGACCATCCAAGGTTTGTTGGAGCCAACAAAGTAAGTGTGAGATGCAATCATTTTTGTAATGTAGGAAATGTAGCAGTCCAAGCAGCAGTATTATTGCAAGTAGGAGCAGTTATTCTGTTTTAATGATGATAGTTGAAGAGTAAATATTGTCCGGGAAGATGATTTTTTAAATATAGGAGCAAATTACTGCAGATGCTGGAATCTGTAATGAAAACAACAAATGCTGGAGATCACTGCGGGTCAGGCAGCATTCATAGAGAGAGAGCAAGCTAATGTTTTGAATCTCAATGACTCTTGATCAGAGCTTAATTTTAATTTTAACCATGATCCTTTGCTTTTTTTAAATTTTGAAATGTTCTTTCAGAACCACCCAGTGAGCTGGTACCATAGTGATGTTGATAGGCTTCATTGCTTATTCTGCAGCGTGCTACCACTGAGCAAAGGTTATTAGGAGCCTGTCTCTTCATTAATGATGTTTGGAAAAAGCCACAATCTATTTGACTGTGCTCATTGAATCAAATCTTCTGTGCATGATGGTTTGTTGTTGGAACTTCGAGTTCAGGCAAATGGTCAGACTTAGTCAAATGATTAATTTCTCTGAGTTCTTTTCCTGGTTGAGGAGAGTGTTCACTTGCCTCGATGATAACTGTCATTGATGTTGCATGTGGTCAGCCAACAGTGGCCGTAGTTGAAGAATGTTTGGTCTGTGGTCAAGTTCCTTGTCTTCTCACACTTCTTCAGCTCCCCACCAACACCACCACAGTCACCCTCACCACCCCTCACACTCACTCTCACCACCTCTCACTCTCACTCTCACCACCCCTCACAACCCCTCACACTCATCCTCCCCTGACCCCCTCCCCATCCCCCACTCTCACCCTCCTCATGCTCATTCTCGCCGCGGGCGCACACACTCATCTTCCCCCACATAATCTCATCCCACCACCTACATACACATGTCCCTTCTCTCTCTCTCTCTCTCTCTCTCTCTCTCTCTCTCTCTCTCTCTCTCTCTCTCTCTCTCTCTCACTCACACTCACACTCACACTCACACTCACACTCACACACACACACACACACACACACACACACACACACACACACACACACACACACACACACACACACCCTAAGTGTGTGCGCATTACAATGCATTGCTTTAATGCAGCACTCCCACCTACTGGCCGAAACAGGAAATTGTGAAGTGCTGAATGATGGGGAAAGAAGTTTGGGTTTGAATATTAACTCGGAGTGGGGGAACTCTCCTGGAAGGATTGGGCTGCTGGCATAGAGTTTCTTAAAACTCTCTTTTGTAAACCTTTTAGAAAGTGGTGTACACACCTGGATTTACATAGCTTCTGAATAACATAGTTAAACAGCCTGATACTTCACAGTCAGACTAAAAAATATGAGCACCAAGCTAAAGACAGAGACTTAACACATAGCCACTAATGTGGTCAATGTGAGTAGGTTAGATGGACCATTTTAAAGCAAGAGGACCTGTGAAGAGAGAGAAGTTATTGCTCGAACTAACAATAGGTTTCTTTAAAGGTAGCTATCAATTTTTCAGTACTTACCATTCAAATACTATCAATTCATTACACATTGAGTAGCCTTTGAATTGAGAGAGTTGCAAGTGAAGATAAATACTGAAATAAGGATGTACAAAGCTGTTAAAGGGGACCTCAATGCTTTTAAAATCTTTTCATTTCTGCTGTCTGCAACCTTGCACTGTTGCCACGCTCCTGTAGCTGCTTGCAGCCTCTTGTTTCCAATTCCAACCATGTGTACCCACGGCTAACTCACTAACTCTGCTCCACGGCCCAGGCCAGCCCAGGATGATGGCTCACAACCCACAGGACGATCGTGGAACTCGCAGGCTGTGCCCACTGCCTCGGACAGAAACTACACCGACTTTATCTATGAGTACAATCTGAAGAACGCAGCAGAGCAGTAAAAAAAACAGTGCCAGCCTTTGTATTGCCAGCTGAAGGAGAGGACATTTTGAACTGTTGCTCCTCAGTGATAAGTACACAACGATTGCAAACTGAGGGGGGTGGGGGGGGGGGGGCGGGGCGGGGAGACGACTTCTCCAGTGACAATATGCCAAGTGCCTTGTACAAGAGAGTGGGTACGGAAAGGATCTGTGGGGGTGCGGGGTTGGAAAGTGCGTTGTTCATTGGAATCTTCTGGTAACATGCTCCTGTCTTTAAAAATAAATGGTATATGCATTTCCTTTTTGGCAACCAGCATTCAAATCAGGTGAGAGGAAGTAAGTGGTTTTGTCAGAATTAAATGCTTTATTTTCTCTCCCTGTAGAAAATGCACCTTCCTCCATCAAACTCCAGACTTGTTTCGCTCCACAATTAATTTTCATGTGCCCTCCCATGTTTGGTGATTTGTGCAGACCTACACTCCAACCACAAAATTTTTGGGGGATTTCGGGGGAAAAAAAAATTTCTACTTTTAATCTTAAATGTCCATGGGATGCCTCCCGGGGTGAAGTGGAGGGGGTGGAGCGGGTGGTGGGGGAATAACAGTTAGACATGTTTTAACTGTGGTATTGAGCAGACGGGCTGTGCAGAAAATAAAATTATAACTTCAATAACAGCCTTGTGTTAGCCCTGGGTTTTCAAAGGTATGGTTTCCTGAAAATTACAGTTTGATGCCCAATGTTCAGCAGTGTCTGTGCCTCTTGTTCTCACCCACTCCCAGGAGAAAGTGAGGATTTCAGATGGATCAGAGTCGAGAGGGTGGTGCTGGAAAAGCACAGCAGGTCAGGCAGCATCCGACGAGCAGGTGAATCAACGTTTTGGACATAAGCCCTTCATCAGGAATGTGGCTTGTGGGCCTGGGCTGAAAGATAAATGGGAAGGGGTGTGGGGTTGGGGGGAAGATAGTTGAGATTGCAATAGAAAGATGAAGGTGAGGGAAGGTGATAGGGCGGGGAGGAGGGTGGAGTGGATAGATGGGAAAGTTGATCGACAGGTCAGGAGGGTGGTGCCGAGTTGTAGGCTTGGGACTGGAATAATGTGGGGGAGGGGAAATGTGGGAAGTGTTGAAATCCCGTGTGGTTGCAGGGTCCCAAGGCAGAATATGAGGTGTTCTTCCTCTCGGCGCGGGTGGTATCAGTTTGATGGTGGAGGAGGCCCAGGACCTGCATGTCCTTGACTGAATGAAATGGGGAGTTGAAGTGTTCAGCCAGGTGGTGGTGGGATTGGTGGGTGCGGGTGTCCCAGAGATGTTCTCTGAAATGATCCTCAAGAAAGTGTCCTATCTCTCCGATGTAGAGGAGACCATATCGGGTGCAATAGATATCATAGATGACATTGGAAGAGGTACAGATGAATTTCTGTTGGATGTGGAAGGATCCCTTGGATCCTTGGACAGAGGTGTAGGCGCAGGTTTTGCACTTCCTGTGGTGGCAGGGAGAGGTGCCGGGAGTGGGGAGTGAGTTGTGGGCTTGATTGGGGGAGGGGGGGTGGATTTTCTGGAAAAGCTCAGCAGGTCTGACAGCATCTGTGGAGAGAAATCAGAACTGAAGAAAGGTCACTGGACCTGAAACACCAACTCTGATTTCTCTCCATAGATGCTGCCAGACCTACTGAGCTTTTCCAGCAGTTTCTGTTTTTGTTTCTGATTTCCAGCATGTGCAGCTCTTTCGACTTTAAAACGTCTAGAGTTGTTTTCTTCCAAAGCAATGCTTTTCTGTCACTTGAATTTCAGGAAATTGTGACTATCTGCCGTTTTTCAGGTGAAGCAGTAAAGCAGAACATGAATGGTGCTTTCTTCCCTTCCTCCATCCTCAGACCCTTTGTTTATTGATTTTTTTTTAAAAGGGGCATCAAGTAATGAGGCTGCATCTTGGCTGTTGCAGTGTGTGGGTCACAGCACTGTGCCACCAGACTGAAAGCTCTCTTTAGAGAGAGAAAGAGAGGCAATTGGTGGTGATTTAACCTGAGAGTCAAACAGCTAACTGACCCCAACTGTGTGCTCTGTCAGAGGACCTGCTGCCCACCCTGTTGGACATGAATCTGGACATGCAGCTGTTCATGTTGCTTCACATTTTATAAAAGCAAGTCAGGGTTTGAAGAAAGGTGGAGAAATACATTGTTGTGGTTTACTTGTACATGATCTGGGTGATGCACAAATTGGGTACATTATTAACTAAGGTCTTATTAACTGTGCCTAGTATTTACTCATCAAATGTTGTTCTTGATCCTATTTTGCTCTTCATAATAAGTATTTTTAAAGGTTTTAGGAATTGTAATTATTACTTTGTTGACTTTAGTTCAGTTTCTAATATTGAGGCAGTGTGATGAGTTTGCCTAATGTCTATAAAGTGTGTGTTGCAACCATATTCAATTACTGTGCTGTATTTCTTTTGCAGCTTTAGAGCAGGAAAACATGAGCGTTAGCTTATTTTTTCAGCTGACTGCTTACCATTGATTTGCATGTATCTCAGGAATGTTAATTCAAACAGTTAAAATTCCAAGAGGCCTGACAAATTCAACATGCACAAACCAGCAAGTAAGAGGTTTTAATTAAACATTGGATGGAGTCACCTGAGCTCTAAGGGCTTGCACCTGCTCAACACTGGTTGTTGTAAGCGCCCACAGATTGAAGTTTTATAGCAAAAGCCAGATCATATGAGCTGGTTACTGACTGACTGACTGATCAGACCTCAGCCCTTCTAATAGCAACTCAACCTTCCCTCTCCAGAAGCAACTTTTACTCTTTCCTAAGACAGAACAATCTGCTTCGTTTCATTTAAATCTAGTGCTTATTGCACCGATGGACTTACTTTAGGGTAGAAATAGAACACAATTGGAATTCTAGCCTGTCTCCCATGACTTTTCAGGAGAATTCTCCACAGTGACATTCCTAATAATATTCCTGCATTACCACACCTTCAAAAAGCTCATCATTGGCTGAAAACTTGCTTTGGGACATTGTAAGATTATGAAAAACATTATGTAAGTGCGGGTCTTTTGAAAGTTCTCCATGTGGATTGTTAGCTCTAACAGTAAGATATAATGGTCCAGACAGCTCCACATTCACTGGCCCATCTGGTCCAGATCCTGTTTTAATCTGAGGTAACCCTCTTCACTGTCCATTTCACCTCTAATTTTGGTGTCGTCTGCAAACTTACTAATTATACCTCTTATGCTCACATCCAAATCATTTAGATTAGATTCCTTACAGTGTGGAAACAGGCCCTTCGACTCAACAAGTCGACACCAACCCTCCAAAGAGTAACCCACCCGGACCCATCCTCCTACATTTACCCCTGACTAATGTACCTAACACTATGGACCATTTAGCATGGCCAATTCACCTGACCTGCACATCAGGGAAAACGAGGAGCAGACACAGTGAGAATATGCAAACTCCACGCAGACAGTTGCCTGAGGCTGGAATCGAACCCAGGTCTCTGGCGCTGTGAAGCAGCAGTGCTAATCACTGAGCTACCATGCAGCCCTTACATAAATGGTGAAAAGTAGTAGACCCAGCACCGATCCTTGTGCCACTCTACTGGTCGTAGGCCTCCAGTCTGTGAGATGCTTTTCCAAGAAGTTTAAGTGTAGTCAGTGTCATAATGGGGGGGATTACAGTTTGAGAACATTTGAACAAAAAAGAACATTTATCAGTATAGAAATACTGTGGCTTTAAGAGTAGGTCAGAGACTAGGAATCCTGAAGCAAATACCTCACCTTCAGACTCCCCAAAACCTGTCCACCATCTACCAGGCACAAGTCATGAGTGTGATAGAATGCTCCCCACATGCCTGGCTAGGTGCAGCTCCAACAAGAAGCTTGACACCATCCAGGACAAATCAGCCCACTTGATTGGCACCAAGTCTATAAGCATTCACTCCCTCCATCACCGATGCTCAGTAGCCGCAGTGGGTATTGATGATAAGTTGCTCTGCAGGAATTCATCTGAGCTCCTTTGACAGCACCTCGCAAATCCACAACCTCTTCTATCAAGAATGGCAAGGGCAGCAGGTACATGGGAACACGACCACCTGCTTGTTCCCCTCCAAGGCACTCCCCATCCTGACTTGGAAATGCATTACAATATCTTCAGTGTCACTGAGTCAGAAACCTGGAACTCCCTCCCTAAGGGCATTGTGAGTCTATGTACACCAAATGAACTGCAGCAGTTCAAAAAGGCAGCTCACTGTATCTTCTCAAGAGCAACTAAGGATAGGCAATAAATGCTGGCCCAGCCAGTGATGCCAGTATCCCATGAATGCATTTTTAAAAAGTTACAATAATGATACAATAATTCTTTTGCTCCTTTGTCCCTTCTATTGAATTGTATTTGATTTAAACAGTAGAAGGTCATACACAAAATGTCCTCTTGAACAATGCAATGGAGACTTGCCACTTCCCATAGAGTCTGCAAAGATCAACCACTTTAGCAGGGAGTGAAGGTAGTAAATGGATTTTGATAATAATATTCATAGGATGCAACACCGATTCAGCAGATTCACTAAAAATGGGACACTCATCAGTTTGCATGCCTTCAGCGGCATTGCATGTGTGATTGAAAGCATTTTCATAAGGATTTCATCTGGAAATTCCCATTGAATATCTGCAGGAAAATCTTCTCCTCTTGGCCATACCTTGGAGTGAGGGAGAAAATCTTGCACATCCCATTGCTTCAGTCTGATTTCAACACCAGACAGTCATCCCGTCATGAGGTGTTTTGAACTGTGTACAAAATGCAGCAAATTTGTTTTTAAAATATATAGACTCATACAGCATAGGAACACAGCCTTTGGTCCAACTAGTCTACGCCAACCACATCACCAAACTAAACTAGTCCCGCTTGCTGTGTTTGGCCATATCCCTTGAAACCTTTCCTATTCATGAACATATACAAATGTCTTTTAAATGTTGTAACTGTAACTGCATCCATCACTTTCTCTGGCAGTTCATTCTGCACATGAACCACTCTGAGTTTTTAAAAAAAAAGTTGCCCCTCATGTCCTGCTTAAATCTTTCTCCTCTCACCTTAAAAATATACCCCCTAGTTTTGCGCTCCCCCACCTTCTGGAAAAGATCCATTGTCATTCACCTGATCTGTGCCCCTCATGATTTCATAAACCTCAAGAAGGTCACCTCACAGCCTTCTGCAGCTCCAGTGAAAAAAGTCCCAGCCTATCTGGTCTTTTTTATATCTCAAACTCTCCATTCCCGGTAACAGCCTGGTAAAATCTTTCTGACTCCTCTAAAGCTTAATAATATCCTTCCTATAATAGTGACACAGTATTCCAGAAGAGGCCTCACCAATATCCTGTGCAACCTAACATAATGTCCCAAGTTATACACTCAGTGGTCTGAGCAATGAAGGCAAGCATACTAAATGTCTTCTTAACCACCCTGTCTGCCTGTGATGCAACTTTCAAAGAATTATGTACCTGAACCCCTAGCGCTCTCAGTTCTACAACGCACACCAAGGAGTCTTACAACGTTTTGAAAAAAAATCGCTTTGGAAAGTTTCTTATTAATCAGTTCAGTCGGGCATCAATAGATAAATACAACCGAATCCCTCTGCTGACATCACAACAACATCAACATTACGTTAAAACACAACTTGCCTGGTCCCTTGCAGTTCGGTTTTATTTTGCTTCCATCATTGCCGCTCCACTTCTGTTTGCAGAGGTTTATTTTAGAAAATGTTTGAACAGAGGCGAAATAAAATCTATTAATGTTTTATTTTCTGCTTGTATTCATCTTAAGTGCTGTTCCATTTCAGCCAAGCTAAAACGTCATGAGTAATTGTGTTCTTGGGCGCAGTAAATGGTGATATATATGTTTCCTCTCTTCAAGAATTTGAACAGTTATTTCTTCAGCTAGGAGCCACCTGGCTGACTTCACCTTGTGGACAGGTTCATCATTGCACTGCTGCCCCAATAGAACTCCAGAGGTGAGAATCTGAGTGTTCTGTGAGCAGAAAGGTTTGCAAACGTGTCAGGTTCCCTCAGGAATGTACTGCTTATGTTTGAGTGATGAATGGTCCAGTGTTTGTTTTCCTTTCCAGTTCATTCACAGAATGTAGATGTTATTGACTGGGCCAGCATTTATTGCCTGCCCTTAAGAAAGTGGTAGTGAGCTGCCCCCTTGAACTGCTGCAATCCATTGTGCTGTAGGTAGACCCACAATACTGTCAGTGGAGTCATTCCAGGATCTTGATCCAATGACACTGAAGGAACGGCAATATATTTCCAAGTGGGCAGCACAGTGGTTAGCACTGCTGCCTCACAGCACCAGAGACCCGGGTTAAATTCCTGCCTCAGGCAACTGTCTGTGTGGAGTTTGCACATTCTCCCCGTGTCTGCGTGGGTTTCCTTTTGAGTGCTTCAGTTTCCTCCCCCAGTCCAAAGATGTGCAGGTCAGGTGAATTTGCCATGCTAAATTGCCTGTAGTGTTAGGTGAAGGGGTAAATGTAGGGAAATGGGTCTGGATGGGTTGCTCTTCGGAGGGTCAGTGTGGTCAGTTTCCACACTAAGTAATCTTAAAAAAAATGTCAATGACATAGAACCCCTACAGTATGAAAGCAGACCATTCAGCCCATCAAGTCCACACAAACCCTCTGAAGAGCATCCTACCCAGACCCACCCCCCTCCCCTTACTCCTGTATCCCTATATTTCCCATGGCTAATCCACCTAGCCTGCATATCTTTGGAATTTGGGATGAAGTGGGTGGAATCGAAACCAGGTCCCTGGTGCTGTGAGGCAGCAATGCTAACCACTGAGCCACCGTGCTGCCCCATCAGTGAATGATCTGGAGGGGAAGTTGCAAATGGTGATGCCCATCAATCTCTGCTGCTCTTGTACTTCTAGATGGTAGTGGTCATAGAAGGTATTGTCGAAGGAGCCTTGGTGAGTTTCTGTAGCTCACAACCTCAAAGGAACTAGAGGACCAGGTGGAAAACATGCCCGTATTAACACTTAGAGTCATGATCCTTCATTGGAACTGTTACATCCCTGTTGCCTTTCTGTTCTGAAGGAACCATTTTCTCTTGTTCCAGTTTCCCCCCACCCTTTCGCTGCCCAATTCTTAAAGGCTGCTGTGTGAAATATTAGCCAGTCCTTCTCTTTCAAGGGCTGATCATTAAGAGTATATTTTTTAGTGGACTCAATGGATAAACTATCCTGAACAAATCTTTAGCAACCCCCATGGACTGTTGTTAGTGGTCAAAACAACAAATATTGTGATATTTGAAATTGATTTTGTTGTTTGATATTATTAATCAGAAGATGTGGTCCATGAAAGTGGCCCTCTAATGTCAAGTCTGTAGTTATCTCCATGTGGGTAAGATTTTTTGATATCTGTGCTTGAGAACAAATATCTCAATCTTGAAAGGTTTTTTAAAAATGAGTGGAAAATTGGTTAAGGTGACTTCCCAGGGACTGGAGTAGGTGGCTACTTACTGGTGTTTCCACTCAGGATTCCACGAGCAAGCATTTGGTTGTGATGGATAAACTTGGAAAAAGTATGAATGTGCACTTAACAGAGCAGATTTTTTTTTCTGTTTCTTGGATTGCTTTGCTTTCTTAAGCAAATCATCCAAGTTCTTTTGCTTGCAGCACTTTCATGTTTTGGTTAATGTATTGAATGATTGCACTGAATAATTGTTCCTCTTTAATATGGGATATGTTATTTACAACGCAACTAAAATTTTCAATGATACTGTGTTTAACTGGCTATGAAGTTGTTGCATAGGGTTAGAATTGGTTGAGGAAAAAAAATCCCAAAAACAATGATTCCGTTAAGAGACAATTAGAAATTAGAGTTACTGTAGAGCAGTGCTTAAAGAACAGTTTGAGTAAGCAGTGACGAACTAAAATAATTCAGCTGTAAGACTTCACTTTTAAACCCAAATAAACTATTTTACCATATGGATATTTTAAATTAACATATCATGAATAACCATTGGAGCAGATGGGACTTGTATCTGTAAAGTTGGACACTACTGCACCACAAAATTCCAATTGCTACGATGTATGAAAATAAATTAAATAAAGTGCCACTAACATTTCTATGACCTGATACTATTCTGGAGCGATTGAAGGTGTCAGTGAAAATGACTCTCCATCAAAAACTCAACAATAGGACATTATTGTTGGAGTTTCTCACTATCAACTCTGATCTTATTGACTGAGTACAGGTTTCCTTTTAACTGTAACCAAGTAAGGCTTGTTTGATTTGCAGTTACATCAGAGCTGTTTCTTATCAGATATTTTGGTTTATCTGCAAATGCTTATAGCTACTCCTGCCAGTGGATTTTGTCTGTGGTACTCCACTGTAACACAGTTCATTTGCAACAACAACCATTCAGTGACAGTCATCATCCAACTATACCATGGTCAAACCCTCTGTCTACTGCCCTCCAGTTGACCTGTTAGAAGAAACCTCTGTGGTCTTTGATCAAATGGCCAAAATGTTGACATTCATTTTGATTTTAAGAAAATCCAACTATAAAAGTTTTATTTCCTAAAATCTGTGATTTATGAAACTAGATTTTCACAGCAATAGAATGATGGCAGTCTTGATAATATATAACTGAAGATAAGTTTTTAAACAGTACTTCAGAGCTGTACACACTTTTTGGGTTGGAAATGGAATTGGGTTTATTTTTGACACTTTAGTCTTAGAGATGTACAGCACTCAAACAGACCATTTGGTCCAACTCATCCATGCCAACCAGATATCCTAACCTGATCTAGTCCCATTTGCAGCACTTGGCCCACATCCCTCTAAACCCTCTTTTTTTTCATATACCCATCCAGATGCCTTTTAAATGTTGTAATTTTAACCATCTTCCACCATTTCCTCTGGCAGCTCATTTCATATATGTACCACCCTCTGCGTGAGCAAGTTGCTCCTTAGGTCCCTTTTAAAATCTTTCCCCTCTTGCCCTAAACTTACATCCTCCAGTTCTGGACTCCCTCACCCCGGGGAAAAGACCTTGTCTATTTACCCTATTCGTACCCCTCATGATCTTATAAACCTCTATAAGGTCACCTTCAGCCTCTGATGCTCCAGGAAAAACAGCCCCAGCCTGTTCAGCATCCCCCTATAGCCCAAATCCTTCAACCTTGGCAGCATCCTTGTAAATCTTTTCTGAATCCTTTCAAGTTTCACAATATCCTTCCAAAAGGGCGGGAGACCAGATTGCTTTCTGGAAGTGGGAAGCCTGAAACCCTGATGCTGAAAATCTTCTGGAAGTCAAGTCAAGCAGATATTTATCAACAAACAAGTGAACAAGCAATGTATACAATGTTTGGTTGCATTAGATTACAAACTGGTTGAATACTTTCAGCTGAAGAGATGATTTTCATTTATCTAACTCAAATTCCTAAAGGTCGATTCCAGTTGCATAGTCTAGCCATCTCATCACACCCTGCCAATGGCCCTTCTGTACCTGAGGGAAAATCCTGAGAGGCTGGGTATGTGTTTAACAATTTTGTTGGAATCCAATCCGAATCCTTTCCCAGATTATTTACTGCTGCTTCCCAGCCTGTTCTTTTTTGAGGTGATGGATGAGTGCCCATGTTGTTCGCCAATCCTGCCCTACCCAAGAACTCGACACCAACCAGGTGTGAAACCCTTCTGTTTGCCTACCTGTGACTCCACGTGGTTTGCATTTTGTACTTTGGCAGGGGTTGCTTTTCTGCTTGACTTTAATTTATATTCTTCCTCTGATCCTATTCTGGTGCTTCCTCAAGTCTCCTGTGAAAATCAGAACAGTCTTCTCATTATGTCCTACCATTGGGTGCTGTGTTAATGGACTGATACATTGTGCTTCCTAGTAGTTTTGTAGAAATGTCAAAACGCTAATCTCATTTTTAAAAGTGTTTTAAAGGTTGTTGAAAGTCTGATCCTGCATCTGTTGCAATTGAGTCAGGTAAAGTGGTTTGTATAACTGCACAGAAATTGTTCTAAGGTATAGATTGCTGAGACCTATCTAATCTGTCTGAGCAATTTGGTTTTCTGGCCATGAAGCTGTGCTTTTGTTGAATGTTTGCTATGACTAGATTGTCCGTGTGATGTGGCTAATAAAGCCTGGAACAACTTCACTGAAAATTGAGACTAATTAATGACTGCATCTACCTGCGGCTGCCTTAGGCTTATGCCCAAAATTGCTTCAGTTCTTTGATTTTCAGCGCTGAAATGAACAAACTGATTTAGACGCGATTCCTACCGGTGGTTCAAAGGTTACATTCTTTTTGCTTTGCGTTCTTTGAAATCCCGAATTGTTGGCCGTGATGATTTGATTAATCTTTGCTCCCAGTGTTTCCAGTACCGGACTGGGAATGTCAATGATGCCAGTGCGACCAAATCAGCAAGTTCACTCTTGAATCAATGTTTAAAAGGGCACAGTCTTCAGGAGGGTGGGTGAGGGGGTAATGGCCTGCCAGTTTTGTAACTTGATTGCATTCATTGTCAGCAGGTCAACTGCAATGTGCACACATGGTGGGTGTGTTACTGCTGCGTTTGACACCAGCTAAACATTGAGGTAACTCCTTTATGATAGGCTTGTGGAGGCAGTGCCCCTTTAACAATTGCTAACCCTTTGAGTACTGTGAGAGAACATTTACTGCAGCTTGGAAGGAAGCCTTGCTGAAATGTTAAAGTTTCAGTCAGGACTCAAAGGGTTAACAGAAGCATTAATCTTGTAATAGGCTGGCTGAGAATCTGGTGGTGTTGCTTTCTTTTCCTTCTGTAATAATCTGCATGTGGGTGTTCATTCAACATACTAAAGAAGTTTTCCTGAATGTTAGAGTACTGAAGCCATGTTTCAAGCGATGTTGCTGATTTTTATTTTGCTTTTTTTTGCCATTCACAGTGCGCAAATAGCAGACTTGTTGGATACCAAAGAGCTCTTGGAGACCTGTGTGGATGAAGTCATAGCAGTGCCTGTTTCTATGACAGCGGCAGGGATTTCGGAGACTTCGGTTCAAAGTTTGACCTTGGCTGAAACAAAGGAGAGTGCACGTGACAAACCAGATTCAGCAGGTGAGAGGTGACCACTCTGCCTGCTGATGTGATAATAGGGCAGTGGTGATGCTTGTCCTAATTGATGTGTACAATGCCATAAATGAGATTTGCACATTGCTCCATTACAAGTGGCCAATCTTGCTCCACTCCAAGAAGAGTTCTTGAAGACCACCTGCCAAACTCTGGTCAACCTCCTTGAGATCTCTAGGACTTTCAACTTCCCTACAAAGCATAAGCAAATGTTGAAATCTTACTTATTTTTCCTTTTATTTCTATGTTTGGTAACTTGCACCATCCTAATTTAGACAGAAGACTCCAGCTTTGTGCCCACAAATCCTCACGTAGCCTTGCTCTCCCCCTACCCCCTCCATGTCTCTGTAGCCACCTTTGTAGCCCCCTGTGATCTCTCAGCTGTTCCAAATCTGGCCAGATTTTCTTTTTTTTAATTCTTTCACATGTAGTGCTTCTGGCTAGGCCAGCATTTATTGCACAGAAAGTAGCTGAAAGTCAACTAGATTGTGGTCTGGGGTCACGTATAGGCCAGTTTGGGGAAGGAGTACAGTGTCCTTCCCTAAAGGGCATCGATGAGCCAGATTGATTTTTACGACAGTTGACAATGGATTCATGATCATCATTAGACTCTTAATTACAGAATTTGTTTTAAACTTAAATGCGACCATCTATGGAATTTGAACCCCTGGGTCCCCAGAACATGACCTGGTCTCTGGATCAAGAGTCTAGTGATAATTCCTCAATGGGAGAGGGGGATGCTACTGTTTTTACTCAATGTATGAAAAGCATTTGCAATGGGTACTCAAACCTTAGTTGTGTAGCAGATTCTGATCTCTCTTGCCTCGTTCCTTGTTTCAGCACTGGATGAAGTCGTAGCAAAACTGAAACAGCTCCACATAGAGAGCAGTCCTGCTCCTGGGACCAACCCCCACATAAACCTCACTCTGAATGTGAATGGCCAGGTAAGAATGACTCTAGAGGCAGCTTTAACATGGTTTCAGATGAGTTACCCATATCAAATGAACATCCTTTTTCTGTTGTTGAAGTGTACAAAGGTACTGGTGATGTTGAACTCTGAAATGATATTATCACACTATGTTTGCACTTTCCCAATGAGCAATTCACTTAGTACAAATCCTCTGTTTTCTCCCTGTTAGAGCCTCTATATTCTTCTAGGAGCAGAAGTTAGGTCATTTAGTTCATTGAGTCTGCTCTGCCATTCAATCATGGCTGGTAAGTTTCTCAACCCCCCATTGTCCTACTTTCTTGTCATAACCTTTTAATCCTCTTGATACTCAAGAACCTATCTATAAACTACGACCTGGTCTCCCACCCTTCTGTGGCAATGAATTCCATAGATTCACCACTGTCTGGCTGAAGAAGTTTCTCCTTATCTCCATTCTCAAAGGTCTTCCCTTTACTCTAAGGCCTTGCCCTCGGGACCTAGACTCTCCTAGAATGGAAACATCTTCCCAACATCCACTCTGTCCCGGCCATTCAGCATTCTGTAAGTTTCAATTCTGAACTCCATCGAGTATTAACCCAGCCTCCTCAAAAGTTCCTTATATGTTAAGCTTTTCGTTCCTGGGATCATTCTTGTGAAGCTCCACTGAACACGCGTCAGGGCCAGTACATCCTTCCTGAGATATGGGGCCCAAACCTGCACACACTACTCCAATCTGACCTTGTATATAGTATACTGCTGCTACTGAGTGTCAGTGGCGGCAGGAGTGGATGCAGTGCCGACCAAGCGGGCTGCTTTGTTCTGGATGGTGTCCAGTTTCTTGAGCGTTGTTGAGGCTGCACTCATCCAGGAATGATTTGGAGATGCCGGTGTTGGACTGGGGTGTACAAAGTTAAAAATCACCAGGTTATAGTCCGAAAGCTAGTGTGCTTCCAATTAAGTTTGTTGGACTATAACCTGGTGTTTTGTGATTTTTAACCTCATCCAGGAAAGTTGGGAGTAATCCATCACACTTTTGACACCAGCCTTATAGTTGATGGACAGGCTTTGGTGAGTTACTCGTCGCAGTATTCTTAACTTCTGACCTGTTCTTGCAGCCGCTGCATTTATGTGATGAGTCCAGTTATGTTCCTGATCAATGATAAATCCTAGGATGTTGATAGTGAGGGAATTCAATGATGGTAAACATCATTGAATGTCAAGGGATGATGGCAAGATTTTCTCTTATTGGTGATGGTCATAGCTTGGCATTCTTGTGGCACAAATGCTACTTGCCACTTGTCAGGTGCTGCTTTATAGCACTGTTGATGACATCTTTCATCACTTTCCTGATGATCAGCAGTAGGCTGGTGGGGTGGTAATTGGCTGGGTTGGAATTGTCCTGTTATTTACGAAAGGACCATACCTGGGGGACACACTTTCCTCATTCCTGAAGAAGGGCTCATGCCCGAAACGTCGATTCTCCTGCTCCTTGGATGCTGTCTGACCTGCTGTGCTTTTCCAGCAACACATTTTCAGCTCTGATCTCCAGCATCTGCAGTCCTCACTTTATCCCCCAATTTTCTACATTGTCAGGTAGATGGATGCCAGTGATGTAACTGTACTGGAACGGATTGGCTAGGGAAACGGGAAGTCTTCAGTACGATTGCCTGAATGTTGCAATATCCAGTGCCTCCAACGCTTTGTTTTAATTGAGAAAGGTTTTTACAAAATTATAAGAGTGCAAAAGATAACATAACAATCTTATGGTACAACAATAACAATAAACTACCTACTACCTTACTTTACAGAACAAACCAAAACTATCACAATGCAATAAATAATTAAACATAATAAATTAAATTAACTTGAATTGAACTAAACTAGCTTGGGTAAGTTTACACCACTGAATGCTCCACCATTGAAGCTCTCATTAACGGTAGCATCAGTTAATATACCCATATTTATTCAGACTTCTTCCTCTCAGGGTCCCCGGACCACCAAATCCAGTCTTTGTAGCTATGCAAAGGCCCTAATCAGTATGGCTGACGAATCCACGTCTATATGATTCAAAAAGGGCCGCCATGTCTTATAAAATAAAAGCTTTGTTTTCTAGTGCACCACGTTAAGAAAGTCTGGGGGACATTCTCTGCCACTAACCTATGCCATCCCATAAGACCCAGGGGGTTTTCCAAGAATCAGCTCATTAGAACGTTCTTCCTTGCACAATATGTGAGAATGTTGAATAGTCTCTTTCCATGCTCATCTAGCAAAGGCAGATTCGGCAATCCCAGAAGGAAGGATACTGGATCCATCTTAACGTCCGTCCCCAAGATCCTCTCCAACACATACGCTATGTCACCCCAGTACCTACAGATCTTATGACACGAGCAGATGCAGTGTGTGAGTGTACCGGTGTCTGTTTTGTATTTAGAACATCTTGGGGATGCTCTTTTCTTAAATATTGCTAGTCATTCTGGGGTCAAATGGGCACTGTGTAGGATCTTTATGTTGCAGAGTCTGCGCTTTATTTTCACATTTTCCCATACATCCAGCAAGGTTTCTGTTCTAGTGAATTGTTTAATTATCCATCACCATTCATGACTGGAGGTGGCAGGGCTGCAGAGCCTAGATCTGATCTTTGGTTTCGAGGTCACTTAGCTCTATCACTTGCTACTTCTACTGTTTGGCATGCAAGTAATCCTCTTTGGTGGCTTCACTAGGTTGACACCTCATCTTCAGGTATGCCTGATGCTGCTCCTGGCATCCCTCCTCCACTCTCCATTGAACCAGGGTTGATCCCCTGGCATGACAGTCAAGGTTGAGTGGGGAAATGCCGGGCCATGATGCTATGGATTGTGCTGAAGTACAATTCTGCTGCTATTAATGGCCCAGTCTTGAGTTGCTAGATCTATTCTCCCATTTAACATGGTGGTAGTGCCACACAACACGATGGAGATTGTTCTCGGTGTGAAGGCAGGATTTGGTCTCCACAAGGATTATGCGGTGGTCACCCTTACCAATACTTTCATCGATAGATACATCTGCAACTGGCAGATTTGTATGGATGAGGTTAAGTATGTTAACATTGGTTCTTTCACCACCTGCTGCAGACCCAGTCTAGCAGCTATGTCCTTTAAGACCTGACCAGCTTGATATGTAGTACTGCTGCTGAGCCACGCTTGTGGTTGACATTGAAATTGCCCACTCAAAATACATTTTGTGCCCTTGCTGTCCTCAATGCTTCGTTCTAAGTGTTGTTCAACATGGAGGAGTACCGATTCATCAGCTGAGGGAGGACAGTATGTGGTAATCAGCAGGAGGTTTCCTTGCCCATGTTTAATCTGAAGCCATGAGACTTCATGGTATCCAGAGTCAATGTTGAAGACCCTCAGAGCAACTCCCTCCCAACTGTATACCACTGTGTCTGATCAACCTGTGGGACAGGACATATCCAGAGATGGTGACGGTGTCTGGGACATAGTCATACTCATGGAATCACAGCTTACAGACAATGTCAGGCTGCTACTTGATTAGTCTGTGTGACAGCTCTCCCAATGTTGGCACTAGTCCCCAAATGTTCATGAGGACTTTATAGGGTCGATAGAGCTGTTTCTGCCATTTGTTTTTTCCGCTGCTCAAGTCAATGCCAGGTGATCCGTCAAGTTTCATTTCTTTGAGACTTGTAGCGATTGGCACAACTGAATGGCTTGCTAGGCCATTTCAGAGGGCAACTGAGAGTCAGTCACATTGCTGTGAGTCTGGAGTTGTCTGTAGGTCAGACCAGGTGAGGATGGCAATTTCCTTCCCTGAAGGACATTAGTAAGCCAGAGGGGTTTTAAATGACAATCGACAATGATGTCATGGGGGTGAGTAGATTCTTAATTCCAGATTTTTGTTTTCATTGAATTCAAATTTTTACTTGAATGATGACATCTATTTCTATGTTAAATGAGGTTGCCTCCAGCACTGAGAGTCCACTCAGTGTATGTGTCTGGAAAGGGTCCTTGATCTTTAAAATGCTGTCTGTTTGTATCAGGAGGAAACTTTGAAGTTGTTGGACAAGAACCTCAAGAACGCAGCTGATACTCTTTGCTCTGCCATTCCTGAGAATGTGAAAAGTAACATTGTGAAAGCACAGCCAGAGGTTCCTATGAAGGTAAAGCAGTAACAAGACTTTTTTTTTCATAATTAACTATCTCAATTGCTGGCAAACGACCAAGTTTTCAAAATAGCGGAAAATAATTGAAAAATCTGTCAGAACTTATTTTTCTTAAAGCAATGAATGGCTGAATACAGTTAGATTTACATGTCGTTTCAAGAGCGGTCCTAGCTACACTTTTTATTACAGTTAGCTTGCAGGTGAGATTTATTGTCCTTACTGTCATCTTTAGATAATAGCTATCTGTCATCATTGTTAGTTATGACCTTTGTGAGAAATTACAGCCAAGGGTTTGATAAACCTAATGCTTTGAACCACTGATGGACTAGAGCAGCTTTATACAGTCAGCCGTTAAAGACTTTAACCCCAAATCTAGTGCTGAGCTCCGATAGCCTGGTTAGCTCAGTTGGCTGGACAACTGGTTTGTGATATGGAGTTATGCTAACAGCACAGGTTCAATTCCCGCAGCAGCTGAGGTTACTGTGAATATCCCTCCTTCTTAATCTCACCCTGTGCCTAAAGTGTGATGACCCTCAAGTTTAACCACCACCAGTCATCGCTCTCTCTCCCTCCCTCTCTCTCTCTCTCTCATGAGATCTATGATCATCTGGGACTGTGGTGACTACTACTGCTTGGCTCATGAATGATCCTTTTCTGGGTCTGAAAATTGTGGGTTTACGTCTAGCCTGACATTCCTATGCAGGACTGAGGGAGTGTTGGACGTGCAGTTTTTCAGAAAGGGCATTAAGCCAAGTGCTCATCTGCCCTCTCAGCTGGGTGTTTTTTATTCTAAGAAGGGCAGGGGAATTCTCCTCTGTCTTAAAGGTCAAAGACACTCAACAAGTTGTTACACTGCCACTCAGGAGCCTCCCTGTCCCCAAATTGCCATTCACAATTCCTACTTTGTGATGTTGGCCAAACGAAAGTACTTAATTGACCTTTTGGGGTGACCTGAAGTTGTAAAAGATGCTGAATAAAATGTAAGTTTTCCTATCTGAATTAGTGGCTTTGCTCATGACATGGTGCCTCCGTGAATCTGTTAGCACAACTGACCCAGTTCCTGCCCTGCACTGATCACAGATACAATGCCAGTGCTGGGGACTGGATTCCAAGCTGTGGGAACCTGGAACACTGGCCTAAATACGTAATGTCAGAGAAAATCACAGCCCAGATCAGCTGAAAACTTGAAACGAAGAATGTTAATAAATTGGATCTAACAGGTTTGCATTGCATGGACTGGACTGTATGTAATTTCCTGTATGTCACAGGAAATGAGTGACATTTAGCAGTGCTCATGAAGGAATTGGAAGTGCTAGTATGTTAAATTATACTTTAACTCACAAATTGAGATTGATTGAGATGTTTTGAATGAGGTTCTGCTGTAAGCTGCAATTTCAAGTGATTGTTGTGATGGTTTAAAATGTGACATTGTTGTGCTTGTCTTGAAAAGTGCAAAACGAATGGCAACCTGCGGCAATGCCCAGTTGACTTTAGGTGCAGTGTGTTTATTTTGTATCTGGTAATAACGGTGGTCTCATTGTTCAGAACCTTTCTTAATGAAGTCTCGTATCTTCCTCCTCAGGCTCTGAGAGATGCTACCAGACTGAACGAGAGAAACTCCAATCTGTTTGACACTGTCTTCGGGTGAGAGCCAGAACATGACCTTTACTGTCAACCATTTTCTTTTCCACACTGATTCTCCCTTGGGACTTTTACGCAGACTGTGGCAACTCTCTGTAGCTCCCTCCCAAGGACTGTTGTGTGCCTGCAGCCCTAGACTGTGACTGGTAGCAGTTTATTTGACTGTCATCAATCAAATGAAACCTGCTCTTGCACAATGTTAGCCACACATTTACTTGGATACGTGTATAGATTCCTTAGCCACATGGGCATTAAGGGTCTACGCCTTTCATTTCAGCATCCATTCACCTTCAAATGGCAACCCTTTACCAGGTCAAACTGTACCGAGGGAGTGCTGCGCTGTCAGAAGTGCTGTCTTTCAGCTGTTAAACCAATGCCCCAAATGCATGCTTGGGGGAGAACAGCAGGGGCTGTATTCCTGGAGTATATCCCTCAATCAACATTGCAAAAGACAGATTATCCAATCATTAACATGTTGCTGTTTGTGGGAAATTTGGTATGTGCAAATGTTTCCTGCTTTACCGTTCCCACATTACTATGGTTTACAAAGTACTTTATTGGCTGTAAACTTTGGGACACCAGGTGGTTCTGAAAGGTATTCTTATAAATGCATACCCTTCTCAAACTCTCCTGCCAAATTTTACAGGCTGACATAGCCCAATAGGATAGCTCCCATGATCATACTTTATTGTTGCCTATTTGCAATTCCATACCATCACCCAACTCTCTCTTCTATCACAGTTTATCTACTGCTGGGGCCCTCATTAATGCCTTTGTTACTTTTAGACTTGGCTGTTCCAGAGACATCTCCCACAATACCTGGTGCATAAACCTACGGTCATAGGAACTCTGCTGTTTGTGTATTCACACGTGGCAAGTCTGTCACTCCTGTGTATGTCCTTACAAACCAATATTGGATTGTGATCCAGCAACATCTTGATTATAAATTCCCATTCTGCTTTGCATATGCCTTTGTGGCCTGTCTCTGTATTCTCATCAAGTTCCACCATCCTTGGGTATGTATGTTAATCCAATACTGGTCACTTGAGCTTCCCTGCTCTTGCCCTGGTGGCCCGGTTTACAGTTGCCTAGGGCCATGAGCTCACCTACACCTCACGATCCTCCTTTTAGGATCCTCCTTGAAACCTCCTCCTTTAGCCAAGCCTCTGGTTATCTGACTTAACATTCCCACATGTGGTTAGCTGGCATCTTTGTTCAAGAATGCTCCAATGAAGTGCTAAGTCCATACAAATTGTTGGTGTATTTGTTTCAGAATAATGCTTTTTACTAGTGCCATTCAGGGTGGCATGATGGCTCAGTGGTTAGCACTGCTGACTCACAGCACCAGGGTCCCAGGTTCAATTCCAGCCTCAGGCGACTGTCTGTGTGGAGTTTGCACATTCTCCCCTTGTCTGTGCGGGTTTCCTCCGGGTGCTACGGTTTCCTCCCACAGTCACAAAGATGTGCAGGTCAGGCGAATTGGTCATGCTAAATGGGTCTGGGTGGGTTACTGTTTGGAGGGTCGGTGTGGACTGGTTGGGCCAAAGGGCCTGTTTCCACATTGTAGGGAATCTAAAAAAAGACTGAGATGAGGTAGAATTCCTTCACTCAGACTCATTAAATCATACAGTACCAGAGTCTGCCTGCTAAAAATACATTACTACCTACATTAATCCCAGATTTGCACTAGACTGGAAGCCCTGAATGTTATGACACTTCAAGTGCTCATCCAAGTACTTTGTAAAGGCTGTAAGGTTTCCTGCCTCAACTACTCTTCCAGGCAGTGCATGCTAGGCCCCACCACCATCTGGGTGAAAAGATTTTCCTCATTACCCCTCTAAATCTCCTGTTTTAATTGCTTTAAAATTACATCTCCCTGTTATTGACCCTTCGACTAAGAGAAACAATTACTTCTTGTTCACACTGACTCTGCTATCATCTTCTACACTTTAACCTCTGCTCTCAGGAAAACAACTTGAGCTTATCCTGACTCTCTTCAGAGGGTGATGAATCTTTGGGATCCTCTTTCCCACTGGGTTGTGGATGCTCAGTCCATAGATTTCTGGAGACTCATGACACAAAAGATGTGAAGATAGTGTGGGAAAGTGACGTTGAGGTGGATACTGAGTCATGGTCATATTGAATGGTGGAACAGGCTCAACAGGGAAATAGCCTGCACCTCCTTTTATGTTCCTGTGTCAGCACATAACTTAGGCCTCAGTGCATATGGAGGGAATCGGCGTTGTCAGAAATGCCCTCTTTTAGCAGAGATACTAAATCGATCTCATTCCTAAAATGGAAAAGATCAACAAATACAACTGTTAAAATAAATAAGAGTTCTCCTATGCTCCTGGCCAACGTTCCACAGCCAATCCACCACGCAGCTCTCAAACAATACAGACAGACTGGTCATCGTATTTGTTGTGCTGCACCTAAGAGTCACGAACTCCAGGGCATTATTCATTCGCTATCCAGTGCTTTACACTATCTGAAAACTATCAAGGTTCCTATCGAAATGCATTTCCTTCTCGCTGTAGTTCTTGACCTTACCACTAGGTGACGCATGTGTGACAGGGAATCACCACCTCTCCCCATTGGTTCTGTGTAATTATTCCATACTTAAAGTACAATTGTTTTGTAAGGAGCTAAAGTCCATCTAATTTCTGTAATCTTCAAACCAATTTTTTTGAATCTTTCAATTTAAACTGTTAACTAAAAGTGACAATTTTTAGACATTATCAACATTTTAATGTATATCTATCTTGGTGTCCCAGTGAGCTTAGCCAAAGATCAGCTGACTGGTCTGGGTCAGGAAAACTCCAGCGATTTTCTGAGCTAGTTGGTTTTGAATGACATGTCGGTGAGGGAGATGCGGTTGTCCTCAGTTTATAGAAGGGTCAATTGGTTTGGTTTGTGACCATAATATCTACCCAACATCTATTGTCAGAATTGTCTGGATTAAATCCAAAATCTAAAAACTCACTCCAGTTCAATAATCTGTCAGGGATCTGCTATCTTGGTGATGTTGGTCAGGAACTGAGGAAATCCACGGAACCTTGACAGAGTTTAGACATTCAAGGAAGACAGACTACATTGGTGTGAGGTGTGGTGTCAATTCCTATTTGAAACCTGTCGATGATAATGTACATTTAGCCTTCTGTCTGCCACCAGGGGTCACTGGCACATTTGTGGTGGCTACTGGTAAACAATCCAACAACAAAGCACCAACAACCTGGTCTTCTGCCCCAACTGGGGTGGCATGGTGGCACAGTAGTTAGCACTGCTGCCTCCAAGCACCAGGAACCCAGGTTCAATTCCAACTTTGGGCGACAATCTGCGTGGAGTTTGCATGTTCTCTTCGTGTTTCCTCCCACAGTCCAGAGATATGCAGGTTAGGTGGATTAGTCATGGGATATCCAGGGTTACAGGGGGTAGGTGGGTCTGGGTGGGATGCTCTTCGGAAGGTAGGTGTGGACTCAATGGCCTGTTTTCACACTGTCGGGATTCTGTGAACGGAAACAGAGTAGACCAGATTGGTGCTCGTCACAGTCATATCATCAACCAGATTTGACACCGAGCCACATGAGTTATTAAAGCAGGTCACCAAATACTTGCTCAAAAAGATCAGATTTCAGGAGCTTCTTCAAGAAAGCTGGAAAGGTAGGGAGTCAGAATGGCTTAGGGAGCGAATCCCAGAGCTTAAAGTCAAGGCAGCTGAAGGCACAACTAGCAATGATGGGAAATCAAAATCGGAGATGTCCAGGAGGCTACAGTTGGAGGAATGCAGATATTTTGAACAATTGTAAGGCTACAGGGGATGAGAGATGGGAAGGAGTGAGGTCATGGGATGAAACTGAAAATGAAGATGAGACTTTTTAAAATGGTGGTATGGTCAAACAGTGAGCACAGCACTGGATTTCTAAGGGAACAATAATTTGTACGGCGTGAGAAAGTGTTGCTGATTCTAGCAGCTTGTAAGAGTCCTATGTATAATATGGCCACTGTCTTTTGTATTTCAAACAGGGGACCAGAAGTCACCGATACCTTTTTATTGATGAGCAAGATCCCAGAGTGCCCAGGTGCCAGGGGTCCACTAAAACCCATTCCAGTCAGCACCCCTTTCAATCTGTAAGTACTTTTTAGGGCTACAACTCTCACAGGACTACGTTTGAGGTTGAAGCATTTGTGAAGTGAGCAGGTGGTTTTGCCCAGTTGCCATTTTACAAAAGGGCAATAGTGGACTGCAAGTGATCACAAAGTACTAGCAGGAAGGAATAAAACCCTAGGTAACAATCCCAGTGGAAGATTTTGGAGCTGGAGTCAGCTGCTGATCCTCTCGTGCCCTGCTCTTCCATTTGATAAGATGGGTTTTTACTGAAAACCTGTGATCTTGGAAACTGAGCAGACTCAGGCCTGTTTAGTACTAGGATGGGAGGCTGCCTTGGAATACTGGGTGCAGTAAGCCTTTGCTGCCAGCAGTGGCTGCTCATGTCACTCCTCTGCACTTGTGTTGGAGCGCCTTCTTGTGGCACAGTGGTAGTGTCCCTGCCCCTGGACCAGGAGGCGTGAGTTTCAGTACCACCGGCTCCAGCGGTGTGTAATAACCTTTCTGAACAGGTTGCTTAGAAAAATAAGTTGAATAAAATAATTTCACAACAATCAACGATAGTTGCTGTGCCCAATCATTATTGAGAATGTGGTGAGGAATAGAGAGAGAATCTTCAGGTCGCTTGTTTGAAGAGGAGGCAGTTTTTGTTCATCTGTTTGAGAGAATAAAGGGAACAATAATTTATACGGCAAAATCACAATGAAAATAGATCCGGAGATCCTAATCTTAAATTTTGGGGGCTTTGAAGGCAATTGAAAAGTCTCATCTTCATTTTCAGTTTCATCCCATGACCTCACTCCTTCCCATCTCTCATCCCCTGTAGCCTTACAATTGTTCAAAATATCTGCATGGATGTTGCAGAATGGAGAATGCAATGGAATTAAAATATTTCTTTGCATTTACTCTAGTGGATGGGGGAATGGATTTGAAGTGTTGAATAGTCTATTTGATCATTGCACTGATGCAATGCTCAATCATCAGCCTATCAACCACCATTTCATTTCAGTTTTTAAAAACTTGTATGAATGCAATTGCCTTCAAAGCCCCCAAAATTTAAGATTAGGATCTCCGGATCTATTTTCATTGTGATTTTGAAATGAACTAATTAATCAGTTTCCCCAGAGATGAAAGCATAAAACAAGTAATTATAGTTCATCAATGGCTATAGACAGCCATTGAAAGAAAATATAGCAAACCTTTTATTAACTGGCACTTGTAGAGCCAGGAGTATTCTGGATATTCAAGAGTTATGCATGATTGCAGTATACTGTAGTTACAGCATAAATATACACTGATATAGAATCCCTACAGTGTGGGAGCAGGCCATTTGGCCCAACAAGTCCACACCAACCCCCTGAAGAGTAACCCACCCAAACCCATTACTCTACATTTACCCCTGACTAATGCACCTAACCTACACATCCCTGAATACTATGTGCACTTTAGCACGCCCAGTTCACCTGACTTGCACATCTTTGGATTGTGGGAGGAAATTGGAGCACTGGGAGGAAACCACCATGCAGGCACAAGGAGAGTATGCAAAATCCACACAGACAGTCGCCTGAGGTGAGAATCGAACCCAGGTCCCTGGTGTTAGGAGGCAGCATTGCTGACCACTGAGCCAACGTGCCGCCTTCAAGGTAGATCACAATATTTGAGGTATATCAAGAGTGCTGGTTAAAATTTGCTGTATGGATTTTTTTTTCATTCATTCATGAGGTTGTGGCCATCGCTGGATAGGGCAGTATTCATTGTCCATCCATAATTACCCAGAGGGCAGTTGAGAGTCAGCCACATTGTTGCAGATCTGGAGTCACATATCGGCCAGACCAGGGAAGAACAGCAGTTTTCTTTCCTTTCCAGATGGGTTTTTCTTTCACAATCAGCAACCGTTTCATGGGCCTCAGTAAACGCTTAATTCCAGAATTTTTTGTTTTTATTAATTATTGATTTCAAATTCAGCCATCTGCCATTGTGGGATTTGAACTTGGGTCCCCAGATAATTACTGGGGTCTCTAGATTTATAGTCTAGTGACAATACCACTAGGCCATCATCTCCGTGGCAAAATAACAAAAGGATTGCGAAAGTTACATGCTTTATTAGGCTAGCTGTTTGTGTTGTGATTGTGGCACAATTTGTGTTCCTTGTTTCTTGCCAGTGATGATCTGATTGAAAAGGAAATTGCTGCAAACTCTGAGATTCCAACAATCCCCTTGACTTCAGTTCCCACAGATACGCCCAGTGACTTGCCAGCTCTGAAGGTAAGAAGGAAAGATCAAACTTGCATTTTCCCAGCACCCTTTACATTCCGAGGATAACCAAAGGGCTGTCACAACCAATTCAAAGCTGATTGAGAGTAAGAAATGCCTGTTGGTGTTTTGTATTTAAGGTCTGACTTTCACCTCTGGGATATTGGCTGCTGGAGAAAGTGAGGACAGCAGACGCTGGAGATCAGACTTGAAACGTGTGGTGCTAGAAAGCACAGCAGGTCAGGCAGCATCCAATGAGCAGGAGAATTGATGTTTCGGGCATAAGCCCTTCATCAGCAATGATCATCAGCAATGATGAAGGGCTTATGCCCGAAACGTCAATTCTCCTGCTCATTGGATGCTGCCTGACCTGCTGTGCTTTTCCAGCACAACACTTTTTGACTACTGGACATGAAAATGTGGAAACAGGCTTGTATTTTGCTATTGATTGACACCAGATTCTGTGGATTTTGTTTTGCTGCCAAATTCACCAAATATATTGATGTATGAAACAAGCACTCGTGCATAGCAAACTCCCAATTGTACCATTGTTATAAACAGCCAAGTAATTTGTCTGCATGGTATTTGTTGACTGACTCTGAGAGAATCTTTCCTCCAGAATAATCAGCTAATCCTAATCACACACACCTTGGGCAATGTAAGAGGGTTTTTGATCTAAATCAAAGCCTTACTCTTCCACATTCGAATGTCACTCTATTTCTTCCTTTCATGTGAAGCTGAATGTTTGAACATAATGAGATCAGCTTGAATAATGGTTCATTAATATTCTCAAACTAATGCATTGACAGATTCCAGGACTGTGTATGAAGTAGTGTTTCAGGAGCAGTGAGTGCTACTGCTCACAGTAGCCTCTTGCCACTTGGGATGATGATCAGCCACTTTCCCTACTGCCATATCAAATCTGCTTAGACCAACCGTCGCACGGTGTTTTATCGGACACTTGTGAATTTCTGTGTTTTTTTCTAAAGTACCTATTCAGATACAACATATCCCTATGGCTTTTATCCCTTGTTGAACAGAGATTTATATTCATCGACAGTCAATAGATTGCAAATCCCCCCTGGTTGGTAAGGTATAGAGCAGGTTGGGGAGGGCTCTGCTTGTTTGTAATCTGTTTTACCACAAGATGGCAGTAGAATAAAGAACAAAGAAAATTTACAGCCCAGGAACAGGCCCTTCGGCCCTCCAAGCCTGAGCCGATCCAAATGTTCTGTCTAAACCTGTCGGTCAATTCCTAAGCATCTGTATCCCTCTGCTCCCCACCTACTCATGCATCTGTTCAGACACATCTTAAATGAATCTCCCGTGCCTGCCTCTACCACCTCTGCTGGCAATGCGTTCCAAACACCCACCACCCTCTGTGTGAAGTACTTGCCGCGTGTATCCCCCTTAAACTTTCCACCTCTCACTTTGAAAGCGTGTCCTCTAGTTATTGAATCCTTCACTCTGGGGGAAAAAGCTTGTCTCTATCCATCCTGTCTATACCCTTCATGATTTTGTAAAACCTCAATCAGGTCCCCTCTCAATCTCCTTTTTTCTAGTGAAAATAAACCTAACCTACTCAACGTCCCTTCATAGCTAACACCTTCCATACCAGGCAACATCCTCGTAAACCTTCTCTGCACCCTCTCCAAAGTGTCCACATCCTTTTGGTAATGTGGCGCCCAGAACTGTACACAGTATTCTAAATGTGGCCGAACCAATGTCTTGTACAATTTTAACATGACTTGCCAGCTCTTATACTCAATACCCCGTCCAATGAAGGCAAACATACTATATGCCTTCTTGACCACTCTATCCACCTGTGCAGCAGCCTTCAGGGTACAATTGACCTGCACTCCCACATCTCTCTGCTCATCAACTTTTCCCAAGGCTCTTCCATTCATTATAATTCGCTCTAGAATTAGTCTTGCCTAATTCTATTTTTTTCTGGATTGAAAGCCATCTGCCACTTTTCCGCCCAACTCTCCAGTCTATGTATCCTCCTGTATCCTCTGGCAGTCCCTTATGCTTTCTGCCACTCCACCAATCTTTGTGTCATCTGCAAACTTGCTGATCATACCAACAGTGCCCTCTTCCAGATCATTTATGTATATTACAAACAACAGTGGCCCCAATACTGACCTCTGTGGAACACCACTGGTCACCTTTCTCCATTTCGAGAATCTCCCTTCAACTACTACTCTCTGTCTCCTGTTGCTCAACCAGTTCTTTATCCACCTCGCTAGAACACCCTGCACACCATGTGACTTCACTTTCTCCGTTAGTCTACAATGGGGAACCTTATCAAATGCCTTACTAAAGTCCATGTTCAAAGTTTGTGAGGAGATTTGTAGCTCGGGTGCTCGTTGTTCTGCTCGGCGAATAGAACCACAACAAAGTCCATGTATATGACATCAACAGCCCTTCCTTCATCTATCAACTTGGTCACTTCCTCGAAGAACTCTATTAAGTTGGTACGGCATGATCTCCCCCGCACAAAACCATGTTGCCCATCACTAATTAGCTCATTCCTTTCCAAATATAAATATATCCCTCAGTACCCTCTCCAGCAACTTTCCCACCACTGACGTCAGGCTCACTGGTCTGTAGTTAATATCCCTACTACCCTTCTTGTACAGGGGGACAACATGAGCAACCCCCCCAGTCCTCCGGCACCTCACCTGTATTTAAGGATGCCACAAAGATATCGGTCAGGGCCCCAGCTATTTCCTCTCTTGCCTCCCTCAGCAATCCTGGGATAGATCTTAATAACCTCGAGCATACCCAACACATCTTCCCTACTTATGCCAATGTGATCCAGACTAATCAAACTTCTATCTCTAATCTCAAGATTCATCATGTTCCTCTCCTCAGTGAACACTGACTCTCCTTGGAAATGGAACAAGCTATCTCGCTTTGTCCTTTGTAATTTATTTTTTAAGCATGTCCTCCCCATACTCATTACTTTTGAAGGCCCTCCCCTGTTTTTAAAGTGCTGTTCCTGACATACGCTTTCTTCTTTTTCTTTATCAATGTCCCTTGACATCCAGTGTTCCCTGGACTTGTTGCCCTTGCCCTTCACTCTGAGAGGAACACACTGGCTCTGAATTCTCACTGGAACAGCCCATTGAATTGGATGATTGGCCATGATCTTAACAAATGGAGGGGCAGGCTTAAAGGGCGAAATAGTCTACTTCTGCTCCTGTTTTCTATGTTTCTAACACCATCATGGGCAAGCTCCTGTCCAAACCATGCACCATCCTGACTCTGGAAAGATATCGCCATTCCTTCAGTGTCACTTGCGTCAAAATCACGGAACTTCCTTACTCACGGCATTGTGCATGTATCTCTCCCCGCCAGACTGCTGCAGTTCAAGAAGGCAGCTCACCACCACCTCCCTCTAGGCAATTCCAGATTGGAGCAAATGTGAGCAACAGTGCCCACATCCCACGATTGGATTGTAAAATAAAACTCAGATTCATTGTTGCTTAAAAGGCTGCATCACCACCTCCCATAGGCGGCACCCAATCTAGAAATCTTTTTATAGCTTTTGTCAATATAAACCACTAATATAAGCCAGTGTTCAAAGAAAATGATAAAGACAAAATTGCTGAATGATTTTTCTCTGGGTTTGGTTGAAACCATTAATTTCTAATTCCTGGGCACTCCGAGCAATCCTGGAGGACTGGCATCTCTACCCTGTATTTTTCCGGACTTATCATTCTTCATGTAGGGGTGTGGACAAGATTTCACTGACCTTCCTTGATCCAGGATAAAAAATCTGGTCGATTTTTATTCATGCCTCAACCTGACTACAGAACCCATTTTAAGTCTCTGTACTTAACACGATCATGTTTAAATAAACTCTTCAATCTTTTAAGCTTAATTGATAGTTAGATTGTTGGCCGACAGCCAGCTTTGCCTGAAGTCTGCCATTTATGGTGAATGTGCTCCCTCTGTTGGAATAGGTTTGAAATTGCACTGTTTCAAATCAGAAGTTTAGTTGTGTACGTTTCAGAGCTGACCGCTTGGTTTTTGAAACAAAAACAGAAACTACTGAAGAAATTCAACAAGTCTGACAGCACCTATGGGGAGAAAGCAGAGTTCAGAAGGGTCACCGGACTCAAAATGTTAAATCTGCTTTCTCCCACAGATGCTGCCAGATATGTTGAGTTTCTTCAGCAATTTCCGTTTGTAGAAGCACAAGAGCAGGCCCTTTGGTCCACCAGGTTTGTGCCAACCATGATGCCATTCTAAACTAATCCCATCTGTCTGCATGTAGTCTGTGTCTCTCTCTCTTCCTTGCCTGTTATTGTCTGTCTTAATACCTCCAAACACTGCTTCAATCATCTCCCCTGGCAATGCATTCCAAGCACCTACCACGCTACAAAACAAAACGGGCCTCACGCATCTTTAAACATCCCCCTCTCACCTTAAACCTATGCCTTCTAGTATTTGACATTTCCACCCTTGGGAAAAAGACTCTGACTATCCACCCTATCCATACCTGTCATAATTTTGCATACTTCTATCAGGTCACTCCTCAGCCTCCGATGCTGTAGTGAAAACAATTCAGGTTTGTCCAACCTCTCCTCATAGCTAATACACTCCAATCTACACAACATCCTGATAGAGTCAAAACTCCAAATGTGGCCTAGTTAAAGCTTTGTAGAGCTACCATGACTTGCCAACTTTTATCTCTATGTCCCAACTGATGAAAGCAAGTATGCCATGCACCTTCTTTACCACCTTATCCATTTCTGTTGCCACTTTCAGGGAGTTATGGACTTATACCCCAAGATCTCTCTGTATATCGATGCTCCTAAGGATCCTGCCATTTCGGGATTCTAAAAACATTTACTGTATACTTCCCTCTTGCATTTGATCTCCCAAAATGCATCACTTCACACTTATCGAGATTAAACTCCATTTGTCATTTCTCTCGCCCAACTGATCTATATCTTGCTGTATTCTCTGGCAATCTTCCTCACTATTGACAGCTCCAACAATTTTCACATCATCCTCAACTTCCTAATTAGATCACCTACAATTTTCATATAAAGCATTATACAACATAGGTCCCAGCACTGATCCTTATGGAACACCACTGGTCACATTTCAGAAAAACACCCCTCTGCAACTGTCTTCTGTGACCAAGCCAATATTGTATTTAACTTGCCAACTCACCGTGGATCCCATTTGATTTGATCTTTTAGACCAACCTCCCATGAAGGACCTTGTCAAATGATTTATTAAAGTCCCTATTGACACATCTACTGTTCTTCCATCGAGAATCATCTTCATCATTTCCTCATAACACTCTTAAATTTGAGAGACAAGACTTCTCCCTCATAAAGCCATGTTGACTATCCTTAATATGTTGTGAGTAAATCTAGTTGGTCCATCCTTTTCAAAGTGTGAGTCTTTGTTTCAGATCTTCAGCAACCACAGCTCCTTGTTTTATTTTACATTTGTTTTTTGAGTTGAGATTAAATTTTGAGCACTACATCCTAATTAAAAACATCAGATGTGAAAATCCACATTTTGGCTGCACCTGTGATTAGCTGATTTGGGAAGAGCACAGTTTGTTCCTTTTATATGGCACCTTTTTGAAATAGTGCAAGTGTCTCAAGCCACTTCGTGGGAATGATTCTTGAAGAGAATTAGGTGTTCAGTACCATAATGCAATATTAGGGCAAGTAAGCAAGAGCTTGGCCAGAGGTTGTCTTCAGCATTGACCTGAAACAAAGAGAGGTGTCCGGAGGGTATTCCAGAAGTCAGGGCATTGGCAGCTGAAAGAATGGCTAGCAGTGATAGTGATTAAGACCAGGGGCGTAAAAGAGACCAAAATTGGAAGAATGCGGAAGACTTGGAGAGCTGATGAAATTTAGGAATCCGACAAGGTGAGGACAAGCACAGTTTGAGAGCAAGGCGGCACGGTGGCACAGTGGTTAGCACTGCTGCCTCACAGCGCCAGAGACCCGGGTTCAATTCCCGCCTCAGGCGACTGACTGTGTGGAGTTTGCACGTTCTCCCCGTGTCTGCGTGGGTTTCCTCCGGGTGCTCCGGTTTCCTCCCACACTCCAAAGATGTGCAGGTCAGGTGAATTGGCCATGCTAAATTGCCCGTAGTGTTAGGTAAGGGGTAGGTATAGATGTAGGGGTATGGGTGGGTTACGCTTCGGCGGGGCGGTGTGGACTTGTTGTGCCGAAGGGCCTGTTTCCACACTGTAAGTAATCTAATCTAATCTAATCTAATCTAATTTTACATTTGAGGTGTCACCAGAGAGGGAGCCCCTGTAGGTCAGCAAGCACCATGGTGACAGCAGAATGAAGCTTGGTGCTGCTTTGGCTGAGAGGGACAAAGTTAAAAATCACACAACACCATGTTATAGTCCAACATGTTTATTTGGAAGCGCTAGCTTTCGGATCCTGCTCCACAACCACCTGATGAAGGAGCAGCGCTCCAAAAGCTAGTGCTTCCAAATAAACCTGTTGGACTATAACCTGGTGTTGTATGATTTTTAACTTTGTCCACCCCAGTCCAACAGCGGCTCCTCTTGGGTGCGGAGAACTGAATTTTTGATAAGCTTTGTGTTTGTAGGCGCTACAAGGAGCGAGGCCACACAGGGTCTTCCAGAACTGTGGGTAGTGTCCTTACTTCTGAGCCATACGCGACAGATTTTTAAGTCCTGGGCTGCCGAAGGTGTGTTCGTGATGCAGCCAAACTGTCAGCCTGTAATTCCATTACATCTGATGGTAGGCAGCAAGATTGGGACTGTCTTCTGGTCTTAAATCCTGCAGCAATCCCATCTTAACAGTAATCAGATGGAACTCTGAGAAAAATAGAAAATAGGAGCGGGAGTAGGCCATTCTGCCTTCGAGCCTGCTCTATCATTAACTTAATTCATTCATGGGATCTGGGCGTCACTGTCCAGGTAAGCATTTATTACCCATCCCTAACTCCCATAGGATAAAAATCACACAACACCAGGTTATAGTCACAGGTTTATTTGGAAGCATAGCTTTTGGAGCGCTGCTCCTTCATCAGGTGCTTGTTTGGTACTATAAGATAGTTGAGAATTAACCACATCGGTGTGTGTTTGGAGTCACATATAGGACAGACTGTGAAAGGATGGCCGCTTCCTTCCCTAAAGGATATTAGTGAACGAGATGGAGTTTTCTGACGATTGACAATGAATCCATCATTTATCCATGACCATCAATAGACTCTTATTTCCTAGATTTTTATTAAATTCAAATTCCACCATCTGTCATGGCTGGATTCGAACCTAGGTCCCAGAACATTACCTGGATTTGTGGATTTACAGTTGCCTTCCTTAAATATGATTCAATATGATCCTGGCGGATCATCCAACTTCGTATCTATTTGCTGTTTTCTCGCTAGACTCTTTGATACCTTCTTAGCACGAAGAGTGATATCAAACTCCTATCAAAATTATAACAGAACATTGCTTAATGTCAAGAAAAAAGATTATTGAAGGAAGTTTGAAAAAAAAAAGGCAATGAGAAGGGGAGATACACCAGGTATCCTGTATTTTAAAGCAGGAGATGGATAAATGACAATGAAAAATAATGATGGGGAGAGTGAGTCAGCGACTCAGGAACTGAGAGTAAATCAAATCCACCCTTGTTGGGCCCCATAAATGTTCAACATGTCTTTGAATTTCTTTTGTTGTGACTCTGTGTTATGCTGCTCATGTCTCATATTAATTCCATTTCTGCCGTTTAGCCATCTCCTGCTTTTCACTTGCATGATTTGTAGCTGCACAGCTTTACCCTCAAACTTGCACAATTTTTAAAAATTCTGTTTTATGGTTCAAGAGCACTGCCTTAGGACAGGGGCTGAGTGGGGGAAGCTGGTAACTGTTTCGGCAGCTGATGAGCTGAGGCTGGAGTGGAGTTGAAAGTTGCAGCTGAGGTAGAAATAATAGCAGTTTTAATGAACTACCCTGAGTGAACTTTTGCTTTGTGCCATTTCTCCCTCCTTTGCTGTTGAAAGTACCAATTTCAAATTGGATGCAATTCCCATGCTTTCCTCTGGGAAGCTGCATTTGTGTTATCCTGGACAAAGAGGTTAATCAGCTGTTCTGTGACCAATCATTGAAGAGCTTGTTAAAATGGAAGGAGACGGCGATCTGCTTTAGACTGAGGCACCTTTCCTGTATTATTGCAGTTAAGCTGTACCATTGAAATATCAGAAATTCCTGTCTCCATGTTTTGCTACCATCATAGATGTGTGAGAGCCTCCAGTTTCAATCCCAGGCTATGTTTGCAATTTGACTGTCTTGTTATTCAATAATTTTTTTTTCATTTACCTGTTTGGATGTATTAAAACACACCTTGGTGGCACTTGGGACTCAAACCTGTCCCTTCTGGCCCAGACATCGGGACGGTACCACTACACCAGAGTACCCTACTAGACATTCTTACATCAGCCTGTTCAGTCAAGTAAAGGGACTCGAACCTGACCCAGCAGTAAGGGCATTACCACAGTGACAATGGTCCTGTATACCTTCCACTTGACAGTCTAGTAAATTGGCTGCACTCTTACCATCATTTATTGTTCAATGAGCATTGCGGTAACCTGTAAATGGGGTTTGGGAAGGAGGATGGATTGTAGAGGACTCTCTAGTTTACACAGGCTACTCCCCAGTCTCCTGTGCTCTCCTAGGTTTCGAAGTGATTGTCCAATTCTGAAACAAGGTCATAGTGTCAATCAAACTGTGTCATCTTGTGCTGGGACTGGTGATCAGAGTAGATCAGGGCAGGTATAGCCACGTGACCAGGACCATTAGGAGGAAATATCAGTTTAAAGGAGCTGAGTTGTGGCAGAGAGCTTACATGGGTGGCACGGTGGCACAGTGGTTAGCACTGCTGCCTCACAGCGCCAGAGACCCGGGTTCAATTCCTGCCTCAGTTGGAGTTTGCACATTCTCCCTGTGTCTGCGTGGATTTCCTCCAGGTGCTCCAGTTTCCTCCCACAGTCCAAAAATGTGCAGGTTAGGTGAATTGGCCAAGCTAAATTGCCCATAGTGTTAGGTGAAGGGGTAAATGTAGGGGAATGCGTCTGGGTGGGTGCGCTTCGACAGGTCGGTGTGAACTTGTTGGGCTGAAGGGCCTGTTTCCACACTGTAAGTAATCTAATCTAATCTAATCTAAACTTTCTGGAATTTTTTTTTCTGCGATTACTTTGGTGCATATCAATCAGCTAGTGACCAGATCAGAAAATGTTTTATTTCTGAATCCAGGGAACAGCTTTTCTTCTGTTACCTCAGAGGTCTACTTGGTCAGTCTATCTGTAAAGGCAGCTACTATATATTGACATTGATTTAGATCTGCGCTTTCTCATTGTGGAACCTCCTGAACCATCTCCAAAATGTTGAATTGCTGAAATTAAGACAAAAATCACTAAGTTGCCATTTCTGGACAATTTTAAGCCCTTCTGTGCTCTGCCAAACCTTCTTTAATTCTGTTTCAAGGGACATCAAGCATTTTGTGGGTCATACTGTGTTGCAGGGTTTTCAAATCGTGCAGCGCAGGAAATGGACCCTTCAGTCCAACTCGTCCATGCCCACCACGTTTCCCAAACTGGTCCCATTTGTCTGCATCTGGCCTATAAACCTTTCCAATCCATGTATCTGTCCAATGTCTTTTAAGTGTTGTTACTGTACCTGCATCTTCATTTTCTCTGGCAATTCATTCCATGTACAAATCGCCCTCCATGTGGAAAAAGGTTGCCCCTCACATCCGTTTTAAATCATTCTCTTCTCACCTTAAATCTATGCTCCCTTGGTTTGAATTTGCCTACCATAGCGAAAAGATGTTAGCTATTCATCTAATCAATGCCTCTCATGATTTTATAAACCTCTATAACTCACCCTTCAACCTCTGCTGCTGCGGGGAAAAAGTCCCAGCGTTGTTGTTGGGACCAATCCCTGGTGAGTAGGTCAGGTCTAGGGCAGTGGTTGTCTCTCAGGTCAGCTTCAGCAGAGGGGAGCCAGATCCCGGGGGGTGTAGTTGGGAATGTGTGTGGGAAGGTGGGCTCCAGTTAAGCAGTTAAGAGTTAGAAATAGGTATTTAACAGTCTAAGGCGAAAGTAAGTACTACAGATGCTGGAGATTACAGTCAAGAGTGTCGTGCTGGGAATGCACAGTAGGTCAGGTAGCATCCAAGGAGCAGGAAAATTGATATTTCAGGCAAAATTCCTTTATCAGGAATGAGGCTGGGAGTCTCGGGGATGGAGAGATAACAGTTTAACCTTTCTGGTGTAACCGTGTGCCCAGCTGCAGTAGAACCCTTTTTAAGTTTTTAAGTTCATACTTTTGGGATTTTCCACTGTTGAGGGAAATGCCCGGCAGAATCTTTAATTTCCTGTGTAACTACACTCTGGCTTCCCCTATACGCAGTGTCCATCTACGCTGCAGAAATGATTATCAGCCCATCAGAAAATCCAAACTTAAACAGTTTCTTCATTTCAAAGACCCAGCACTTTCTTCGGAACCGGGACCCCCTGAAGGTATGATTTCAGTTTGTTACCCTCTCCATTGGCACATCGCCACCTTGTGATTGAGCTTTGTTGTCACTCATTTCTTGTCAAATTGCATTTTCTTCATCAGTATTGTCAAGTGTAACAGTGTAATTTTGGGCAATCTCATGTCGCCAGTTTGCTACCTCCCCATGATGCCTAATGATTTTAAATATACCCGGTACAGCCCATGTTGATATTTTTGATGTGTGCAATCTGTAATTCTGACCAATTAAAGGGCTTGTTAATTGCACTGTCATTACTCTTTGATCTCATGCAGACGCTAACTCTGAGACATTCTGACGCCTCAGTCTAACTCGAATTGTTGTTCTCTGGGTGGTTACCTCATTCTAGAGCCGGCCCCAAAATGAACCTACTTCTGTATGTGCAAAGTGCTTTGTGCTATTTCAGTGATATTATGAACTGCTGCTTATCTTAACTTCTGCTGTTTAGAAATAACTGGATTTTAGCTCAGTTCTATTAAGCTGCGATAAGCTTAGATGTTGAGTGTTAATAGGTAATCTTTCACAGAAAGGCAGTGAACAGTTGGTATTGCTGTAATGATACTGTTGAGTTGCTACATTGTGGTTTCAGCAATGTATTTGAGGTTGTTTACGCTATCACCGCAGGTGGCATGAAGGAGTTCATATCTAACAATTAACTCACTCACTCATGTAGAATCCGAGACCATTAATAATGTTTATTTTTGGAGACTGTGTCTCTGTGGGATACTAAAGGATTCACCCAGTCCTGTCCCTGTACTTCTCTTATTGACTCTTGCCAGGCTTTGATTTGCAGAGTTGTTTTAATGTGTAAAATGAAGGCTCTTTGTAATAATGTGTTATACTTCAACCTGGCTTTAGATTCATACACAAGGCTTGGCCATCTCTGGTGTATGTGCCAAGTACCTTAAGCAACCACCACCAGCCTCTGCCATAGTGGTACTTTAACAATTCATAGTGCTGTAATGAGGTAGGGAAGAAAGGAGGTCGAGTTTAATTGAATTAGGAGAAGGTCCAGGGAGATACTGAAGGCATTGTTGAAGAGGTGTAGACATTACACACCATCTACAGTACACCAGCAAGAGTTCTTGTGTAGTAATAATGTCCAAATGTTAGGACAAGGAGACCCTGGATTCAAGTCTCACTTGCTCCAGAGGCGTGTATTAAAATCCCTCAACAGGATAATTGGGTAATATCTTCTTCCTCCTTAAAATTAGCTAATGAATCTGGATCTCAGTTCTGTGAAGAATCTCTCATGGACAGTGGAAGTGTCCTAACCTCTGGGCAGTGTTCTGGGTTCAAGTCATAGAGGTGTACAGCACGGAAACAGATCCTTCGGTTCAACTCGTCCATGCTGACCAGAGATCCCAACCTAATCTAGTCCCAACTGCCAGCGCCTGCCCCATATCCATCTAAACCATTGCTATTCATATACCCATCCAGATGCCTTTTAAATGTTGCAATTGTACCAGCCTCCGCCACTTCCTCTGGCAGCTCATTCCATGCATGCACCACCCTCTGTGTGAAAAAGGTGACCCTTCCGTCCCTTTTATATCTTTCCCCTCTCACCCTAAACCTTTGCCCTCTAGTTCTGGGCTCCCCCACACCAGGGGAAAAAGCTTTGTCAGGTCCCACCTGCTCCAGAGGGTGTCATAACATTTAAACAGTTTGATCAAAAATATCTAGAGTACATAAACAGGTAAAATGGTCAAACTGGTCAATTGTCGGTGTTTAAGCTCCACATATAACTTTATCAATATAGCTTTCTGTTTCTTTATGCCTCATAGACGGGTCTAGCTTCTCTCTTAAATGCATCTATGCAGTTCATCTCAACTACTCGTAGTGGGTTGAGTGTTCTTACTGAATGTGCTGTCTTATATTTATGTCTCTCTTATGTTTATGTTTGTCTAGTTTGTGCGTGCATAGACGTATTTCACTTGTTTATAACCTCTCCAACAGCATCTTCATTTTAAAGACCTCAGTTAAAGTGATCCCACCCACAGCCTGCCTTTTGAGGTGAAAGGGCCTCCTGCTTCTTCAGCCTTTCCCGATAAATATATCATCTCCTTTCTGGTGTCATTATGTATGTTTCTTTCTAATATGAACACAGGAATGCACTACATCAATCTCAAATTTGAAAGTTTGTCAGTTTTTGGACACAGGGTGTTTTAAAGTTCCTCTATTCTTTCTGAATGTTCCTGATGCTTGAAATTCACCCACAAGCTCATGTTAAACTCTCAGGTTGCACATCACCATCTGATTGTCAACTGGAGGAGCCTGCTCTTTGAAGCATTGTATGGAATACGTATCAAATTATGAATGATGGAATATGAATTACATCATTACTGTGACAGTCAAATTCAATTAAGCATCGCTATTTTATTCAATGCACAACAACATTGTTTTTAAGACTGAATTCAAATGTGCTACAAACTTGCGAAACATTGTTGACTATTGCACTGTACTGTATTAGCAAGTAGCAACAGCTGACGTTTTGCATAAGTGCTGTGTCTGTACTGGCATGAATTGGCTCCAGAGGGCAGCAGAGAAACACTCTGGAACATAAACAGAAAACTCTGTGACTCCTCCTGTTTCCTAGTCACTCGAAGGTCAATGCCGATGACATAAAGCAAGGAATTGGAATTGTCCAGTTTATCCTGAAGGCCTCCCCTTCGTGAAGCTTGGGCTGGCTGTGGGAAGATTTCTTTTTATGAATGAAGCAACTTTACTGGGTGATGCCATGGGTCTGGTAAGATTTTGCAGCCTACTTGAAGGTGCAGAGAGATGAGCTGTGAGGGTGAGAGGTTTTCTTCGAGGATCTCCAGGTGAGGGCCATGCTGCTGAAGGTAGGGGGGAGGTCAGGTGTGATAGAAGGGATGGAGCGATTCAGACTCAGAGAGGTGAAGGTGCAAATGGTTTGTAAAGGTCAGGCACCGTAGAGCTACTGGTAACTAGGAGAAGATGTGTATAATGCAGAAGATGCAGGATCAGTTCATTCCAAAAAGGAAGAAAGATCCTAGGAGGAGGCATGGGTGGCTGTGGCTGACGAGGGAAGTTAAGAAACATATAAAGTTAAAAGAGAAAAAATATAACATAGCAAAGGTAAGTGGGAAAACGGAGGACTGGGAAGCTTTTAAAGAACAACAGAAGATTACTAAGAAGGAAATACGCAGAGAAAAAATGAGGTACGAAGGTAAACTGGCCAAAAATATAAACGAGGATAGTAAAAGCTTTTTTAGGTATGTGAAAGGCAAAAAAATGGTTAAGACTAAAATTGGGCCCTTGAAGACTGAAACAGGGGAATATGTTACGGGGAACAAAGAAATGGCAGAAGAATTGATTTGGTACTTCAGATCTGTGTTCACTGGGGAAGACGCAAGCAATCTCCCTGAGGTAACAGTGGCTGAAGGACCTGAACGTAAGGGAATTTATAGTTGCCAGGAATTGGTGTTGGAGAGACTGTTAGGTCTGAAGGTTGATAAGTCCCCAGGGCCAGATGGTCTACATCCCAGGGTACTGAAGGAGGTGGCTCGAGAAATCGTGGATGCGTTGGTGATTATTTTCCAGAGTTTGATAGATTCAGGATCAGTTCCTGCGGATTAGAGGGTGGCTAATGTTGTACCACTTTTTAAGAAAGGAGGGAGAGAGAAAGCAGGAAATTATAGACCAGTTAGTCTGACCTCAGCGGTGGGAAAGATGCTGGAGTCTATTATAAAGGATGAAATTACGACACATCTGGATAGTAGTAACAGGATAGGTCAGAGTCAGCATGGATTTATGAAGGGGAAATCATGCTTGACTAATCTTCTAGAATTTTTTGAGGATGTAACTCTGAAGATGGAGAGGGAGATCCAGTAGATGTAGTGTACCTGGACTTTCAGAAAGCTTTTGATAAAGTCCCACATAGGAGGTTAGTGAGCAAAATAAGGCGCATTGCATTGGGGGCAAAGTACTAACTTGGATTGAAAGTTGGTTGGTTGACAGGAAACAAAGAGTAGTGATAAACGGCTCCATTTCGGAATGGCAAGCAGTGACCAGTGGGGTACCACAGGGATCAGTGCTGGGACTGCAACTTTTTACAATATATGTTAATGATATAGAAGATGGTATTAGCAATAACATGAGCAAATTTGCTGATGATACTAAGCAGGGTGGCAGGATGAAATGTGAGGAGGATGTTAGGAGATTACAGGATGACCTGGACAGGTTAGGTGAGTGGTCACATGCATGGCAGATGCAGTTTAATGTGGATAAATGTATGGTTATCCACTTTGGTGGCAAGAACAGGAAAGCAGATTACTACCTAAATGGAACCAATTTAGGTAAAGGGGCAGTACAGAGAGATTGGGTGTTCTTGTACACCAGTCACTGAAGGTAAGCATGCAGGTACAGCAGGTAGTGAAGAAGGCTAATAGCATGCTGGCCTTCATAACAAGAGGGATTGAGTATAGAAGCAAAGAGGTGCTTCTGCAGCTGTACAGGGCCCTGGTGAGAGCACACCTGGAGTATTGTGTGCAGTTCTGGTCTCCAAATTTGAGGAAAGACATTCTGGCTATTGAGGGAGTGCAGCGTAGGTTCACAAGGTCAATTCCTGGAATAGCGGGACTACCTTACACTGAAAGACTGGAGCGACTGGGCTTGGATACCCTTGAGTTTAGAAAACTGAGAGGGGATCTGATTGAGACATATAAGATTATTAAAGGATTTAACACTCTGGACGCAGGAAACATGTTTCCGCTGATGAATGAGTGCTGAACCAGAGGACACAGCTTAAAAATACAGGGTAGACCATTTAGGACAGAGATGAGGAAAAACTTCTTCACCCAGAGAGTGGTGGCTGTGTGGAATGCTCTGCCCCAGAGGGCAGTGGAGGCCCAGTCTCTGGATTCATTTTAGAAAGAGTTGGATAGAGCTCTCAAAGATAGTGGAATCAAAGGTTATGGAGATAAGGCAGGAACAGGATACTGATTAAGGATGATCAGCCATGATCATATTGAATGGTGGTGCAGGCTCGAAGGGCAGAATGGCCTACTCCTACACCTATTGTCTATTGTCACTGTGTGGTGGTGGTGCTGAGTGTTGGGGGGGCAGTGGGGGTTGGGCATGCATTGCAGAAGACCTCAATGATGGTGTAATGTAGATGAACAGGGCTGTAAATGGGAAAGGATACAAATATACAAGTTAAGAGCAGGAGTTGACCACTCTACCTGTCGTGGCTGCCTGCCATTCAGTATACTCACCGGTGATTTGGTTAGTCTGATTTCTGTCTACCACTTCATAACCTTTCACTCCCTTTTTTTTATTGGGAGAAAGTGAGGACTGCAGATGCTGGAGATCAAAGTTGAAAAGTGTGGTGCCGGAAAAGCAGGTCAGACAGTATCTGAGGAGCAGGAGAGTCTACATTTTGTCAGGAATGAAGAGCTTATGCTCTAAGCGTTGGCTTTCCTGCTTCACAGATGCTGCCTCACCAGCTGTGCTTTTCCAGCACACACTTCTTCAATCCCTTTTTTTAAAATCAAGTATCTGTTTACTTTTACCTGAAAACTATTTGAGGACTCTGTTTCCGTCACCTCTCATGAAGAGGAGAGAAGTTGCCAATGGGCCGATATCCTGGAATTCTCTTCCTAAGAGCATTGCGAATCTACCAACAGCAAGTCAAGGAGGCAGTCGCCATCACCTTGTCGAGGGCAACTAGGGGCAGGCAATAAATGCTGGCCCAACTAGTAACAAGTGTGAGCCGCAAGTGAATTTTTAAAGAAGTAATGCAGTGATGGATTTTGTATAGGCTGGAGACCACGAGGAGCGAGATACATACTCGGGCAGACTTTGTGTTGGTTCACCCCCTTCTTTAGCTTAATGACAATACAATTCTGCTCGTCCAGGTCTCCACGTGCCAATAGCTTAAATGGGTGACTTGCTGTTGGACCATCATTTAACTGCTCTGGAACGTGCACACTTATGATCTGAGGCAGTTTTGCCTCAATAATTGTCAGCCTTCACCAGCTGTGGGAGTTGGTTGCTTTTGCTCTCCTTGTGGCCCAGTGCCATGCCTGAAAAACCACTTCCCAAGGCACAGTAAGCATCAATGGCACAGGCTAGTCTCCCATGAAGCTCTTTGTTGTGTTTACAGAATGTTGCTGAGGATCTGGACAACCTGTTGTCAGCACTGAGTGAGAATCTGATCGATTTCACAGAGCCCACACCAGTGGTAGGTCCTGTTTACAAATGTGATTTGTTGCTGTCATTGGAGCCTTGCAGTTTAACCCAACAAGTACAGGTTATGGTCTGGGCAGCAGCCTGCTCACTTCCTACTGACACAAAGCATTGACACAAAACCCAAACTTCCTCTTACACACCCAAAATGCCTTCCAGCCATTGGAATCTTTTTTGAGCTGCTGTAATGTAGGAAGCACAGCACCCAATTTATAGACAGCAAGTTCCCACATACAAAGGTGTTGTGATTAAGTAATCTGACTTAATGATGGTTGAGTAATAGATATTGACCAGAACACTTGGATAACAACCCTGCATTCTTTGAGATAGATCCACCTTAGAAAGCACACGAGGCCTTGGTGTTAGATCTCAGCCGAAAGGCGGCAGCACCAACAGTGCAGCACTCCCTCAGAATTGTACTGGAGAGTAAGCTTGGATTTTTGTACTCTCATTGTAGATTGGGACAACTTGTGACCATGTCGGCCATGACTGACACTAACACGACTGAGGGTTCAAAACCACTTCACATCAGACAACCTATAGTGTAACCGCATGCATTCCCAAACACCACCTTCCAAATCCAAGGTGTCAAAGGGTCCAGTAGTAACTTGTACTTTTCAACACCTCCTTTGAATTATTTTTAGTTGCATTTAAAAACAACCCTTTATTCATGTTCTCTATCAGATTGTTGTAAACCTTTTACTTCGTTGCTCACATGGTTTTATTCATGCGGGTGATTTTCCATTTGGGAGTCGGTTGTACAATCAGAGAGTCCAAATACCAGTCGAGAATTAGCCATTGCTCTTCCTTCTAATCTCTTATTCCCAGTGACCCTGCCAGTATTGGTCAATCTGAAGTTAAAATATCAATGAACTTCTTTGAAGAAATAGTTAGCTTTGTCTTTAGATGTTTCTGTTTTCTTCAATTTAATGTTTTGGTGTCAATCTAGGACATGGTGGTTCCTAACGGGATATTCAGTCGTGATGTCTCTTCAACTGTAATGGTACCAAACCCATTTGCTGAACCTGCAATCTCTCCATTTCCATCTCCCACTCCAGCTCAACATTTCTTGGGATCAACATTTCCATCAACAACCAGGTAAAGTCTTGTTAATAAAAACAATAATTGCTTGAGATCAGCGCAACATTGAGGGCCGAAGGGCCTATTCTGCATTGCAATGTTCTATGTTCTAGAAACTCAGTAGGTCTGACAGCATCTGTGGAGAGAGAAAGAGTTGACATTTTGAGTCCAGTATGACTTCAGAACCCCAGAGAAAAAGTCTCATGACACCCTCTACTGTTGGATGAATGAACCCAAGGCTAGTATCTGGTAAAAAATGGAAACATGAATCGCCAGAACTGGTGGCTGTATATCTATTAAATTTGGATTTATCCATCTGTAATGTCACATTTTACATCCTCGGAACCTTCATGACCTCTTCCTCTTTAACTAGCCACCTCCAAACTGGCCTTTACCTCTGTTTGCTCTACTTGTAACTATTGTGCTGAGTCCTCACTCTCAATCCTCATCACCTATCCCATTTTAACACTAATCCAACCTTCAGACCAAGCCTCAGGACTTTGTCCATCTTCCCATCCACCTCTCGACTCTTCCCCACCACAAAAAACAGCCATCACTCTTTCATAACCAAGCGATTCAGTCACCTTCCAAAATGCTCCTGACCTCTCTTCAGCTGCTGTGCAGCACCTTGGGAGCTCAAAATGTTAAAGATGTTATATTAGTCGTTAACATGTTGTGATCAATGTTGTTTATCTCCCGCAGCATTATGACAAAGGATGTGGAGAAGACTGTGAAACCCAAGGGACTGTTGACAACAGAGTTGTGAGGTCTACAGAGTTTGCCTTTGACCCATTTGTAAAATGAAACCAACAGTCCAAACTGCCTTCATTTAGACTCCTAAGATATTCCATGTGGAGTAACCAAGCAACGTTGATGACCTCCTTTTGTACAAAATCTGAGCTCAACCTTCCCTTCTAAGGCAGTGGCTGTACGAATACTCCCCTCGTGGAATCTTGATTTTCAGACTCTCAACAAAAATAAGGCTTTTCGTTTCTGTTTGAGAATGTGAATTCCTCTTAAGCTGCTTATGGGTTAAAGCGACTGGAAAAACCGCTCCAAGTATTGAAGGTTACTTGGAACCTTGACCATTGTTTCATCTCAAAGAACAAACTGGCAAGAGGAATAGTTTGTGTTGACTACTACTGTACTTGCAAGAAGGAACTCTTGTCAGAGGCTGGAGTGACAGTAAAGGAGTCTGTTTCTGACTGAATGGGAATGATGCAAGTTGGAAATGAAGTTAAAACACTGTAGTCCCAAATCTCTGACCCAAATTCTCCAGTTAGAGTGTTTCCTTACATGTGAATGAGCTCTGTATTTTGCTTTTATGAAGAGCAGACATTTCAGCGTCTTGGAGATATTAATTTTGAGAGGCACATTCAACACATAGATCCTGGATCAAACTCCGAGATATCAGCGAAGAATGTCTGAGAGGGGAATTGGAAACCTGGAGAGAGATGGTAGCATCAACATGAATCCTGGATGACACGGATTTTTTTTTTCCCCAAGTTTCCTGATACTCTGGAAGTAGTTTGAAAAACTTGAGGTCCTTGGTAAGGAGATGGGGGAGAGACCCTTTTCACAATGCAAGATGATCTGAGCCTTATTGCAAAATATTGTACTTTTCGCAATTGTTCCCTCACCTGCACAATCTGCCAGTAACCACCAGAAGAATCTTGGAAATGCCCAGCTGGTCAGTCAGTGATGGGTTCACCGGACATTTCTTTATCAGATATCAAATGTAAAGGATGACATTGTTTGAGAAGATGACAAAAAGAAGATAAAATTAAAAGAAACTGTGCCCATGCAATTTTTTACCAGCAATTCTTCTGATACTGTAAATGTTTCCATGTTGAATTTACAGTTTTGTTTTATCCCTAGCACTGTCCTTTCTATTTCGGTCTGTTTGTTGCTGCTTGTTTCTCTCAACACTCCAGCTGATCCCTTATGCCCTACAGCATACCTGCTGCTGCATCGTAATTGGATTCTTAAAGAGCTGTTTGTGAGTTTCCTCAGTGTGTCTCACTCTATCAGAAAGGTTTTCCCAAGTTGTGATGGCCAGAGGAATTAATTCCATGGGGATGGCTGCATGCTGCCTATTCCACTTATGAGCTATGGTTTTGTCATTGCTGATCTCTCTGTGTCTGTCTGCCTCTTTCTCCCTCTCTTTCTGACTCTCTGACACTCTCTCTCTCTCTTCTCCCCCCCCCCCCCCCCCCCTTCTGACTCTGTCTGACTGTTTCTCTCTCTGACTGTGTCTCTGACTCTCTCTGTCACTCTCACTCTCACTCTGACTCTTTCTCTGTCTGTCTGTCTCTCTCTTTCTTTCTTTCTTTCTTTCTTTCTTTCTTTCTTTCTTTCTTTCTTTCTTTCTTTCTTTCTTTCTTTCTTTCTTTCTTTCTTTCTTTCTTTCTTTCTTTCTTTCTTCTTTCTCTCTTTCTCTCTTCTCTCTCTCTCTTTCTCTCTTTCTCTCTTTCTCTCTTTCTCTCTCTCTGTCTCTCTCTCTGTCTCTCTCTCTGTCTCTCTCTCTGTCTCTCTCTCTCTCTCTCTCTCTGTCATTCAAACGCACACATAAAACGAGGTATGAAATGTGCTCTGACTAGCCCTCCATGTGGAACTACCTATTTTACTCCCCCACCTGAACTATTCTCCTGCTTTCATATTAGTTATCCAAACAGCCACCTTCGGGGTCTACTGTTGAAACTCTTACTTCGATCAACAGATTGTGTGTGGATCAGTGCACCCTTTAAAGTTCTTCAAGTTAGTAGTGCACAGGAATGCAACTAGCCATTGATCTTGTTGCCACCTTTTCTCTTTGAGAGGGAAGATGTCTCCAGTCTAATTAGCATCTTTTCTTGCTGGTACCATGATTGGGCTTTTTTTAATCATAGGGTCATAAAACCCATTGTAATTGTTCCTTCTATATTCTCCAAAATATGTCCAGCTATTTATTATTATTATTTCATTGCACATTTCACTATTTGTGAGGTGGAGTGGTACTGTTCACATTTATCCCTATGTAGTACTGCGAACATTTTATCAACCTGCCCCTATGGGACCAGGAATATTTCAGTTGATCAAGATGTCCACATAATCAATGTCAAAACGCTAAGTAATGGGAACTAAGTAATGCAAGGGTTACCTACATCACTGATAAGTTTTATTTACAGCATAAATCATTTAAATAATGAAACTTTACCTTCAGTAAAACTTATCAGCAAAGAGCCTTCTCACTTGCACCTTCAACTGATTACTCGAACATCACAGAGATCATGATAAAACAGTAAACGTCCAGTATTTCAGGTATATAATTTTTGCCAGTTTAGCAAGAGTACCGGTTCAGAAGGTGCTGGTGAAAAGTTTGTTGCCCTCATTCTTCTCTGCCCCATGGCAGCCACTCTTTCCTTCCTTTAACCTCTCATGCTATTGTTATATGAGTGCAACCTCTATAGCTCCTTAGCCGACAGTGGTAATCCCCATGCCTCAGTACTCATGTTCTTATCTTTCCCCAAGTGCCCAAGCTTTCCTCCGTTCTTTGTGCTGGCTGTGAAGGTTGTGTGTTCAGCCCCTATAGCAGGCCACACTGTGGTGTTTTGCATTGCTAACCTTTGGGGTGGGTCACATCATGAACTGGAATCCTACCTGGGATCCACCTCATGACCACACTTAAAGGGCAGGAGTTTATCCCAGTGATTCACCTCTCCACCATTTAGAGGACATTAAATTCCAAAGAGCGATATATTAACATGAACCACTCCGATATTTCAATGATTCACTGTGATTTTTGAGACCTTGGACCCGCTCATTCTGATGGTAACAATGCTTCTCAACAGGAATCTTAACCACATTCCTTACTTTTGTAGTGAAAATGTTTTTTTTTAAGTGTAGTGTAATTTTGTCATGAGAACAAGTCTCTTGTTAATTGAAGTCCTAATAATTGTAATTCACTGACCTGGAGGGGGTAACCCGATTGAATATTGTGCGCACAGTTTGCAATGAGACCAGGCAGCTGATATGATTTGAAATGGAGAGACTGACTGATAGTAATTCTCTTGTCAATGCATTTTTATAATTCCACATCCATTTACTCCACTGTACTCCCCGTTGGAAATCAAGGGTGTTTGAAACACACAAGGACAATGTGACCTTCTATGCTTGTCTTCGTCAAACACTCTGGTTAAAGACAAGTTGACATTCTTGAAAAAAAATATGCAAAATCCAGAAAGAAGAATAATTTGTTATACTTCATTGAGGTTGATGTGTAACTTTAGCTTCATATCAACATAATTTTAATGTAATTTGGTGTTAAGTTTATGTATTGTGTATGAGGTGAGTATGTAACAGTTCCTTGTGAAGTGATCTTGTATTGTTTCAGTTGAAGCTGCTGTATTGTAATGTTCCTGTGATAACTTCCCCAACAAAACCCATCACACCCACGTCAAATTCTCCTCCTTCATTTGAGGGTGCCTCAGTGATGGCATTATGATGAATTAGGTCTATCTTATTCATAGGAAATAAAAGCTGGAAATATTTGTCAGGTCTGGCAGGCATCTGTACAGAGTAAACCAAGTTGATATTTTTGTTGACTTCAGAAGCTTAGAAGCAAACCGTTGCAGATGCTGGAAATCTGAAATAAAATAAAATGCTAAAGGAGCTCAGCAACTCTGGCAGCATCTCATTTACTATGGTCAGCACCCTCAATGTTTTTGCTGTGGGCACCCTCACTATTGTTCTGAGCCATTTTCCCCCAGTTTGTCACAGCATTTTAAGTGCTTATTTTCCAGCCCCTTTCAGTTCTGCAGAACAGTCATAGAGTCATACAGCACAGAAACAGACTTGTTGATCCAAGCAGACCATGACGCACATAATCCCAAACTAAACTAGTTCCACCTGCATGCTCCTGCCTCCTGTCTCTCCAAACCTTTCCTATTCATGTGTCTATCCAAATGTCTTTGAAACGTTGTAATTGTACTCACATCTACTATTGCATCAGGCCCACCACATCCACACACAAACCAGCCTGTGTATGTAAAAAGAAATTGCCCTAATGTCTTTAAATATCTCTCCTCTCACCTTAATGTGCCCCTCAGTCTTGAAATTTCCCATCAAGGAATTTCCCTACCATTAACTCTCTCTGTACCTCTCATTTTTCTATAAACATCTATCAGGTCCCGTCGTAAGGGATCCGAGACATTAATCCGATTTGACTCTCCAGAGACGTTACCAGATGTCCTCAGTATTCTCCTCATTAATTTCAGAATTACTTTGCTTTTATTTTCTTGTTTCCTTGAAGTAATTGTTTCAGCTGTATACACTGGTGATGCACTAGATAGCCTTTTCATTTCCAGTACACTTAACCACAGTCAGCATTTGGAGAGCTCCAATGCTCCATCCATTAAAATGACCCTTTAGACTTTCAAAGCTTGTGTCTGCTTGGAGTAACTGTGTGTTCAGTGTCACCACAATTCAGGAAGGGCATGTTGGTTTTGGAGTGTATGCATTGAAATGAAACAGTCTCAAGGCCATTAGTCTGTGGACCTCTCTTTCCTAGAAAGTATAGAGACAGGGTCTTTGAATACTTTTAAGGATGAGTCAGATTCTTGACTGACCAGGGAGCCAAAGTGCATAGGGAATAGTCAGAAAAGTAGAGCCTGCAATCAGATCAACCATGATCTTATCAATTGGCAGTGTTAGTCCAGCTCCTAATTCAGATACTCAAATGTAACTAAGACTTATGGAGTTAAATTAGGCATAAATTACTTCAACACAGCTTCTAGTTCCTTGAGTATAGAAAGTAGAGGGCATTATGATTGGGTGCTTACAACAGTAAAAGAAATTTGGTAGGATGGGGTATAGTGAATTCTGTTTCCTCTGGTGGGGAACTCTGAAATAGGAGGCCCTATAAACTGGGCAGGAATGAAACCAGGAAGTGCTACTTCACATGAACAGGTTCCGCAAATTTGGAACTGGAGCAATTTGGGTGTCAGACTGAGATTGGTAGGGTTTTGTTAGGTTGGATTTTGTTAGGTATGGTTATCGAGGCTTTTGCAGCAAAGGTGGGTACATGGATGGAGATACAGATCAATAGTGATAGAATGGAATGGTGGACCTGGCTTGAGTGGCCACAAGCTGTTCCAATAACATAAAATACTTGCAAACTCAAATACAATCAGTAATATCTGGAACAGAGATTAAAACTCTAACAATATCTTCCTTATTCCTGATTTCAGCCACATGCCTCTGAGGTTTCCTGTAATGGGCAATCTGGGTCAACTTGTCACATCAGCCTAATCCTAGAGCAACTCTTCAATACATTGAAGATATCTCTGCCATTTCTAAAGCATCCCTTAGAATCAGTTTTCCAAATCAACATAAATTTACTTCGCCGACAAGTGGAAAGCAGAGATAGAAAGTTCACTCAAAAGGCAATCATGCTAACTCTCTTTGAAAGGATTATCCAATTAGCTGCACCAAAACCAGCTGCTGCCTCCGCACTCTCTCACTTCCTTTTCAATATTTATCTAATTCCCTTTTTGTAAGTTGCCATCAAATCTGCTTCCATGGTCCTTTTACACATTACACAGTGAGTAATGATCAAGAATGCAAAGAAAATTATCTTCACCTTCCACATTCTGATGAAAAGTCATCTTGACCTGAAACATTAACTCAGTTCCTCTGTCCACAAATGCTGTCTGACCTGTTGAATATTTTCACCACTGTTTTTAATCTCTTTACTCCCTCCCAACAACTTTGCCAGTTACCTTAAAGAACTATGTAAAGTATTGTTAAATGTCCCCTTTCCCTGTACAGACAAAAATGCCCCTTAGTCTTCTGTCATATTTTTAGAGTCATGGTCAAGTATGATTGAGAAAAAATCCTGCTGAGAATTGAGGGTTCAAAAAATATCAGTAAAACAGACATCAAAATAAAGTGTATCTACTGTTGTCCCATGTAAGAGCAAATTAAACTGCAATCCCAGCATGGAACCTGGTTTGATAGATCATCTATGTTTTAATTTTGTTTAGTTACTGGAACGGAGGGGAGTCAGTCACTAAAACATAGGGCTGCATTTGTTCTTTGACAGTAGCCTGAGCTGCCTACAATCTAACAACCTGAGGACTTTTTTTCCCAAACCCTTCTGGCTTTGAAAACTTCACAAACTACAATAACCAGTTTACACTGAACTGAACTAAAGTCAAACCTGTTGGGAGAGAAATAGTTCTCTTCACTGAATTTTGCTGTGGGTGAGAAACTAAAACTCTTTTGAATTCAATTCTAAATTGTTCACCACTAAAACGCTGGTGTTCTCCTGAGGTTACTGAAATTAAAACAATGGCCTAATGTGTTTGCACTGCCTGTCACAAACCCAAAGTATGAACATCTTGTTCCATCAATGCTCCAGGGATTCTCCCAAACCTTTCCTTGTAATAACATGTCTTTTTGGAACTGGTGCATTTCAGTCACTGTTTCAGAATTGCTTTCTGACCTCAGCACTAACCCACAAACAGAAGCCAGCATTTTAAAAACCGTTCAAATTCCTTTTGTGGAGGTGGGTAACAAGGTTGTGTTGGGCCAACAGGTTGCCTTCTGTGCTCCATGAGAAATAAAAGTTCATGGGATGTGGGCATTACTGACTGGGCCAACAGTTACTGCCCATTCCTGGTTTTCTTCAAAGGATCATCGCAGTCCTCAAGGTGTAGGTATGCTCACAATGCTGGTAGGGAGGGTGTTCCGTGATGTTAACCCAGTATCCGTGAAGGAACTCGTGATGTGCAAACTCTAAGTGATGATGTCTTTGAAGAATGCATGCTGTGGTTTCGAATGTAATCAGATTTGCTTGTGATGCTACACTAAAACTTGGGCAGAGGAATGTGCGGCATCTGTGTTGAGCCATGGATGTTTACCAGTTGTTTGAGGTGGTGACTGTATGGTGCAGTCAGGAGCTTTGGATAGAGCAATGGATAATGGTGGAGGCTCCAACTTCCTTTCCATCACTTGGCTAACCAGGAATCTGGCCCGCTCTTGCTGCTGCCATTGGTATATTTTGGGAGGATTAATGTTGGTTAATCTGCTCTGTTATGAATGCACTTTCCACGCTCATGAAGTCCTGCAGTGGGACTTGAGTCCAGGATGTCAGGTTCAGCTGCAACCCACTGTGTTTCACAACCTTTGGCTGGACTGCTGGATGGTTTTCCTGTGTTAGTGCACCTGAGAGAAGGGGGATGTTTTGAATAAAGGAGTACTTAAAAAAAGTATACAGATATATTTCTCAGCTAGTGTACAAGATAGTATCACTGTCTTTCAAGTGTAATTTGTCTTGTTAATTTATAGCTCTAGAATGTTATATACAAGTGCAATTTGCATTAGTCCTCAAATAATTTATTTTTTGATTAAGAAATGCACGTTTTCACAATGAGTAGTCTACATAGAGACAAATATTAGAGGCACAGCACTGATTTCTGTATTCCTGGATTTCTGTAAGTTTGTCAATTTTTAAAAAGTTGGTTTGTAGTTTACTTACTCTTGTACATTTATACAGTATAGTTTTTCTTGCCCTCTCAGTACAATAAAAAATTATTTGGATGCAACTGATGGGAAGTCCTTGGTGTTTGTACTTATCTGAAGAGGAGGCAATTTGCAGGATAGGGCAGGGTAGTGGGGGTTGCTGTGTTGCTTCTGCAGAGAGCTGGTACACATGCCAAGGGTCAAGTGGCTACTGCCTGGGGTAAAACCATTGATTGTTTTCAAACACCCTTGCACTCAGCAAATTCCTTCAGCCCTAAAACCTGTTGAGAACTCTGCTCCTCCAGATTGTACCTCTTGCACAGTTCTGATGTCTCTCTCTCTCTCTCTCTCTCCCTCATATACTTGGTCAACTGTACAGGTTTTTAAGGAACATTGTGACAGGAGGGAACACTCAGATATAATTGGTACATTAGCTGGTTGGCATACCTAGATTGCTGAAGAAGCAGATGGCAAAACTCACAGAAACTGTGTTCGAGAAAAAGAAGAATGATAAATCAAGGCCCGAAAAGCCAATCATGCAAATATTCGTGATGTGGAAGTTTATTGGTAACTAACACCAAAATAGATGTAAAGGCAAGTTGTGAGAAGGATGCAAACCATTTATGGAGACATATTGATAGGAAAAGTAAATAGTCAAAAAGTTGGCAAATAGATTATAATGTGGGAAAATGTGAAGCTGCTCCATTGTGGAAGGGAGAAGAAAAGAACGATTATTTAAAATGAAGAAAAACAGCAGGAGACTGCAACACCAAGGAATTTGGGCATATAATCCTCAGCTAGCACACAGATGCAGCAGGTAATCAGTGTTGAAAAGTGTGGTGCTGGAAAAATGCAGGTCAGGCAGCATCTGAAGGGCAGGAGAATTGAAGTTTCGGGCAGAAGCCTTCATCAACGTCCATTCTCCTGCTCCTCGGATGCAGCCTGACCTGCTGTGCTTTTCCAGTGCCACACTTTTCAACTCTGATCTCTAGCACCTGCCGTCCTCACTTTCTCCCTGCATGAGGTAATCAGGAAGGCTAAGGAATGTTGACCCTTTTTTCAAGGGGGTTGGAGTATGAAAGTTGGGAAATCTTACTGCAATTGTACAAGATGCTGGTGAGACCACATCTGGAATATTGTTAGCAATCTTTGTCTTATTAAAGGAAATATTTCATTGGAGGCAGTTCAGAGAAGGTTCACTCGGATGATCCCTGGTATGGAGGGATTGTCTTAGGAGCAAAGGTTAAACAGGTTGGGACTCTACTCACCGGAGTTCAGAAGAATGAGAAGTGACCTCATTGAAACATATCAAATTCTAAAGTGGCTTGACAGGATAAACACTGAGAACGTGTTTCCCCTCATGGGAGATTCCGGGACCAAAGAGCATTGTCTCAGAATAAAGGGACACCAATTTGAAACTCTGAGGGAGAATTTCTTCTCTGAAGGTTGTATGTCCTTGGGATTCCTGTCACAGCAGTGGGGACAGAGCCTTGCTCTATATTTAAGGCTGAAGTGGATACATGGGTAATCATGAATTATGGGGAATGTGGGCATGAGCAATATTGGATCAGCTATAATCATACTGACTGTTGGAGCAGACTTAAGGAGCTGAACAGCCTTTTCCTGCTTTTATTTTGTACAATCTTATTGTCTATTAATCAGCAGTGAAATAAATTTCACTTGCAAAAACGTGGGTTAATTCAGGATTTACTGGAAGCCAATTATGCTTCACAAGTGTAGTTGAAATCTCTGGGCCAGCTGAGAAATTTGATCAAACATACACTGACTGCATTAACAGAAGCTTTCAGAAAGCACTTTCACAACTGCACAGGAAGCTCATTTGAGAAAATACAAGCCTTCCCCCCCCCCCTCCCCCCCACCCTCCCAATACTGGTAAAGGTATAGATTGGCTCAGTACAAAGAAGCAAACGATGGTGTGGGATGCTGTTCAAATGGGTGGTGGTTTGTAGTGAATTTCTCTCAAAGGTTGGGTTCATTGCTGTGATATTTGTGAACCATCTAGACAGATGTAAGGAGCAGTTGAGAGTGTGGTGCTAGAAAAGCACAGCAGGTCAGGCAGCATCCGAGGAGCAGGAGCATCGACGTTTCGGGCATAAGCTCTCCATCAGGAATGAGCTGTTAGAAATGAAGAAGTCAAGGATGGGTAACAGGCCAGCATGGGTGTCCAGGTGGAAGCGGTGTGTTGGAGGTGTGAGAAAGGGTTCTCTGTGGGTGGGTGGGAGTCTTGATTGAAGAAGTGGGCCTGGAGGTGAAGGCAGCAGAAGTAGTGTTCAATGTCGCAATGTGCCAAACTCATTAATCCGGGAGTGTAGAGAGATGAAGGTGAGGCCTTAGCTGAGAACTGAACATTCATCCTCAGTGAGGGGAAGGTCTGAGGGAATTGTAAAAATTCCTCGGGGCTGGAGCTGGGGGTGGAGAATGCTACTTGAGTGGACGTGGTTATGGGATCAGGAGGGAGGTCACCAATGGAAGTGAAGCACACCATGGGGGCGGAAATTAGGCCTACAGCGGTGCCCATCGAGGCAGACGTGATGTAACGTGTGACATCAGCAATGTCACTGGCTGAGTTCTGGTGAGTGATGACACTGGTGGATGTGACGTCGGCGATGGAGTCATCCTTATTCTGGTGAGTGACGTCACTGGGGGCAGAAGTGGCTGCAGCTGCGGCAACTGCTGGGGTGGAAGTGACGCGCAGAGTAGGTATCACATTGATGCTAGCGACGGTGGATCCTGCAGAGGTCGCGGAGGCGGTTGTCTGAACAGTGATCACGGAGGCAATGTGCTCAGCAGTGGCTGCAGTCTGTGGGGCGGCAGGGGCGGAAGTGACATCATAGTGCACCGCGGTGGTTGTGGCTGGAGCAGCCGTGTGGCTAATGGGCATCTGAGCAGCTCCAGAGGCCAGGAAAGGTTCTGGAATGGTCGAGGAAACCAGACTATTGAGGTAAGTTCATGAAAGTTTGATTAACTTACGTTCTTTTATTTCTGATATGGTGGAGAAAAAGTGTTTGTTGTGCGTGTGAATTCTTCTGAGGATGTAGAACAGCAGGGGTCCTTTACAGGTTTGAAATTAGTGTGGCCCTGAGCTGAGGCAGGGCTGACTGTCAAGAGATTAAGTGGTGCCTGCAAGTGTGGAATGGAGAATCCAGAAGGAGAACTGTTTCTGAGGTCTTGGCTTTGTAGTACATACTGGTTGTCCTCTTCGGTCCAAATTGTGTTGGTCTTAATGTAGTCGGGAGTGCATGCGGGATCATTCAGTTCTGTAGGCAGGCATTGAGGAAGGAGACGTGGCTGTGGTTGTGAGTCTGTTTCAGGACATGGCTGAAGAGCTTCAGGGCAGAGGAGACAACCTGGGGGGTGCAGTGAGAGAGAGACTCACTGAGATTCTTGTAGAGAGAGGAGGAGAACTTCTTTAAGGTAGGCATCCTGGGAAGAGGCTTGCAGTAAGGTTAAAATCAACTAGGAGAAAGTGAGGACTGCAGATGCTGGAGATCAGAGTCGTGAGTGTGGCGCTGGAAAAGCGCAGCAGGTCAGGCAGCAACCAAGGAGCAGGAGAATCGACATTTCAGGCATAAGCCCTTCATCAGGAATGAGCTGTTAGAAATGAAGAGGTCAAGGGTGGGTAACAGGTCAGCACGGGGTGTCCAGGTGGAGGGGGTGTGTTGGAGGTGAGAGAAAGAGTCCTCAGTGGGTGGGCAGGAATATTGATTGAAAAAGTGGGCCTGGAGGCAGAGGCAGTGGAAGGAATGTGCAATGTCGCAACACGTGTCAAACTCAGTAATCTGGGAGTGTAGAGGAATGAAGGTGAGGCCTTTGCTGAGGACTGAAAATTCATCCTCAGTGAGGGGAAGGTCTGGGTGAATTGTAAAAACTCTCCAGGGCTGGGAGCTAAGACCTGAGGTGCAGCTGGAGCTGGGTGTGGGAGTGGAGACTGCCACTTGGGTGGGTGTGGTTATGGGGTCAGGAGTAATGGCACCAAGGGAAGTGACACTCATGAAGGGCTGATGCCTGAAACACCGATTCTCCTGCTTCTCAATTGCTGCCTGACCTGCTCTGCTTTTCCACATACTCGACTCTGATCTCCAGTATCTGTGGTCCTCACTTTCGCCTAGATGTAAGAAGCAACGTTATAAAGTTTGGAGATGATAGGGAAACTTGGTGAAGCAATTGCTCATAATAAACTTGGTAGTGGACTTTAGGGTAAGGTAAGACAGGATGGGGAAATGGACGATGATTCTGAGAAGCATGAAGCATTCTCACTTTTAAATATTAAAATATTCTGTTCAATAGCTGGGGCACAGTCCCAAAGTCATTTAGTCTCATCAGTCCATGCCGACTGTAATCCCAAATTAGACTAGTTCCACCTGCCTGTGTTTTGTCCATATCCCTCCCATCGTTTCCTATTCATGTACTTATCTAACTGCCTTTTAAACATCATAACTATAGCTGCATCCACTACTTCCTCTGGCAGTTCATTCCACACACAAACCACTTTTTTTTTAAAAAAAGGCCTTTTTTACATCTTTCTCCTCCCACCTTTTAAAGTATGCCCCTAGTCTTGAAATCCCCCACCCTGAGGAAAAGACACTCATTCACATTATCTGTACTCCTTGTTGTTTTATAAACCTCTAAGGTTACTTTTCAAACTCCTATAGTCCAGTGAAAAAAGTCCCAGCTTATCCAGCCTCTCCTTATAACTCAAACCCTCTATTCCAGTAACCGCTTTGTAAATCTCTTCTGAACCCTCCACCTTAGTAATATCCTTCCTAGAACAGAGCTGACCAGAATTGGTCACAGTATTGCAGAAGAGGCCTCACCAACGTTCTGTACAACTTCAACTTTACATCCCAACTCCTCTATTCAAAGAGCTGAGCAATGAAGGCAAGCATGCTAAATGCCGCCTTAACCATCATATCGATAACTTGCTTGTCTGTCTTCAACACTTCCTTATGTAATCTAATTAATAGTTCAAATACGTGCAGAGGAATGTCTTCCTCGCGTAGTGGATCCTAGAAACAGGGTGGTGAACTGCTACATTCGGCTGTTTGGAGTGAAATCAGGAGCACTTTCACATCATGGAGTTTGTTTTCCAAGCTTCTTCATCTAAAAGGTTAACTGCGATCTGGCAGACTGAGATCACGAGATTTTTGTTCAGCAAAAATATCAAGTTAAATGGAATAGGAATCAGTTAATGATCTTATTATTCAGTAGAACAGGCTTAAAGGGCCGATTGATTGGTTTGCTGCTATTCATTTGAGTGTGTCATGTTTTCATTCACTTAGATGACAAAGTTATAGGGAATCCAAAGCATCAGGATAAAGCTGTTGAACAGGTTTTGTTCCCGAAACGTCGATTCTCCTGCTCCTCGGATGTTGCCTGACCTGCTGTGCTTTTCCAGCACCTCATTATCGACTGTAATGTCCAGTCCTCACCTTTTCCAGCTTTTGTTCCTTCCAGGCAGAAACATCCAATTCATTAAGACCAAGGATCATAAATTAGCTTCAAACTAAATAACACAGAAGGAAAATAAATCCATACTGTGATAATTTTTCTCATTTCACGGTGTGGATAAGTCACTGGGGCAGGTGTATCAGAATGCACTGTATAATCAGTAGTTGTAGGATGTGTGTCATGTAAGGAATAATTGAATGGAGCATAGTGTATGTTGAAGTGTAGTGTTGTGCTTTATGCAGAGGGCAGATCAACACCAGTATCGAAGTAGACCCTGCAATTTATAGGGAACCCAGTTGTGCATCTAGAACAGCAGTGGTAATGGGCTATCCAATTATTAAGATACAAGGTTAAGACAAGTTCACATCTTGCCACCAAGTAAAATATAATATTAAAACTGATAACAGGAGGTTCTTCATTGCAGACAGTGAGGCATGGAGTAGACTTCAGGATAAAGTTGGGGAAACAAACAGAACCACAAAGTTTAATGACAGATTGTAGAAAAACCTTCAGCCCCTTCCAAATCGATGACCCATTCTGGAAGTCTCAGTGCAAAGTTACAGCTACCTGTTTATAAGCCAACTTGTGTATTTACAATAATTTTTAAAAAATAAATCACAAGGAGTTTCATCAGAGTATAATCAGACTTTATTTTTCTTTTGGCTTTGTATTAAAAGCAAAATACTGCAGGTGCTGGAAATCTGAAATAAAAGCAGAAAATTCTGGAGAAATTCAGGAGGGCTGGCAGCATCTAAAGAAGGAGAAATAGATGATGTTTTGAGTCCAATCTGACTCTGGAACTAAAAGGTTCTGAAGCAGAGTCAGATTGGACTCAAAACATCATCAGTTTCTCCTTCCATAGATGTTGCCAGAAGTGGTGAGACATGGCAGCCAATTTAGCCACTGACATAGGTGTTAAGGAGAGTCCTAAAGGGAAGTTAAATAGAAGAAAGCTTCCACTATTGGAGACTCAGATGTTTGAAGGTTCAGTTATCATTAATGTTAAAGAAAGTGGGTAAAGCACAAGAGGCCAGAGTTAAAATAATGCAAAGGACTTGGAGCATGGTAGGGGTGAAAGTGATTTGGGGTGGTTGAGGGAGCAAAGCATGGAGGGATAGGCTCACAAGAATTAAAAATTTAAAATTACTGTTGGACCAGGAATTAAACAGCAGCTTTTAAGAGCATGAGTGAATCTGGAGATACGTGAGGAATTTAATGTAAGACATGGTTAATGCAAGTCTTAAGCAAACGCTTTAGCCAGTACACAAACAATGGTGTCGAGGGGACAGCTCAGTGGCTCACAGCACCAGGGACCCAGGTTTGATTTCTTACTCAGGTGACTGTATGGAGTTTGCTCATTCTCCCAGTGTCTGCATGTTTCTGTGCTCCGGTTTCCTTCCACAGTTCAAAGTTGTGCCAATTAGGTCATCCTAAGTTGCCCTGTAGGATCTAGGAATATGCAGGCTAGCCGTGATAAATACAGGGTTACAGGGATTGGGGGGGCTGGGTGTGATGCTCTTTGGTAGGCTGAATGGCCTCTTGCTGCATCATAGGGATTCTGATTCCATGATATTCTGGGGGAACGTGGGTTCAGGGTCTCATTTTCTATGTTTAATGTGATTATCCTTGAGGTTCAATATACAACTAAGCATTCTTGGAGTAATGATAACTTGCAAATTTCTGTGAAAATGGGCTTCAAAAAGAATACTTTAACAACAATCAATTTGAAGCTTTTAAGGAAGTGACCAGAAGCAAATTTAATTGTAAACATTAGCTTTATTTGTAACATGAAGGTGCCTGCTTATTTATGATAAACATTCCACAAGTGGGTAAAGATGTAAAATACAAACAAACAGCATTCTATTGTAAAGCTTCAAACCCAACACTTCAGTGTGAGCAACAGCTGCTTTTATCACTGCATTTATTTTGTTTTCTGACCGATTAGTAAACATTTGCATCGTACACATCTAAAGTAAAACCACACACACACTTTTGTTTTAATTCCAGAGCTGAATGCTCACGTTACAGCCTTTGTTTGACATGAGGCATCACTTAACTTTCAAAAATAAGTTAGACAGGTTTAACTATCAACTAGCCTCTGCCTTTTGTGTAAAACTGATGGAAAGAGACGGATTATTCCACTAAGTAAGCAATATTTGATACATTAGTGAACCAGCATCATTGTGCACGATAAATAACCTGTAGAAATTTATATTGGTTTTACTTGCACCACACTTAAGGCTGCCTAATAAATGCTGGCCTAGTGACGTGCATATCCCATGAATGAATTTTTTTTAAAAAGTGCAATAGTCTCATTCTAGAACACTGATTATAAACTATTATAGTGGCGTTTCCGCTACTAGTCAATCTAAACACTCCTGTGCTAACACAGGCTTGTTTGTTCAAATTGTCTCTCATCCCTTTGTGATATAACAAAGAAACTGTGGTTCCTGGGTTCATGCCACAGATGTAGATGCAAAGACTATCGAACCATGGAATTCTGAAAGCAGAGCACAAGGATTCCCAATGGCAGCAGCAGACTGGAATGCACAGTCAGCACATTGAAGGAAACCTCCAACCTGACATGGACCTTGTACAAATGATGTAAATGCGCAATAACTTCCACAATCCAAACTGCTGGATTGTGCAGCAGTACACAGTAAGAAGATAGACTTTTTTTCTCAACCACACTTACAGCAATTATTCCACACAGTAACATTGATAACTGTCATTAGCTAAATCAGTAAATTGCACTGCAGTGGATCCAGTCTAAACTCCTGCACACAGCAACCCATTCAGTACATCATTGCCCCTGTTACCTGGCTCAGGATCACATAACCGAGTCAGCACCGTGTGCTCGGTTTGACACTTTGGCTAGTCTTCTGAGGCCTGGTGGATGCAGATTCAACTCAGGAAGGAATCGGATATATACTTATGTTTTACCTCATCTTTTCCTTTGATTAAATATGAAATTGATATCTCTTTGAGAGCCAACACACCCAGGCTCTGGAATGAATGATGCACTAAAAGCATACCCTGAGTTCTATTGGATATGGTCAGTGTGGTAAGAGACTGAGGAGTATCAACAATGGCAATATGACATACTAGCCCATTATTGCACTCCAACTATTTAGATCCTGCTGTATGTACTGTAAGATTAAAAATAGGAAAATTGCTTCCAAGCAGAACTTAAGAGGCTAAAAAAAATAAAAGAAACCTCAATTCACTGAGACTTTAAAGTTAATAGTGTAATAACTTTGTCACTTTCACATCACCTGGCCTGTAAACTAATATCTTGGCAGAACACTGGAGGCTATCTTCAGTCCATCCATTTCTACTTTTACAAGCACTTGAGATTGACAAATACATTGGATTTAACATTAGAAATGTTATCTATGTAAATTTTAGATATGCAATCTGTATATAAATTTTTGCAATATAAATTCTATTTCTGATAGCTTGTATTTTATAACCACAATCATTAGTAATACTTAAGACTACATGTCTCTAACCCACTGTATTTCCTCTAATCCCTGACTGTCAGTAATATTCCTGACACCACGTAACTAACCTCTAATACCCAAGCTCCATATCATTAATATCCTCGGCATTCAGTCACTATTCTCAGTAATATGTGACTGCACATAAACCACACCCAGAATCTATTTCATTAATACCAGTTAAACCCTGTCACTACTCTCAGTAACAGCTCTGACTCCACATAACTAACTCCTGGTAATACCTCAGGCACACCATTAATAAACAGCAGTATCCCAGATGACACGTGACCGATTCTGGTTAAACACAAACTCTGTCATTAACTCCACTCATATCCCGACTCCACACTCCTCATTTCACATTGTTTGTCATTACTCTGAGCAGATGTGGACACCACACCTGAGGAAGGATATATTGATCTTGGAAGGAGTATACATAGATTTACAAGGATAATGCTTGAACGTCAAGGGTTAAGTTTGAGGACAGATTATACAAATTAGGCCGGATGTTTCGAGAATCTGATCAAAGTCTTCAAGGTATTAACAGGAAAAGACAAGGTAGATAAAGATAAACTATTTCCATTGGTTGGGAATAGTAGAACTAGGGGGCATAGTCTGAGAATTAAGGTCAGACCATTCAGGAGTGATGTTAAGAAGCCCTTCTACGTACAAAGGGTGGTAGAGGTTTGGAATTCTCCTCCACAAATGGCAGTGGGTGCTAGATCACTTGTTAAATTTAAATCTGAGATAGACATATTTTTGTTAAGGGAGCAAGGGATATGGGTCAAAGGCAGGTATATGGAGTTAGGTCATAGATCAGCCTTGATCTCATTAATGGCAGAACAGACTTCAGGGGCTGAATGGCCTCCTCATCATTCTACATTCTTATGATCCGATCAACACCTTTGCACACTCTCCATCACACCTCTTTCCAACCACACATACAAAGAGGATTTCAATATATGCCAACTGTCTGGTGTGATGAGGACTCTCAACATTTAGTAATGGTTTTAGGCTACAGCAAATTTCTTCCCTCCTTTGTTGTGAAACAATTTACAAAGTGATTGATGTCCAAAGTATTTTTTATTAAAAAAAGGTGCAAAGGCCAATAATGGTTTGAATTTAAATGGCTTTAGCCAAAGCCACTTGAAAGATTAAAAAGTTCAGTTGCTAAGAAGAGATGAAATGGTTGGTGCTATAAGACTCGAGGCAGAGGGTGTGCCCCTCCCATAGTGGGGCAGGTTAGAAAGTGATGGTGCATGTAACTCAATTGGTTATTTACAATAAACTACAAGACTGAGATCTGGTCTACCTCTCGCACCTTTTCAGCTGGCATTTCCACGCCTGCCACATCTATTACTAAATCATGAAGCACTAGCAGACCCAAATCCCACTGAGAGGCACTTGGACAGGTCTGGACCACCATTCAAGCACCTGCTACAGTTTGGCTGGATATTGCAGCTACAACGGTGCCCTAGCCATTTGTGCAGGGGCTGGGGGGTGATCAATATTGTGTGTACTGAATACATGCAGCTCCCTCATAAGTCACAGGATTCTGATGGGACTGAAAACAACACTGATTTTAAGAATAAGTGACCATAAATAAACAATGCACATGTGACTTACCACCTAATTATAATGGACATTAATTGTAGTTTGGTTCTAGTTGTCTTCCACTCCCATGCCAGTTTAGTTTTTTTTCTATTTTACTGTCTCTATAACATCCATAGGGGCTTAGACACCACATTCAAAATAATACTTTTAAAAATGAACCATGCATTTTAAAAAATCCAGACAATGAGTTAAAGATGATCATTTTAGCTCCGTTTGTCTTCAGGATTGTTTGGTTAAGCTTCTGCCTTATGGAGGGATTTCTAACGGTGTGAGAACTATTTGCCAGTCGCACCATAAACATGCCCAACCACTCTAATGCAGTGGGTGACAAGTCTATTACTGTCCCAACTTACCAACTCAAAATCCAATGGTTGGTATTGTGCTCCATTCCACTCCACATAAATAACAATTGGAAGTGAGAAAAATCTTCCAGCCCTTTTAGAACAATTTCCAGAGTCCATTTATGATCACTGCATCATAGACACATTCCCCTATTTTGACCCCCCACAATCTCTTGCAACTTATTTGAAGTTCCTCAGATTTCCCCCATTCCTTGTTAAGAGACCCAGCAGTGCCAATTAACCCACTCAATAGACAACAATCCACTGCGATCTTAAAAGCTGTTGATTAAAAGATAGTTCTCAGTGAAGCAACTCGTTACTTTTACTGACTCTATTTTCCCTGTTTGTGATCTCCATTTCATCTTGACTCTCCATCAGTGGGGAGGCCCAGTTCCCAAAGACACTAACCACAATTGTAGCACTGCAGCTAAACAGCCAACTACACCACGTTCAATGACACCTTTAAAGGTTTCAACAACAAAAACTAATACGCATGCTCAGTACACTGGCACAATGGTTTTAAAAAAATTACAGAAAGCAGTTTGCAGTATATAACTTTTTCCAGTATGAGTTAAAATGCATCAACTGTTTAACTCATTGCTACACATTTATTAGCTGCTTTTAATGATACAAGTATTATCATGGGCAACAACAAAACAACCAAACTTCTGATGATCCACATTACTGTAAATAATCATGTAAACATCAACTTCTTGACTTAAGGCTTGAAACCCATCACTTTTCATGGACCTCACGTAAAAACCGACTCTAGCTTTTCAGCAATTACGGCACAATAATTTCAAGGCCCAAAGAATAATCATGATGATGTTAATGATTTTAAGTGTATAAATATGAATGAACATTAGAATCTGAAAACATACACCTAAAATGGTTATATATTGGATAATTATGGAGTGAAATAAATATATATACACAAATATAGTTTGTAACATTTTAAAATAAACAAATGTTAGCTAAATTAATATGAATTCTTTAGTGATGTCGTTTGTTACTTTATCTTATTGCAAGGTGGTCCTTGAGCCCAAATCAAGCATCCATGTCGGCCACCCAAGACCATTACCTTGATGTTTACCCAGCCGGGTTTGAACCAGTATTTGCCAGAATTCAGGCAAAGGATCTTATGTATAAAAACATTAACCTCCTTTCTCCTTTCAAACGCTGCCTGCACTTTCAGCACAGTCTGCTTTTACATTTTGAATTTTGCTCGATATTTTCTCTCATCATTGAAGCTCCTCCGAGGAAGCAGTGGGATAACCAGGTCTCTGTTGCACCTTTTGAAATACTTTCCACTATAACTCAGGTTTCGTTTTATTTCATCTTGCTAGATAGACAGTGCACTCGTCCTAGCTTAGCAGCCTCAGTTACCACAGCATTTAGACTGGGTGAATGAGTATTTTCTTTGGAGATTGAAGAGTTAGATGAATGTTGCACAGTAAGACTTGGTAATAGGACTTTTCCCTAATTGCGCTGTGGGTGTGGTCTACAGCTGGTTTAAGACAACGGCTCCCTGCGACGTTCTCCATGAACAACAAATTCTGGCTTTGCCTGCTTGAGATCATCCAACGACAGAACAGTAAATCAAAATTAAGAACACTTGATGGCTTCTCACTACCAAGGGGAGCAAAGCGCCTGAAATTAAGCATCTGTAGCATGTGCAGAATCTTCCTGTGCAGATGGACAAGATAAATGGTAATGCAAGACATTGCTTCGGAAGAATGCAGGACTCAAAGCAAAGCAGTTGACATCTGTAACTGGAAGTCAGAAAATGAAGAGGGAGGAAACAGAAAGTGAAATCTATTATTCACCAGCCCCAGCAAAAATCCTGGCATTAAGAATAGCAGATGGAACAATTGCCAAGAAGAAAAAAGCCTGCTCCGAGCCACAATGTCCCTCCATAACCACTCTGGCTATTTGCAGTGTTACTTAGAATGCCAAAGAACCTTGCCATATTTCACAAGCAAGACTTCTTGGCAAACCTTTTTTTTTAAAAATTGACCATAGCTTGCACAATTCCACTAAAATAATCTTAATCACAGCTTCAACATCATTCTGGTCTTTTATGCAAACCTGCAGGAATTCCCAATTATGACCATCGGTGCTCAGAATAAGTGGAAGACCATTGTGAGTATTTAATGGGTGCACCTTCCACTTGTTTGCATGTCAAAATCTACAAACACATTCTGCATATTTGTCAGATTCATATCAGGAATTGTTCTGATACATACAAAGTTTGATAAAAAACGCGCAAATTTGTCTGTTTGCACATTCTAGCTTATAAGAGTCAAATTCTATATAAAATCTATAAAAATATAACGAATCTTTAGAAAATGCTTGTTCTGAATTAACAAATCACCACAATGGCAAAAACGTACAAATAAAGCTCTCAATGTTACACCTCTTGATGACTAAGTGTGCCCTGAAACAAAAACGTTAATTAATCCGTTGATGAAAACAATAATAAGGTAACTTGCAAGGTTTTGTTTTAAAAGAACTAGCACTTTAAAAACATTTCACAAAGCTTCATCTGCCATAATGAAATGTAGCCATTCTCAGATAATGGCTTTCCACCTACAATCAAGAGGACTTCTGGGAGGCTTTTGCTCGTGTGGAGTGTTACATCACCTTGGTCAAGGCAGGGTGTCCCGGATTCTCCCAGAACACTGTCTTCGCGATACTCCTGGGCACTGCCATCTGTAGGAGGCAGCTCCTTCGGCTGAATTGGAAAGCAGAGCCCATTATTTGAACGCCACTCACCCTCAGGATCAGTGGGTTCGGGCGCAGCCAGACTCAGAAGGTTTTCACTGCTTTCAGAAGACCGCATACTAAATGTTTTCATCTCTATGTTCGAATAAATGTTTTTTCCCCTGACCTTGACTGGCGATGGGCTGCAGTAACCGGGTGCCTGTGTGGAAAAATTCAAGCAGCAGGCTCCTTTTAGGGCAGCCAGGCGCTCCCCATTGTATGCATTGTGCAGGCTGATGCTACTATCCGGGCAGATGAAGCTTGGGGTCGATGCTGTGCAGGAGATTTCATCAACAGGTTTCTCCTGGAAGCTAGGACCAACTCCGACTGTACAGTGATAGATCTTTGAGGGTGGGCTTGTGTCTGTTGCTGGGTTTAATCTGTCCCAGGTCTGTGTTTTCAACTGAAATTTCCACAGGCTGTTGTCCGAGCTGTTGTGGTTCCTTCCTCCACCAAAGATTAACATGTTGTCCTGGTAAACGACAGCTGAATGACCCACTAACTGGTGAGGCCCAGACCTGTGAGAGAAATCAAGAACAAATTAGCTTGGAGTCATAGAGCTGTACAGCAAGGAAACAGACTGTTCGGCCCAACTCGTCCATGGTGAGCAGATAAATTAGTCCAGTCCCATTTGCCAGCATTTGTCCCATATCCTGCTAAACCCTTTCTATTCATATACCCATCCAGATGCCTTTTAAATGTTGTAATTGAACCAGCCTCCACCACTTCCTCTGGCAGCTCAGTCCATACACACACCACCTTGTGTGTGAAAAAGTTGCCCCTTTAGGTCCCTTTTAAATTTTGCCCCTCTCACCTTAAACCTACGTTCTCTAGTTTTAGTCTTCCACACCCCAGGGGAAAAAAAAACCTCGTCTATTCACCTTATCCATGCCCCTCACGATTTTAGAAACCTCTAGAAGGTCACTCCTCAAGCCTCTGACATTTCAGGGAAAATAGCCCCAGCCCGTTCAGCCTTCAATAACAAGTCCTGAAAATATTCACAATTGGCATGCTGACGGATTAGTAAAAACCTGCAACAATCATGGGTTGTGGTTTGTATTCGGCACACTATGTTTGTGGGAGGATAGAGCACAGGGGGTTGTGTTGAGCTACAGATCACACTAAGGAAGGGAGGTAAGAGACTAGAGATCAGGCAGCTGCATAAGGAACAAGCTTTGCAAAGGAAATCAAATGGTGTTAACCCTGGTTTAGCAGCTGTCCTCATCTAAGAATATGGTGAGAGAAGAAAAAAAGGTTCTGATATCTAGAATGCACTGGCAGTCCCACAAATGTTTATATTTCCCCATTGATTAAATTAAATCATGCAGAAAGGCTCAGGACAATGAACTTTCTTTTCCTATAAGACAGCAAAGCCTCCAGTGAACATGTTCCTGACTATCAATGGGTTTGTCGAAATTAATGCCAGATAAGAGTGCACTCTATAAATGGTTCCAATAGAAAGGAAAAAAGAATGAAAGTGTGAATGTGGAGATAAGAAAGGAACAGTCAGAACCACTTCCCAAAAAGACCACGGCTCAGTGAGTATGTTATTAGGAATGAGCATTGAAGCAGGTAGTGTAAGTGAGTCTAGTGAACAGATGTATTTAAACTAAAAGAACAAAAGGAATTGAAGGATATTTAAAGTGAGATAGTGTTGAATCTGTCAAAAAAGTTAAAAGCTATACGGACTTAAAAGCATTTTTATGTACCAAAACGTGCCGAGTTTCTCATGAGGAATCTAATTCGTAAAGCTGCAAAAGTAACAGCAACTTGCATTTGTATAGCACCTTTCCTGTAGGCATTTCATGTGTGCATTGACATTGAGACAACAAAAACTTGGCACTGATCCATATCTTTTTATTCTTTAAGGGAATGTGGGCATTACTGTCAAGGCCAGCACTTGATGGACATCCTGAACTGCCTTTGAACTGAGTGGCATCCAAGAGTCAACCATGTTGCTGTGGATGTGGAGTCACATGCAAGCCAGATCAAGTAAGGATGGCAGATTTGTTTCCCTAAAGTTAGCTGTTAACTTTAAATCCCAGATAGATTATTGTTCTGTTAAGCAAAGGTATTAAGTAAAGGCAGGTACATGGAGTTAGACCACAGATCAGCCACGATCTCATTGGGTCAGGCTTGAGGGGCTGAATGGTCTACTCCTGTTCTGACAGTCCTAAAACACATTTCTTAGCCAAATAGGTTTTGAGAGAAATTGCTGACAGTTCCATGGTCACCACTACTGAAATGAGCTTTCAAATCCAGGTTTTTGTTAAATGAACTTAAGTTTCACCAGCTGCCATGATGAGATTTGAACCTGCAGCATCAGAGCACTAAATGGGCCATTAGATTAGTTCAGTGACATTTTCACCATGCCAGCATCTCCCCCTAAGCAGCTTCAGGACTGATGTCCAAAGGATTAATCAGAAAGCTAGGTTCTAAGGTCTCACTGAAATCAGGCACAATGGGGAGAGAACATATGAAACAGGAGCAGAACTAGACCATTTATCCCCTCAAGTCTACTCTGACCCACGACAGGAAACATCCATTTCAAATCCACCTTGCCAAAACTATTCAATATCTTGTAAATTTCAATCAAGTCACTCCTCACTTTTCAAAACTCGAGTGAAAACAAACCCAGTCTGTCTAACCTATGCTCATTCCAGATATCAATCTCGTAAACCTCCTCTGAACCACTTCCAATAGGGTTGGTGGCAGACTGGCTAGCACTGCTACCTCAAGGTGCCAGGGTCCCAGGTTCAATTCCAGCCTTAGGTAACTACCTGTGTGGAATTTGTACATTTGCCCTGTGTCTGTGTGGTTTCCTCTGGTTTCTTCCTAAATCCAAAGATGTGCAGATTATGTGGATTGGCCATGCTACATTGCCCATAGAGTCCAGGGATGCGCAAGGTAGGTGGTTTAGCCATGGGAAATGTAGGGTTAGGGGGATAGGGTAGGGGTTGGGTCTGGTTGGGATGCTCTTTGGAGGCTCAGTGTGGACTCAATGGCATACTTCCACACTGTAGAATTTTAAAATTCTATATTTTAAGCCTTCTCTAAAAAAACAAAAGAAGCCAAAACTGCACACAGAACTTGCCTTGTGTTCAGAATTTGTTGCGTCATACTCAATCAACCAATACTCTGTGTAACTGAGCCATAGAGAAGGCTGAGGGTGCAATCCCAGAGATAAAGGCTTTGACAGATTAAGGCACAGTTACCAATGGTGATGTGCAAGAGACCAGGATCAGTCTGGAGCAGAGTTTCAGACATTAGGACAACGAACGATTTTTAGATTAGATTCCCTACAGAGTGGAAACAGGCCCTTCAGCCCAACAAGTCCACACCGACCCTCTGAAGAGCAACCCACCCAGACCCATTTCCCTCTGACTAATGCACCTAACACTATGGACAATGTAGCATGGCCAGTTCACCTGGCCTGCACATTTTAGGACTGTGGGAGGAAACCGGAGCCCCCGGAGGAAACCCACACAGACACAGGGAGAATGTGCAAACTCCACACAGACAGTCGTCCGAGGCTGGAATTGAACCTGGGACCCCGGTGCTGTAAGGCAGCAGTGCTAACCACTGAGCCACCATGCCAACCAGGCTGGGTTTGAGATGAGGATTAATTTTACGCATAATCTTTAGAATTAATTAGTTATTCAATTAGACCCAGTTGCTGCTCACTGAACCACGACTACATGCGGGTGTCAAAGTCGCTCTTTACCGTGCTCTGATCCTGGACCATATGCAACTGCTGAAGTCCCACTTCCAAAAGTCATTCTGTTCGACAAGGCCAACCAGTCCACCAAACAAGTACATTCCTCTCTTGTAGACAGCTGCAGAGTGACTGTACCGAGGTCCTGGACCTACGTCTCCACAAGGAGTAAACACTGGGCACCAATCTTTGGCAACTGTAGGAAAGATGCATTTTGGTAACACTGAAATTGAGATGCAAAACTGCAAAGTTTATTTAGTTTGTAAAGATATTATCTCTCTTTCCTGCAGCTTTGCTTTTTCTCATTTTTCTAAAACCTGGTTATGGGAGAGACAGTCCACTGGCTGGGTCAGCAATTAATGCTCAATCAACCATATCGGTCACTCACTGCCTGAGCGGGTAAAGATGACAGATTTCCTTCCCTATAGGACAATAGCGAAGCAGATTAACTTTTATAACAATTGGCATTAGGTTGGCTTTTTAATTCCAGTTTTTAAAAATGGAATTAAAATGTCACCATCTGCTGTGGTGGGATCCAAACTCAGTTCCATTTCCTCAGAAAATTAGCCTGGGCTTTTGGATTGCCAGCCCAGTGACATTACCAGTGCTTTCCTTTCTGATCAAATCAACCTAGGTTTGGTCTGCTGGGATTGTTGATATTTTAAGTTTTCTTTTAGGACAGTGAACGCAGCAGTAAGTTGTAAAATGCACCAACTTAGAGTTATTAACCTTTTTGTATTTGAAGAACACAGATCTGTTGCAATCTTACATTAGCAGTAAAAGATTACCATACTGCAGCACGTTCTCAAATAACCATCCCCAGAAAATCCCGTGGCCAGCACAGCCCAGCTCACTTGCTGATTGCAGCTGTTTCTGAACCGAGTCCATATGGAACTCCACCCAAAGGATACTGCATGTGTTGACCAGTTGTAATGTAAAAGAGCTTCCTGATGTTAGTACTAAATTTCTTTTTAGTCAATTTTAAGTTGCACTCCCTTATCTTGCTGTGGTTTCATTTATATTTCTTCTGCGCAGCTAACACATGCTTCAATCCCATCATGCCAACCAAAGAGGCCGCGGTTAACTGGTGGTTTCCTGCTGGGCTAGCTGCAGTACCATTTGCACAACATGCAAAGAAAAATAATCAAACTCAAATGAACAGTTAACTTAGGGTAAAGTAATAGACAATAGGTGCAGGGGTAGGCCATTCTGCCCTTCGAGCCTGCACCACCATTCAATATGATCATGGCTGATCATCCTTAATCAGTATCCTGTTCCTGCCTTATCTCCATAAACCTTGATTCCACAATCCTTGAGAGCTCTATCCAACTCTTTCTTAAATGAATCCAGAGACTGGGCCTCCACTGCCCTTTGGGGCAGAGCATTCCACACAGCCACCACTCTCTGGGTGAAAAAGTTTCTCCTCATCTCTGTCCTAAATGGTCTACCCCGTATTTTTAAGCTGTGCCCTCTGGTTCGGCACTCACCAATCAGCGGAAACATGTTTCCTGCCTCCAGAGTGTCCAATCCTTTAATAGTCTTATATGTCTCAATCAGATCCCCTCTCAGTCTTCTGAACTCAAGGGTATCCAAGCCCAGTCACTCCAGTCTTTCAGTGTAAGGTAATCCCGCCATTCCAGGAATTGACCTCGTGAACCTACGCTGCACTCCCTCAATAGTTAGAATGTCTTTCCTCAAATTTGGAGACCAGAACTGCACACAGTACTCCACGTGTGGTCTCACCTGGGCCCTGCACAGCTGCAGAAGAACCTCTTTGCTTCTATACTCAATCCCTCTTGTTATAAAGGGAGGAACATGATTGTGTGAACCTCTAGAGTAAGAGCAATGACTTAAAGCCATCCTCATAGCTGTTGTGTTCAGATGTGATCGCTAGTGTTCGTGACATGTGCCTAGATGGTACCATGCACACACACACGTGTGCACACACACACAAGATCTTGCTAACCCAGAGGGCCGAGGCAAATGCGATTCTTTCTCAGCACCATTGCCAATGAGAATGTTAGTGAGACTGCAGTCTGTTCCTCGGCCTTCTACCCAATTCATAAAAGGTTATTGGTCAGCTTCTGCCTTTCAGGCTGTGCTTTCAGTTGGGACACAATATTAGGTATGGCTCACCAAGTTTACCTCATGAAAAGCAAAGACTTTTAGACCAGAAAGATGATGGTTTCGAGTCCCTTTTTGTGCACTCAGTGAACTGATCTCAATTGGTCTTCGGAAGGAGTGCTTCGTCTCACTGCACTGACCAGGCTTCCCACTCCTGGTTGGTTTTTCCAGAAATCCAACTTACTGGAGGCACCTGCAGATGGATTTCAGGGGAGGGGAAGAATGGGCTGAGATCTCGTGAACACCAATGCTCATCACAGCCTTCAGCCTTACATGGCTGAATAATGACATGAGCTACTAAATGGCAACGGAATTCATGCTTCCCCTGCATACAGGAATAAAATAACCCCTCCAGGAGAAGAGGCTGATGCAGGGAGAAAATTGGAGAGGAAACTAAACAAAAAAAATCACATTGCACATATTAAATTTAGCTAAACTGTAAGAACACGCCCTTCTGGAGGAGTGTCACTGGACCTAAAACGTTAAGTCTACTTTCTTTTCACAAATGCTGCCAGACCTGCTGAGTTTCTCAAGCAAACTCTGTTTAGGATTTCCAAAACTGTAGTTTGTCATTTTACCTCAGTATCTACCCTGTCAAGTTCCATAAGAGTCTTGTATGTTGCGATATAGATTGCCTCTCATTCTTCTAAATTCCAGTGAGTACAGGCCCAACATACTCAACCTCTCCTCTTGAGACAATCTCTCCATACCCAGTATAAGACAGTTTTATTTGTGAACAAAAGGTTGCCGGTAGCAAAAAAAATTACATGTAATTCCAGACACACAAAAATGGAACAGAAAGGACGGCACAGTGTATCAGTGGTTAGCACTGCTGCCTCACAGCACCAGGGTCCCAGGTTCGATTCCAGCCTCAGGCGACTGTCTATGTGGAGTTTGCACATTCTCCCCGTGTCTGCGTGGGTTTCCTCCGGGTGCTCCGGTTTCCTCCCACAGTCCAAAGATGTGCAGGTCAGGTGAATTGGCCATGCTAAATTGCCTGTAGTGTCAGTTGCATTAGTCAGAGAGAAATGGGTCTGGGTGGGTTACTCTTCGGAGGGTTGGTGTGGACTGGTTGGGCCAAAGGGCCTGTTTCCACACTGTAGGGAATCTAATCTAATCAAAGCAACCACTTAACACCCAACAGATAAGTGATGAAAGTGGCATGTAAAAACATTCCCCACGAGTTATGGTCAATGTCTTGAAAATTGAATGTTACACCCAAAGAAAAGACCTATTCTTGAAATAATTTGAATGAATTGCTGGTTTTCTCACTTACCAAAGCTAAAGCTCCAGAACTCCTGTGAGGGTCCCTTTATATCGACATAACCGCCATATACATACATTTGAGCCTCAAACACCACAGCAGTGTGGCCCTTCCTATTTTTGGGCACATGTTTCTAAAGAAACAGAAGATAATTATTGTTAATTGTATGCTCATAACTTTTCGGTCATCCGATGCACTGTGATGTGGTGGTTCAAATCCCATGTCAGTAACAGGGTGAATTTTAAATGCAACTTCTGCATTCGGAATCCAAAGCCTCTATTGTTAACGGTGATCATAAAAACAACAACTGTAAAAGCCCATCTTGTTCACTAAATCCCTGAAGGTGAGGAAATCTCCAAATTGACTTGGTTTGGCCTAGATTACCATCCAATGCCCTGTGAAATGACCTTGGCAAGCAACACTGTTCCATTACATATTGAGAAAGGCAAATGCTGGCCTTGACAGTGAAGCCATGAAGGAATAAAGGAAGCCTACGACACTTGTGCACAACTGGAATTGGAATTAGGCAATCAGAACGGCTACTGCAGTTATCCAACAGGCCAATTTACTTTCACATCAAATGCACCAGTTAGTGCTTCAACTCCCAGAAGATGATCTGGCACTTCCCACTGGCCTGTGAACACACAGGAGTAATTACAAATTGTACTTTGAGGTGATTTGTTACCTATTAGTGTGGAATTTACTGCCTTAAGATAGAATTGAAAAGATCAAGCAAGGCAAAACAATGGAAGATGCTACAAATACAAAGTTTACAACTGTAATCATGTGGAGCTGTCTGTTGAACTGAACATAAATGACATGTTTTAGTGCATATTTGTTAACATTAAAGGGGGATCAGGTTGTCTTACTGAGATGAAAGTGCATCATATTAACGCTGGACGATGGTAAGAGCATCTGTGATAACACTAACAATGTCAGTTCCTCAAGTCTACAGCACCATTCAATCAGGTCCAATTGTGGCTTCAACTCCATTTTCCTATCTACTCACTATAAACTTTGGCATCCCTCTCAATCATGAGTCCAACTCAGCCTTAAAAATATTCAATGATCCTGCCTCCACCACACTCTGAGGAACAGAATTCCATAAAGTAATGACTCTCCCAGAGAAAAGAATTATCCTCATCTTTGTTTTAAATATTAAAATCGTATTTTTCTGATTCATGCACCAGAACACCCAGATCCCTCTGTTCCACACAACACTGTAATCACGCTTTAGGTAAATATAGATTTTTTTCTACTTTTTGTGCTGTATTTTCATCACATTTTCCCATGTGAAATATTCCATCTGCCAATTTTTTTGCCCACTTACTTAAATTATCCTTTTGCAGACTCATGTTCTGTTTGCAACTTACTCTTCAGACCCTGGGTAGACAATTAGCCCTGAATTTTCATCCACTGATAGTCTGTCTCAGCAATTCTCCTCTTTACTGCTTCTTCCACTTGCCAATTCCCTCTCCTGAACACTGAGTGAGCCCGGGTTCAGAAGAGAGTCAGCAAGTCAAAGAGGAAGTGAGAGAGAGGTACTTCCAATCAGAGTGTTGTGGAGGGAAGCAGAGAGTGAGAGGGAGATGGGCAGGAGCGAGGCGATGAGCAAGAGGGTCAGTTAGCCGACATAGGACAGTGAGTGGGAGTGTTGACGAGAATAGTTGCCAGTCATGGGGTCATGCAGGGAAGTGGAGAGTGAGAGGAAGGGTTGGGGAAATAACTCCACAAAGGCTGGTATCCCACCACCAAGTCACCCTTTATTTACATGGACACATTACTTCAGTGGTTTGGCCTCCTCAGAACTAGCTCAGAGAGTTAAAAGATCTTCTGACACTCCTGTTTATATCTGTCCGCCCCAGCTCTCTGACTGGATCAGATTAACAGCCCCCATAGGGAACTCAGCTTCTTTGTGGTCCATCTTGCTGACTTCGTCACAATCACTGCAACCAAACCAGCACCCACCCCCCCACCCCCCCACCCCCCCACCCCCCCACCCCCCCCCCCCACCCCCAACATCCCGGGACATAGGTCTTTTTCTTAAAAGCATAAGACACAGGAACAGAAATAAGGCCATTCGGTCCATTGAGTCTGTTCCACCATTTAATCATGGCTGCTATGTTTTTCAACCCCATTTTCCCGCTTTCTCCCCGAAACCTTTGATTCCCTTGGCAAACAAGAACTTATCTATCCCTGTTTTAAATATACTCAATGACCTGGCCTCCACAGTCTTCTGTGGCAATGAATTCCACAGATTCACTGCTCTCTGGCTAAAGACATTTCTCCTAATCTCCATTCAAAAGGGTCTTCCCTTTACTCTAAGGCTGTGCTCTCGGGTCCTCGTCTCTCTTGCCAACGGAAACATCTTCCCAATGTCCACTCTGAAGCTTACAGAATACTGAACAGCCTGACAATCAGATCCCCACCTCATCCTTCTAAACTCCATTGGGTACAGTTCTTGTAGCCTCTGCTGGGGTATTTTCACACTGGGACTAGTTCCTCCACTTTGGTGAAAGTGAGGACTGCAGATGCTGAAGATCAGAGTCAAGATTAGAGTGGTGCTGGAAAAGCACAGCAGGTCAGGCAACATCTGAGGAGCAGGAAAATCAATGTTTCGGACAAAAGCCCTTCATCAGGAATGTTTCCCTCAGTTAAGGGTGGCATGGAACGGACTGCAACCCATCTCTTGTGCTTGGAGCATCTCAGAGGAAATTCATCCTCTTCTTCAGTTGGCAAAGGTGTCGAGGCTGTGACACCTGCCATGGCCATCTCAGACTTTGAGGTTTCTTCGACATTAGACAGAGGGGAAGAACCCCACGTGTTTAGACAGCCTTTCCGGATAATCTGAGGGGCTGGGTATGTTTTGCTCCTTCCCCATTTGCACATTTGAAGCTTTTGCGTGGTCAATGTGCTTGTTCAGGAGCGCCTCACCAATCAGAGCTTTGTCCATCACCTTGCGTCGATCATGCCTCCTTCTCATGAGGGCCATTTCCGTAGGTTCGGCACCAAACTTCATTCCCTGAAGAAAACGGTCTCTCTCACTTACAGGAGACTCGTGTCAGGCATTGCAGATCCTGATGCCTTTTCACCCACCACACCAGGTCTGTGAACATCATCACCTGTAAGTTCCCCTCCAAGTCACTATGATGCTGATTTGGAAATATCTTGATGATCCTTCAATGTCATTAGGTGAAAATCCCCTGGATTTGCCTCCCTAATGGCATTGTGGGTCTACCTACAGCACGTGGATTGCAACAGTACAAGGAGGCAGCTGACGATTCCTTCTCAAGGGCAGCCATGGATGGGGCAACAAATACTGGCCAAGCCATTGATGCCACACCCCATTAGTGAATTAAAAATAGAGTTTGAAGAGTGGCACAACAGAAGTACTCAAGTGTAAGTAAGTTATGACAAGGTGAATAGTGAAAGACTGGTTCCATTGTTTGCTTGGATAACAGCAAACGAGGACACATTTAAGATTTTTTTTAAAAAAGCAACACAATCAGGCAGCATCTGAGGAGGCTAGAAAGGCTAGAAAAACAATCCAGTACACAGAGAATGCGGAACACTTTTCAAAAACGATTGCTGAAGGAAAACACAGCAATATTTTGTAAAGGGGGAAACTAGATGTTTGAACAAGTACAAAATGGAGGTTGTGGGGAGCGAGTAGGTGAATAGGTGTAGACTGTGTGATTTATGTAGAGAAGGATATCACTGCTAAACAATTGGTGAAATGACCTGCTAATTCTACTCTTCAACCAGGTAAAATATATAGGGTCAGTATTTACATGGCAGCCATTGTGACCACCAGATGCTCTAAAGCATTTTACAACCAATGAAGTCCTTTTCCAAAGGGTAGTGGCTGCTTCAATGCGGGAAAGATGGCAATGTGCGCACAGCAATCTCCCAGAAACATGTGGTAAGAACAAGACTTTTTTAAAAAAAAAATCTGATTATGGGTGAAATATTGGCTCGAATATTGGGCCTTCTTTGCTGACAGATGGCAGACTGAGTTAGCTTCTCTTTGGAAAATAAGTGTAAATATCAGCACTCTCCCTCGCACAGAATGAGGAGCATTTCTTACCATGACTTCACTTGAAAATGTCTGGTGCCACCAAGTCCATCTCTCACCATCTGTTAAAAATAAAACCTTTGTTTAAATCCAACATGATGTGCAACTACTTGTACAAACCACAAGAGGGTACTTCACAGAGTTTATTAGTTGGAAAACAAAGTCTTTTATTAAAATGGCCTACAGAGAAAAGTCAAACTGAAGCAAACAAGATTCCACAAGTTCTTGGGATTCAAAGCACTCCCAAGTACAAGCCTGTGGAATTCCCCAATACATTGGAACTCCTAAATTCTGCTTTCTCTTTATGTTTATGTACAAAGCATATAATACTAAACAGTGGATTATACTGGGAAGAGACCACTTACAATTAATAGTGCTGCTGGGATAACACAAATGTTTGAGATTAAGCACATATATCACTTTGATCATTATTTCAATCGCTACAACATCTCAAAGAGGTTACTCTGAGAAAAGCACAGAATTACCCTGTGGCTAGTGTTTCAACAACCCTTCACTTGTGAACTTATTCCTTTTCCAATCACTGCAGAAAAACAGCACAATTACAAATCCAGAAGAATTCTCTCTTTGTTTTGAACCCTACCCGACTGAAAGATGATATGTGCTTCTGGAGATTCAGTTATTCAATGGTGTTTATTTAAACTGAAAAGCAGACCTTTTAGAGAATCCACACGAGAGTAGATATTGGGATACTTTGTGGATTCACATTCACTCATGATATAAGGTTGCTGGCTACAACAACTTACACTGACTGAGATGCCTCAATGTGTTTTATCTGGGGATAGAGATGGTCACAATTTTATTTTTGAACCTCACTTTGTTCTAATGTGTTCCAGTTTTTAAGAAAATTCGTAAATGGAACATGGGCTTTGCTGGCTAGACCAGCATTTATTGACAATCCTCAATTGCTCTCAAGGTGGTAGTGGTGAGTGCCTTCTTGAACTGCTTCAGTTCAAAATGGGGTAAGTTGAACTGCAGACCTTACTGTTCCAGATGTTAAAGACCAGAAATTTCGAAGATACTGCCTAGGTAAATTTCTGCACTAAAGTCTGGTGCTAATTTGGGTCAGTGATGGAGGGAGCCAAAATTGAAGGTGTTAACGGGATGTGGGTGTTGTGGGAGGTGCAATCAAGCAGGCGGAATGGTGACAAACGTCTTCAGCTTTGGTGGCATTGCACTCACCTGGGCAATTTGGAGGAACTTAATCACAATCCTGACTTGTGCCTTTTACACAGTCGACAGATTTTGGGGTAGTCAGGTGAGTTATTCAACTCAGAATTCCTTGTCTCTGACCTGCTTTTATACCTGCAGTCCAGTTTTTAAATTAAATTATAATATAGCTTAATCAATATTTGCTGAATGTAATTTTACTAATTAAAGTTAGAGTCAATCTGCAAGCTTCCATGAAAATGGTATTCCTAAATGAAGCAAAAATATTTTACTCATTTTTACCCATTATTTTTTATTATCAACACTCATCACAGCTGGGTATGGTCACCCAGAGGCTGTGATACAGGATAAGCATTTAAAAGACTGAATTCAAATGCTAACATGGCAAATGGAGCCTAGCAGCAGGTGACCATGAAAGCTGCTGGAATGTTCCAAGCATCCAACTTACCATTTAGCTCACCAACCATCGAAACCTGCATCCCCATTCTAAGCGATTAAAGACTTAACTGCAATTTAGATTTGTCAATATGTTGCATCGGTTGTATGATACTTTGATCTATTACTGTGATTTTTGAGAATATTTGTAGCTCAGGTTGAGATGCAGGTTGTAAGTTAGCTTGCTGAGCTGGAAGGTTTGTTTTCAGACATTTCACCACCATACTAGGTAGCATCTTCAGTGAGCCTCCAATGAGGTGCTGTATGACCTGCTTACAATTTGTGTGGCTTGGTCTGTTAAGGTGGGTGATATTATTCCTGGTTCTATTTCCCAGAGATTGGTAAATTGGGTCCAAATTGATGTGTTTATTGATGGACTTCCAGTTTGAATGTCAAGCCTCTAGGAATGTGCTAGGACAAGCCGATACATGTGTTGACACAGTCGAAGTGGTGTCCTTCTTTGTACGTAAGGATACTAGTGATAGTGGGTCATGTTGTTTTGAGCGCAGTTGATGTTTGTGTATCCTGGTGGGTAGTTTTCTGCCTGTAACAAACACCACATTGGACAGACAGGCACATCCATTCTAGGACAGGCTAAACAGAGATACACACGGGAATTCCTAGAGGCCTGGCATTCAGACTGGAACTCCATCAATAAACGCATCGATATGAACCCCATTTACAAACCTCTGAGAAAAAGAACCGGTAATGATATCACCCACCTTAACACACCAAGACACATAAATAGAAAGCAGGACAGAGCACCAGCACCTCACCGGAGGCTCACTGTTGTTACCTTGCATGGTGACAAAACGTTTGAAAACAAACCTGCCAGCTCAAGAAGTAAATTTACAACCTGATCTTTTACTATAAATTCTGTGTCCTATGATCCTGTCCCACTAGCTACCTGACGAAGGAGCAGCGCTCCAAAAGCCTGTACTTTCAAATAAATCTGTTGGACTGTAACCTGGTGTTGTGTGATTTTTAAATGAATTAAATGTGAAAGTGGCGTTTTATTTGCAACTTCGTCAATCAAATGGGGAGGAAGTGTTTGCTTCAAGAATGAAGAACTGCAGTCACTTTTAAAACGTTCTCCCTTGTGTTGATGGGACAGGATGTTGAATGGTATTAGGAGCAGGAGGTTGGCTAGCTATTACTCTGAGAGCTCTCATGCAACTGAGCCTAGACTTAAAAACACATATGCTGAGGAAGGCTTTAAGCACTGCTGACAAACGACAAAACAGTGAACCCCAAAGTCCTTCCGAGGACTGAGTGTAGGGACGGGGTTGGGGTTCATTAGAGAAAGAGAACTTGTTCACCCAGACCTGGCAGTGTCATACAGTCACACAGCTCTTCTGCTCATCAGGTCTGTGCCAATGCATCTACACTAGTCCCACTTTTCAACACTTGCCCCATAGTCTTGAATGTTATGACATTCCAAGAACTCTTTAAAGATTGTGAGGTTTCCTGCCTTTACCACCTTCTCAGGCGAGGCACTCCAAATTCCCATCGCCCTGCGGTGAAAAATCATTTCCTTAAATCCCTTCTAAACCCCCTCTCTTTCATGTAATAAAATTAAGCCCTTTAGTTACTGACCCTTCAACTCAGGGGAATAGCTGCTCTTTACTCACCCTGTCAACGCCCCCCCAATGTTATACAGCTCAAACAGAAAGCAAACAGCCAGAGCTTATTCTGTCACTTTTTCTCACTAAAATACTCTGTCCCAGGCAATATCTTGGTGAATATCCTCTGCGCGTCCTTCAGTGCCATCACACCCTTACATCTGAAGTGGACATTGGTTCAAAAGCTTACACTGTTTCTGCACACTACCAAATATTTACCAAACCAGTTAACTTGTATTGTGCAAAATAAAACATAATTTCAAGAGAATGTTGACAGTTTTTAGAAAACATAAAATGAAAATACTTGATTGTTAATTTGTAGCTCAGATAAATGGTAAAATAGATCCCAGGCGAGTCAAACACTTAATAGCTGCAATACTATCAAAGTGACATGGCTTTGCTATATTCAGCTATCTCTGTGCCTGCAAGGTGACTTAACAAGTGCAGGGAAAACTGTGATTTAAAAAAATCAAATTCCTCATTTATTGCAGACAAATTGCAGCTACTGTGAAATCATGAATGTTGCTAAAACCTAATTGGTAAATTGCTTCCATCTATTTTCCAATGGCTTATAGTTCCTTTCTTGTACCTTTCCCATAATTTCTGATTCCAAACTATTCTCCTCCTTCTTCCAGGTCACCACAAAATATTTTATAACCTAATGATCTTCGGATACAATTTTACTCTGCCAAACGAGAATACAAAGACTGAGAGGATATCAGCCAAACACACTTTTGCATTACAACTACTTACAATACATTCTTCTTACCAATATCATAGATCCAGAGAGGTGTTTTCCCTTGGGTATATGCAGAGTCCATCATTCCACCAAACACATAGATCATTCCCTTCCAAATCAAAACACAGAAGATTTCAAAGCTACAATGGTATATGAGTTAATAAAAATTGTTTCAAAGGTTAATTGCCTTTTCAAAGCACAAGCATTCTTGTTCAAGGTTAAGAGATCTGGTCAGGAAAACAAGGTATGTCACCCTGTCATGTAACACAGAAGATCACATAGCCATTTTATTTGTGACTACTTTGTGTGCGAGCAATGCAATTAGTCTCACTTCCATGTTCTTACCCCATGTCTCCCCAAACACATATCCATAGCCCTTTTGAAAGTTACTACTGAATCTAGTTTGACCACACTTTTAGGCACTTCATTTCAAATAGCTGCAGAACAAAACTTGCTGCATAATAGGACTTCTCCTAATGTACCTCTGACTGTAAATGTTCCCATTGGTGTGAGGATTGAGAACAAAAGGCAAAGATTTAAGGCCACTGGAAAAAGAAGCAATGATGCTATGAGAAACTGCTTTTACACACAAAGTGACTAAGGTCTGGAACATACTGCCTATCACCAGCCTCCTTCCATGATATAACATTTCTATGATTCTGTGACTTTTCTTGCCAATTATCTTAAACCCATATCCTCTAGCTATTGAGCCAAGAGTTCCTCAAGCCCCACCTGCTCTGTCAAGTCTCTTATCACTTTGAGCACCTCCACTAAATCTTGTTTTAACTTTTTCTTTCCCAAGGAGAACACTTGCAACTTCTCTCATCACTGCATGTAGCTGAAGTCTCTCATCTCAATACCAGGAATGTGCAGGCTAGGTGGGTTAACTATGAGGAGTACAGGGATAATCGGGCTGGGGCTGGGTGTAAGATGACTTTTGGAGGTTGGTATGGGCTAAATGGCCAGCATTCACACAATGGGAGTTCTGTGACTGGGTTTGCTTTTGGGTGGCATGGTGGCTCAGTGGTTAGCACTGCTGCCTCACTGCGCCAGGGACCCAGGTTTGATTCCCACCTTGGACAACTGTATGGAGTTTGCACATTCTCCCCGTGTCTGCATGGGTTTCCTCTAGGCGCTCCGGTTTCTCCCACAATCCAAAAGATTAGATTAGATTAGATTACTTACAGTGTGGAAGCAAGCCCTTCAGCCCAAGAAGTCCACACCAACCCTCCAAAGAGCAACCCACCCAGACCCATTCCCCTATATTTACACCTTCACCTAACATTACGGGCAATTTAGCATGGTCAATTCACCTAACCTGTACATTTTTGGACTGTGCAGATTAGATGAATTGGTCATGCTAAATTGCCTATAGCCAGGGGTAAATATGGGGAATGGGTCTGGGTGGGTTAACCTTTGGAGGGTCAGTATGGACTTGTTGGGCCAAAGGGCCCGTTTCCATACTGTAGGGAATCTAATTTAATCTAATCTCTGTGGTAAATCTTCTCTGCATCCTGTCTCTATCCTGCATCCTTCTTAACGTTCAGATCCCAAAATCAAGATTGCATTTGAGACAATACTCCAGCTGAGAACTAACCAACAATTTAGAACAGCTTTCTCTAACTTCCATCTGGTTCAGTGTATTGAGATGAATTTAGATGCTGGCTATCAAAAAGAAATTTCTCATCAACAATAACTCAATAGTGAAAGATTGCAAAGTTCTGAGATAGAGTGCTCTAATGTCTTGGTCCATGAATCACATAGATTTGCAGGCACAGCAAGTAATTGGGGAATGTTAAGGTTTATTGCAAGGGGAATTGAACACAAAAGTAAGGAGGTTATGCTTGAGTGATACAGGGCATTGGTGAAACCACATCTTATCTATATGTACAGTATTACTTACCTTATCTATGCAAGGGTGTAAATAATTTGAAAGTAGTTTAGCAATTTACCAGACTAAACTGAAATGGGTGGGTTGTCTTATGAGGAAAAGTTGGGCATGCTGGGCTTGTATTCTGTGGAATTTAGAAGAATAAGAGGCGACTTAATTGAAACAAGAATCTTGACAGGATAGATGTGGCAATATTTCCTCTTAAGGGAGAATCTAGAACTAGGGATCATTGCTTAAAAGTAAAGGAGAGCCATGCATTTAAAACAAAATGATGCCTTTTTTTTTCTCCAGCCAGAGGCAATGAGAGTCTTGGTAAGCAAGAAAGTTAAAGGTTATCAGGGGTTGGCAGGAATGTGGATTTGGGTTATAGTCAGATCAGACAAGACATGATCTTACTAAATAATGGAGCAGGCTCAAGGGGTGGTGAATAACCTACTCTTGCTTCTAATGTTCATAAATTCTCCCACGGTGCAACAACTTGCTCATTTTGAGATTTCTATGATAATGAAGATAAGAATGACAAACATTTGTTCACTCTATTAATAGGCCCATGTGAGAAATTTCTTTTGTGACCATCCCAAGTGCAACCCACTTGCAGTTGACCTGTACAGCTGATGAGACATTGCTTTCTCTCAGAAAGTACATATGCCTTGAGCCATTACTTCCTCATGCCATCAGCGATGAGAATGTTATCACACTGCTTAACAAACAGTAGGTACAAAACCACATCTGGCCACTCTGCAGTCGTTGCATCTGTGATTAAAAAAGCCATTTCAGTACAGAGTGCAGACATATTTTAAATTGGTCACGCAAGGTTTTGATAGCCCACACTGAGAGCATCCAATCTGAAATAACACTTGTTCTGCTTGCAACAAAAGCATTGGATCGCATCTACTGCATTCTTACTTCATGGGCTACCAACGAGGGCTCCTCCAACTCTTCTGGTGCAGTTCCAGCTGCTCTGTCCAAATCCTCCCAGTCATTCTGAGCTGAAAAATACAAAGGTATTAACCATATTGCAACACATCTCCATTAGGAAGAGAAGGGTTTAGTAAAATTGCAGTTATGAAGCTTGGGTAGTTTAGGGATCAAATGACAGGAAAGGAGGGGATCGGTCACATCAGGACAACGCAAGAGAGAAGGGATTAAGAATGATTAAAAGTTAGCAGAAGATTACCTTGTGTCTAAAAATTACTCTGACCAGGCACCTTGTTAAATAACTCATATTGTTGATAGCGTAAGGATTGAGAAAAAAGATACCAGAAATGTTGCAAATATTGACAAACTTAAGTCAGATAATTTTATTACAAATGTTATAGAGCCATGCAAAGCAAAACCAAAATAACAGGATTTTGATCGGAGTATAAATTAGAAGTTAATGGGAAATTATAATAGAGTTGAAACTGGTATTTTTGATAGCTGCATTATGCTTACACCTTCCTAACCCTGAATACCATTCACCCAGCATTGAATATGATAACCTAGTGGTTATATTACCAAAGAATTAATCCAAAGGACTGGACAAAGAACTCCCAAGCACTCAGCTTCCCACCTCCATAAATCTTCAATAAACCAGCCTTCAATGTATTTCCATCTCCCACCATATCAGTTCCAAAATCCTATTTCTCATCATCAAACCTTCCTTTATTTTCCGAGGTTTGTAACCTCCTTCAACCCTGTGTTTCAACACACATCTACGATTTACATCCCTAGTCTCCCTTCACTGCTGCTTCAGCTTCAGCCTCACCTTTTGGAATGTTCCACCAGAGCCCTCCCTTGTGCAAGTGCTTCACCCTCTGTCTGTCAGGGGCAGCATGATGGCTCAACAGTTAGCACTGCTGCCTCACAACACCACTGCCTCACAGCACCGAGGATCGACTCCAGCCTCAGGTGACAGCGTCGAGTTTGCACATTCGCTCTGTGTCTGTGTGGGTTCCCTCTGAGCACTCCTGTTTCCTCGCATAGTCCAAAGATGTGCAGGTTAGGTGGATTGACCTTGTTAAATTGTCCATAGAATCCAGGGATGTGTAGGATAGGTGGATTATGGGAAATGCAGGGTTACCGGGATAAGTTGCGGAGGGTGGGCCTGGGTGGGATGCTGTTCGGAAGGGCGTTGTAGACTCAATGGGCTGAATGGCCTGCTTCCACACTGTCAGGATTCAATGATGCTCACCTCATTTGGTCCCCAGCTTTAAACCTTCCCTAACCATTAAGTCCGATCATGCTTCTCCCAGTTAAGCATTTCTTTTATATTTAGCTATCTTTGCTGTTTAAAGAGATGCAAAAGTTTGAAGTGTGAAAACACATAATTGCAGGCTGCAATGCATAGAAGACTAATCAACCAAACCAAACTCAACATGAAGGTATGTTGCAAGGCAACACCATGTGAAGCTCCTTTGATAAGGTTAAGTACAGGGCCTTTTGAAAAGCCCCAGTAACTTTGATCAAAAGGTTCAAAACCAAGTGAAAGAACTGAACCACATTTCAGGGGAGGGCCTGGTATGTTCTTAGCATGAATAGCAGTGCACCTGCAACGTTAAAACAGCTTAGTCGCTCTCCTCACAAATTATTCAATCTGGCAGAACTTTCGAAATCTGCCCACAACACTGCAGTGTCAGGCTCACAGAGGCAGAGCTGAACATTACACCTTATACCCTGCAGCACAACAACTTCCTGTGCTGCCTCTGGTTAATGTCGTGAGGTGACACCCGAATGGGGAAACTCCTGCAGTGCACATCACAGCCGTGCCATGGGGAGCTTAAGAAGCAGAATCCTTAAGAAAATAAAAAGAGATGTATTTTTATCAGACTATACTGAAATTGTATCCTTTAATTCTTCTAAAATGTGCCAAGTTACTAAACTGTGCTTCAAGAAGTCTTTAACTTCTCAATACTTTAGGACATTACCTCAATTTCTTGCTCTGTAAATACACTTATTCCAATTTCCCTTCTGCACTCAAATTAATCTGCCAACCATATGTATTCAGAAAACAGGCCCTTATAAATATTGTAAGTCCACTTCTTTTTTCTCAGTAAAGTTAATATACTTAAGCATTATAATTTGTCTGGAGAGTGAGCCATGACTCAATGAGTTGCACCTTTGCTTCTGAGTCACAAGCTTCAAGTCCCACTCAAGAAATGAGCACAAGGCTGACACACCACTGCACGTCTGAGTACGTGCTACACTGCGAGGTAATGTACTTGCAGAAGGTTATCAAGGAAAAGGATTACAACATGAATGAAAAACTGAAGTTCAGGGGAACATCGGTGTGCATATCCACAAATCCCGGAAATTAGATTCAAATAACTCCACAGAGGCTGGTATCCCATCGGTAATAGCTTAAGCCGATACTCTCTGGAATTTAGAAAAATGAGGGCAGATCAAATTGAGGCATTCAATATGATAAAAGAATTGGATAAAATAGACATGGAGTGGATGCTTCTTCTTGTGGGGCATTCTTAGGATAAGGGGTAGCAAATTTAAAACAGTTGAGGAGAAACTAAGGATTGTGAATCTGTGGAATTCACTACCCCAAAGTGTGGTGGATGTTGGGACAGTGAGTAAATTTAAGGAGGAGTTAGACAGATTTTTAATTGGTAATGGGTTGAAGGATTATGGAGAAAAGGCAGGAAAATGGGGTGAGGAGCATGGTCGAATGGCCGAATTCTCTTTTTGTATCTTATAAACTTACGAACTACCCTTTATTTATACATGCATTGTATTTGAAACTGATCCACCTCTCTCAGAGCCAGCTCCCAGGGTGAACAGAACCTCTGACAATCCTGTTTATTCTTTTTTTATTCTTTTTTTTAGACAGTCTTTTCATTTTTTTTTGTTTTACCCCCACACTACTGCCTAACTGCGGTAGTGCTTATTTTTTCCCAGCACCCATGTTGTGTGTGTGCAGGTGTGAGACACAGTGAAAGACACAAGGTGTACGAATCTTTATTCAAATTTCCACCACCAGGAAGAAAGGAAACACCCGAGTGGCCAGTGACAAGCACTGCCCTTCACATCAAAGGGCAATGCTGTGTGATCAAACAGTGAAGGGGAGGGCAGAGATCAAATCAAAATAGAGTTGGAGGGGGAAATAATGCACTCCACTCCCTGTGGCCCCCAACTCTCCCTGAACAACTCCAGGGTATCGGTGGATACTGCGTGCTCCTTTTCCAGAGACACCCGGCTCGAACGTAACCGCGGAAGAGGGGCAGGCAGTCGGCCCTAACGACCCCCTCCACGGCCCACTGCCTGGACCTGTTGATGGCCAGTTTGGCCAGGCCCAGGAGCAGGACAATCCTGTTTTTTTAAAAATCTCTGACAATCCTTTTTTTTTAAACCCCCACACTATGACGAGAACGAGGGTAGGTCCGATCAAGGACAGTGGTGGGAGACTGTGTATTGAGTCGGAAGAGATAGGAGAGGTCTTGAACAAGTACTTCTCTTCAGTATTTACGAACGAGAGGGACTGTATTGTTGAAGAGGAGAGTGTGAAACGGACTGATAAGCTAGAAGAGATATCTGTTAGGAAGGAAGATGTGTTGGACATTTTGAACAACTTGAGGATAGACAAGTCCCCCGGGCCTGACGGGATATATCCTAGGATTATGTGGGAAGCAAGAGAGGAAATTGCAGTACCGTTGGCAATGATCTTCTCGTCTTCACTGGCAACGGGGGTGGTACCAGGGGACTGGAGAGTAGCGAATGTTGTGCCCCTGTTCAAAAAAGGGAATAGGGATAACCCCGGGAATTACAGGCCAGTTAGTCTTACTTCTGTGGTAGGCAAAGTAATGGAAAGGGTACTGAGGGATAGGATTTACGAGTATCTGGAACGGCACTGCTTGATTAGGGACAGCCAGCACGGATTTGTGAAGGGTAGGTCTTGCCTTACAAGTCTTATTGAATTCTTCGAGGAGGTGACCAAGCATGTGGATGAGGGTAGAGCAGTGGATGTAGTGTACATGGATTTTAGTAAGGCATTTGATAAGGTTCCCCATGGTAGGCTTATGCGGAAAGTCAGGAGGCATGGGATAGAGGGAAATTTGGCCAATTGGATAGAAAACTGGCTAACCGGTCGAAGTCAGAGAGTGGTAGTAGATGGTAAATATTCAGCATGGAGTCCAGTTACAAGTGGAGTTCCGCAGGGATCAGTTCTGGGTCCTCTGCTGTTTGTAATTTTTATTAATGACTTAGATGAGGGAGTCGAAGGGTGGGTCAGTAAATTTGCAGATGATACAAAGATAGGTGGAGTTGTGGACAGTGAGGAGGGCTGTTGTCGGCTGCAGAGGGACTTAGATATGATGCAGAGCTGGGCTGAGGAGTGGCAGATGGAGTTCAACCCTGCCAAGTGTGAAGTTGTCCATTTTGGAAGAACAAATAAGAATGCGGAATACAGGGTTAATGGTAGGGTTCTTGGTCAGGTGGAGGAACAGAGGGATCTTGGGGTCTATGTACATAGATCTTTGAAGGTTGCCACTCAGGTGGATAGAGTTTGTAAGAAGGCCTATGGAGTATTATCGTTCATTAGCAGAGGGATTGAATTCAAGAGTCGTGAGGTGATGTTGCAGCTGTACAGGACTTTGGTTAGGCCACATTTGGAGTACTGTGTGCAGTTCTGGTCGCCTCACTTTAGGAAAGATGTGGAAGCTTTGGAGAGGGTGCAGAGAAGATTTACCAGGATGTTGCCTGGAATGGAGAGTAGGTCGTACGAGGATAGGTTGAGAGTTCTCGGCCTTTTCTCGTTGGAACGGCGAAGGATGAGGGGTGACTTGATAGAGGTTTATAAGATGATCAGGGGAATAGATAGAGTAGACAGTCAGAAACTTTTTCCCCGGGTACAACAGAGTGTTACAAGGGGACATAAATTTAAGGTGAAGGGTGGAAGGTATAGGGGAGATGTCAGGGGTGGGTTCTTCACCCAGAGAGTGGTGGGGGCATGGAATGCGCTGCCCGTGGGAGTGGTAGAGTCAGATTCATTGGCGACCTTTAAGCGGCATTTGGATAGGTACATGGATGGGTGCTTAATCTAGGATAGAAGTTCGGCACAACATCGTGGGCCGAAGGGCCTGTTCTGTGCTGTATTGTTCTATGTTCTATGTACTACCGCCAAACTGCAGTAGTGCTTATTTTTTCCCCAGCACCCATGTTGTGTGTGTGCGCAGGTGTGATCTGTCAGCCAGAGCTCCCTGATTAGACCAGGTTAACAGCGCCCATCAGGGAACTCATATTCTGTGACATCCACCTGGCTGACCTTGTCACAATCACCTCATAAGATAGCTGTGAGGGAATATGGAGTACCTTTATTGGCCAAGACGTAGAATACAAAAGCATAGAGGTTATGATGAAATCGTATAAAATGCTGACTAGGCCACAAATGGAGTGCTGTGTGCATTATAGGATGGATATGACTGCAGCAGGGAGAGTGTAGAGGAGAATTATCAGAATGCTGACCGGGCTGGAGCGTCTAAGCTATGTGGAAAGGTTAGATATGTTGAGATTATATTCCTTGGAGCAGCAAAGGCTGAGAAGGGACCTAATAGAGATGTATAAGATCATGACAGGCATGGATAAGATTGATAGGAAGGTACTTTAAGTTACTACAATAGTCAATAATCGGGGGCAGAGATTTATGATGAGAAGTAGATGGATAAGAGGAGAGTTAAGAATTTTTTTTCTCTCAGAAGGTTGAGGGAGTCTGGAATTCACTGCCTGAAAGGATGTTGATGAGGTGCCAGTGTTGGACGGTGGGGGGGGTAGACAAAGTTAGAAAAGCACAGCAGGTCAGGCAGCATCCGAGGAGCAGGAAAATCGATGTTTCGGGCAAAAGCCCTTCATTAGGAATAGACGTCGATTTTCCTGCTCCTCAGATGCGGCCTGACCTGCTGTGCTTTTCCAGCACCACTCTAATCTAGAATCTGGTTTCCAGCATCTGCAGCCCTTGTTTTTACCTAGACAAAGTTAGAAGTCACACGACATCAGCATTACAAATCAACAAGTTTATTTAAAATCACTAGCTTTTAGAGCGCTGCTCCTTTGTCAGGTGAAGTAACCTGAAACCCAACTCGACAAGGGAGCAGCACTCAAAGTCTGAGTTCAAATCAACCTGTTGCGACTATAACCTAGGGTCATATGACTTCTGACTTTGAAAGGATGTTGATCCTGAAACTCCTGTAACTGTTAAACAACATTTGGATATTTACTTAGGATGCCAAGTCTGAAAATGGAATTAGTGCAGTTGGATTGTTATTGACTGGCATGGACATGATGGGTCGAATGGTCTCCTCTTGTCCTGTAAACATCTACGTCATTTCATAAAAAATAACAAATATTTTTAGCATTTGATTGCAGAATTAAGCAAAGTAAAATTTCTGCTGAAACTTTCTCTTTATATTTTTAAATATCCTAAATGTTTCATACAACCACCTGTTGTGACTCAGATCACCAGCTCTAGGCAGACGGAATACTTGCTGCTAAATATTTGCTGTGCTTTGGCTGGATTCAAGGTTACCTGTAATTGGATGCAATAAATTATTAAATGAGACATTTAAAAGGTTCCATTTTCCAGGTCAAGGGCCTGTTAAATATTACACGGAACTCTTTGAAGAAGAGGAGTTTCTCATCTTGTCCCAATCATCAAAAAAAAGATTCCCCACTTATTTATATCACTGCCTTTGATGAAACCTCTTGGACACTGAATCTCTACACAGTTTTGTTGACATGACTGTTCATTGTACATGAAGCACTTTGAGCCAATTTGACAATGTGATAAGATTATATTTTGGTGTAATCATTTCATTTTTCCAGTCCATGCACAAGTATTTTAATTAGCCCATCATTCCAAATCTACAAAATTCCAATTTTTAAAAAACCACTGTCCACATTTATAATACTTTTGAAGTGGAATTATGGATGCAAAGTAGAAAACCTGGCAGCAGTTTTTGCACGCAGCAAGTTCCCATGAACAGCAATGTAATAAAGACCAGATGACCTCTTTTTCCGAAGTTGATTGAGGGATAAAGTTTGGCCTGGAGACTGGAGACTGTGCCCTTCTTGAAAATAGTGCCACAGGATGTTTTGCATCTGTCCAAGCAGGCAGATGTAATCACTCGTTTTATTTCAACCTACCTTCAGGGATTTGTGGATACGCACACTAATGTCCCACTGAACTTCAGTATTTTTTCACGATCTTACCATTCATAGTGCAATCCCTTTCCTTGAGAACCCTCCACAAGTGCATCACTTCACATAACTTACTAAATTTTGTGTCATCCACAGACTTCTTGTTGGAACCGTTGATGTATACCATAAGCAGCAAAGGTCCCAGCATAAGGCCCTGCAGAACTCCAACAGAAACATATGTCCAGTCACAGAAACATCCCTCTACCATCACCTTCTGCTTCCTACCTCTCAGTCAATTTTGAATCCAAAGTACAATGTTATATTGGATCCCATGGAATCTTACTTTCTTAACCAGTCTGCTATGATGGACCTTATCAAAGTCCATGTAGATCACATCAATTTCATAATCCTCATCAACACTCTTGGTTATCTCCTCAAAAAATTCAATCCAATCCAATTTGTCAAACATGACCCTCCCTTAACAAATCCCATGCTGACTACCCCAACTGATCCATGACTATCTATATGTAGATAAACCCTGTCCTCCAACTTTTTTAATTAGTTCATCACCATTGAAGTCAGATGGACTGGTCTGTCATGTCCTGGTTTACCCCTTCCTAAGATAATGGGAAGGTATTAGTAAATCCCCAGTCCTTGGATGCAGAGGAATTTGTTAAGTGTACACAAGAAAATTTTCTTATTCAACATGCGGACGTATCTACCAGAGAAAGAGCAAAATTTAACTTCCTCTTGGGAAATAAGGCTGGGCAATGAATGAGATACTGGGAGGACCGCTTTGGGGCAAGTGATCATAATGCTTAGTTTTAAAATAGTTGTGCAAAAGGATAGACCTGATCTAAAAGTAAAATTTATAAATTGGAATAAGGCCAGTTTTAACCGTATTAGGTATGACCTTTCAAAAGTTGCTTGGGGGAGGCCATTCACAGGTAAAAAGGAACAGTTGGAAAGAGGGAGGCCTTCAAAAAATGAGTTAACGAGATTTCAGCCACAGCCTGTTCCTGTCAGTGCAAAGGGCAAGTCTGGTAGGTGTACGGCATGCTGGATGACCATAAAAATTGAGCCTCTGGTCAAGAAAAAGGAGGAGGCATAGGCTGGTATTGACAGCTAGAATTGAGTGAAGACTATAAGACAGCAAGAGTAAACTCGAGGGAAATCAGGAGGGCAAAAAGGGGACTTGAGGTAGCTCGGGTGAAAATGGTTAAAGAGAATCAAAAGAAATTATACAAAATACATTAAGGGCAAACAAGTAACTGGGGAGAGAATAGGCTCCTTAAAGATCAACAAGACTTTCTATGTGTGCAACCACAGGAGATGGGCGAGATACTAAATAATTCGCATCAGTATTAACTGTGGAGAAGGACATGGATGCTAGGGAACTTGGGGAAATAAATAGTGACATCTTGAAAAGAGTTCATATTACAGAAGAGGATAAATCCCCAGGGACTGATCAGTTGTATCCAGAAATTTGTGGGAAGCTAGGGAAGAGATTGCTGGGCCCTTTGCTGAGATATCTGTATCTTTGACAGCCATAGGCTTGGTGCCAGAAGACTGGAGGGTGACTAATATGGTGCCATTGTTTCAGAAAGGTGGCAGGGAAAAGCCAGAGAATCAATAGACTGGTAAGCCTGACATCAGTGGCGATTAAGTTGGAGGGGATTCTGAGGGACAGGATTTACATGCATTTGGAAAGGCAACAACTGAGTGAGGATAGTTAACACAGCTTTGTGCAAAGGAAATAGCGTCTCACTAACTTCACTGAGTTTTTTTTTGAAGAGGTGACAAAGAAGATTGATATAGGCAGAGCCGTAGATATTGTTGATATGGACTTCAGCAAGGTGTTTGACAAGGTTTTGGATGGTAGACTGGTTAGCAAAGATTAGATCATATGTCATCCAGGGGGAGCTAGCCAATTAGATACAAAATTGGCTTGAAATTAGGAGATAGAGGATACTGGTGGAGGGCTGTTTTTCAGACTGGAGACCTGCGACCAGCAGTTGTTGCTGGTCTACCGTTTTTTAAAAATCGCTTATACAAATGAATTGAGTGTGAAGAAAGGAAGTATGGTTAGTAAGCTTGCAATGGTGGTGCAATGGACAGGAAGGAAGATTATTTCAGAGTGCAACATGACCGTGATCAGATAGGCCAATGGGCCAAGGAGTGGCAAATGAAGTTTAAGTTAGATAAATGTGAGTTGCTGCATCTTGGTTAGGCAAATTAGGGCAGCACTTATACACTTAATGGTAAGGTCCTGGGAAGTATTGTTGAAATAAGAGACCTTGGAAAGCAGATGCATAGTTCCTTGAAAGTGAAGTCGCAGGGTAGACTGAATGGTGAAGGAGGCATTTGGCACACTTGCCTGGTATTGGTCAGTGCATTGAGTACAGAAAGTGGGATGTCATGTTGCAGATGTACAGGGAATTGGTAAGACCAATTTTAGAATACTGCATTCAATTCTGGACTCCCTGCTATAGGAAACATGCTGTTTAACTTAGAGTCATAGAGATGTACAGCATGGAAACAGACCCTACAGCCAACTCATCCAGATATCCAAACCTAATCTAGTTCCACCTGCCAGCACCTGGCCCACATCCCTCCAAACCCTTCCTATTCATATACCCATCCAGATGCCTTTTAAATGTTGCAATTGTACCAGCCTTCACCATTTTCTCTGGCAGCTCATTCCATACACGTACCACCCTGTGAAAAAGTTGCCCATCAGGCCTCTTTTATATCTTTCTCCTCTCACCCTAAACTTATGCCCTCTAGTCATGGACTCCCCCACCCTAGGGAAAATACATTTTCTATTTATCCTATCCATACCCCTCATGATTGAGTAAACCTCTACAAGGTCACCTCTCAGCCTCCGACGCTCCAGGGAAAACACCTCCAACCTATTCAAACCTCTCCCTATAGCTCAAATCCTCCAACCCTGGCAATATCCTTGCAAATCCTTTCTGAAACATTTCAAGTTTCACAACACAAGACTGGAGGGTTTGAGATATTGAAAGAGGCTGAATAGGATGGTTGGAGGCTGAGGGGTGACTTTATAGAGGTTTATAGAATCATGAGGGACATGGAGAGAGTGAATAGCCAATGTCTTTTCCCCAGGTTATGGGAGTCCAAAACTGGAGGGCATAGGTTTAAGGTGAGAGGGGAAATATTTAAAAGGGACCCGAGAGTTACCTTTTTCCACACAGAGGGTGGAACGAGCTGCCAGAGGAAGTGGTATAGGGAGGTATAATTACAACATTAAGCAACATTTTAAAGGCATCTAAATGGATACATGAACAGGAAGGCTTTCGAGGGATATGGGCCAAATGCTGGCAAATGGGTCTAGATCAGTTTAGGATATCTGGCTGGTGTGGATGAGTTAAACCAAATGGTCTATCTCTGTGCTGTATAACTCTGACTCCTCTAATACCAATCTGTGGCCAGAGAGGATTTGAAAAATACTCCCTGATATTTCCTCCCTTACTTCTGTCAATAGGCTGAGGATCCTGGAATTGTATTCATTGGAGTTTAGAAGATTAAGGGGAGACTTAATAGAGACGTACAAGATAATACATGGCTTGGAAAGGGTGGACGCTAGGAAATTGTTTCCGTTAGGTGAGGAGACTAGGACCCGTGGACACAGCCTTAAAATTAGAGGGGGTCAATTCAGAACAGAAACACGGAGACATTTCTTCAGCCAGAGTGTGGTGGGCCAGTGGAATTCATTGCCGCAGAGTGCAGTGGAGGCTGGGACGCTAAATGTCTTCAAGGCAGAGATTGATAAATTCTTGTTGTCTCGAGGAATTAAGGGCTACGGGGAGAATGTGGGTAAGTGGAGTTGAAATGCCCATCAGCCATGATTGAATGGCGGAGTGGACTCGATGGGCCGAATGGCCTTACTTCCACTCCTATGTCTTATGGTCTTATGTCTTATGGTCCTAATAGCCTGGAATACATTTCATTCAGGCCTGCAGATTTATGCACTTTAAAAGCTACTAAATCTGCTTGCACCTCCTTTCACTCTATGATACTTTCTCCTTATATTTCATAGTACTCCATCCTGAAGAGTACACCTGAATCATCATTTTCCATTGTGAAGACTGATGCAAAGTATCAATTGAGGACTATGCCTACACGCGCATCTATAGTCCAAATTCGGTCTTAATCACTCCGTTAGGGTTTACCTTTATTCTACCTTCTCAACGTTTTCTCATGCACTGTTTGCTTTCATAATTTCCTTTTTAAGACCCTGTCGCCCCCCCCCGCCCAGTTTTTTACATTCCTCCATGGAGTCTGCTATACTGAGCCCATGGTATCTGCCACAAATCTCTCTTTTTCCTTAATTCTAAACTTTATATTCTTTGCTATCCAGGGTTCTCTGTTCTTGAACCCAGCCTTTGTCTTTATGAGAACAAGTTTATCCCTGTATTCTCGCAATGTTCTCCTGAATACCTCTCACTGCTCTAACAGTTTTATCTGTAAATAGCTATTCCCAGGCTACCTGGGTCAAATGGTGTCCCGTCTTAGTAAAATTAGCCTTTCTGCCTTTTAGTACATGTATTTCTGGCCCATATTTATCCTTTTCTTTAACTATCTTAAATGTACATGAGTTATGATCACTATCACCAAAAGGATCCCCTATTGATATGCCTGGACTCATTTCTGAATATCAGGTCCAGACTGCCCATCCCTGTTGGGCTTTCTATGTACTGGTGAACACACAAAAACATTCTCCTGGAAGAAAATAAAATATTTGTTTCCTCCCTACATTGAACACTAAAACCATCTTAGTTTGATTTTACAGCCTCATTATTCTTGAATTCCATTTTTTTGATCCTCTATTTCTCCCTGACTGTTTGGGGGGTGTATAGTACACATCCAACAGCGTGTGCTTTACCTCTGTGTTTTTTATTTCTACCCATTTGGCCTCATTTAATGAACCTTTCAAGATATCATCCTTCCTTATTGCTGTACTTGATTTCTTGATCGATATTGCAAATCCACCTCTCCTTCTATCCTCCTCTCCAACTTGTCTGATTAACCTATAACCAGTGGTTGTAAAGAGAAAGCTGCCAAACAGCCATGTCTCGGTCATGACAATGGTATCATACTGCCTTTGTCTGTGTCCCCTCAGCTCACCGGTCTTATTTCTCAGGCTCACTGATTAAAACATATTTCATTTTGCCTTGCTAAACTCACTTCTTATCTAGTCTATGATTTGGAGGTGCCGGTGTTGGGCTGAGTGTACAAAGTTAAAAATCACCCAACACCAAGTTATAGTCCAACAGGTTTATTTTGAAGCACTAGCTTTCAGAGTGCCGCTCCTTTATCAGGTGGTTGTGGAGTCTACTCGATGTTCCCCTTCCTACTCCCTTTCCGACATTACCATTCTTAGCCTTCTCTATTGCCACAAAAAATCAAACTGCAAATTGGAGGACCACCTCATCTTCCATCTGGGCTACTTACAGCCCGAGACATTTAACATCAAGTTCTCCAATTTCAAATAACCTCTCTTCCTATCACCTGACTTCCTTCCCAGCCCCTCCCCCCTCCCTTCCATTCCTCTAATCGACCAACCAGCTTGTACCCTCAACCTGTGTTCACCTATCCCCACTTCACCACCCTTCCCCCCCCCCCCCACCCCACCCACCCGTTTTATCTGCAGCTTCCCTTACATCAATCCGCAGTCCTGAAGGGTTATACCTGAAACATTGGCTTCTCCACTTCTGATGCTTCCTGGCTTGCTGTGTTCTTCCAGCCTCCTGCTTGTCCACCTTGGAATCCAGCATTGCAGTTTCTTTGTCTACCCCACTGCCTGGTTGCCAACCACTTTAACTCCCCCAAGGATATGCAAGTCCAGAGCCTCCTCCACCACCAAACTCTAGCCATCTGATGCCTGGAGGAAGAATGCCTCATCTTCCGCCTTGGGACCCTCCAATCATACAGGATCAATGTGGAGTTCACCAGTTTCCTCATCTCTTTTCCCCTCACCTTATCCCAGATTCGACCCTCCAACTCAGCACCATCCTCTTGAACTGTCCTACCCGTCCATCTTCCTTCCCACTTATTCACTCCACCCTCTTCTCCGACCTATCACCATCACCCCCCCACTTCCATCCACTGATTGCCTTCCCCCCCAACCCTAACCCCCTCCCATTTATCTCTCAGCCTTCTTGGGCCTCCCCACATTTCCAATGAAAAGCTTATGCCTGAAACGTCAATTCTCCTGCTCCTCGGATGCTGCCTGACTGTGCTTTTCCAGCACCACTCATTTTGACTTCTACATTCAATACAGTCAAAGACGATCTTGGGTCTGCATTCCAAATTCTGTACAAGGACCTGGATTTCCCGAAAAACCCTGTCTGTTCCAGCTGAAAGTAGATTCAACCACGGAGCATCCAAAGCTCTCTGGGATCGGCATGTTTCCATTGCTGTACATCTCTATGACTCTATGAGTAACTCATTGGTAGCTCTCCATGTCTCTGATCATTCAGGAGATTATCATCATGGCAATCTTTCCCAAAATTTCCTTTCCCTTTCCCAAACTTGTCACATCCTACACAAGATTGGGAATTCAACCTTCAGCTATAATAATATTGGATATATCTATCTCCTGTTTAAGTACCCATTCACCACACATCAATCTACCTACCTACTTCTGTACAAGCTAAACTCCCAGTCTGACCTCTAGTGCTTGTGTAGAACTAGTTAACAGTCAAAATCAGAAGTTGCTGGGAAAGCGCAGCAGGTCTGGCGACATCTGTGAAGAGAAATCAGAGTTAATATTTCGGCTGCAGTGGCCCTTCCGTTCAGAGGAAGAGTCACCGGATCTGAGACAGTAACTCTGATTTCTCTCCGTAGGTGTTGCCAGACCTGCTGAGCTTTTCCAGCAACTTCTATTTCCATTTACAATTTACAGCATCCACAGTTCTTTTGGTTTTTATTTAGTTAACAGTCAATTCTTATTTAGATGCAATCAGCCTAAACCCGATGCCAGCGACAGGTCAAAGACAGTGAGTATTTACAGAATCAAATCAAGTGAAAATCCGACATCTTACCAATGTTGTACCTCCAAAAATCTCTCATCCCAGTTTGCCTCCGACCACCATAAAGATACATGTATCCCTCATAGATGCAACAGCCATGCTTGTATCGTTCCAGTGGTGCTGCTTTGGACTGGGAGAGCTGCCTCCACACAGGTTGGCCAATTCCCTTTTGCATAACGCTCCTGTCACCACCAGGTTATTACCCAAATAGATAGCAGATGAGGAACCATGATGCTTTCCCACGAAATACAGCGCTCACATGCCAGATGACAACATCTGGATGAATGTCACAGAATGTTCTAGAACAAAAACAACAGGTTATCACTCATTTTTGATTTGGAATGCATGGCAAAAGTTGAAATGTACAAACGTTAATCTAAAGACAAACTGAAAATGCTGGCGTATAACTTTGGACATGGGCTCCGCAAACTCTTTTCCTCTGATACCATCGATGCCTTCGGTTTCTTGTGTTTTCTTCTTAATAACTCAGGACTTCCTCCATCCTACCCTGACTATTTTGGAGACCGCTAAACTAACTGCATCACTGCTGTTACAGATCTCATTTTCTCTGGATGAATTTGTGATTGGGTCCTTCACTCTCTCGCTTGCGCTCTCTCTCATACTGGGTTATAAAATGTGGGTCAGCAAACACCTTAGCTACTAGATTTCCAGGGGCTTTCTATTCATTTAGCTAAAGTCACATGATTTCTTGGAAATGCTGTCTTCAGCTGACTGTTCAAAATGACTTTCTGACCTTTTTTGAAAATAGAACAAATCAGAACTTCACAGTATTAAAGTCAGTCCATTTCCCCTCCACCTTTGAACCTAAATCCCAAATAATAATACTACACTGAGAGTTCACGGTATGGAAACAACCGAAGGAACTTTCAACTTTGAGAATGTAGAAAATATGTCATTAAATTGATATGCAATTTAGATGTATTTCATTGTGATCCTTTTGATTTTGTAATTCAAAATTTCTCTCAATCTACAAAATCAATTGGTTCCCTGTTGCATGTCCTCTTCAGTGTTCTTGACAAGAACAGGTAAAAGATGAATACCTGCAAGGTTGCTGTTCAGGGTAAAAGCTTTCAATAATTCTTTCTGATTATTGTAATTAAACCAATTCAAAACAGTTCTTAGTTTAAGATAGTTCATTTTTTCCACTTTGTATTGTAAACTTTTATGCTATTTATCAATAGACAAAAAAAAATTTGGTCTATCAATTCTGGGGATCTGACTTGTCCAGATTTGCCATCAGCAGGGATTCATAACAAATGGCAATTGGAACTATATGAACTGAAGAAGGCATGTAAATAGAAGGAGGCCACCTCTTTTACAGCTAAAACAGACTCACCCAACCTCAATCACATTGGACGCGAAACGTTAACTCTAGACCTGCTGAGTTTCTCTAGCGCTTTGTTTTATTCCAAGCCCAACTACCTGTCTCTAAATCAGCACCTTTCATTTTATTGCAAAAGTGTTACTCAGACACATAGTCCATATTTTATATACACACGTTCAAATCTTTGGCCTTTTAAATGGCAAAGTCCACTTAAAAACAGAGAGTGTGCAGAAGCATCAAGAAAATCAAAAGACTGAGGTTAAGAAATCATTTTGAGTCTCACAGTATGGAAGTAGGAAGGGAATATACAATTTTCACCATTTGTGCAGTTGTTCAAATGCAAATTCTAATCACCAAAAGAGACGCCATGCTGGGATTTCATCTGGTATGAAAACGAAGCTAAACTAGTCAGTCAATCATCTGGAAGGCAGATGCAATTTGGAAGTTGGAATTATAGAACATAGAACAATACAGCGCAGAATAGGCCCTTTTGCCCTTGATGTTGTGCCAACCTGTGAACTATTCTCAGCTTGTCCCCCTACACTATCCCATCGTCATCCATGTGCTTATCTATGGATTGTTTAAATCTCCCTAATATGGCTGAGTTGACTACATTAGCAGGTAGGGCATTCCATGCCCTTATCACTCTCTGCGTAAAGAACTTGCCTCTGACATCTGTCTTAAATCTATCTCCCCTCAATTTGTAGTTATGCCCCCTTGTACATGCTAACGTCATCATCCTAGGAAAAAGTCTTTCACTGTCTATCCTATCTAATCCTCTGATCATCTTGTATTCCTCTATCAAATCCCCCCTTAGCCTTCTTCTTTCCAATGAGAACAGACCCAAGTCTCTCATCCTTTCCTCATAAGACCTTCCCTCCAGAACAGGCAACATCCTGGTAAATCTCCTCTGCATCTTTTCCCACGCTTCCACATCCTTCCTGTAATGGGGCGACCAGAACTGTACACAATATTCCAAGTGTGGCCACACCAGCATTTTGTATAGTTGAATTATTCCTCAGAACAACTAAGATCTTGAAATGTCCTGATTTTTTCATCCCAGCCGCTGAGATCCATTTAACCGGTGCACCATCTCTTGACTTAAATGAAGAAGAGTAGATTGTATTGACTTTTCTTTCAATTTTTGTTCCACTTTTAAGGGTAGCCCTGCTTCACTATTTGTGACTTCAACCAAATGAATTCCATGCACAAATCCTGCATATTCACCTCCCCCAAGTCCTAACTCTCAAAAAGAAATATTAGCAGTTTCTAGAAAAAAAGCATCATGAAAAATATGTATCTGTATAGTAACTTTTCACAATTTCAGGGTGCCGCAGAATACTTTGCAGCTCATTTGGTCTACTTTTGAATTGTAGTCACTGTGGTATTATTGGAAATGCAAAGTTTTGACAATGGATGCCTTTAATATGGTAATATGATCCCTCATTTGCTAGAGATAAATATTGGCCAAGACTTGACTCCCCTGCTCTTCAAATAGTGTCATGGGATGTTTTATATTCACCTCAGAGCACATAGGCGACCTCCGTTCCAAATTACATCTGAAAGCTAACCCTGGCAACACCTCGTCAGTAATGCAGTGGACCATCTACCTAGAGTGAGTGAGTATTTTCGACTTTCTGGGCTAGGTCCCGAACCCACAACCTTCTGATTCAGGAAAGAGTACCACAACTTCTCACATTGTTTCGGAAAAAGCAATTAAAATAAATTTTCTGGTATGTTAACAAATACAATAACCCAAATAATAAAAAGGAGGAATATCTTGTGGTGCAGTAGGTTGCATCCCCGCCTTGGAGTCTGAGCTCAAGACCAACTCCAATGGAGGTGCGTCTAACCCAGCCACAGATTGAGCACCAACTTGTAAACTGTTCCAATGTGTGCCATGGCAGGCACAGGAGAGAACAAAAACAGGAGAGTTTCCCGGCTAGCCATTGGACAAGGCAAAGGATTCAGCACCTTACAACCAAAACTATGGACCAAAGCAGACCCATGATTACCTTTCAATGTCTAGTACCTGAAAGAGAGAATGACAGATCATAGAACAGAATCCCTACAGTGTGGAAAAAGGCCATTTGGCTCATCAAGTCCATACCGACCCTCTGAAGAGCATCCACCAGAACCCACCCCCCTACTCTATCCCTGCATTTCTCACAACTAACCCACCTAGCCAGCACATTCCTGGACACTATGAGGTAATTTAGCATAACCAATCCACCTAACCTGCACATTTTGGACTGTAAGAGGAAACCGGAGAACCTGGAAGAAATCCACGCAGATACAGGGAGAATGTGTAAACACCACACAGACAGTCGCTCAATGGTGGAATCGAGCCCAGGTCCCTGGAGCTATGAGGCAGCAGTACTAACCACTGAGCCACCGTGCAGCCCCAAACCAAAATGTTATAGATCTGTTGAATGCCAAGAATCCCGTGGCTTCAGAAACCCATTTTAAAAGTTCAAAGCTATACCCTGCCTCTCCCCACCCCTGTCCTCAGTACTGCCTAGGAGCATTCACCTCCATTACACTTGCAGGAAAGATTGGCTGACTATGGGCAACTAATCCCACCAGATTTCAACTGCTTTCCAAACCTTTTCGGGACTTTAGCTGTTGGGATAGATGCAAGCCCTGTGGAATTGTACAGAACTGACCTCCACAGGCTTTGGAAGCAAGTTTTAAAAGGTGGCATTCTTGTTGGCAGTTGGGCTTTTGCCCGAAACGTCGATTTCGAAGCTACTTGGATGCTGTCTGAACTGCTGCACTCTTCCAGCACCATTAATCCAGAATCTGGTTTCCAGCATCTGCAGTCATTGTTTTTACCAAAGTTACACACAGTTGAGTTGTCAACATAAGGAATCACTTCTACTTGCAAAAGCTGGTAGAAGCTTGGAAATTGCTTAAGCAAACAGCAAATGATGTTCAATTGTCAATTTTAAATCTATATTTTTTGATTTCTCAAAGACAAAAGTTTATGAGGCAAAATGGGAGGAGTGGGAATAAATGGAGTTAGGTCACAGATCAATGAATGATAATGGGATCATAAATGATCAATGAATGATAAAACAGGTTCGAGAGACTCTAATGTTTTCCCCTGCTTTAATAAAACAAAGAACTGCAGATACTGGAATCTGAAACCAAAACAGAAATTGCTGGAGAAACTCTGGCAGCATCTGTGGGGGAGAAAGCAGAGTTGACATTTTGAGTCTGGTGACCCTTCAGAAATGTTAACTCTGCTTTCTCTCCACAGACATGCTGGGTTCTTCCAGAAATTTCTGTTTATGCTTTCTCCTATTTCTATGTTCTCATGTTTATTATGAATAGAGCCAAATCCAAATCAGTCAGGACTTAGATATGGGATCAACTAGCACACTAAATAATAGGAGCAATGCCCAGACATGAATGCTTGGGATTCTAGTGATGGAAGGGAAAAAATTGGCAATGTCATCAGGAGCCTTTTGTGCACCAAGCCAAAAGGAACAGCCGCGTAAAAAATATTTGCAAGTTAAGGGGAGGAAATGAGGCGGTGTATGCAGAAGTTATACATCTCAATGCAGGAGAACTAGAGATGAAAGGAACCACTGTTGATTCATACTCATTGGGCTCCAGTGTTAAAATGATAGATCATATCCTTAGCACTAATGTAAAGGTATTAGCAGATTTTGTTTTAGGCTTGTTGAAATGTTGTCCTGCCCCATTAATCATGGAGCAAGTTATTCTTCCACATGGACCTGTCTGACAAAACCAAATGACATTCTTGCCCTGTAGACTAATGTTTCATTTACGTCATTAAACGTTAATACACAAGACTGAAATGTGTGTGTTACAAATTTGACAAGCAAACTGCTTTAAGCTGACAAGACTCTACATGCCACTGGGGAGTATTTATTTTTCTCAAAGCTCACTCTCTCTCTCTGTTCAGGTTACTGCACTGTTTACAGCATTCACATCAGCAGCATTTCCTGAGGTCTGCTTGTTAAAATATGTTAGGAGAAAGTGAGGTCTGCAGATGCTGGAGATCAGAGTCCAGAGTGTGTTGCTGGAAAAGCACAGCAGGTCAGGCAGCATCTGAGGAGGAGAACCAACGTTTTGGGCCAGATGAAGGGCTCTGGCCCGAAACGTCGATTCTCCTGCTCCTGTTAAAATATGTTGCCTGCCCAAACCCTCACTCCATCCACCCTCCGATGTCCCCCTTTCAAACCCAACCATACCACCATACATCGCCTCTCTGACACAGCACAGGGACAGTGTTCAGGTAACAGCTGAATTTACTACAGGGAGCTGACAGAGGCTCTTGACAGGATTTCTGAAGGTCAGCACACGTACTGCTTTAAGCCTCTCACCTCTGTAGCAGTGGGAAGTCAAGCAAGCTATTTGGCCAGTACGCTCAGGTCTGTGCTGGTTCGGGAAGCCAGCGTTGCATGGTGGGTGAGTGGGAAGGAACCGTAAGTGAACAAATCATCTGTTGAGCCCTTCAAACTGCCACCAATCCACCTTTTCACAGCTTCTTCCCCTACATTCTAGAACTTGCTGATTTTGAACACCAAGGTTCTGGCCTTTCAACCTCACATTCAGTCGAAACTCTTGACAATACAGCACCGGAGGAGGCTATTCAGCCCATCACATCCGTGTTGATGGTTTGGAAGGGTTATCCAATTAATCCCACACTGCTTTCCATTCCCTATGGCTTGACCAATCAATTCCCCTTCATATAAAATATCTAATTTCCAAGTTGCTACTGAACCTGCTTCCAGCACCCTTTCAGGCACTGCATTCACAAGTCACACTATTAAAGAGCTTCATACCACCTCTGGCTCATTTGCCAGTCCGTTTAATTTGGTTTTCCTGGTTATCATCTCTTCTGTCACTGGAATTAGTTGTTCCTCATTTACCTGATTAAAAGGTTTATGATTGTGAACAGCTCCATCCAACCTCCTCTGCATTAAGGAGTACAAGCCTAGCTTTCAGTCTTTCCATTGCAACAAAGTCCCTCAACTCTGGCACCTTTCCAGTAATCTCTGCTGCACCAACTTCAAAGCTTTGACATCCTTCCTAAAGTTCAGTGCTGAGAATTTAATTCAACAGGAGTGTTCCCAAAACAATCCAAAGATCTCATTTTTAAAAAAAATGATCTATCTATTCCTGCACCCTCCCTTTTAATCCGTACCAGTCAGGTTAATCCATGCATCTGTCATCTCTGAACTAAACTATTTCAATGCACTGGATCACCCATTGCCTGTGCTCACTGATCTACATCAGCTCTCGGTTTAAATACCTCGATTTGAAAATTATCCTTCCCGTTTTCAAATTTCATCATGGAGATGCCTCTTCCACCTTTAATGCTACATCCCTCCAACACTTTTGCATTCCTCCAATTCCTAGAATTTCCTTCATGAACAATAGCTGAACAAGGAAACTGAATAGAGGCATAGCATAGGCCATTCAGCACTTTGAGTCTGCCCCATCATTTAACATGGTCATGGCTGATCATCCCCAACTCAGTACCCTGATCCCACTTTGTTCCATATCCTTTGATGCCTTTAGTCTTGAGAATTGTACCTCAATATTTGTTTTGAAAGTCTTCAATGTTTTGGCCTCAGTTCCCTGGGACAGAATTCCAGACTTACCACTCTCTAGATGAAGTGATCTTTGATAAAGTGACCAGGAAGTTGAAGAGAGCAGGGCGGTAGACGTAGTCTGTTTGGATTTCAGTAAAGGCTTTGATAAGGTTATACATGGTAGCTGCTCTGGAAGGTTAGATTGCATGGAATCCAGGTGAGCTGGAAAATTGGATACAAAATTGGCTTGATGGTAGGAACTAGAGCATAATAGTGGAAGGATGCTTATCGGACTGGAGGCCTGTGACTAGTGGCATACCTCAGGGGTCAGTGCTGGGCCAATTGCTGTTTGTTATCTATATCAATGATGTGGATGAGAATGTACAACGCATGATTAGTAAGTTTGCTGATGACATTAAAATAGGTGGTATTGTGGACAGTGAGGAAGGTTATCAGAAATTGCAGCAAGACCTTGATCAACTTGGAAAGTGGGCCAAGAAATGGCAAACGGAGTTTAATGTAGATAAGTGTGAGGTCTTGCATTTTAGAAAGTCAAACCAAGATAGGGGCTTCCTGGTGAATGGTAGGGCCTTAAGGAGTGATTTGGAACATAGGGATCTTAGAGTTCAGTTCACAGTTCTCTAAAAGTGGAGTCACAGGTAGACAGGGCAGTGAAGGCGGCTTTTGGCACACTGACCTTCATCTGTCAGAGCACTGTGTATAGAAGTTGGAAAGTTATGTTGCAGTTGTACAGGATATTGGTGAGGCCGCAGTTGGAGTATTGTGCTGAGTTTTGCTCATCTTGTTATAGGAAAGATGTCGTTAAACTGGAAAGCGGGCAGAAGAAATTTACAAGGATGTTGCCTGGACTCAATGGTGGAGTTATAGAGAGAGGTTAGATAAGCTTGGACTTTAGAGTGTAGGAGACTGATGGTGGACCTTGTAGAGTTGTTTAAGATCATGAGAGGCGTGGATGGGGTAAATGAACTCAGTCTTTTTTGCAGGGTTGGGGAATTGAGGACATCAGTTTAAGGATATCGGGGAAAGGATAAAAGGGAACCAGACGGGTAACTTATTTTACACAGAGGGTGGCATGCACATGGAATGAGCTGACATTGGAAGTTGTTGAGGTGGGTCCATGAACAACATTTAAAGGACATTTGAACAAATACATGGATAGGAAAGGATTAGAAGGATTTGGGCCAAGTACAGGGAAATGGGGTTAGTGTGGATGAACATTTTGGTCGCTTTGAGTCAAAGGGCCTGCCTCCGTGCTGTAGGAGTCTATGAAGAAATTCCTCCTCATCTCCACCCTAAAAGGCCTACACTTTATTTTTAGACTGTGACCCCTAGCTACGGACTCATTGGTAATATCTTTGTTGAATCTACCCTGTCTAATCCTATTAGAATTTTCTAGGTTTCCATGAGAGACCCCTTCATTCTTCTCAACTCCGGTGAATATAGTCCAAACCGATCCAATCTCTCCACTTATGTCAGTCCTGCCATTCCAGGAATCAGTCTGGTAAACCTGATTTGCACTGCCTCAATATCCAGAACATCGAGACAAGAGTGACCAAAACTGCACACATACACCAGATGTGGTCTTACCAATGCCTTATACGATTGCAGCAAGACACCTTGGGTGTCTGGAACTCATATTCTCTCATTATGAAGGCCAAAATACCATGTGCTTTCTTCACTGTCTGCTGTGCCTGTATGCGAATGGTGGAAGAGGACACCCAAATCTCATTGCATCTCTTCCTTTTCCAATCTATCACCATTCAGATAATAATTTGCCTTCCTATTTTTCTACCAAATCAGATAACCTCACCTTTATCCAGCTTACACATCATCTGTCATGCATTTTCCCACTCTCTCAATTTGTCCAAATCTCACTGAAACATCTCTGCATTCTCTTTTCACCTCCCCACCCAGCTTTACATCATCTGCAACCTTGGAGATGTGACACAGTTTCTTCTTCCAAATAATTAATATATGCTGAGCAGCAAGCAGTGATTAGTATCTTAAGACCATAAGACATAGGAACAGAAATTAGGCTATTCAGCCATCGAGTCTGCTTAGTCACTCAATCATGGCGAATAAGTTTCTCAACCACATTCTCCCGCTTTCTCCCTGTAACCTTTGATCCCCTTGATACTCAAGAATCTAATAATCTCAGTTTAAATATGCTCAATGGTCTGGCCTCTACAGCCTTCTGTGGCAATGAATCCTAGAATTCATTGCTTGCTGCTTTGAAAAAATCCCATTTCTTTCTTTATTCATTCTCCGGGATGAGGGCATCGCTGGCTGGGCCAGCATTAATTACTCATCCCTAATTGTCCAGAGGGCAGTTAAGAGTCAACCACATTTCTGTGGGTGTGGAGTCACATGTAAGCCAGACCAGGAAAGGAGGCAGCTTCTTTCCCTTAAGGAACCAGAAATATTCTTCTGACAATCGACAATGGATTCATGGTTATCATTAGACACTTAATTCGGATTTTTAAAAATTGATTTCGAATTCTTCTATCTGCAGTGGTGGGATTCGAGCTTGGGTGCCCAGAATATTATCTGGGTCTAATTATCTAATTTGTTCCAACTCTTTGCTTTCCTTTGCCAACCAATTCTCAATGCATTTCAGTACACATGCTTTAATTTTGCATGCTATTCTCTAATGTGGGACCTTATCAAGAGCCTTCTGAAAATTCAAGTGAACCACATCCACTGGCTCCTCATTATCCACTCAACTAGTTAAAGAAAGTTCCAGCAGATTTGTCAAATACAACTTCCCCATCATAAATCCATCGTGACTCTGTTCGATGTGGTCATTTGTTATTACACCTTTTATAAATAGACAAAGCTGGAATCAAACTATGTAATACTGCCAAGTTTCTAACCACACTCTCCGATGCTAAAATCTCATATCGCCAGCTTTTTCTGGCCCAACACCCAACATGATTGTAATTGTATCTCATTCTCCCTCCCCCTTCCACTTTTGTACTTGCAGTGAATCCATTGACAGGATACTCCACTTAATTTAGAGTGGCGCTGGAAAAGCACAGCTGGTCAGGCAGCACCTGAGGAGCAGGAAAATCGACGTTTCGGGCAAAAGCCCTTCCTCCGTTTAATTGTCATTCTACTTTTGAATTTTCAATTTCAGCTACAAAAAGATTGGTTTAAATAAGAAAAAAAACTTACTCTTCTTAGTCGGTGCCTTCCTTTTAAAGCAGTCATTACAATTCCAGCCCAAATCAACCCACTTTCCAAACTCTGTCAGCAAAAATGTTTTAGCCCAGCAAAGGACTAAACACAAGTAATGCTGTTCTAAAATTTTCTGTCATTCGTAAAGGAGCATTTGTGATATCGCACAAATGTAGAATGCCTGTCATGCATACACTTAAGAAAAACTACCTCATTGGATATCAAGTAACCTAGAATGTTTTGAAGTCACAAAGAACACAATCTAATGTGAGCTCCTCCTTTTAAGGAAAACTAGTAACAATTTGTTTCTCATGGTCCTGTACATATGCCTTTGTAAAGAGGATTACTCCAAAAACATTCTCAGCAGCTTCTGAAGTCTGCATGTACAGAGTTAAACCCAGAAATTATTAGATAATGGCTGTGATTCTACTCCTTCTCCAGAGGATATGCTTTTCAGGCACAGTCCTAAAATGCAAACAATTAGAAATTGACCTAAAGCTTCAGTACTTACACTTTGACGCTTTCTGTAAAAGGTCACAATATTTATATTGTAGTAAGTGTATAACCAATTCGTTTTAATGGCATATTAACTTCATAGTTATTGCTAATATCATACTCACTGGCCCTTAACAACTAAATTTCGCATTTGTAGAATATCAAATTTCTCCATTACAATAAAAAAAACTCTGAAGTGATAACTTTTCAAAGTTTATATTGATGTAGCTACAAAGATTTCTTATAAGTCATAAGAATAGCAACATTTTTGAAACCTGCGATGGCTGAGTGAAAGAAAAGAGAGAGAATTTCAGGGTATTCGAGAAAACTACATGAAATAATTTTTAAAAAGGCCAGTGAAAACCGCTGCAATGATAAAAGGAAAAGAGTGACTAAAGTGAGCATTCACCCTTAGTAGCTAAGATTGGAGAAATAATAACAGGAAACAAGGAACCAGCAGATATTTCAAACGAATATTTTGTATCTGTCTTCACAGTAGAAGACACAATGAAGTCTCAAGAACAGTTGAAAAAGGAACTTAAATCACAATCACTGGAGAAAAATTACCAGGAAAACTGAGGAGATGAAAGGCTTACAAGTTCCCAATTGATGGCCAACATCGTTGGTTCTTAAAGGAAGAGGCTACAAGCTGTAATTTTCCAAAACTCTCTAGATTCTAGAAAGTTTACATTTGCAGTTTTCCAATCTGCTGACATACAGTACAAAGGGATGAGTCAACTTGTTAAATAAAAACAAACCAAAAAAAAGTGAAAATACTCACAAAATCTGCAGACAGAAATAGCGTTAATGTTTGGGTCAACATTATCTTTCATCAAATTGAAATGCTGATGAAAGGGCATCTTAACCTTGAGCATTAATTCTACTTCAGCCCACTGGTGCTGTCTAACCTGCTGAGAATTTCCAGCATTTTAAAATTTTAATTTTAGATTTGTAGCATTTGCAGAATTCGGCTTCTTTTTATTAGTGTCAACGTGGATTAATGACAGGTAAATTATGTTTGACAAATTCTGAGGACAGTTTCCAAAAGGAATTTGATAATGTTAAGATTACTGCCCAAGATTACATATTTTGGAACACGATTTTTCAGCATTGATAAAGGATCAGCTAAATCAAACAAAACAGTTATAGAGTCATATTGCATGGAAGCAGACCCTTCAGTCCAACCAGTCCATGTCAACCATGTTCCCAAACTAAACTAGGAAAAATGGATCACCTTTTCAGGTTGGTAATTTGTAACAAATAGGTAAAAACAATGACTGCAGATGCTGGAAACCATATTCTGGATTAGTGGTGCTGGAAGAGCACAGCAGTTCAGGCAGCATCCAAGGAGCTTCAAAATCGACGTTTCGGGCAAAAGCCCTTTGTTCCTGATGAAGGGCTTTTGCCCAAAACGTCGATTTTGAAGCTCCTTGGATGCTGCCTGAACTGCTGTGCTCTTCCAGCACCACTAATCCAGAATTTGTAACAAATAGACCATTTCGGCGATCAGAGCTGTCACCTCAACTATTTATGATCTACATTAATGGCTTAGATGAAGGGCTGACATTACCAAATTTAATTTACCAGGCAAATTACAAGTATTAAAGAAAATAGCAAGGAGAATATAGAAAGCCTGTAAAGAAATTTGGAGAGGTGACGTGAGTGGGGAAAAATGTCAGAATGAGTATATTGTGGTAAATGGGAGGTTCCTGATGAAGGGCTTATGCCTGAAACATCTACTGTCCTGCTCTTCGGATGCTGCCTGACCTAATGTGCTTTTCCAGCATCACACTTTTCGACTCTGACTCTCCAGCATTTGCAAACCTCACTTTCTCCTAGTAAATATGAGCCAGCAGAATAGAAAACAGAATACATCCGAATAGAGACAAACTACAGAAAAGGGCAGTGCAGAGAGAAACCTCATTATTTAAACATGATTCTTCGAGTATACAATAACATCAAGGAATTTTGAAAGCAAATAGAATGTTGAATCTTAATTGCAAGCAAAATTTTGTATAAATGTACAGTTTATTACAGCTGTAAATTGCTGGGGCCATCTGGACAGTTGTGTACAGTTTTGGATTTTCAGCAGGAGACACTAAAGCAATAGAGACAGTTAGACTATAAGACCATGAGAAATAGGAACAGGATGAGGCCATTCAGCCCCTTAAGCCTGCTGTGCCATTCAATAAGATCAATGCTGATCCAACATTCCTCACATCCACTTTTCCGCCCACTCCCTGTAACCCTTGCCTCTCTGACTGATAAAGAATCTATCTCAGCCTTAAATATACACAACTCCACCCCCAACAGATACCTGCGACGAGGAGTTCTAAAGATGCACAACTCTCAGGAAAAAAAAGGATAGATGACAAGATTAATTCCTAGAATAAATCTTATGAGTCAAAACTAAGCATGTTGGGTCTGTGCTCATCTGGCATTTAGAAGAATGAGAGATGATCCGATTGCAACATAAAAGATTTGAAGGGGAATGAGGGGATAGCTACTGAGTGGATATTTTCTATTGTTTGGGAATCTCCCCATTCAAGGTGGAGGTGAAAAGAGGAATTGCTTCTCTCAGACTGGGTCTTGAGTGTTTGGAATTACTTACGAACATATGAATCAGGAACAGGCCATTCAGCACCTTAAGCCTGCTACAACATTCAACAGGTCATGGTTGATTTGATTGTAACCTCAAATCCACATTCCCATCTACCCTGGGTAACCTATTCCCCTTTTCCTAGAGAACATATTCCCGCATTTGTATTACAATTATTCAGAGACACTGTTTCTACTGCCTTTTCAGGAAGCATTCCAAAAATTCCCAACCTTCACACAGAAAAACAAAATTGTCCCATTCAAGGAACTGTCTTCTCCACATCTCCCCTATCAACACTCATTAGGATCTTTTACGTTACCCATTAGTCTTCAGAGATACAGCAGATACAAGGCTAGCCTGTCCAATCTTTCCTCATAAGACAAACACCCATCCTGGGTATTAGTTTAGTAAACATTCACAGAAATGTCTTCAATCCATTTCTATCCTTCCTTAAATAAGGTGACTGCATTTTGCATGGTATGATCTGCCTGTACTGCATGCAAAACAAAACTTTTCACTGTATACAGGTACATGTGACAATGATAAATGAAACCAATACTCCACTTGTGGTCTCACCAGTGTTCTGCATAATTAAAACATAAAACTTCTGATTTTTGAATTTCATTCCCTTCACAATAACATTCTATTAACAGTTCTAATTATTTCTGGCAACTAAATACTACACTTTTTGGTGATTCATGCAAGAGGACAACCAGATCCCTCTTCCACCTCAGAGCTCTGAAATATCTTACCATTTAGACAATATGCTTCCTTGCTTATTTCTCCTGTCAACACTTCCCTTCCACAAAGAGCAATGCAGGCTGGAGCAATTAATACATTCAAGGCCAAGTTAGATAGAGTCAAGGGATATGGAGGGAACAGACAGGAATTAAGGCCACAATCAGGTCAGCAATTATATGATAGAACGATGAAACAGGCTTGACGGACTGAATAGACTGCTGCTGCTGCTAAGAAATCCTGTGACTTTGTGAAAGTCAATCATAATATTTCCACCATCTGAAAATTTAAATTAAAAATAAAAGTATTTAATGCTTTTAAAATTCTAATTTGCTATCAATTAAACTACTTCACTGCAATTTATTGCTTACCTTGTTTGTTGACAATAATACACCTGGAGATCACCTTGACATTGCAGAGGAGAGAGGGGACGTTCACACCAGAGAGATCACTAGATCTCTACGCACAGTGGTCAGCAACGAGAACCATTACTTTGCCACTGAACTGGTAATCCAGATTATGTGTTTACCAGAAGAGCTAGAGACTGAAATATACATATAAAGAATTGCTCTTTTAGTGCCAGTGTTGTTATTCACTCTACAATGAGCTGAACATGGTTTGTATATAATTCACCTTTGTCATGGTGATAGCTAACTGATACTGTGTCAATGCAGAGAGGAAGTGACTCAGAGTTAACGTGCCACGTGCTACCAATTTGATTAGGTAACATAATCCCATATGCATCTGTCAAATATGCTTATAGCAACCAAAAGACAACGTTACAGTGAACAGATGGGAACAATTATTTATTCACGTAAATGACCTTCTGCGGCATGGTGCATGGAAGAAAAGCTGGAAATACTAAACGCCTTGCAGTAGTCACAAGTGGTAAATACAAACATACACTACCGGAGCTACATATTAACATGCTGCATGCTTCAAAACTGTCAGAGGTTCAAGTATTTCAGGTCTGACAGGTAAAATCAAAAGCAATTAATTTAAATGTGGAGAAGTTCATACTTACCTAAACCCAAAATGCTTTTGGCATCATGAGCTCATTACTGTCCATCCCTAATTGCCCAATGGATATGGAGTCACATGTAGACAAAACCAAGTATAAATGGCAAATTTCCTTCCCCAAGCGACATTAGTGAACCAATTGCATTTTCATGACAATTGATAGCAGCTACATGGTTGCCACAAGGCTAGTTTAGTGACATTACCACCATGCTACAGCCTCAGCTTAGACCATAAGACACAGGAGCACAAACATGTTATTCAGTCCACTGGGTCACCTCTGCCATTCAATGAGATCATGATTCGTGTGATAATCCTCAACTCTACATTCTTGCTTTATCCCCATAGCCTCTGATTCCTTTACTGACTAAAAATGTCTATCACAGCCTTGAACATAATTTAACAATCCAGCTCGACAGCTGTCTGCAGTAAAGAATTCTACAGATTTACTAACCTCCGAAGAAATTCCTCCTCATCTGTCTGAAATGTGTAAGCCTTTATTCTGAGATTCTGCCCTCTAGGTCCAATGCTCTTAACAAGTGGAATACAACCTTTCTTCATCTCCTGCATCAAATACCTTAAGAATATTGTATGTTTCAATAAGCTAGCCCCTCATTGTTCTGAATTCCAATGAGTACAGGCCCAACCTACTCAATCTCTCCTATAAACACTCCTTTCATACCTGGTACCAGCCTAGTGAACCTTCTTTGGATTGCTTCCAACGTTAATGATTATTTTTCTTGGATAAGGTGCCCAAAACTGTTCACAACATTCCTGCTCCATTTTGCTGACTGTCTTGAGCAATATCTCCTCACTAATGTACCCTATTCCCTTTGAATTAAAGGCCAATATTCCATTTGCCTTCTTTATTATCCATTGAACTCGTCTGCTAGTTTTGTATGATTTATGCACAAGGACTCCCAAATCGCTCTGCTTTCTGCAGTCTTTCTCTACTTAAATAATATTCAGCTCCTCTATTCTTCCCAAAGTGTATAACCGCATATATTCCCACATTATTACCTGTCACCCAAGATTTTGCCCATTCGTTAATTTGTCTACATGCCACTGTAGTCTCTTAGTGCCATATTATCACACATTTTTTGGTCATTATCTTGTACGCTGCTCACATTCAAGTATCTCTTCAACTGCCAATTAAAAATATTAAATGGCTTAAATTTTAAAAGATTTATGCAATTAATTTCTATTATCTTTTCAGGTACAGCATCCCAGATTCTGTCAGCCACAGAAAAATATTTCTTATATTTGTTTTAGAACAGTTCCCATTAATTTTAACTCTTTTGCCATTTGTCTATTGGCTATATTCCGTCCAGCAACTCTCTATTTACCCTGTAGTAAGTCCCATAATTAAGTTTAAACCTATAACCTTCCAACTCAGAAGCAACAGTACCAATTAGTTGATACAAAACAAAAGTCCAGACCAGTTTGAGTGAATTAGATTACTTCATTTCATCTTCCATTGTAACAAGGTCAGGTAACAAATAAAAAAAGCATTTCTTTATCCCATACATGCCTGTCCATTGTGTTGGAAAGAAATCTCAATGTGCAGGTAAATAAGTAGAATATGATAAATAATAAGGACTGTGATTACAAATCAAACAGAAGCAGTAATCAGGAGGGTAAGACTCAAATGGAATGTAAAAGTGGCCTGGGAGGTAGAAAATTATGAATAATGCTACTGAAATATTCCATTATCAATATGCCATTGATAATCACAATTGTGCTGCAGTGATTTAAGCTAGTGCATATTTATCCTGGTTGATTCAGTTAATTACCCTACCTAAAGGTTTTTCAAGATGTTGACACTTCGACTTTAGCATGGTAATCCAGTGCTGAGTTTTCCAAATAATACAATAGATCAGTTTAAAAATCAAAGGTTTTCTCTTCTTCCAAGCTTCAATTATTATAAGATGGGAATGGGCAGTGGGTGAGAAAAGTGTGGATGTGTCTTAAGTCCCCTTCCCTGTGCAGTATCAGGTGCTGAATGCTGTGGACCATTTCCCCTTCCACTACTGATCTGTACAAGGCTAAGCATTCTTTACGTGTCAAATGGTCAGGACCATCCTTTTAATAAACCAATGCAAACAATAAAAGGCACAGCCACTTTTAGTTAATATCTGTTATTTTGAAACAAAACTGGATACATGTTTACCCACGATGCACTAATACAGCTCATGACACAGAGCAAAAGGCATTCCAACATGTTGCAATGACTTCAACAATGGAATTTTACCACATGATTCAGCTTTACACGTGAAGACACCCCGATTTTTCACTCACATTTCTATTGACTCATTCTGAAGTGGTGAAATATCTTTACGGTAGGAGATATACAACTAGGGTTGGGCTTAACCTCGGCAATAAATGTTTCCTGATATGAAAAGACTGTACATTCTTGTGGATTGACTTCGTTCCGTTCACATGAAACTACATCCACAGTTCAACCAAAATGCAAAGCTGTCCTAAAACAAGTGGGTGTATGCTGCTAATTCTCAAGACTATTGGAACTTGTATAAGCACACTGATCAAGCAAAGACAAGAGTGGACTTGCTGCAATGCCTTGAAAGTTTAGACACCAAGGCATTGCTTTCCTTGGATTAGGAATTTAAAAACATGAAGGTTAAAATAAGGGGATGCTCATTGAGGATGGAGATGAGGAGGACCTTCTGTAGTCGCTTGGTAATACAGATCTTCAATATTGCTGAAAAGGGTGACAAATAGGGTCTGTTTCCATGCTGCATGTCTCTGCGGTCCCTAACTAAACTTGTCCCACCTGCCTACGTTTGGCCCATATCCCTTTAAACCTTTCCTATTCACGTACTTATCCAAGTGTCGTTTAAATGTTGTAACTGTACCTGCATCCACCACTTTCTCTGGCAGTTCATTCTACACACTAAATACTCTCTATCAAAAGAGTTGTCCCACGTCCTTTTTTAAATCTTTCTTCTCTAACCTTAAAAACATGCACCCAAGTTTTGAACTTTCCCACCATAATGGGCTACAAAGTCAAACAGAATAGCAGGTTAACAGTACATCCTTACCCAATGAGCTCAATGCATTCTATGCTCACTCTGAACAGATCAGTGGAATAATGCTACCTAGCTCAACAGCCTCGGTTGCACCTGTACCCCACGGTCACTGCCACAGACATTAGATCAGTCTTCTTGAGAGTAAACTGACAGGTAGTGACCAGACCAGATGGAGTCTTCAACTGTGCACTCAGATCCTGTGTGGACCAGCTGATAGGAGTATTCACTGACATCTTAAACTTTTCCTTACCATGACTTGAAGTCCCAACGCGCTTCAAGATGACCACAGTCATCTTGGTGCCAAAGAAAAATCATGCAATGTATGTCAATAAGTACCATCCAGTGCTCTGACCTCCATAATTATGAAATGCTTCGAGAGGTTAGTCAGGGCTCAGATCAACTCCAGCCTACCAGATTGCCTTGATCCTTTTAAATTGCCTACCTGTGCAACAGGTCCACAACAGACACCATCTCCCTGACCCTACACTCATCCCTGGAACATTCTGGACAACAAGGATATCAATGTCAAGCGCCTATTGCCAAAACCTTTTCGCCTGCAGTCATCAGAACAAATGCAAGAATACAAAATAACGAAGGAGCTTACACTACGGGGTAAAAAAGGGAACTAGCAAGCCAACTCTGACTGGCTGAGGTATTGCTATGGAGAAAGAAAACAGGTACAATAGGTTCCCCAAGCTCATGCGTGATTCAAGTAGGACCCCACGTTGACCATATTTGCATATCTCACACATTAATGCAAGTCACTTCTAGAAACCACAACAGACTAGTGACATAACTCCACAGAGGCCTGTCACCAAGTCACCTTTTATTTGCCCATGGAGAGTCATAGAGTCATGGAACCATACAGATGTATAGCATGGAAACAGACCCTCCAGTCCAACTTGTAAACGCCAACCAGATATCCTAAATAAATCTAGTCCCAGTTGCCAGCATTTGGCCAATATCCCTCTAAAGACTTCTTATTCATATAACCATCCAGATGCCTTTTGCACCAGCCTCCACCACTTCCTCTGGTAGCCTCATTCCATACATGCAACACCCACCGTGTTAAAAAGTTGCCTCCCCTATCCTGGTGAAAAGATCTGGGCTATTCACCCTATCCGTGCCCCTCACAATACTATAAACTGCTGTAAGATCACGCCTCAGTCTCTGATGCTCCAAGGAAAATAGACCCTCCCTATTGACTTGACACTGATCCAGTTCCCTCAGAGCCAGTTCTCTGAGTGAACAGGATGTCTGACACTCCTGTTATTTTTCTTTTTTTTCCCTTTGCCTGTGTTAATTCTCCACTCAAGCCTTCTTATATCTTTCCACATGTAAACCTCGCAATGTACAGGAATATATCTCCTTCGCTATCACATTGTTTATTAAGCAACTCTTTCAAAGCATCTGAAATGATTCCATGAAGGCCAGTATCCTGTCACCAAGTCCCCCTTTATTTACATGTGTATAGTACTGATCCAGCTTCCTCCGAGCCAGCTCTCAGTGTGAACAGAATCCTTGACACTCCTGTTTATTTTTTTCCTTCCTTTTTTTCTTTCTCCCCCCCACACTACCTAACAGCGGTAGTGTTTATTCCCCACCCCCCCATGTTGTGTGTGCGCAGGGGTTGGACACAGTGAAAAACAGACATTCCTGTTCTTATTGGTCAACCAATGCTCGCTGATTGGGGCTGTTAATCTTGTCCAATGAGGGAATCATTCTATGAGGAACACCTGGCTGACCTTGTTACAGTCATTACAACCAGCACTGAAATATCTACGTGACATTGCACAATTGTGCAAAAGGCAGAAGGTATTTTTTGGATTGATAGCAGTATGCTGCAAGTCAGAAATACAACTTGTGTAGCCATTGTATAGTAACAGCTTGCTTAATCTGTTGTTCACATTTGGGGCTTTTCTGTGTCAATTTGCAGCAAACTGGTTCTTCTCAGGTCCAAAGATAGAGACCTAGTGCCTATTTATGCTACTGCTCGAGACTGTACATAAGTCTCCTTATTAATATTAAAGGCTCCATTGATTATTTTAAATTGGGTCTTAGTGTAGCTATTAAGGCTACACCATTTATCAGTGTGTAGGATACATAGCAAACATTCTGAGCAGGATAACCATTGTCCCAATAAAGATGCACTATCATCAGGTATGTAGGGCATATGTGAGAAAGTCTATAGCCTTAAAACTTGTCTTTAAACATTTAGACTAAGATGTAATGCTGAATTATGGAACACATTTCCTGAACTAGAAAATAGGCAGGCAGGAATGCTCAGAAAAAGGGGGGAACTTAAGGAATGCAAAAGTTCACCAAGTGATAACAACAGGATGCTCTAAGACAATTAAGAACATTTGCCTTAGCATCGGTGAATCTGTGAGAACAGGACACCAAGTGATAACATTCACAACCGTTCCCTTGTGAAATTAATGACACCGTTTGATTCTGATCCTGAAATGAAACTCGGTACTATCAAAGACTTTGTAATTAACGGTCAGATGCTTCCAATTATAATGGATTCTTATTGCCCCTTGCAAGCAGGGCTGACACAGAGAGATAGAAAAAAATTTTGCTGACTTGAGAGTTCAAAAGGACACGAGAGAGAGACTATTTTAGTGCTGAGGCTGTTGGTGCTAGTAGAAAATTAACCCTTAGTGCTTATCTGTAATAGATTGAATTTAAGTGCATTTTGGGATTTTATGACGACATTGAGTAGCCATTACTGGTTATCAAACTCTGTAAAAGATAATATTGATGAAGCCTTAGCTAACTTGCTGTTCTTGCAGACCACTCTACATACCTTACTGCCCCACAGGCAATTCTAACTAATCAGATCTTATGTCTTATTTGAATTTGAATCACAAACTTGAAAAGGCATGCTTAATTTGAGACTAATTAATCATTTTAGATACAACCTTGCAGTAACATTTCAACCTCAGGCACAGAATGATTTAGTGCTTAAGACAAAAAGCAGGAATCTGCTCCCAGCTTAAAATTATTCCAAACCGAACATTGAAGAGATTCTGACACAATCTGTCGGGAACCCATTTTATCGTCAAAAATTTGCCATCCTTGCTAAGGAGCCATTCCATAAAACAATGATATCGGACATGCGAGCTGTGCAAGGTTACCTTATGACATTTCCCACTTAATTTAGACTGGTACTTCTTTATGGGAACTTATCTCGCCGCAGATGCCTTATTTGGCTGGATTTCTTTTTCCCACCTGATAGATAGCTCTAGGCCTGTAGAAGTGATCAGTCAAGCACACACAGACCTTACGAATTATTGTCTTTCACTGTTATCTGTCTAACAAGCCACTTTGTATCAGTACATCGGAGTAGCCTGCTAGGGCACTTGAAGAGCTGGTATCCTATTCTCCTAGTTTATTAGAACCTAGTTAGTTTAGCTTACAGCTATCAGTGCTATGTTGTAACAGTGATGCTATTAGCGAATAAAGAGAATGACTAAAATTAAACAAAACTGTCTGTAAGAGGTTTTTATTCCAGACTTGCAAAGAGTACGATCTCAGGGACAAACCAAGAGAGAAGCTTACAGGTCTGCATCCACAAGGGATTCCCTGGGCTGTCTCAAATCTGTACTTTAACATATGTCCCAGTGATCGGTTGATCAAATCAAACCACATGTTCCTTTAATTGTTCGTAGTTGGTACGGTGCAACCTATGCTTGCAGAGCAAAATATTTGTTAACTGTGACTCTGCAATTGGGCAGTACTTACTGAACTTCCCTATGTGTAGTAATAGCTACACCAACAGCCAATTTAAAATAATTAATATGGAGACTTATGTACACTCTCCAGCAGGGGCATGCATTCGAAGGGGCTCATTCTCTACACAAAGAAGGAATATGTTCATGCGTTGCCTTTTTTTTAGAATTAGCCCGGAATTTAGGGATTCTGGATTAGTGGTGCTGGAAGAGCACATCCGGGGATGCTGCCTGAACTGCTGTGCTCTTCCAGCACCACTAATCCAGAATTTGGTTTCCAGCATCTGCAGTCATTGTTTTTACCGGAACTTAGGGAGCCTATCGCTCCTGTTGTTTTCTCCATGACAATGTCTCAACACAAATCAATTTGTTAGCCAATCGGTACCACTTCCTCCTGTAGGAGAAACTGTTGTGATCAATTGGAAGTTGGCACTCTTGCGTTTGTCCTGATGAGCACAACAAAAACACTTCAGCAACACACCTCTTCACTCAGAGGGTTGTAAACTGAAAAGAGTTGAAGATACTCCATCATTGTAAGGTGATAAATAGGGATTTAATCTCTCAGGGAAATCAAGAGATAGGAGGAGAGGTTAGGAATGTGGACAATCAGCCATGACTGTATTAAATGGTTCAGCAGAATCTAGAGGCCAAATGATCTACTTCTGTTTCTATTTGTGATGGTCTTAAAGCACAATATTGTAACCATTGCCCTGTACTCTAGCACAAATACTAAAAGGGGGAAGAAGGACTTTCCAAGTTATTTTTGAAATGAGCTGTAATCAACAGTATTGTATAAGACTGCAGTTACGCCACATTTGGAGTACAGTGTGCAGTTTTGGTTGCTACACTATAGGAAGTATGTGGAGGCCTTAGAGGGTTCAAAAAGAGGTTTACCAAGACATTGCCTGGATTGAGTGCATTAGCTATAAAAGAGAGGTTGGACATACTTGGATTGTTTTCACGAAAGCACTGGAGACTGAGGGACGACCTGATAGAAGTATATAAAATTATGAGAGGTATGGATAGCGAGAGTCTTTTATCCAGGTGGAAATATCAAATGCTTGGGGTAAGAGGTTTAAAGTAAGATGGGAAACGTTTAAAGGAGATGTGTGAGGAAAGTTCATTTTATGCAGAGGATGGTAGATTCCTAGAACGTGCTGCCGGGGCAGGCAGATCGGATTTGTTTAGAATGATATCATGGTTGGCACAAACAGTAGACCATAGGGTCTGTTCTTGTGCTGGACTGATCTGCGTTCTATGTTCTGTGAATTACAGCCCATGTCATTTCTGCTTCAGATCTTAGTGAGTGATTATAAATCTTCGTGATTAATTCTAGATCTGGTACCCTATGGAGGAAAGAAGAGGTTGCTTTCAAAAAGGAGGTGAGGTGTACCATGCAGCTGGACTTATACTGATATGCCAACAGAAACGAGGATCGGGAGCTGAGCTTTGACATGAGTTAACATAAAAAAACTGTTTCAAGAGCTTTTAAAATGTAAGCCACAGTGCATCAAGTCACAGATACTGAACAAATTAAATTACTAAACACTTTTTAAAATAGTAAGGAAGGCAGCCCTGAAGGGAAATCTGAACTAGTCAAATAGCTGTAAAATACACAGGGTGTAAAAAAACACAGCAAGTACAATTCATAAAATATCCAAATATTGTCAACACTATGAAGGCTAGTCGCAAGGACTCTTCCCAAATTTTTCTTTAGCTCTGGTGACCTTTATATTTTTAAAATAAATGGTCCTTTGCTGCAATCTGTAACCTGGAAAACAACACTCCAAATCTGTGCATGCGCACGCAGTAGCATTATCCATGAACATGACACCCAGGCGGGAAAACAGGAAGATTTTTATGGCACTACGTTATCCACAGTAATACAATAACCAGATAACCTGCTCATCTTGTAATGTCAATTTGAGGGATAAGTTTGACCAAGATCTCAGGGAAGGGTCTTCTGCTTTTCTTCAATACAATGCCTTGGGACACTATACATCAAACTGTAAAGGGAAACTGGGCTTCAGTTTAACATCCTGATGAAGGACTTTTGCCGGAAACGTCGATTTTCCTGCTGCTCAGATGCTGCCTGACCTACTGTGCTTTTCCAGCACCACTCTGATCTAAACTTCAGTTTAACATCAACATTTGAAAATTGCATCTCTGACGTTCCTGGAGCATCAGCACAGATATTTGTGCTTGAGTGTCCTTCCCAGTTGCCTGGTTCACAGTGTTCCAGGTTCAAATGCCACTTCAGGGCCAGCGCACAAAAATCAAATCTGATACTTCAGTGCTGAGGGACCTGGGTACTGCCAGAGGTGCAGCCTTTTGGACGATACATTCAACGGAGGAACCTCTGCCGGCTCCGAATGATGTTCAAAAAAACATGACACTAATCTGAAGGAGTATTGCCCAATGTTTATTCTTCATCGACACTACTGATCTATAGTAACTGGTTATTATCATACTATGGTGAGAGTTTGCTGTAAGCATGTTACCGTGTTTCCTACATTACAACAGCGATTACAGATTTTCAAAACGCACAGTCCTTTGAGATGACAAAAGGGGCACAGAAAGCGCTACACAAATGCAAGACTAAACCTCAGGGATGAACCTTCTGACTCAAGGGATCGAAGCATTACAATTGAGTCCATAGAAGACAATCAGAAGGAAGACTTACAATAGTGGGGGTGGGTGAGGGGGTGAACGTGCAATTTTGAGATCCAGGCAGTTTAATTGCGAGCTTTTCCACGCCTGAACGTCATGTTTGAACCTACAATAAGGTGACGGGTCAGCCAGCGACTACAACAGCAGTCCAGTTGTTGGCTGTATCAGACCGACTGAATCCTGAATCCAACGGAGCACTTTATCTATGGGTAGGGAAGTAGGACGAAAACATTGTTCAACTCCAAATCCTGCTGTTTAAAACCACCACGAAAGTCCGCGCAACTGTTCCAAAAGTTAAGACATTTACAAGCCTTTGCCGTTTTCACGAGACAAATGTATAGACTGCATAAGGCGAGAACTAAGAATGCAGTCCTGTGTAAAGGATACAATAGTTATTGTAATAGTAGCAGTTTCAGAGTAGCACTGGGAAAATTACCCGCTGCTGGTCACAAAGTTGTTACAATTCACAAAGTATCCATTTGTCTCTCAATCTGGGTCAACATTCCATTTACTTCAGCGACCATCCCATGGGCTATCTGATCACTTCAGACATCGCTCAGAGAACGCCAAAGTTTATCCACGACAAATGCAACGTGAAAAAAAAATAACAACTGTCCTGTGCAGTCACAGGCTCACCGTTTGCCAAGAAGTTCCTGAAAGCTCAGGAGGTACCTCCCAGCTGTCAATGTTCGGCTGATTTGCTAACGGCATGTCCGGTGCTGCCTCCTGCAGTCCTGGATGCTCGACAAACAAACTGTGGCGGGTGACCAGGAGAATCTCCTTGCAGCTCCCCAACCCAAGCAGACTCTCAGATGAAGGTTTTTTTTTAAAAAGTCCGAAAGTGTGAGAGAAACTCTTGCAGTTTGTGTGGCTAGACAGAGTTAATATGACTTCTCAGTCTTGAATAGTCATGATTTGGAGATGCCGGTGTTGGACTGGGGTGTACAAAGTTAAAAATCACATATTGGAGTCGAAACGTTAACTTTGTTTCTCTCTCCACAAATGCTGCTACACGTAGTGTTTCTCCAGCACTTTCTGTTTTTATTTCGGTTTTCCAGCATCCACGGTGTTTTGCTTTTAAATAAGCACGGAGAATGCTAGGGAAAGTGGCAGCATCTGTGGAAAGAGAAACCGGCTTAACGTTTCGAGCCTGGTATGTCTTTTTAAGAACCGGTAAATTGCTTCTATTTGATGTTAAATTCACTACAACTCCGCTCACCCGCCCCCCCCCCCCCCCCCATTATCATGGGGACGTTGCTTTGAATTATAGAGGTGTCCAGCATCGAATGAGACCTTTAAGTCAAACTTGTCAATGCTGACCAGATATAGAACATAGAACATAGAACATTACAGCGCAGTACAGGCCCTTCGGCCCTCGATGTTGCGCCGATCAAAGCACCCCTAACCTACACTAAGCCACTATCCTGCATATACCTATCCAATGCCCGCTTAAATACCCATAAAGAGGGAGAGTCCACTACTGCTACTGGCAGGGCATTCCATGAACTTACGACTCGCTGAGTGAAGAACCTACCCCTAACATCAGTCCGATATCTACCCCCCCTTAATTTAAAGCTATGCCCCCTTGTAATAGCTGACTCCATACGTGGAAAAAGGTTCTCACTGTCAACCCGATCTAACCCCCTAATCATCTTGTACACCTCTATCAAATCACCCCTAAACGTTCTTTTCTCCAATGAAAACAACCCCAAGTGCCTCAGCCTTTCCTCATAGGATTTTCCTACCATACCAGGCAACATCCTGGTAAACTTCCTCTGCACCCGTTCCAGTGCCTCCACATCCTTCCTATAGTATGGCGACCAAAACTGCACACAATATTCCAGATGCGGCCGCACCAGAGTCTTATACAACTGCAGCATGACCTCAGGACTCCGGAACTCGATTCCTCTACCAATAAAAGCCAGTACGCCATATGCCTTCTTCACTGCACTATTTACCTGGGTGGCAACTTTCAGAGATCTGTGTACATGGACACCAAGATCCCTCTGCTCTTCCACACTACCAAGTATCTGACCATTAGCCCAGTAATCCATCTTTTTATTACTCTTACCAAAGTGAATCACTTCACACTTAGCTACATTGAACTCCATTTGCCACCTTTCTGCCCAGCTCTGCAGCTTCTCTATATCCCGCTGTAACCTGCCATATCCTTCCTCACTGTCTACAACTCCTCCGACTTTCGTATCATCCGCAAACTTGCTCACCCAACCTTCTAACCCTTCCTTCAGGTCATTTATAAAAATGACAAACAGCAATGGTCCCAAAACAGATCCTTGCGGAACACCGCGAGTGACGGCACTCCAAGATGAACCTTTGCCATCAACTACCACCCTCTGTCTTCTTCCAGCCAGCCAATTCCTAATCCAAACCTCCAACTCACCTTCAATGCCATATCTCTGTATTTTCTGCAGTAGCCTACCATGGGGGACCTTATCAAACGCCTTACTAAAATCCATATATACCACATCTACCGCTTTCCCCTCATCTACCTCCTTAGTCACCTTCTCAAAGAATTCAATAAGGTTTGTGAGGCACGACCTGCCCTTCACAAAACCATGCTGACTATCCTTGATCACATCACTCTTATCCAGATGTGCATAAATCCTATCCCTTACAATTCTCTCTAAGACTTTGCCCACAACAGAAGTGAGACTCACTGGCCTATAGTTACTAGGATTATCCCTACTCCCCTTCTTGAACAAGGGAACCACGTTTGCTAGCCTCCAGTCCTCTGGCACTACTCCTGTCGACAAAGAGGACACAAAAATCAAGGCCAATGGCTCTGCAATCTCCTCCCTTGCTTCCCAGAGAATCCTAGGATAAATACCATCAGGCCCAGGGGACTTATCTATTTTCACCCTTGCCAGAATTTCTAACACCTCTTCTCTACATATCTCAAAGCCATCCATTCTACTTATTCGTGCCTCAGTATTTATATCGACAACAATGTCCTGTTCCTGAGTGAATACTGACGAAAAGTATTCATTCAGCGCCTCCCCAATCTCTTCAGCCTCCACACGCAACTTCCCATTACTATCCTTGATTGGACCTATTCCTTCCCTAGTCATATCTAATTAATCTAGTTCCATTTGGCCCATATCCCTCTAAATGCTTCCTATCCATATACCCATCCAGATGCCTTTTAGATGTTGTAATTTTAGTAGTCTCCACCACTTCCAATGGCAGCTCATTCCATACACCACCCCCTGGGTGAAAAAGTTGCCCCTTAGGTCCCTTTTAAACCTTTCTCCACTCAACTTGAAGCTAAGCCCTATAGTTTTGGACACCCCTATCCTGGGAAAAAGACCTTGGCTATTCACCATATCTATGCCCTTCATGATTTGGGACTAGATTGGGTTGGGATATCTGGTCGGCATGGACAGGTTGGACCGAAGGGTCTGTTTCCGTGCTGTACAATTCTATGGCTCTACGACCCTTCCAAAAGCAGTGCAACCATTGTGTTGTACACTTGCAACATGACATCCTAACTCATATACTCAACTACCTTCACTATTTTTTCTACCTGTGACTTCACCTACAAAGAACTGTGAACTCCAAAGTTGTTTTTTTTTGGTAACACTCCCCAGGACCGTACCATTAAGACCATGCCCTGACTTGCCTTACTAAAACCCAATACCTCACATTTATCTAAATTAATTTCCATCTGCCACTCCTCAATTCATTGGCCCATCTCAGCAAAGTCCCATTGTATTCTGAGATAACTTTCTTCATTTTCCACTACATCACCAATTTTGGTGTCATCTGCAAACTTACTAACCATACTTCCTATATTCACATCCAAATCATTTATATTGAATTGGGAGTTCCAGGGCATGCTGACATGGGGCACACAGACACAAAATGGCTGCTGAGACATAAATTGGTCACTTAGCACACAAGATGGCCGCTACGCCATTACATGGAAAAGTACAACAAAGCATACACAGACACTGCCTGAGGCCAACAGGATACCAGCACAATAGACACAGAGCATAGAGATTAATTTAAGGTTGGTGGGGGAGTGAATACACATCAGTACATCTACTGCCCGCCAAACTGTCTGAGTCCAACCACCACCTTCAGTAGAAATGTTAACTATCTGAGACTGCTTGTATACAAGTGTTAATACCTTCGATTTGCAGGTATTTCTCAGGAAGAACAATCATGACCAATTATTGCAGCAATGAACTTCTGCGCAGCTGCTGAAACTGACAATGACTCTGTGATGTTTTCTGTAAACAAACCATGCTGTTGAAACAAAGACTCGATATCTGGACCATTATACCATGAAATGTATAAAACACGTGCTCCAAGGGTGAGAGAAGGCTCACAGCTGACAGCCATGTTGGCGGATGTCTCTCTCTCTCTCGGTCTCTGGAGCTCCGGTTTCTTTATACAATAAACTCTGTCATTGAATCCTGATTCTGACTCCAAGACTGGTGATTTTGTTTTCCCCACAGTAATATAAATGATAAAAATCAGTGTATCCAGCGCTGATCCTTGCGGCACAGTGCTGATCACAGGCCTCCAGTCTGAAAAATAACCACCACCACCCTCTGTCTCCTACCTTCAAGCCAATTTTGCATCCATATGGCTACCTCTCCCTGGATTCCATGTGATCTAACCTCGCTAACCAGTCTTGTTGACCTGCTTTGCTAAAGTTCATATAGACAATTCGGCGAAAGTGAGTACTGCAGATGCTGGAGATTAGAGTCAAGAGTGTGGTGCTGGAAAAGCACAGCAAGTCAGGCAGCATCCAAGGAGCAGGAAAATCGACATTTTGGGCAAAAGCCCTTCATCAGGTTTTTGCCTGAAATGTCGATTTTCCTGCTCCTTGGATGCTACCTGACCTGCTGCACTTTTCCAGCACCACACTCTTGACCCCATATAGATAACGTCCACTGCCCTTCCTTCATTAGCCTTCTTTGTCACTTGTTCAAAAATCTCAATCAATGAGACATGATTTTCCATGCACAAAGCAATATCCCTATTTCCCATGCAATATCCCTATTCAGCTCTTCCTTTAAAAATACATGTAAATCCCATCCGACAGAATCCCCTCCAACAACTTGACACTACTAACAAACAGCTCACTAGTCTATAGTTTCATGGTTTTTCCTTACTATCTTTCTTAAACAATCATAACATATTAGCCAACTTCCAGTCTTGCGACACCTCACCTATGGCTTTCAGTGATAGAAATATCCCAGCAAGGGGCCTAGCAATCACTTCCCTTGCTTTCCACAAAGTTCTGGGATACACCTGATCTGGTCCTGTGAATTTATCGAATTTTATGCATTTTAAGATGTACAACTCCTGCTCCTCTATAATATGGACACTTTTCAAGGTATCACTATTTATTTTCCAAGTTCTCTATCTTCCGTATTCCTCTCCGACAGTGAATACTCATTTAATATCTCACCCATCTCCTGCGAATCCACACATGGACAATCTTCCTTTAGTCTTTAATGTATTTAGAGAATCTCATTGGATTCTCCTTAACCCTATTTGCCAAAACTATCTCATGTCTCATTTTTGTCTTCCTGATTTCCTCTTGAGTATACTCCTGAGCTTACAATCCTCTCGGGATTCACTTGATCCCAACTGTCTATTCCTGCCAATATTCCTGCGTTTTCTTGACCAGAGCTTCAATTTCTCTAGTCACCCAACATTCCCTACATCAACCAGCCTTGCCCTTCACATGAACAGAACAAGCCTTTGGACTTCTATTATCTCATTTTTAAAGGGGCTCCCACTTTTCAACCATCGCTTTACCTGCGAATAGCCTCTCCCAATCAACTTTGAAAGATCTTGCTAATGCCATCACAATTGAGCTTACTCCAATTTAGAACTTTAACTTTTAGATCAAGTCAATCCTTTTCCATAACTATTTTAAAACTAATAGAATTATGATCACTGGCCACAAAGTGCTTCCCCACTGACACCTCAATTACTTACCCTGCCTTATTTTCGAAGAGAGGTTTAAGTTGTCCTCCTTCCACATACTGAATAAGAAAGTTTTCTTGTACACACTTAATAAATCCCTCTCCATCAAAGTCCTTAACACCATAGCAGTTCTCGTCTGTGGTTGGAAAGTTAAAATCTCCGACCGTTATAACTCTATTGTTTTTCCAGATGTCTGAGATCCCCTTAGAAATTTGATTCTCAATTTCCCACTGACTATTGGGAGGCCTATAGTACAATCCCAGTAAGATAATCATCTCTTTCTTATTTCTCAGTTCCACCCAAATAACTACATTGGACATACTCCCAGGAATATCCTCCTTAAGTATAGTCATAATGTTATCCCTAACCAAAAACGCCACTCCCCTTCCTGTCTTGCCATCCTTTCCATCCTTCCTATAGCATCTGTACCATGGAACATTAAGCTGCCAGTCCTGCCCTTCCCTGAGCCATGTTTCTGTAATGGCTATGATTTCCCAGTCCCATGTTCCCAACCATGCCCTGAGTTCATCTATCTTACCTGTCAGGCTTCTTGCATTGAAATAAATGCAGTTTAATTTTTCAGTCTTATCTTATTTTTTGCTTTGCTCTTGCCTTCCTTGACTATTTGATTTGCTCCTCTTTTCAACTGTACCAGCCTCAGACTCAGCTCTTTTCTCATTATCTGTTTGGGTTCCACCCCAAACCACTACCCCCTGCCCCAACCACCCCATGTATCACTGGCAAGAGATTCCAATGACCCAAAAATGCAAATCCCTGCCCCCTGTACCATCTCCTCAGCCATGCATTCATCTGTTCTATCCTCTCATTCCTACTTTCACTAGCACATGGCACCAGGAGTAATCCAATTATTACCACCCTTAAGGACATGCTTTTTATCCTCCTGCCTAATTTCTTATTATCTCTCTTCAAAACTTCATCCCTTTCGCTTTCTAGGTCATTGGTATCAACATTTACAATGACCTCCTGCTGGTCACTCTCCCCTTTGAGAATATTCTGCACCTTCTCCAAGACATTCTTGACCCTGGCACCAAGGAGACAACACACCATTCTGATGTCTCACTGTCGGCCACAGAAACATTTATTTGTACCCTTGTGTCACATGTGAACAGTACTGCCATCTCCCATGGAGGTGGGAATGAGCTGAGAATTAAAACAAATTAGGACTTTGGCCGAAAATTCTAATTTGCAGTTCCTTCCCACCCGTGTTGTTTTTAGGGGAACTTTTTCTGCATTTGGGAATGCCTTAAGCATGAGCACAGCACAAAGATCTTCTGAGGTCAAGGCCATTATTGTGAACCCAAAAGATATATTTGCCTCACCATCCTCATGCTGGTATGGGTTTGGAAGCCCTAAAAGATATTGGTGCAGTTTGTGCCCATGTGTAGCAAGACCTGGACATGATCCAGACATGGGCTGATAAATTGCTGCCCCCAACATTCCTGCCCCAATAGCAACAAGCAATGACTATCTCCTACAAAATAGAATCAACTGTCAGAGCTTGACATTCAAAGGTATCACCATTCCTGAATCCCCCATTTTCAATATCCTGGGGCTAACATTGACCAGAAACTGGTCGGATCAGTCATATAAATACTGTGGCTACAGGAGGCTAAAAATTCTGTGGCGAGTAACTCACCTCCTTGTCTTCCCATTGTTTGTCCAACAGCTGAAAAATGTGTTGTTGGAAAAGCGCAGCAGGTCAGGCAGCATCCAAGGAGCAGGAGAATCATTGTTTCGGGCATAAGCCCTTCTTCAGGAATTGTCCAACATTTACAAGGCACAAGTAAGTCTGATTTTATCACCTAAGACGGAGATAAGACCAAGTTTTTTTTAAAAGGGTACTAGTGAAACTACCATTTCTCATCCTTAGCATACCAGGTTTCATTTCCAGAACAATACTTCATTGGTTAATATTCTACTTTGGGAAAAGAAGATATAGTACAAATCGTAACTCTGGTAAGTGGATCCAATTTTTTCCGTATCTGATCAAATCATGGGATCTTACCTTCGGAGAAAGGACCGTTGACCGTTTGTGCCGGCTCGGTGGAAAATCTATCAGATTAGTACCACTTCCCCAGTTGTTTCCCCATAGCCCTACAATAAATCTCACAGTTAATTTTCATGGAAATAAAGCTAGAAGGTTCATTTTCAGAAGGTTTGTCGCCCAACTAGGTAATGTTTTCAGTGAACCTCCAGATAAAGCGCTGGTGGCATGACCCTCTTTCTATTTGTGTGTTTAGGTTTTCTTGAATTGATGATGTTATTTCCTGTTTTTTTTTCCTCAGGGGATGGTAAATGGGATCCAAATCAATGTGTTTATTTATAGAGTTCCAGTTGGAATGCCATGCTTAGTGTTCCTGGCTTGGGACTGTGAAAAATCTATCATAGTTCCTATTCCCAATTGGTCTAGTAATCTGTTGGAATAAAGTCATAAAATGATGAACAGTTGATTATTCAGAAAGAAGAAGATAGGTTAACTTAAAAAGTGCAAACGTTATCAGAGCATGCTCAGTTTGACCTAACACAGAGAGAATAGCCAGTTGGATAAGAGAACAAAACACTGGCAGGATTTCAAACCAGTGGTGTGATATTTTATCATATGTCAGCTCCTGCAATTTGTTACAGCCCCTGCTGGAACCTGCAATTTCCTGAATAAAAATGTTTTATCGGATATTAATTGAGAATAAGTTGCAGAATGGAATTCTGGCTTTTAGTTTTTCCACAATGCTCAAATCCAAGGAAGTCCATCAAAAATGCAGTCACTTATTGTAATATAGCCAAGAGGTAGGAAATGTGGAAGCCAAGTCGTCCACAGTAAGCTCTCATTAACTGTTATGGTGTGTAATAATAATTGTATAATTTGGTGATGTTGGCTGAGACATAAGTATTGACCAAAATACCAGAAATATCTGCCCTGCCCTTTAAGTGCCATTTGCAATAAAGCCATGAAATAATGAACAGCTGATACATAACTGAATATTCAGAAGAAAAGATAGATAAAGTTAAAGAATGCAAACATTATCAGAGGACAGCTAGTTGGATTTGTTACTAGAGGGCTTTGTGGCTGAAGGACCTCTTCTGTGCTCTGTGAATCTATAACAGCCTACTTAAGAGGGAATAAAGTTCTAAAATAAACAAAATTGAAGTCCGAGATTTTTAGATCTAAATCTTGTGCAGCAAAATTCTGGAAATAATCACAAAGCAAAATAAATTCATAACATACCCTCACTGCTGATCAGTTTTCCTGGAAAACTGCAGATGAAGCTGACAACATATTGATGGAAGTAATGATGAATAGCGTCACTAATCTTATTATGGTGCAGTTTGTTTTGGGAGAGAGTTTAAATCAGAAACATCAAAGCCCTGGAAAGCTACAGGACATTCATGAGCTTTCGGGGTCACTGAGAGGGTCTAATTTATAAAGGTGCTGGTGCTGGACTAGATTAGATTAGAATACTTACAGTGTGGAAACAGGCCTTCGGTCCAACAAGTCTACACCGACCCGAAGCGCACCCACCCATACCCATTCCCCTACATTTACCCCTGCATCTAACACTACGGGCAATTTAGCGTGGCCAATTCACCTGACCTGCACATCTTTGGACTGTGGGAGGAAACCGGAGCACTCGGAGGAAACCAACGCAGACACGGGGAGAATGTGCAAACTCCACACAGTCAGTCACCTGAGGCAGGAATTGAACCCGGGTCTCTGGCGCTGTGAGGCAGCAGTGCTAGCCACTGTGCCACCATGCCGCCCACTGGGGTGGACAAAGTTGCTACCTGATGAAGAAGTAGCGGTCCAAAAGCTTATATTTCCAAATAAAGCTGTTGGACTATAACCTGGTATTGTGTGATTTTCAACTGTGTCATTGTGGGTGCTTCTCTCGTATTGATATACTCAGTGTAGCCAGGAAATGTGGAGAGTGTCCACTGTTTCTTTGGTGGCGGTCTCTGTTGCATGTTTAATCTTTTCCTCTTCCTCATTTTTGGGACCTGTTTGTGCCAATCCATATTGCAGCATGCCTTAACTCCTTGGACATAGTGGTTACACTATTATCCAGATTGATAAATAAGTGAGGGAAAACAAGGCTACTGAGACAAAGAGGCCATGCTGCTGGCTCTGTCTACTTCACTATATTGCTCTCACTGCAGAGGTGGGGAGGCAGAGATAATATTGTTGACAACGTAGGGTGAAAGTTATTGGCACACGGAGATGTTTTGTCTTTTTCTGATGGCTGCTGTTAGTCCATGCACTGTCTATGTCAGATATTACAAACTACTGAGTGAATGTGAAAACGTACTTCTGCTTTTAAAATTCTGCAGAACAGTATTGCAACATCTTTTTAGTTTTAAAAATCTAGATTTTAGAATACAGTTTTAAAAAAATTATTTCATGGGATGAAAGTATCAGTGGCTAGGCCTCTGGGTTTGGGAGCCCAAAACTAGAGGGCATAGGTTAAAGGTGAGAGAAGAAAGATTTAAAAGGGGCCTGAAGGTCAACATTTTCACACAGTGTGTGATGTGGGTATGGAACAAGTTCCCAGAACAGATGGTGGAGGCTGGTACAATTACAACATTTAAAAGGCATCTGGATGGGTGCATGAATAGGAAGGGTTTAGAGGGATATGGGTGAAATGCTGGTAACTGGGATTAGGTCAGATTGGGATTTATGGTCGATATGGAAGAGTTGGACCAAATGGTCTGTTTCCGTGCTGTATAACTCTATGACTCTATCCAGTAAGACTGCTTTAAATAAGAAATTGTTTATTTGCCTGATTAACAGTGACTTCCTGACTAAATACATTAGAAAGTTTGCTTTGCACAAATTGGAATGGAGCAATTGATTGAGATGTAAATTGCAATGAAAAGACTAGCTTTTTAAAATTTGGTAAATTATCATTTCAATTGGTATGGAATAATTTTAATTCCAACGAGAGGAATAAAAAAAAATTCTTGCTGAGAAACATTTTTGCTGCGGGCTAATTGTACGTACAGAATCTTTTCTCTTCAAAGGCTTTAGAATCGCTGTTTATATATGAAAAGAACTGTAGAATACAGTAGATAAGGAGCTTGTAAAGAAATCACTCCAACCAAGCGAAGCGAGAAGATTTTTCAGAATTACTGCTAATGTTTTACAGATTTGTGTCAAACAACATGAAAGCACAGCTGGCAGGATTTGGTAAAAGGAATCCATGGAACACATTACACCACGGAAAATTGAAGATTATAATGGAATTACAGAAGATCGCACGTCCAAAACTACCAGTGACACTTCGATTCAGCAAGAACAGACTATAATTATAAACATCTGGTAACAAGGACAGTAATCCATGGATTGTATTCAGGCATGATAAGTGTGCTACTTGAGAGCATTATACTGAATGTAATGAATACAGTTCGTCCACAAAAATAACCAGGCGTATTGTAATTAGGTGGGATTACTACCATTCTTTTTCATTCTGCTTGAGGATATAGTGAACAGTCTTTCTGGACTGAGATCTTGGGTTTAATTAAAATTCAGGCACTCCTTGCCAAAAGTTGCAGTTCCCCTAGTTTCACAGAAAAAGCTGAGCAGAGATTTTCAGCTAGAGTTCTTAATGTACGTGGTAGTCATTGGACTCTAGACTGACTGGAGATCAGTTGAATTAGCTGGCACTTGAATTGATGAGGACATTTATAATATACATTGGAGGTGCCTTCAAGGAATAATCAAATATAGTTTGTTTTATTTTTACAGCTTCACACATGGGGGTTGCTTTGTATTTGCAAAAGTAATGCTATTTCATTTCTCTTGAATGAGAAATAAAGTGAAATAGTATTCAAATCACTTCTGTTTGGGGAAATTGTACTCCCAGCCAGGAAGTTCTTTACATTGTTTGGCACTTTCTTGTTTGTCCAAGAGAGCATTATAATTCTGCAGAGGTATCACACATCCACAACGTTCACACTCAGCAACAAGAAAAAGACTCTCCACTCCACAAATTCCACAAAACATGCATCGATTTAAAAATATGGATTTCTTGGTATTTGCAAATTAATTTTGACATCACACTGGATTTAGACTCAATGCCACTGGGGAATTTTTCCCTCTCTGATGTGGCAAAAATGGCTAAAAAGGTGGAAAAGTACACAGAATGAAAAACTCAGATTCTTGGCATCAAGAACATTTGTTCAGTTTACCACTCAAATGACAACTTCAAAATCATACCATTGGAGGTTACTTTATTTCTGTGTATTTACATTTCATTAAAGCCCTAGCTTTACCTTATTTATTTAAACACTTAATTTTCCTCTCCTCTACCAAGACTCTACATGGCTCAAATTCCCAAGACGTAAACCAAAGTGAGCACCTGATGGTTGCAACTCACTGAATACTTATCCTGGTTTTCACCTAATTACTTCTTAAGAAGAACATCCTGTATGTTGCCTGGGCAACTTTCTCCTCTACCAATTATTCTCGAAAGTCAGGCATCAACAAATAATCAGCCCCACCACATCACTGTGCCTGCTCTTGGATGAACTCACACACCACTTTAACTCTTCCCCACTTTGGCCTTGATTGTTTCTGCCAGGTCATTTTGCATGTTGGCACACATACGCATCCCATGCATCTATTGCTTTGATTTTTCAGTGCTCAGTCATTTTGCACGCCCTTGGAGGTGGTGAGACTCTGAGGGAAAGTCACTGATCTCGCTTGCAGTCACACTGTCTATGTACTGAGTCGAGAGCCAGGGACTGAAATCACAGGCCATAATGCTGCTCCTGGCCCAGACTGTCCCCAAACTGACCAAAGTGGCCCCATGACCACACACAAACACAGTGGCCATGGAACCAAATGAAAGTGGTCATCACATCCCCTGTATCCAAGTCCAGCAGTTACCCATCCCCAGTTACAGGACATCATAGACATGAGCACAAACCTGCAGAGTTCATGAACAGAAAAGGTTTTCACTCCAACAATGCTTCAATTATATATGTCTATTGGTGCTTAATTCAGTACGGTCTGCACTAGATATCCTGGCAACCAACATGATGTGTACATACTGAGGAAGTAACAGGTACCTCCTTCCAAAGTCCTTGGGCCATAACACGATGGCTGTTGAGAGACAATACTACATCCTCCATACATGGCTGATACCTTTCAGAGATCCTCAGACCAATGCAGAATGAATATACAATGCTGCTCACACTTCCACCAAGGCCATAGTGCAACAGACTATAGAACTCCCGAAGATAAGATTTCGACATGTGGACTGCACCGGCACAGCCTTGTAAAGTAAATGATTCCACATCATTATGACCATCAGAATTGGAGCTTACAAAGTGAGGATATCTTGGATAAAGACACAATGAGGGAATGGTAGCAAATTCTTCAGGTGAAGATGAAGCTAAGGATCAAGGCATTGGCCAGGAGGGTCTTCCTACCTGCCTATCTTTTTTTCCACCTATCCACTCCACCCTCCTCCCTGACGTATCACCTTCATCCCCTCCACCACTCACCTACTGTACTCTATGCTACTTTCTCCCCACCCCACCCTCCTCTAACTTATCTCTCCACCCTTCAGGCTCTCTGCCTGTATTCCTGATGAAGGGCTTTTGCCCGAAACATCAATTTTACTGCTCCTTGGATGCTGCCTGAACTGCTGTGCTCTCCCAGCACCACGAATCCAGAATCTAGTTTCCAGCATCTGCAGTCATTGTTTTTACCTATTGTTGAACCTGTTAGGCCAGGGATAACGCAAGTGATACTCGCTTACAGGATGAATGAACCGGGGTTGGATTACAGTTAATTGTTTAACATTCTGTGTATAATATTGAAAGCAGACGAGGTTCAGTGCCAGGGGGAGGTGGACATTGTGATTTTTTTGCAGCCTTTGACCTTCATGTAGCTTAACAAATATCCCCATTATACATCTGATTGTATACTTCATTTGCACTTATTGCCAGAGAGATGTATGATAGAGTTAGAAATACAGTTGCCTTTAAAGCTCTTCCAGAAGATATTTTCTAACCAGCCTGTTCAAGGATGGTATGACACATCTCTGGAGCAAGTTGGATTTGAACCCAGGTGTCCTGGCTCAGAGGTAGGGACACTATCACTGTGCCACAAGAGTTCCAAGGCTCAGCCAGACGATATTTACTAATCAAACTGTTCAGACATTGAGTCATACAGATGTACAGCATGGAAACAGACCCTTTGGTCCAACCTGTCCACGAAGACCCGATATCCCAACCCAATCTAGTCCCACCTGCCAGCACCCAGCCCATACCCCTCCAAACCCTTCCTATTCATATACCCATCCACATGCCTCTTAAATGTTGCAATTGTACCAGCCTCCACCACATCCTCTGGCAGCTCATTCCATAGATGTACCACCTTCTGTGTGAAAAAGTTGCCCCTTAGGTCTCTTTTATATCTTTCCCCTCTCACCCTAAACCTATGCCCTCTAGTTCTGGACTCCCCGACCCCAGGGAAAAGACTTTGCCTATTTATCCTATCCATACTCCTCATAATTTTGTAAACCTCTATAAGGTCACCCCTCAGCCTCTGATGCTCCAGGGAAAACAGCCCCAGCCTGTTCAGCCTCTCCCTGTAGCTCAGATCCTCCAACCCTGGCAACATCCTTGTAAATATTTTCTGAATCCTTTCAAGTTTCACAACATCTTTCTGATAGGAAGGAGACCAGAATTGCACTCAATATTCCAACAGTGGCCTAACCAATGTCCTGTACAGCCGCAACATGACCTCCCAACTCCTGTACTCAATACTCTGAACAATAAAGGAAAGCTTATCAAGCGCTGCCTTCACTAACTTATCTACCTGTGATTCCACTTTCAAGGAGCTTTGAACCTGCACTCCAAGGTCTCTTTGTTCAGCAACACTCCCTAGGACCTTACCATTAAGTGTATAAGGCCTGTTAAGATTTGCTTTCCCAAAATGCAGCACCTCGCATTTATCACAATTAAACTCCATCTGCCACTTCTCAGCCCAATGGCCCATCTGGTCCAGATCCTGTTGTAATCTGAGGTAACCCTCTTCAATGTCCACGACACCTCCAATTTTGGTGTCATCAGCAAACTTTCTAACTGTACCTCTAATTCAAATCATTTATGTAAATGACAAAAAGTAGAGGGCCCAGCACTGATCCTTGTGGCACTCCACTGGTCACAGGCCTCCAGTCTGAAAAACAACCCTCCAACACCACCCTCTGTCTTCTATCTTCGAGCCAGTTCTGTATCCAAATGGCTAGTTCTCCCTATATTCCATGAGATCTAACCTTGCTAATCAGTCTCCCATGGGGAACCTTGTCAAACGCCTTATTGAAGTCCATATAGATTACATCTACTGCTCTGCCCTCAATCTTCTTTGTTACTTCTTCAAAAAACTCAATCAAGTTTGAGAGACATGATTTCCCACACACAAAGCCATGTTGACTATGCCGAATCAGTCCTTGCCTTTCCAAATACATGTACATCCTGACCCTCAGGATTCCCTTAAATAACTTGCCCACCACCGAGGTCAGGCTCACCGGTCTATAGTTCCCTGGTTTGTCTTTACCGCCCTTCTGAAAAAGTGGAACCACGTTAGCCAACCTCCAGTCTTCTGGCACCTCACCTGTGACTATCGATGATACAAATATCTCAGCAAGAGGCCCAGCAATCACTTCTCTAGCTTCCCACAGAGTTCTCGGGTCCACCTGATTAGGTCCTGGGGATTTATCCAGTTTTAACTGTTTCAAGACACCCTCTAATCTGGACATTTTGCAAGATGTCACCATCTATTTCCCTACAGTCTATATCTTCCATATCCTTTTCCACAGTAAATACTGATGCAAAATATTCATTTATGATCTCCCCCATCTCCTGTTGCTCCACACAAAGGCCGCCTTGCAGATCTTTGAGGGGCCCTATTCTCTCCCTAGTTACTGTTTTGTCCTTAATATATTTGTAAAAACCCTTTGTATTCTCCTTAATTCTATTTGCCAAAGCCATCTCATGTCCCCGTTTTGCCCTCCTGATTTCCCTCTTAAGTACACTCCTACTTTGTTTATACTCTAAGGATTCACTCGATCTATCTTGTCTATACTTGACATATGCTTTCTTCTTTTTCTTAACCAAACCCTCAATTTCTTTAGTCATCCAACATTCCCTATACCTACCAGCCTTCCCTTTCACCCGGACAGGAATATATTTTCTCTGGATTCTTGTTATCTCATTTCTGAAGGCTTCCCATTTTCCAGCCGTCCCTTACCTGCAATCATCTGCCTCCAATCAGCTTTCGAAAGTTCTTGCCTAATACCGTCAAAATTGGCCTTTCTCCAATTTAGAACTTCAACTTTTAGATCTGGTCTATCCTTTTCCATCCTTTTTTTGAGTGGGAGCAGCGGCTGAGTAAAAACGAACCCGGAAGACTACAGCTTAGGTAAGACAGTTTGTTTTAAAATTACTTACCTGTAGCAGGCAGCGGTGATTTTTTCCTCTCTCTTCACAGAAAGAGCGGGAGCAGCAGAGGAAGTGACATCTACCAGAGGGGCAGCCGGGAAGGAAAGCAGTGTGTATAAATACTCACCCTTTGACACCAACGGTCATTTGAGTGGGAGCAGCAGTGAGTATATAAATCAGAAAGGCGGCTAAAACCGAGATTCTACACCTGTAGTATCTCCCACCCACCCTCCTCCTCTAACCTCCTTAACTACACTGTATTTTAAGGTAAGGATTTTCTATTTCTTTACCAGTGACTGGTTAAAAATTTACTTTGTTTTTGTGTGTGTATATATATATATTAATTCTTTTTTAGGGAAAGACTATAGCAGAGAGGTATCAGAAAGTATTCTAACTCAAACTTGTATAAAGTAACTAAGTAATTAATTAACTAAGCAGAGATGGCTGGGCAGGTGATGTGCTGTTGCTGTATGATGTGGGAGCTGGCTGATCCCATTGTGAATGGCAGTGACCACATCTGCAGCAAGTGCTGGTTGCTGGAAGAACTCCGGATCAGAGTTGATGATCTGGAATCTGAGCTTCAAACACTGCGGCACATCCGGGAGGGGGAGAGTTACCTGGACGCTTTGTTTCAGGAGGCAGTCACACCTGGGAGATTAAGTAATTCACATTCAGTTAGTGATCAGGGACATCAGAATGTGACTGTAAGTGAGGCAGGTAGGGGGAACCTGAGTTCAGGAGTGCAGGAGCCTCAGCCCTTGACCTTGTCCAACAGGTATGAGATTCTTGCTTCCTGTTCGGATGAGGAAAAAGGCTCTGGACAGGATGAGCCAACTGACCAAGGCACCATGGTGCAGAAGGCCATTCAAGAGGGGGGAGTTAATAGACAAGTAGTGGTTATAGGGGATTCTATAATTAGGGGGACAGATAGTACCCTTTGCAAGCTGGATCGGGAGTCTCGCATGGTGTGTTGCCTGCCCGGTGCCAGGGTGCGGGACATCTCCGACCTGCTTGAAAGGATATTGGAGCGGGAGGGGGAGGATCCAGTTGTTGTGGTCCACGTTGGGACTAACAACATAGGCAAGACTAGGACGGAGGACCTGTTTGGGGATTACAAAGCACTAGGCAGGAAATTGAAGCACAGGTCCTCAAGGGTCATAATCTCCGGATTACTGCCCGAGCCACGTGCCAATTGGCATAGGGACAAGAAAATTAGGGAAGTAAACACCTGGCTAAGGGATTGGTGTGGGAAAGAGGGATTCCACTTCATGGGGCATTGGCATCAGTTTTGGAACAGGGGGAGATCTGTACCGTTGGGACGGTCTCCACCTGAACCGATCAGGTACCAATGTTCTAGCGAAGAGTATAAATAGGGTGGTCAGTAGGACTTTAAACTTCTGAGTTGGCGGGGGGGGAAGGGATAGTGAAAGCGACAGGGATTATGGTGTTAAATGGAAAGACAAGCAGCAGGATAGCATGTGTCCAGGCGGATTTAAAATTGAGGCAGACTGGGAATGCAGAAAAAAGCAAGGATAACTTAGGACATCATATGATTTCTCTAATAAGAAAGTTAGCATTAAGGCACTTTACCTGAACGCTCGTAGCATTCATAACAAAGCAGATGAACTAATGGCACAGATCATAGTGAATGATTATGATGTGGTAGGCATCACAGAGACTTGGTTACAGGGGGGTCAGGACTGGCAGTTAAACCTCCAAGGATTTTCACTTATCAAAAAGACAGGGAGGTCGGCAGAGGGGGTGGGGTTGCCTTGTTAGTTAAGAACAATATTACATTTATGGCACTGAATGACATAGCGTCAGATGATGTGGAGTCTGTGTGGGTGGAATTGGGGAACCACAAAGGCAAAAAAACCATAATTGGAGTTGTGTACAGACCTCCTAACAGTGGTCAGGACCAGGGACGCAACATGTACCGGGAAATAGAGAAGGCATGTCAGAAAGGCAAGGTCACGGTGATCATGGGAGACTTCAATATGCAGGTGGACTGGGTAAATAATGTTGCCAGTGGATCCAAAGAAAGGGAATTCATGGAATGCTTACAGGATGGCTTTTTGGAACAGCTTGTCATGGAGCCCACAAGGGAGCAGGCTATTCTGGACCTAGTGCTTTGCAATGAACCAGACTTTATAAAAAATCTTAAAGTAAGGGAACCCTTAGGAAGCAGCGATCATAATATGGTAGAGTTCAGTCTGCAGTTTGAAAGAGAGAAGGCAAAATCGGATGTAATGGTGTTACAGTCAAATAAAGGTAATTATGAGGGCATGAGAGAGGAACTGACAAAAATAGACCGGAAGCAGAGGCTTGCGGGGAAGAAAGTAGAGCAAAAATGGCAGGAGTTTGTGAGTATAATTGAGGACACTGTACAGAGGTTCATCCCCAAGAAAAGAAAGATTATCCAGGGAGGGATTAGACAGCCATGGCTGACAAAGGAAGTCAGGAAATATATTAAAGAAAGAGAGAGATCCTATAAAGTGGCCAATAGCAGTGGGAAATCAGAAGATTGGGAAGGCTACAAAAACAAACAGAGGATAACAAAGAGAGTAATAAGAAAGGAGAGGATCAAATATGAAGGTAGGCTAGCCAGTGATATTAGAAATGATAGTAAAAGTTTCTTTCAATACATAAGAAACAAACAACAGACAAAAGTAGACATTGGGCCACTTCAAACTGATGCTGGAAGCCTAGTGATGGGAGACAAGGAAATAGCAGGAGAACTTAACAAGTACTTTGCGTCAGTTTTCACAGTGGAAGACATGAGTAATATGCCAACAACTAAAGGGAGTCAGTAGGCTGAGTTGAGTATGGTTGTCATTACAAAGGAGATAGTGCTAGAAAAGCAAAAAGGTCTTAAAATTGATAAATCTCCTGGCCCCGATGGGATACATCCTAGAGTTCTGAGAGAGGTGGCTGAGGAAATAGCAGAGGCATTGGTTGAGATCTTTCAAGAGTCACTGGAGTCACGGAAAGTCCCGGATGATTGGAAGATCGCGGTTGTAACCCCATTGTTCAAGAAAGGATCAAGACAAAAGATGGAAAATTATAGGCCAATTAGCCTAACCTCGGTTGTTGGTAAAATTCTAGAATCCATCATTAAGGATGAGGTTTCTAAATTCTTAGAAGAGCAGAGTCTGATTAGAACAAGTCAACATGGATTTAGTAAGGGGAGGTCATGCCTGACAAACCTGTTGGTATTCTTTGAAGAGGTGACAAGTAGGTTAGACCAGGGAAGCACAGTGGATGTGGTCTATCTAGACTTCCAAAAGGTCTTTGATAAGGTGCCACACGGGAGACTGCTGAGCAAGGTGAGGGCCCATGGTGTTCGAGGTGAGCTACTGGGATGGATTGAGGATTGGCTGTCTGACAGAAGGCGAAGAGTTGAGATAAAAGGTTCTTTTTCAGAATGGCAGCCGGTGACGAGCGGTGTCCCGCAGGGTTCAATGTTGGGGCCACAGCTGTTCACATTATATATTAATGATCTCGATGAAGGGACTGGGGGCATTCTAGCGAAGTTTGCAGATGATATGAAGTTAGGTGGACAGGCAGGTAGTACTGAAGAAGTGGGGAGGCTGCAGAAGGATCTAGACAGTTTGGGAGAGTGGTCCAGGAAATGGCTGATGGAATTCAACGTGAACAAATGCGAGGTCTTGCACTTTGGCAAAATGAATAAAAGTACAGACTACTTTCTAAACAGTGAGAAAATTCGTAAAGCCAAAGTACAAAGGGATCTGGGAGTGCTAGTCGAGGATTCTCGAAAGGTCAACCTGCAGGTTGAGTCTGTGATTAAGAAAGCGAATGCAATGTTGTCACTTATCTCAAGAGGGTTGGAATATAAAAGCACCATTGTGCTACTGAGACTTTATAAAGCTCTGGTTAGGCCCCATTTGGAGTACTGTGTCCAGTTTTGGTCCCCACACCTCAGGAAGGACATACTGGCACTGGAACATGTCCAGCGGAGATTCACACAGATGATCCCTGGGATGGTAGGTGTAACATATGAGGAACGGCTGAGGATCCTGGGATTGTATTCATTGGAGTTTAGAAGATTAAGGGGAGACTTAATAGAGACGTACAAGATAATACATGGCTTGGAAAGGGTGGATGCTAGGAAATTGTTTCCATTAGGCGAGGAGACTAGGACCCGTGGACACAGCCTTAGAATTAGAGGGGGTAAATTCAGAACAGAAATGCGGAGACATTTCTTCAGCCAGAGAGTGGTGGGCCTGTGGAATTCATTGCCGCAGAGTGCAGTGGAGGCCGGGACGCTAAATGTCTTCAAGGCAGAGATTGATAGATTCTTGTTGTCTCAGGGAATTAAGGGTTACGGGGAAGAATGCAGGTAAGTGGAGTTGAAGTGCCCATCAGCCATTATTGAATGGCGGAGTGGACTTGATGGGCCAAATGGCCTTATTTCCACTCCTATGTCTTATGGTCTTATCATGATTTTAAAACAAATAGAATTATGGTCGCTAGCCCCAAAGTGCTCCCCCACAAGTGCTCCCCCACAAGTGCTCCCCCACTGACACCTCAGTCACCTGCCCTGCCTTACTTCCCAAGAGTAGGTCAAGTTTTGCACCTTCTTTAGTAGGTACATCCACATACTGAATCAGAAAATTGTCTTATGCACATTTAAGAAATTCCTCTCCATCTAAACCTTTAACACTATGGCAGTCCCAGTCGATATTTGGAAAGTTAAAAATCCCCTACCATAACTACCCTATTATCTTTACAGATAGCTGAGATCTCCTCATAAGTTTGTTTCTCAATTTCCCTCTGACTATTGGGGGGTCTATAATACAATCCCAATAAGGTGATCATCCCTTTCTTAGTTCTCAGTTCCACCCAAATAACTTCCCTGGATGTATTTCCAGGAATATCCTCCCTCAGCACAGCTGTATTGCTATCCCTTATCAAAAAGGCCACTCCCCCTCCTCTCTTGCCTCCCTTTCTATCCTTCCTGTAGCATTTGTATTCTGGAACATTAAGCTGCCAGTCCTAACATCCCTGAGCCATGTTTCCATAATTGCTATGATATCCCAGTCCCATGTTCCTAACCCTGCCCTGAGTTCATCTGCCTTCCCTGTTAGGCCCCTTGCATTGAAATAAATGCAGTTCAATTTATTAGTCCTCCCTTGTCCCTGCCTGCCCTGACTGTTTGACTCACTTCTGTTCTCAGCTGTACCCATCTCAGTGAGGAAAGAGATCGATCTATCGATCTATCATCCTGGGTCTCACCCCCCCCCCCCCCCCAATCTTACTAGTTTAAATCCTCCCAAGCAGTTCTAGCAAATTTCCCTGCCACTATATTAGTCCCCTTCCAATTTAGGTGCAATCCGTCCTTCTTGTACAGGTCACTTCTACCCCAAAAGAGATTCCAATGATCAAAAAAATGTGAATCATTCTCCCATACACCAGCTCTTCAGCCATGCATTCATCTGCTCTATCCTCCTATTCCTGCCCTCACTAGCTTGTAGCACTGGGAGTAATCCAGATATTACTACCCTTGAGGACCTCCTTTTTCAATTTCTGCCTAACTCTCTAATCTCCCTTCAGAATGTCAACCTTTTCCCTTCCAATGTAGTTGGTTCCAATGTGGACAATGACCTTCTGCTGGCCCTTCTCCCATATGAGAACATTCTGCACCCTCTCTGAGACATCCTTGATCCTGGCACCAGGGAAACAACACACCATTCTGCTTTTTCTCTGCTGTCCACAGAAATGTCTGTCTGTACCTCTGACTACAGAATCCCCTAACAGAATTGATCTCTTGGAAGCCAACGTACCCCTCGTTGCATTAGAGCCAGTCTCAATTCCAGAAACTTGGATGTTTGTGCTACATTCCTCTGAGAATCCATCACCCGCTACATTTTCCAAAACAGCATACCTGTTTGAAATGGGTATACCTACAAAAGACTTCTGCACTAGCTGCCTACCTCTCTTACCCTTCCTGGAGTTAACCCATCTATGTAACTGTATCTGAGACTTTCCCCCCTTCCTATAACTGCGCTGTTGCTGTTGCAAATTCCTCATCGCTTCTAACTGTCTCTCCAGCTGACTACAAACCTCTGGAGAAGATGGAACTTGAACTCTGGCCACCTGACTCGATTGCCCAATCCTTGACCAGAACATCCCAGAGTTGATTGGGAATAGTGGACTATCTACTTAAAGTTGTGTTCTTACAAGTGATTGTTAATGGATGAAAAGTACCATGGATGATTTGGTAATGGGAAGAAGAAAACCGTTTAGTTGTGTGTAAATACACTGCTGGATCTAGGAAACACTAAACAGCTGAGCTCTTGCATTGGCCAGAATGAGCTCTGCACGTAATTTCATTAATTGGAAAAAACACAGGTGATTTCGTGGCTGTGGAGAATAACAGGTGAAAAGTACCACAGGTGATTTGGTGATGGGAAAACAGCCAACCATGTGTGTGCGATTACCCTTCTGGATGTAAGACAAAAAGGGGAAGAAAAAGCTGAGGGGTCCTTGTGGTGTAGTGATAGTGTCCAACCTCTGAGCTAAAAGGCCTGTGTTCAAATTCCACCTGATTGAGGTGTAACAACACATCTGAAGAAGTTGATTGAAAGTATCTATCACTGTCCTCTTACATTATCCTTTAAGAATTCTTCCTATCTTGTACTTTAAATCAATTGTCTCCTATCTCAAAAAAACACAGATGTGTTCTTGGCTACATCAGGACTAAGGTGTTCTTGGTGAGGGAACACACAGTGCCCATCAGTACCTTGGTGGACAGTGTTGGTCATTTGGGCGATTTGGTATATCAGTGGTGGTTTTGTAAAATAAAAGGTAAACATCTGAGTTCTTCATGGTTACATCTGTGCATGGGTGTCCAGAGGTTGTAATTTCAAAGATACTGTCAAAAGACATTCTCTGGGTCAGAATAGAGACCTAAGGATAGATGCTTTGACCACCAGAGAAATAATGGTGTAGTAGTAGGGAATAGAAGCTATTGTAGGTGATTCTCCGACTATGACTGGATAAGTAAGCATAGAATCAAGAGACATTACTTCTGAAAATTACATAATATGAGAAATCAGTAATGAGAACATTCTAATAAAAGACTAAATCAAGTGAATCAATAGAACCACTCTATATGCTTTTGCAAACAGGATTATCCACAAGATTTTCATTACTAATGGTAGTTAGTAGTCCAGATTATGAAGTCCAGATTAAAGAATAAAGAACAAAGAGCATAACAGCCCAGGAACATGCCCTTTGGCCCTCCAAGCCTACGCCACCATATTTTGCCCTTCCATACTAAAACTGTCTTCACTTACAAGATCCATATCCCTCTATTCCCTTCCTATTCCTGCATTTGTCCAGGTGCATGTTGAATGCTGCTATTGTGTCTGCTTCCATCACCTCCTGTGGCAGCACATTCCAGGCACTCACCACCCTTGGTGTGAAAACTCTCCTCTCATATTTCTTTTAAACCTCCCGTCTCACACCTTGAACCTGTGTCCCCTAGTAATTGACCCCTTCACCCTAAAAAAAGCTTCATACTTTCTACTCTATCTATGCCATTCATAAACTTATAAACTTCTGTCAGGTCACCCCCCTCCAACCTTCTGCATTCCAGTGAAAACAAAGCCAGTCTATCCCCCAAACCAGGCAACATCCTGGTAAACCTTTTCTGTACCTCTCCAAAGCATCCATATCCTTCTGGGAGTGAGGTGAACAGAACTGTACTCAATATGTCAAGTGTGGCCAAACTAACGTTCTATAAAGCTGAAAAATAACTTGTCTATCCTTACACTCAATGTTCCTTCCAATGAAGAAAAGCATGCCATAAGTCTTTTTTACTATCTATCTACCCACACTATTACCTTCAGTGATCAATTGACCTGCATATCCAGATCCCTCTGCATATCAATACTCCTAAAGGTTCTGCCATTCCCTTTATAATTTCCACCTCTACTTGACCTTCCAAAATGCATCACCTCATGTTTGTCCAGACTAAACTCCATCTGCCATTTTCTGTCCATGCCTCCAACAAATCTATATCCTGCTGTATCCCCTGACAATCCTCCTCACTCTCTGCGACAGCAACAATGTTTGTATCATTAGCAAACCTACTAATTAGACCAGCTACGTTTTTCTCCAAATCATTTATGTAGATCACGAATAGCAAATATCCCAGAACTGATCCCAATCAAGCACCACTGGTCACAATCCTTCATTCTGAAAAGCATTCTTTCACTGCTACCCTCTGTCTCCTATGACCAAAGTTGTTCCATCTTGCCAGCTCACTCCTGATACCATGTGATTTAACCTTTTGTACCAGTCTGCCATGAGGAACCTTGTCCAATGTTTTACTGAAGTCCATGGAGTCAACATCAACCACTTTTCCTTCATCAATCATCCTCAAAACACTCGATCAAGTTGTGAGGCAAGACACCCCCCCCCCACACACACAAAATAATGCTGTCTATTGCTAATAAGTCCATTTGTTTTTAAATGCATGTCGATCTTGTACCTGAGAATCTTTTCCAATAATTTCCCAATCACCGATGTGAGACTCACAAGCCTGTAATTTCCAGGATTATCACTATTATCCTTCTTAAATAGTGGGACAATATTAGCTATTCTCCAGTCGTCTGGGATCTTAATTGTGGCCAAAGAGGATACAAAGACATCAGTTAATGCTCAAGCAATTTGTTTGCTTGCCTCTGTTAAAACACGGGGTAAACTCTCCTGCTTAATTTAAACCAGCAACACAGAAAAGATTTATCCCGTGCAATAATCTGTGAAAATTCAAGAGGCCACGAACTATTTACAACTCATTCCTGTAACCTATCTTTTACGTTTCCCTTCTACAATCTAGTCCAATAAAACATCCGATGAAGATTTACAGATCAAAGCATCTTATCTAAAACCAGGCAGGTTTTGGTTCTTCTCTGTATTCTGGTCTTCTTTTCTTCTCCTTGGGGATTCTGCTTCACAGGTTACTGATTGATAAAGGTACCTTTAAGAGAGCTATTCTCTGGGCAGTTTGCAGATGTCGTTGGCTTGGCAATGCTCCTCCCAACTATTTTCCCCAGTCTTATACCCCCAAAGCATTGTCGTTGGCTTGTAATATTGTCAATATATTAAATTCAAACTGATATTTTTTCATTTGGGGTATAATTTAAACTGATTGTCTTAATTCGAATCTATTTTTGTCTCCAGGCAATCAGCTACACTAACCGTTGCATCAAAAGGTTACATTATAACACTTGGTGTTGTCAGGTAGTTCTGTTGCTTTTAAGACTCTTAAAGGTAGTGTACACCCACATCTTCATAACACCTCCCTTTTCTGATATAGGGATACATTCCCTCTATTGTCCTTGATTGGTTCAACCTTTTCCCTGGCTATCCTGTTACATTTTATATATGTATAAAAAGCCTTAATCCTGTTTGCTAATGACATTAGGTTGTACAAATGAAAGACATAAATTGAAACATTACATATTTCATCATAAAATGATGGTATTTATCATTCACTTGTCATTTGTGCCTTTTAATATTCAAATTTTGATTAAAAGACCAGGTTACCTCTTGATATTTTTATCTGAAGCAGTGATTCTTAGATAAGGACAGGCCGGACAGCAGAGATTGTGATGTTTTTCCTAATGCATCCGGAACATTTCATGATTAAAACATTTTCCTTTCTTTTTCAAAATTATTTCAAGAAAAATGGAAGGACAAATTGGGCAATCTTTATTCAGAGAAATTTTCTATTGAGAATGATTGAGTATTTGTGTTAGAAAGACAGAAAGAGGGAAAGGAAAAGACTTTTTTTAAATTACAGCTACTTTGAATAGTTTAGGTGATTGTTTACATACCAATTGCTACTTTGTTGATATGCAAATTAAAAGCACCATTTATTTCCTCCAGCAAAAACGAATCAAATAATTTGTCCTCATTTAGGTGGCATTAACTTAAAGGTGATTTAAATACAAATTGTACAGAAAAGTAAGGTGTTTTTTGGTTAAATCTAAACCATTCATTTTATTTTTAACCTCAGTAATGTTCTTGATTATTGCTTTTACTGCTTGGGTGGTTTATCAGATTAATCATTCTTTACAGAACCTGCCTGGTGGCTCAGTGGTTAGCACTGCTGCCTCACAGCATCAGGGACCCAGGTTCAATTCCTGCCTCAGGTAACAGTATGTGTGGCGTTTGCACATTCTCCCCGGGTCTGAATGGGTTGTTAGGTGAATTGGCCATGCTAAATTGCCCATAGTGATAGATGCACTAGTTAGGGGGGGGTTGCTCTTCGGAGGGTTGGTGTGGACTTGTTGGGCCAAAGGGCATCTGTAGGGAAGCTAGAAAAAATTATATTCCGTTAACTTCAAACAACATCAGCTATGCCATCATTGCTCAAAGATAGAGATTTCAGGACAGCCCCCTCATCATCAGCAACACATTAAAAAGACATCTGCTGCCAGCTGCAGCTGAGAACTCATGCTGAAAGAGTGCTGCTGCTTCAGAGCTGACCAAAAATGCTATGTCAGGTCGTTGATTGCCCTCTGAACCGACCAGAAAAACATAATTGCTGATTATCAACTGTATCTTTCCATCCAAAAGCAGAAACTGCATGCCTCAGCCTGTTCCAATTCTGAATCAGTTTTGCTTTGCTGGCTCAGGCAGGGCCTGGAGGCATAATTGCTTAGGTGATCTGAACAAGATTTTGCTCAACAAGTAATGCAAATGCACTTGCAGAAGTATTTGAAGCCAAACTTTGTTCTATATCATAGATTGCCCACTGCAGAAGCAGCATAGAACATTGAAGATAGAACGATACAGCACAGAACAGGCCCTTCGGCCCTCGACGTTGCACCGACCTACGAACATTTCCCTACATTATCTCATCATCATCCTTAAAAATCATACAACACCAGGTTATAGTTCAACAGGTTTAATTGGAAGCACAGTAGCTTTTGGAGCGTTGCTCCTTCATCAGTCCAACACCGGTATCTCCAAATCATCATCATCCATGTGCTTTATCTAAGGATTGTTTAACTCTCCCTAATGTAGCTGTTAACTACATTGGCAGGCAGGGCATTCCGCAGCCATGCAATTGAGTCCAAGCTCAAACATTGCCCAAGAGGGGCATGATTCAGACATAAAGCTCTGAAAACTGCATGTAATTCATTTCTTAATTTTTATCACTAGTTCAAAGATATTTTTAATGCAGATGAAAAGTGACTTCCTTTTTGAAACCTTCCTCTCCTTCTCTGAAATCTATGCATCCTCGTCACTGATCCCTCCACCCGGGGACAAGTTTATTCCTGTCTACTCTACTTGTGCACTTCATAATTTTACGTGACAATCATGTCCCCTCTCAATCTCCTCTGTCCGAAGGAAAACAATCCCAGCCCTGATGAAGACTTGATGCATTATCTTACTCTCTCTCCATGGATGCTGTCCAAACCTCTGTGATTTCCAGCATTTGTTGTTTTCAAAACAACCCCAGTCTATCTAATCTCTCTTCATAACTAAAATTCTACAGCCCAGGCAATATTCTGGTAAATCTCCTCAGCATCCCCTTCAATGCAATTACCTCCCTCCTGAATTGTGGGTTTTAGAATCACAAACAATATTCTAGCTGTGGCCTAACAAGCTTTTTATACAGTTCCAGGATCACATCCATACTCTTTAACTCTATGCCATGACATATAAAGGTGAGTATGTCATTTGCCATTTTAACCTCTTTACTCACTTATCCTGATAGCTTAAGGGACCAATGGACATATGCACCAAGGTCTTTCTGATCTTTGGTGCTTTCCAGGGCCTCACCATTCACCATGTATTCCCTTGCCTTGTTTGCCAAGTGCATCCAGATTTATCTGGATTGAATATCATTTGCCACTGATCACCACATCTATCCAGCCCGTCATTATCCTCCTCACTATTTAGTACCCAACCAATTTTTGTATCACCCATAAATTTACTGAACAACCCTCTACATTCAAATCTAAATCATTAATATAATCCCCAAGCAGAAAGGGCTTCTCCAAATGCAGATTAATATGTCCCTCAGAATTGCTTCCAATAACTCCCCTCTCCCTTTATTCCAAGTGAGGTTAGACTGACTGGCCTGTTGTTTCCTGCTTTACCCCTGGCTCCCTTCTTAAACAATAGTGCCATGTTGGCTGAACTTTGGTTCTTTGGCACCTCTCCTGTGGCCAGAGAGAAATTGAACATTTAAACAAGCGCCCCTTCTATTTCCCCTTTTGCCTCATTCAACAACCTGGGATCTGCTTTACCCAGCCTAGAGATTTATCCACATTTAAGCCTGCCAGACCACTCAGAACCTCCTCTCTGTCCATGCTAATTTCTTTAATTGTATCAATTGAGAATTGTATTAATTCTCCCTGATTTCTGTTCATACATGTCCCCACTAGAACTCCAGAAAATCTTGGAGGAGCAATGAGCTAAAAGGGATTGAATCTAAATGTGGTATGAATTGCTTAGGTATGCTGAAGAACCAATTGTCAGAACCAGAGGATTGGACTGCGAACCAGGTGTTGTTGGTTACTCAGATAAATAGAAACTCTGGAAACTATGCCGTTAGGATGGTTGTGACCTGAGCATGAGAGGGTTCCTAGTTTATGCCTTCTTGGTGTATCCACAAGGTATTCATTGAGAACTCTACTGACATCCTTTGGCTCCACGCACAAATTACCTGCTTTGGTCCTTAATGGGCCCTACTTTTTACTGCATTTTCCTTTTCCCTTCATGTTCCAGTAGACTTTACTTTACCTGCTAGCATCCTTTTAGCTCTCCTTATCTCCATTTTAAGTTCCCTGTAAACTATACTCCTCTAGAACTTCGGTTGTTTTGATTCCTGCCGTAAGCCTTCCTTTTTCTCTTAATCTAATTCTGTATATCCCTCGATATCCAGGTACACAAAATTTGATAGTCCAAACCTTTTTCTTTTATTCTTTATCTGACAAAACAAACTCTGTTACTTTTAATGGTTCCCTACCTTTTACCTCGTTTTCAACAAGTCTAATCTTAGCACTTAACCAGTGATCTATGATATATGAGGGATAAGAAAGACTGCATTATTTTATGGCGTAACCTTAACTGCTTTGATGAAGGACTTAAGAACCTCAACACAACATAGTAGCATTGATTTTTCATTTTAGCCTGGAACATTGCTGAGCAATTTTCTGGAAAGCAGAGCAAGGGCACCAAGAGAAAAGTTACATAATAGTACTGTCCGTGCTTGGTTTATGTCCCACTTAAGTCATACTTCACTGAGGAAATTCAGTCTCCAACATAGTAAAAGCAAAAATAATGACCTTCTCATAGATGGTACAATACTTTTTTCGCTAGGACACAGTGAGGTCTGCAGATGCTGGAGATCAGAGTTGAGAGTATGTTGCTGGAAAAGCACAGCAGGTCAGGCAGCATCCGAGGAGCAGGAAAATCGATGTTTCGGGCCAGAGTTTTCTTAGATTACAACAGGATCTGGACCAGATGGGCCAATGGGCTGAGAAGTGGCAGATGGAGTTTAATTCAGATAAATGCGAGGTGCTGCATTTTGGGAAAGCAAATCTTAGCAGGACTTATACATTTAATGGTAAGGTCCTAGGGAGTGTTGCTGAACAAAGAGGCTTTGGAGTGCAGGTTCATAGCTCCTTGAAAGTGGAATCACAGGTAGATAGGATAGTGAAGGCGTTTGGTATGCTTTCCTTCATTGGACAGAGTATTGAGTACAGGAGTTGGGAGGTCATGTTGCGGCTGTACAGGACATTGGTTAGGCCACTGTTGGAGTATTGTGTGCAATTCTGGTCTCCTTCCTATCGGAGAGGTGTTGTGAAACTTGAAAGGATTCAGAAAAGATTTACAAGGATGTTGCCAGGGTTGGAGGATTCGAGCTACAGGGAAATGCTAAACAGGCTGGGGCTGTTTTCCCTGGAGCGTCGGAGACTGAGGGGTGACCTTATAGAGGTTTACAAAATTATAAGGGGCATGGATAGGATAAATAGACAAAGTCTTTTCCCTGGGGTCGGGGAGTCCAGAACTAGAGGGCATAGGTTTAGGGTGAGAGAGGAAAGATATAAAAGAGACCTAAGGGACAACCTTTTCACGCAGATGGTGGTACGTGTATGAAATGAGCTGCCAGAGGATGTGGTGGAGGCTGGTACAATTGCAACATTTAAGAGGCATTTGGATGGGTATATGAATAGGAAGGGTTTGAAGGAATATGGGCCGGGTGCTGGCAGGTGGGACTAGATTGGATTGGGATATCTGGTCTTCACTGACGAGTTGGACCGAAGGGTTTGTTTCCATGCTGTATATCTCTATGACCCTATAAGTCACCAGAATTAACCAAATTGTCTCACTTGTATTTTATTTAAAGTTCTAGGACACTAACTTGCAAGTGTTTAAATCTGCTGGGATTTTCCATACCCCCAAAATCTATTCAAATCCACCTAAATCAGTTCAAATTACGAACCTGAGCCCCCAAACTGTTACGACACAGAGTAAACTCTCCTGCTTAATTTAAAACCAGCAACACAGAAAAGATTTATCCCGTGCAGTAATCTGTAAAAATTCAGAGTGGCCAAGAACTATGTAAAGTAAAAATTAACAACTTTATTTCTTAAAGTTTAGCAGAGAATAATTAACTAATCACTATTAACAATTTCTTTCTCTCACCTATCTTTTACCTTCCCTTTGATAATGTTAGTCCAATAAAACTCTCAATTAACATTTAGGAAACAACATTTCTTATCTCAAAACCAAGCAGCTTTCGTTCTATTTGGATCTTCCTGTGTCTTCTTTTCATTTCGTTAGGAATTTCTTTCACACAGGTTACTGATCAAAAAGGTACCTTTTTAAAGAGCTATTTTTCAGGCAGTCTGTTTATATGCTGGGCTTGTCAGTTCTCCTCTCAAATGTTCAATTTTCCCCGGTCTTATATCTCATAGCATCAGATTGTCATTGGCTTTTAAGATTGTCAATACACTCAATTCAAACTTGATTGGAAATTAGTATTATTTTAGCGGGTATAATTTAAACTGATTGGCCGGATTTGAATTTTTCTTTGTCTCCAGGCAACAAACTGCTCGAGTTGTTCAACCCAGTGTTACAGACATTGTTGCCTTATTGAGAACACTTGGTGCTGTGTCTGGTAGTTCTGCTGCTTTTAACTCTTTTAAATGTACACCTACATCTTCATAAAGTAGGAAGAGAGTTGGGGATTTAAGGCAGAAATTCAGAGAGGTAGGATGCAAGTTTAGAGCTAGAACAAACAGAGTTGTTTTCTCTGGCTTGTTGCCTATGCCACGTGGTAGTGAGGTGAGGAATAGGGAGAGAGAGGAGTTGAACATGTGGCTACAGGGATGATGCAGGTAGGAGGGTTTGGATTCCTGGATAATTGGGGCTCATTCTGGGGTAGGTGGGACCTCCACAAACAGGATGGTCTTCATATGAACCAGAGGGGTACCAATAACCTGGGGGGAGAAATTTGCTAATACTCTTTGGAATGGTTTTAACTAATTCAGCAGGGGGATGGGATCCTAAGTTGTAGTTTCAGTGTACAGGAGGTTGAGAGTAGAAATAAGGTTTCAAGGTCGCAAGAGGTGACTGGCAGGCAGGCAGTTGGTTTGAAGCATGTCTACTTCAACGCCAGGAGCATCTGGAATAAGGTGGGTTAAGTTGCAGCATGGGTTGGTACCTGGGACTTTGATGTTGTGACCATTTCGGAGACATGAATAGAGCAGGGACAGGAATGGTTGTTGCAGGTCCTGGTATTTCGATGAATCATTAAGAACAGGGAAAGTGGTAAAAGAGGGGGGAGAAAGGACGTCTGAGGACTCGTCTACTGAGGTAGTATGGGCTGATGTTAGAAATAGGAAAGGCGAGGTCACACTGTTGGGATTTTTCGATAGGCCTCTTAATAGTTTCAGAGATGTAGAGGAAAGGAAAGGATTTTCCTGCTCCTCAGATGCTGCCTGACCTGCTGCGCTTTTCCAGCACCGCTCTGGTCTGGAAAGGATAGCAAAGATGATCCTCGATAGAAGCGAGAGTAACAGGGTAGTTGTTGTTATGGGGGATTTCAACTTTCCAAATATTGACTGGAAATGCTTTAGTTTGAGTGCTTCAGGTGGGTCAGTTTTTATCCAATGTGTGCGGGAGGGTTTCCTGATGCAATATGTAGACAGGCTGACAAGGGGTGAGGCCACACTGGATTTGATACTGGGTAATGAACCCAGCCAGCTGTTAGATTTGGAGGTAGGTGAGCACTTTGGTGATAGTGACCATAATTTGGTCATGTTTACTTTAGTGATGGAAAGGGTTAGGTATATACTGCAGGGCAAGAGTTATAGCTGGGGGAAAGGCAATCATGATGTGATTAGGCAAAATTTAGGAATGGCAAGGAAACTGCAGGAGATAGGCATAATTGAAATGTGGAGCTTATTCAAGGAACAACTACTACGTGTCCTTGATAAGTATCTACCTGTTGGGCAGGGAAGAAGTGGTCAAGAGAGGGAGCTGTGGTTTACTAAAGAAGTTGAAGCTCTTGTCAAGAGGAAAAAGAAGACATCTGTTAGGATGAGACATGAAGGCTCAGTTAGGGCACTTGAGAGTTACAAGAGCTAAGAAAGGCCAGGAGGGAACATGAGAAGTAGTTAGTGGATAGGGTCAAGGAAAATCCTAAGGCTTTCGATAGGTATGTCAGAAATAAAAGAATGACGAGAGTAAGATTCGGGCCAATCATGGATATTAGTGGGAAGTTTTTCGTGGAGTCAGGGAAGATGGGAAACTGCTAAATGAATACTTTTATTCACAGTAGAAAAATATTATGTTGTCAAGGAGAATACTGAGATACAGGCTATTAGAATAGATGGGATTGAAGTGCACAAGGAGGAGGTGTTATCAAGTCTGGAAAGTGTGAAAATAGGTAAGTCACTTGGGCCAGACAGGATTTATCCTCGGATTCTCTTGGGAAGCCAGAAAGGAGATTGCTGAGCCTTTGGTTTTGATCTTTATGTTGTCATTGTCTACAGGAATAGTGCCAGAAGACTGAAGGATAGCAAATGTTGTTCCCTTGTTCAAGAAGGGGAGAAAAGAGACAATCCTAATTGTAGAGCAGTGAGCCTTACTTTGGTTGTGGGTAAAGTTTTGGAAAGGGTTATAAAAGATAGGATTTAATTGTCCGGGCATTAAATAGTAAGGAGGATATTGATGGGCTGGATGGACAGGCTGATCATTAGTAAATGATATTCAATCTCGATAAATTGCACCCTTCACAGAACATCCCGAAGCAATTCACAGCCAATGAAGTACTTCTGAAGTATAGTCAGAATTGTAATGTAGGTCAATTTGAGCTCAACAAACTCCCAGAAACTGCATTTTAGTAATTCGAAGGCAATCTGTTATTGTGATATTGATTGAGAGATAAATATTTGTCAGGGCACTGAAATAACATCACTGCTCATCTTCCAAATAGTGTTATGAGATCTTTTATATCTATTTGCAGACAAATGGGCCCTTAGCTTAATGTCTCATATTAATGATGACAGTACTTCCTCAGTACTACACTACTGTGACACTAAGCCAAACAGAACTGGGAGCACAGAAAATGAGTGTCAGGTGAAAATTGTCTTTGGGAAAGGACTTTAAATCTAACTTTGCAGAGGTGTCATAGAGTAATAGAGTGTGGAAACAGACCCTTCAGTCCAACTAGTCCACACTGACCATGTCCCCAAACTAAACTAGTCCCACCTTCCTGCACATGGCCAATATCCCTCCAAACCTTTCTTATTTATAAATTTTCCAAATATCTTTAAAACATAGTTACTGTACCTGTATCCACTACTTCCTCTGGATGTTCATTCCATACACTAACCACTCTCTGTGTAAAAAAAAACTCCTCTCATATCCTTTTTAAATATTTCTCCTCTCACCTTAAAAATATGCCCCCTAGTTTTGAACTCACCCATTTTAGGGGCATTGCTATTCACCTCCTCAATGTCCATCATGTGTTTATAAATGACCTCTCTAAGGTCACCCCTCAACCTCCTTCGCTCCATGTAGAAAAGAGTCCCAGTCTCTCCAGGCTATTTTGATAATTCAAACCCTCCATTCTCGGCATCATCCTGGGGTGAAGGGTGGATAATGTTTCATGTACTGAGTTTTAGCAGCTCTGCTTAAACTAGAGTGAAAGCAACTTCTACAAGGCCACATGGCTATGGCAGACAATAGTGTATAGAATCCGTGCAAATGCATTTTGCCAAACATCTCCCTTTTCATAATCAGGGCAAAAGAATTACTCATAGGATAATAATAATTATCATTTGCAGTTATAAGTTATCAAATATACATGATCATTCATAAAATTATCACCCATGAACAAACTTTTATGTTAATTCTAGTCAATCACACTTTTGTCAGTCTCTGCACACACATTTCATTCTTAATTTTTAAAACATTCAAATACTTTAATAGCACACGAGAGTTTCTGTTGGCAGGTTGTCTAGTATCTGCCAATTCCTGAAGTGATGTTCCTTCTTGGAGATTCTATCATACCCATGGTGGGTTCTTAATCAGAACAAGATGCTTGTCCATCATGTTCAATGCGTTTGATGGGTTGATGACTTCCTGGGCATTTGGTGCTCATTATTTGATTTCAATGAAAGCTGTCTCTTCCACTGCGCCTCAATACCACTGCATGTTCTTAGCAGCGAGCTTGAATATAGCTTCACAGTCTGATTGCAAATAAGGCAAAATGTTCATGGGCTAGTTCATGAGTCTAACAAATCATTGCATTACCTTCACAATTGTTGGTGGCTGTGTCTCTGCTTCAGCTGTCATCTTGCCAGCATTTGTGGAAAGGCTTTTCACTGCTATTATATGATTTATGTACTTGACTTCAGTCACCTTCAGTTGCATTGTTTTTTTTTGGTGTCAACTTTCAGGTCCCACCTTGCCTTGTTTGCCAAGTGCATCAGGATTTATCCAGATTGAATATCATTTGCCATAGATCAGCCCACCTATCTAGCCCCTCTATATCCTCCTCACTATTTAGTACCCCAGCAATTTTTGTATCATCTGTAAATTTACTGAACAATCCTTCTACATTCAAATCTAAATCATTAATATAAGCCCCAAACAGCAAGGGCTTCTCCAAATGTAGATTAATTCTGTCCCTCAGAATTGCTTCCAGTAACCCCCCCTCCCCAAGTGAGGTTCGACTGACTGGCCTGTAGTTTCCTGGTTTATTCCTTGCTCCCTTATTAAACAATGGTGCCACATTGGCTGACCTCCAATTCTTCTGCCCCTCTCCTGTGGCCAGAGAAGAACTGGACATTTTCACAAGAATCCCTGCTATTTCCTCTCTTGCCTCTCTAACAGTCACACTAGGTTGTGACTGTGGTAATTGCGGTTCCATTGTGCTTTCATATCCACAATCAGCAGATCATCAACTGTAGTTTATAGCTCACAGATTATCTCATGCTGTTTGTGCTGATACTCTTCCAGACCAGTGGAAATGCTATTTGCCAGTAACTGATATTTGTATCAAGGTCTTTGGCTTGCAAGTTGTGCCAGAATTTCATGAATGGTTTGCAGATTGAAGGTGATGAGAAGTTTGTTACTTATACAAAAACACAGAGGCTGCTAGAAATACTCAGCAGATCTGGCAGCATCTACAAAGAAAGGGGCGGAATTGATGTTTTGATCTACAAAAAGATTGCTAAATATGCTAAAGGTGGGTTGGGGGATGGGGGAGAAGTAAATGATAGGTGGAGATGAAGTTCAGAAAGCAAAAACAACAGTTGGAAAGACAAAGTAATTGGTAAAGATCAGCCTAAGGTAATTACCTTTAGTAGCTGACAATGGGATGGTTGTGGTAGCACCCCATGTGATGACAAGGTCTGGAGTGTGTGTGTGTGTGTGTGTGTGTGGAGAAGATGCTCAGGCCGTAAAGATTATTGAACTAGATATTGAATCCTGAAAGCTGCAGAATCCATAAGCAGAAAATGAGATGCTGTTCTTCTAGCTTACACTGAGCCTTACTGTAGCATTGCAGTACCCCACTAGATGGTGACATGTTGGAAGTGGCAGACAACTGGAAGTGCAGGGTCATTTCTGAGGACAGACATGGGTGCTCTGCAAAGCAGGCACCCAGTCTGCATTTCATCTCCCTAGTGTAGAGGAGACCATATTGTGAGCAGTGAATACAGTAGACTAGACTGAGTGAAGTGTAGGTAAATTGCTGCTTCACTTGGAAGGTTTCTAGGACCTTGGAAAGTGGAGAGGGAGGAAAGTGTTAACTGGCAGGTGTTACACATTCTGCGATGGCATGGGAGAGTGTCATAGAGGTATTGGGAGTGGAGGAGGAGTGGACCAGGGTGTTTTGGAGGGAGTCATCCTTGTGGAAGGCTGACAAGGGGAGTATGTGTCTAGTAGTGGCACCCCACTGGAGGTGACGAAAATGGTGGCTAATCATCCTCTGGATGTGGATGCTGGTGGGATTGTGATGACTGGGGGATCCTGTTGTTGTTGTGGGTGAAGAAAAACGATGAGGGCTGACATGTGGGAGATGGGTTGGATACAGCTAAGGGCCCTGTCAGCCACAGTGCTGGGGAATCCTCTGTTGAGAAAGAAGGTGTACATTTCAGAGGCCTTTTGTAGAAGCTGGCACCATTGGAGCAAATGTGACGGAGATGGAGAAACTGAAAGATTGGAATAGATTCTTTACAGGAAGCAGGGTGTGAGGTTGTACAGTCAAGGTAGCTGTGGGAGTCAGTAGATTTGTAATGGATATTGGTGGCCTGTTTACCCCCAGAAATGTAAACAGAGATGTCGAGGAAGGGAAGAGAGGAACTGAAGGTGGGAGCAGGGTAGAAATTGGAAGCAAAATAGGTAAAGCTTTCCAATTGCAGGCGCATGAGGGAAGCAAAATCGATGAGGGCTGTGGATTTGGTCCAGATTAGGACTGGACTCCACAAAGAGACAGGCATAACTGAGGCCCATGTGGATACCTATCACCTTCCTTTTGCACCAAAGAAAGTGAGAGGAGTTAATGGAGATATTTAAAGTGGGGACAAGCTCAGCCAGGTGGAGGAGGGCAATGATTGATGGGAATGGTTCAGAACTCTTCTTCAGATTGAAAAGTGTTGAAAAATTAGTTTTCTTTTTGTACTTTTGACAGAGGCAGAGACCCAATGAAAAAAAAACAAAGCATTCGTTAATGATGGAAAAAGAAAAGAAATGAAAGGTGGGTGGAAAGGAAATAATTACAAAAACTTTGCATAGTACAAAAAAACATGGGTCCTTGGAATATACTAAGAAATGACAGATAACTCCAGACAGTCAGGAAAATTCTTCCTTGATGAATCATGAAGTGAATCAGAATAATAGAGTTTCTGAACTTTTTTTTTCATAAAAGCAAAGATATTTCCTTACACGTCAAGTCAAGGGAGTAAAGATATTTATTGAATGTTGAGAAAGTCTAACCTATTTTGCAAATGTTCATGTAAGGACACTTCGCAGTTCACCGCAAAATACCATCAATTAAGTCAAAGATTTCATTAAAAGGGGCAATTTCTCCAAATTCGAGCTTCTATAATGGATCATGTCAGGAGATGGGATAAAACTTTGTTTTGTTGTGTTTTGTGTTCCGTACCTAGATAGTTTTTTTGTGTAATAAAATTCTGTTTGTTTATTAAAATCTCTAGCCTTGTATGTACATATTTCAGGGAATTACCACCACATTAAACTAAAATGTATAAATAACTTGTGCTCTATCAAGCCAGATTTCATTCTGGGATTGATTTGTCCAGTCCAGTAGTACCAAGGGCTGAGCTCATAGCAATAGTGATATCTCTTCAAAACTTTATTAGATCCTTTGGATTTAAGCAAAAAACTCAGCTCTTCATGTTTTTTCCACTGCTACCATGCTACTAAATCGGTCTATAGGTGTCCCTTTCTTGATTACACTCTTCTTTTCAAGTTCCTCAATCTTAGATTTCAGGCTGTATTTCAGAAGAGCTGGAACTCTCCTTGCCAGAGTTAGGTTATCCTCACACTCTCATTTACTGTGAGATAATATTGACTTGGGAATATAATACTGGTCCTTCACTGGGTCAAGATCTTGGAATTCCCTTCCTCAGGGCACTGTGAGTCAACCTACAGCATGTGGACAGCAGTGTTTAAGAAGGTAGCTCGCCATCACCTTCTCAAGGGCAACTATTGGTGGGCAATGAATGCTGGCCAGCTTGGAGTGCCAATAACCCACAAATGAATAAAACAAAACAGGAAAGCATGTGAAAATATCTTTCTAATCTTCTAAAATCTGTTCAGCACTAAACAGCATAGTGGCCTATGAAACATTGGAAATCTCATCTTCCACAATCGGGTTACCTGCCCAAGTTAAACTTGCTTCAGCTGACATGAGTGAGTTTTGTTTATTGTCTACTGTGTGGAACACCAGATCTTTGTTCTTCCCATTCCATCGGGCTGTCAGCTTAATTAGTCTCCATCATATAACTTGTCATGTTGCAGAAAGCACTGTTGTCTATCTGACATTTCACATTCTCTTGGTACGCAACTTCTTTAGTCTTCATTCTAAATGTCGCAAGCTACTTATCATGCTTAGATCTCACAATACCTGTTTTATGGTGCAGTGTGATTCATTGGATTATGGTGCAGTGTGATTCAGTATCTGGCATTTCTCTAGCAGCTATCTTTATAGGCTTGCCTTGCTTGTTTCCAGCTAAACTTTTGAGTGGAATGTGATTCAGCACATTGCAGCTACAGTACGTTGAAGCTACAGCACTGTATTCCCCACACTAGAGACACTTTATTTTCCTCTTGTATGGTGCATACTGCAACTTTTGCATCCAGTACTCTGGCCTTATTTTCTGCTAGTTCTTAGACAAATAGTTTTCAGAAAAGGGTTCAAACTGTGTCTCCAAGGCCTCCAAAGTGTCTTCAAATTGGCTTTTCTGCTTCTTGGTGAGGCTTACTAAGTAGTACAACTTGTGGCACTCCTTGTCCAGGACTGATAACACGATTGCTTTAATTTTATTTGCTTAATTTTGTAGTTAGTTCGCTGCTTTGCCACCAAGACTGCAGGAAGTTCCAATTCTGTGTTATATCATCTTCCATTTCCATAGCATTATGTACGAGAAAGCTAAAAGCCATTCCAACTCACCCAGTAACTCAAAGTTGTAGATTGCTACCTTTGTATTTCCTTGCTGATCTTACAGTAGTTAGTTTCACTTACAGCTCTGAAAATCCACACAACTTCAGCCATGCAATTCTGATACTACATTTCCCATTATGTGTTTTAATAGTTCCTGTTTAAATAAACTGAAAGCAACTGAGGTCACATGTCTGTGACAAGCCACGGGTGTAGAGTGTCCTTACAAAAATCCTTACAGGTTAATCACATTGCCCAAGGTTCTCTTGCACAAATTTGTTTTGCAAATAAACTGTATAACTAACTACACTACTGGTTATTTTAGTGATTATCTTAAATTATCCAATCCATGTAGGATCAGGGCATTTGCTGCTGGTTTGCTTTAGCAACTTTCTGTGAACACAAGCTGATGTTAATTAGATTGTACAAGTGAAAACCACTGGAATCAATATGAATATATCAGCTACCAGGCAACCCAATTGAAAATCATCTATTTGAAATACAAGGTTTATGGACCATTATTTAATTGTGGTTTTCAAAGTCCATAATTGATGTACTAGAAGTAAGAAAAGACTCCTTTAAGTAATATATGTATAGCAAACACAGGAAATACAAGTACAACATGAAAAAATTAATAACATCATCTCTTTATCATGATTTATTAAAATACTACTTTTCCACACTTGCATACATTGATCAATCTTCTGAATAGTTCTTGCATTTTTTATTTTTATTTCACTTTCAGTTTCACATTAGGGAAAATAATAAATCTGAGCCGATGAGGAATGTTTTAATCTTTTTTCAGTATGACATCACTCTGAAAAGAAACCTTGCCTTATCTGTTGTGTTGAAAGACAATGAAATTTATGCTGTAATTGAAATTCAATTCACCATTTGCACAGGACAAACTAATCTAGAATCTTTAAATTTTTCTTCAGCTTAAACTCACTAGGGCCTCTGAAATCTTGCTTCTCTTTACTTTTTTCTCTCCCATCTCAAATGTCTTCTTGGATCCTACTCCTTTTCGCTCCTAATTTCTCTTCCATTTCCCGCTTAGTGTCATTTGCCCTATACCCTTCTGTTGAGATATTTTCTTAATTAATGGGGAAGCAGTAATCTAGAGGCCCAGGCTAATGTTCTGGATCTCTGGTTCAAATCCCACCATGCTAGATGGTGAAATTTGAATTCAGTTAATAAATCTGGATCATAAAGCTGGCCTCAGTAATGGTAACTGTGACACTAACATTGATTGTTGTAAAAATACATCTAGTTTACTAATGCCCTTTAGAGAAAGCAACCTGCTGTCCTTACCTGGTCTGGCCTGACCCACAGAATTGTGATTGTATCTTCCTCCTGAAATGGCATAGCAAGCGATTCAGTTCCTGGGCATTCAGGGGTGGGCAACAAATGCTAGCGGTGTCCACATTAATGAAGGAAAAAATTAAATATTTCTGGCATAATGTCTTTCTATTCTTGCTTATCTACCTCAGTCAACAGAACTTTCAATTCCCTGCTCCCTGACGTAATTATTTGACCGCCCTTCAATGAATTCATATTATTCACCTGAACTATTTCCTTTAGTAGTGAGTTACACACATTCACTATTAAAGAGTTATAGATTCATACAGCAGGGAAACAGACCCTTTGGTCCATAAGACCATACGACATAGGAGCAAAACTTAGGCCATTCAGCCCATCGAGTCTGCTCCGCCATTCAATTGTGGCTGATATGTTTCTCAACCCTAAACTCCCGCTTTCTCTCTGTAACCCTTGATCCCCTTGATACTCAAGAATCTATCTATCTCAGTCTTAAATATACTCAATGACCTGGCCTCCACAGTCTTCTGTGGCAACGAATTCCATAGATTCACCACTCTCTGACTGAAGAAGTTTCTCCTTGTCTTTATTCTAAAAGGTCTTCCCTTTACTTTCAGGCTGTGCCCTCGAATCCCAGTCTCTCCTACCAATGGAAACAACTCCCCAATATCTACTCTGTCCAGACCATTCAGTATTCTATATTTTCAATTAGATCCCCCATTCACCTTTCTAAACACCATCTTGTATATGCCCAGAGTCCTCAAATGTTCCTCATATTAAGGTTTTCATTATCGGGGCCAACATGGCACCAATTATTAACGTTCACTTGAGAATGTAACTTCTAAAAAAAGTTATGCGATTTACATATGAAAGAACTGAATCCAACATGGTCATTCTAAAAGATGAGAGACTTAACAAACAATCCAGGTCTTTTGCAATATGTAAGTTCAATTACATCACATTGTAAACTTTTGCTTTAAATTCTGTCTTACAATGTTATTCTCCACAACCATCTGATAAAGGAGCAGCACTCCAAAAGCTAGTGCTTCCAAATAAACCTGTTGTGTGATTTTTAACTTAATTCCTGGGACCATTCTCATGAACCTCCTCTGATCACGCTCCAGGGCCAGACATCCTTCCTGAGATATGGGGCCCAAAACTGTCCACAAAACTGTGGTCTGATCAAAGCCTTATAGAGCCTCAGAAGTTCATCCCTGCGTTTAGATTCAAGTCCTCTAAAAATAAATGCCATCATTGCATTTGCCTTCTTAACTACTGACTCAACCTGCAAGTTTACTGTGGCCCAACATTTCAACTCCCCCTCCCACTCTGCTGAGGACATGGAGGTCCTGGGCCTACTTCACCGCCATTCCCTCACCACTAGATGCCTGGAGGAAGAACGCCTCATCTTCCACCTTGGAACACTTCAACCCCAGGACATCAATGTGGACTTCAACAGTTTCCTAATTTCCCCTTCCCCACCTCACCCCAGTTCCAAACTTCCAACTCAGTTCCCCATGACTTGTCCTACCTGCCTATCTTCTTTTCCATCTATCCACTCCACCCCCCCAACCTATCACCTTCATCCCCTCCCCCACTCACCTATTGTACTCAATGCTACTTTCTCCCCACCCCCACCCTCCTCTCATTTATCTGTCCACCCTTCAGGCTCTCTGCCTGTATTCCTGATGAAGGGCTTTTGGCCAAAATGTCGATTTTATTGCTCCTCGAATGCTGCCTGAACTGCTGTGCTTTTCCAGCACCACTCTAATCTAGACTCTGGTTTCCAGCATCTGCAGTCATTGTTTTTACCTTACTTTGAGATAATCCTGGACTAGAACTCCCAAGTCTCTTTGCACTTAGACTTCTGAATTTTCTCACCATTTAGAAAATAGTCCATGCCTCTATTCTTCCTACCAAAGTGCACGACCTCTCATTTTCCCACGTTGCAGCTTATCTGCCACTTCTTTGCCCACTCTCCTAACCTGTTGAATCCTTCTGCAGCCTCCCTGCCTCCTCAATGCTATCTGTCCCTCAACCTATCGTTGTATCATCTGCAAACTTAGCCAGAATGCCCTCAGTTCCTTCATCTAGATTGTTAATGTATAAAGTGAAAGGTTGTGGTCTGAACACTGAGCCTTGCTGAACACCACTTGTCATCAGCTGCCATCCTGAGAAGGATCCTTTCATCCCCACTCTCTGCTTTCTTCCAGAAAGCTAAGCTTCATTCTATGCTAGCACCTTGTCTCTGATGCCATGGGCCCTTATCTTACTCCAGGTAGATAACATCCATTGGCTCTCCTTGGTCCAACCTGCTCGTTACTTCCTCAAAGAATTCTAGCGGATTTGTCAGGCATGACCTCCCCTTGGTGAAACCATGCTGACTTTGCCCTGTATTACTATACACTTCCAGGTACTCAGAACTCTCATCCTTCACAATGGATTCCGGATCTTACCAGGCAAAAGTGAGGACTGCAGATGCTGGAATTCAGAGTCTAGACTAGTGTGGTCCTGGAAAAGCACAGCAGGTCAGGCAGCATCCGAGGAGCAGGAAAATTGACGTTTTGGGCAGGACTGAAGGCAGGGAGCCTCCAGGGTGGAGAGATAAATGGGAGGGGGGTTGGGGCTGGGGAGAAGGTAGCAAAGAGTACAATAGTTGGATGGGGGTGGGGATGAAGGTGATAGGTCAGAGAGGAGGGTAGAGTGGATAGGTGGGAAGGAAGAAATTCCAGCACCTCCTTGGTGACAGGTAGGACAGGTCATGAGGATGGTGCTGAGCTGGAATGTTGGAACTGGGGCAAGGTGAGGGGAGGGGAAATGAGGAAACTGGTGAAGTCCACATTGATGCCCAAGATGGAAGATGAGGCGTTCTTTCTCCAGGCGTCGGGTGGTGAGGGAGTGGCAGTGGAGGAGGTCAAGGACCTGCATGTCCTCGGCAGAGACTACAACTGAGGTTAGGCTAATTAGTCTGTAATTTTTCTGCATTTTGCTTTATTCCCTTTTTAAACAGGGGTGTCACATATGCGATTTTCCAGCAGTCTAGGACCCTCTCTGATCCTAGTGATTCCTGAAAGATCACCACTAACACCTCCACTATCTCCCTTAGAACTCTGGCATGTAGTCCATCTGGACCAGGTGATTTATCCACCTTCAGGTCATCCAATGTTTCTAACATCTTCTCCTTGGTGATGGCCACCATACTCAGCTCTGCCCCCTCATTCTCTTGGACTTTTGCGATAATACTCGCGTTTTCCACAGTGAAGACTAATGCATACTAATTGTTCAGTTCCTCTGCCACTTTCTTGTTCCCCATCACTACACCTCCAATGTCATTTTCCAGTGACCCAATGTCCACTTTTGCCTTTTACATATATCTAAAGAAACTCTTAGTCTTCCTTTATATTATTTGTTAGTTTACCCTGATATTTATTCTTCTCCCTCCTTATTTCTTTCTTTAATTGCCCTCTGTTGGTCTTTTTAAGCTTCCCAATCCTCTGGTTTCCTACTGCCCTTCACTACATTATATGCTTTCTGTTTTGTTTATATGCTATCCCTGACTTCCCTAGTCAGCCATGATTGCCTCATCCTCCCTGTACCATGCTTCTTTGTCCTCAGGATGAATCTCTGCTGTGTCTCCTGAATTACTCCCAGAAACTCCTGCTATTGCTGTTCCACTGTCTCTCCTGCTAGGCTCCTGTCCCATCAATTCTACCCAGCTCCTCCCTCATGCCTCTGTAGTTGCCTTTATTCAGCTGTAATACCGTTATCTCTGATTCTATCCTCTCTCTCTGAAAACGCAGAATAACAATCAATCGTATTATGATCACTGCCTCCTAAGGATTCCTTCACCTTAAGCTCCCTCAAGGTAAAAACAATGACTGTAGACGCTGGAAACCAGATTCTGGATTAGTGGTGCTGGAAGAACACAGCAGTTCAGGCAGCATCCAAGGAGCTTCGAAATCAATGTTTCGGGCAAAAGCCCTTCATCAAGTCTGCCTCATTGCACAACACTAAATCCAGTATTGCCTGTTCCTTCGTGGGCTCCACAACACGCTGTTCCAGAAAGCCATCTTGTAGACATTCCTTTTCTTACAAATTCCTTTTCTTACAATCCACTACCAATCTGATTCTCCTAGTCCACCTGCATACTTGAAACTCCCCATGATCACTGTAATTTTGTCTTTCCTATCTCCAGTTACATCTTGCGTCCCACATCCTGACTACTATTTGGAGGTCGGTACATAACTTCAAATATGTTTTTATTACCTTTGTGTTCCCTTAATTTTACCCACATGGATTCTACACCATCTGAGTCTACTTTGTTTCTTACTATTGATTGAATTTCATTTCTGACAAATAAGGCAACCACACCCCCTCTGCCCACCTGCCTATCTTTTCGATAGGATGTATATAATTTGAATATTTAGTTTCCAATACTGATCCCCTTGCAGCCACAATGAGCTTGTGCCAATTTTGATCCGTGCCACAAGCTCATTTACCTTATTCCTTATTCTGCCTGCATTCAGATATAACACCTTCAGTCCTGTATTAACCATCCCTCTTCTCGTTGTCATTTGTCCAGTGTGCTTAAAGTTTGATTCAAACCTTTCCATTCATCTGTCCTACTTATGGCTGTGCTGGAGATTTGAATAACCTCTCCAGAGTTCTAAACTCTTATCTTCTCCTTTAATTTGGGTTTTCTAACTTCCCCTATAACTGAGCCTTTCCCCTCCCCATTTAGTTTAAAGCCTTGTCTATAGCTCTAGTTATGTGATTCACGAGGACTCTGGTCCCAGCACAGCTCGAATGAAGAATGTCCAATCGAATGAGGTCCCTTCTTCCCCAATACTTGTGACAATGTCCCATTACTTCAAACCCATTTCTCCCACACCAATCTTTGAGCAACACATTTACCTGCTTAATCTTATTGATCCTGCGCCAATTAACTTGTGGCTCAGATAGTAATCCAGAGATTATTATTTTTTTGGTTCTGTTTTTAATTTAGCTCCTAGCTGTTCATATTCCTTTAGCAGAACCTCTACACTAGTTTTATTTATGTCATTGGTAACTACGTGGGCCATGACCACTGGATCTTTACCCTCCCACTCCAAGTTCCTCTGCAGGCCAGATGAGATATCTCAAACCCAAGCACTGGGCAGGCAACACAACCTTCAGGACTCTCGATCCTGGTCACAAAGAACAGTGTCTATGCCTCCAACTATACTGTCCCAATTACAAAAAGATTTCTCTTCTCTCCCCCCCCACTTGAATGGCTCCCTGCACCATGGTGCTGTGGTCAATCAGCTCATTGAAACCTGCAGTCCCCATTCCCATCCGCACAGGAAGCAAAACCCTTGAACCTGTTGGAAAAGGACAGAGGCTGAGGCTCCTGCAACTCTACCTCCTAAATCCCTCTACCTGCCTCACTCAGCCACACCCTCATGTCCCTGACCATGAGCTGAATTTGAGTCAGTTAGTCTAAGTGGGGTGGCTGTCTCCTGAAACACAGTATCCAGGTAACTCCCAGATATTTGAAGCTCAGACTCCAGCTCATTGACTCTGAGCCAGAGTTCTTCCAGCAACCACCATTTATTACAGACAATGTCACTGGGAATCACAAAGATGTCCAACCAGTCCATGCCAACTGTAATCCCAAACTAAGCTAGTCCCAATTGCTTGCTCCTAGCCCATATCCCTCCAAACCTTTCTTATTCAAATGTACTTATCCAAACGTGTTTTAAAATTTGTAACTGTACCCGCATCCACCACTTCCTCTGGAAGTTCATTCCATACATGAACTACTCTCTGTGTTAAAAAGTTGTCCCTAATGTCCATTTTAAAATTTTCCTTCTCACCTTAAAAGTATGTCCTCTGGTCTTGAATCCCACCACCATAGGAAAAAAATTACCTGTCATTCACCTTATCTGTACCCCTCATGATTTTAAAAGCCTTTATAAGGTCACCTCTCAACCTCCTGCGCTCTAGTGAAAGAAGTCCCAGCCTCTCCATAAAACTCAAACCTTCCATGAAGGGCTTATGCCTAAAACATCGATTCTACTCTTCCTCGGATGCTACCTGGCCTGCTGTGCTTTTCTAGCATCACACTCTTGACTCTGATCTCCAGCATCTGCAGTCCTCACTTTATTCCCTGCAATCTCCTGGGAATCCTTTTCTGAACTCTCTCCAGCTTGTTAATATCCTTCCTATAATAGGGCAATCAAAACTGAAAATGATACTCCAGAAGAAGCCTCAACAGCATCCTGGAGAAAGTGAGGACTGCAGATGCTGGAGCTTCATTCCTGAGGAAGGGGTCATGCCCGAAACGTCGACTCGCCTGCTCCTTGGATGCTGCCTGACCTGCTGCGCTTTTCCAGCAACATATTTTCAGCTCAACAGCATCCTGTACAATCGCAACATGATTTCCCAATGCCAATACTCAAAGGTCTCAGCAATGAAGGCAAATATGCTAAATGCCATCTTAACCACCATGCGATGCAAATGTCAAAAGATTACATACCTGAATCCCTAGGTCTTTCTGTTCTACAAACTATGCAAGGCCCTACTTTTAGTTGTCCAGATCCTGCCTTTTGTTTAGCAAAATGCTTTTTGCTTTCTCTAACAAATTTTCTTCTGAATATCCAATTTAGGAATTCCTTACATCATGCTGATAGCCTCCAGTTTTGCTGTTTTCCACATGTGGAAGTCTTCTCTTTGCAACTAGCGTTATCAAAAACTTCCATAAAAATCTCTATTTAGGTTAACCCTCTGATAACTTTTGTAAGAGAAAAAGTGACACAACCCTTTCCAAACTTAACTTTCTATATCTGATACTATCCTTCTGAATCTCTTCTGCACTTTTCTATTAACTTTGTTTCCTAATAATATGACAACCTAATAATATGATAACCAATTATACATATTAGGTAATATCATTAATGGGCCTCTGGTGAAGCATTGGTGTTATGTCCAGCTTTCTATTTATGTGTTTAGGTTTCCTTGGGTTGGTGATGTTATTTCCAGTCCTTTTTATCAGAGAGAGTGGTGGATGGGGTCCAAGTCAATCTGTTTGTTGATAGAGTTCCGGTTGGAATGCCATGCCCCTAGGAATTCTCATACGTGTCTTTGTTTGGTTTGTCCTAGGGTGGATGTGTTGTCCCAAAGTCCCAGTCAAAATTTGCAAAGCAGGACGTCCCCTCAGACCCATAATCTCGCTACCTGGAACACCAACATACAGATTAGCTAAGGAACCACACCAACAACTAAAACATTTAGTAGAAGACTCACACCACTCCATCCACTGCACCCAAGAATTTCCAAACACCATCAAAGACACCAAGAAAGAAGAGGATGAAATAATGGTCTCCTTTGACATAACAGCCCTCTTCATATCCATAAATATCAATCTGACCAAAGATAAACTGCCTACATTATTAGAAGAACCAAAGACACATACACCAGACACCACCAACTTCATCAGCAAGGACAACATCCTCAAGTTAGTGGATCTATGTCTTACCACCCACTTCACTTTCAATAACAAAACCTACAGACAAGCCAACGGAACACCCATGGCATCTCCGACATCAAATTTCTTAGCAGAGGCAGTAATGACTCAAACAAACAGCTCTGCTAACCATCCAACCCAAACTTTGGGTCCACTACGTGGATGACATCTTTGTCAACACTAAATGAAACAAATTAGAGGAAACCTTCAAGACCATCAGTAATACCCTAACTGGCATAAAATTCACTAAAAAGGAGGAAAACATCAATAAACTGACATTCCTAGGTGTCACAGTACAACGAACAGCCAATGGGGAACTTCAAACCAGAGCCTACAGAAAAACAACACACACAGGCCAAACACTGAAATCCGGAAGCAATCATCCCAACACCCACAAACGAAGCTGCATTATAACATTATTTCAACAAGCCATCACACACTGCAGCACAGAGAAACTATGAAGAGCAGAGGAAAATCACCAATACAACGTATTCAAAAAGAATGGGTACCCAATGAACACAGTCCGCTGAATTCTCACCAACAAAAAGTCAAACAAGCAGACAAAACACACCCAGAAACCCAAGCCACTTTCCCCTACATCAAAGACATCTTGGAAGTGACTGCTAGACTATTCAAATGTCTTGGCATCATGGTAACCCAGAAACCCACCAATACATTAAAATAGCAGCTAATGAATTAGATGACCATATACAGACAATGAGCAAAACAAATGTAATTTACCAAATACCTTTCAAGGACTGAAACAAACATTACATTGGACAAAGAGGCAGAAAACTAGCCACCAGGATACATGAACATCAACTAGCCACAAAAAGACATGACCCACTATTACTAGTATCCTTACCTACAGAAGAGGAAGGACACCTCTTTGATTGGGGTAGCATACCCATCCTAGGACAAGCCAAACAGAGACACACACGAGAATTCCTAGAAACATGGTATTCCAACTGGCACTCTATCAACAAACACATCTACGTAGACCCCATTTACCACCCTCTGATAAAAAGACATCACCAACACAGGAAATGACATTACCACCCCAAAGAAACCAGAACACATAAATATAAAGTTGGACATAACACTAGCGCTTCACCGGAGGCTCACTGATGATGTTAGGAGAAAGTGAGGACTGCAGATGCTGGAGACCAGAGTCGGGTGTGGTGCTGGAAAAGCACAGCAGGTCAGGTTGCATCTGAGGAGCAGGAGAATCAACGTTTCAGACAAAAGCTCTGATGAAGGGCTTTTTCCCAAAATGTCGATTCTCCTGTTTCTTGAATGCTGCTTGACTTGCTGTGCTTTTCCAGCACTACACTCTTGTCACAGATGATGTTACCTAGTATGGTGAGGAAAGGTCTGAAAATGAACCTTCCAGCTCAACAAGCAAACATACATCCAGAACCTCAACCTGAGCTATAAAACCTCTCAAAACTCACTACATATTTGTAATATGTTCTCTACTTTTCACTTCTCGCTTTCTGGAAAAAGGGCCAAAAATGCCTTGTGCTTGGTTTTCCTTTTATGATGGAGTGTTGCCATCTTTTAGCGTCCTTCAGTATTGACCATCAGCCATCAGTTCCCCTGACACAAATGTGGCATCCATAAATTTAGAAAGTAAGGGCTATATTTTCCTGGATCCTTTGGTGTCGTGCTGGGAGAAGGTGCCGTGAGTAGTGTCAGCTAATCTCTCACCACCGTGCCATGTTGCCATCAGTGATGAAGTTGACTATTTGGCTATCTGCTACCTATCACCTTCATCTCCTCCCCCACTCACCCATTGTACTCTGTGCTACTCTCTCCCCACCCCCAACCTCCTCTAGCTTATCTCTCCACGCTTCAGGCTTACTGCCTTTATTCCTGATGAAGGGCTTTTACCCGAAACGTCGATTTCGCTGCTCGTTGGATGCTGCCTGAACTGCTGTGCTCTTCCAGCATCACTAATCCAGTATCTGCTACTAGGTCAATCGAGGCACTTAAATAGTCACTTAATAGTGGCTGCCCATCTTTGCTGGCATTTTGCCCATGTCTGGAGGATTGCTGTCATGCAGCGAGATAGCCCAGAGAAACCTGGTGTGGGGCTCCAAATAGGGACCCTGTATGGCAATAGCTTCGCCCCACATCTAAGTCCAAATCATTAGCCCAGGACATCCTCCTCCTAACCACCAGCCTGTGGGAAACCTCTTCCTCTCTGTTGGTTCCTGTTCATTCAGGCATGCTATCCCTGGAGTTGCAGCCTCACCACTGCTGACCTGTTGGCCACTCTCAAAGTTCTTTGGTTCTTTCAAAATCTGATTTTGTTTCAAAGACTCATTCATTCTCATTAAAATGTGTTGGCACAATTCCAAGGAAAGCCATGGTATTAAGAAGCATCTAGTCATTGTAACTGACATACAGTGGAAGATAATATATCTTCAGTTCACAATAACACCATGGTTAACTAAAATGTACTTGCAATCTAATAAACTCAGTGAAACTAATGTGAGTGATTGAACAGCAGTACATAATTTAATGTATTGGCCAGCTGATACAATAAATGGTTATGTCTATAATGGCCACTTACTGTCTTTATCTTTCTGTGACCTCAGACTGCCTTTCTCTTACAGTTTCTTCAATGATATATTTGTTAATTCAGAATTAAAAGGAATTAATCTTTTTTTCCCAGTAATATTCTTTACAAACAATGAAGGACCACTCCTTTTTTAACTTTAACATTTTTTAACTCAACTTATACTATTGCAAGTATTTCCTTTCAGAAAATTGTTACACATTCACCATTTCTTCATTAATGTCTCTTTCCAAAAAACTCAGACAAAGACTAACTAATTGATTTTTCCTCACTGAACTCAAATCAAATTTCACGGTATTTTCCAGCTACTTGACTACTTTTAAGTTGCTTATTTGATGCTCTGGATCAGTCTTTTTGATCTAGACCTGCTTTTGGTCTCTAACATTTCTTTTTTGGAGACTTAAAAGTTCAAAGACAGTCACCACTTCAGCAGGTACCTTATCTCGTCATTTAGCTTTGGTCACATGGTTTCCTGGAAATACTCTTCTGACCCACTGCTAAATAAATTCAGTTTCACATCCTTAAAAAAAACCTTTACAGGATTAATATCAAAAAACAATTTACCTCTCCCTTAGAATGAATTAGTTAACTTTATTGTCACATATACTCAACAAGTATAGTGAAAAGTTTATACGTCGACACTTACAGTCCATCTGAGGTACAAAGGTACCCAAGTACAGCTTCCTTAGTAATAAGACCTTGGGAAGTAGAGAAAACACAAGTTCCCAAATAATATTATAAACTTTCATCTAAAAAAGGCCATTTGGATTAGTTTTAATGGAGAAAATACAATTTAAGTTTCGGGATTTATGAATGCAAAAGTAGTAAGATCAAGCGAGACTTTATCTTTGATGAACAATGAAGATGTGGAACATATTCCAAACTAGTAGAATTAAGGTGGTATTCAGTATTATATTTTGAAAGCTACAAGAAAAAAGATTAGCATAAGATACTCAAATATTCAATGGAACACAATAGTTCATTTAGTTAATACTGGATGTGAGATGAGAAGTCTGATAATTTAGCAACACTGGACAAATCAAGAGAGGTGCTGGTGAGGTAATATAACCATTAAGTTGTCACCATGTGAAAAGCAAGTAGTCAAGAATGAATGATGCACGTATTCTGGAGTTTCATTTTATGACCTCAGGGATAGGGAGACATATTGTGGAATCAGTCCTCAAGAGATTAAATAACATGGTGTGAAACCCATGACAAGATAATTTGCTTCTGGTGAGAAAAAGGACGAGAGATGATTGGGGTCTTCCAATATCCTTTGGTCCTTACAGCATCTGCTTCTCAATCAGAAGCAGATTCTTTTATCAAAAGTGCTGGCGCAATTACAAATTAAGTCATAGGATTAAGAAACATCTTGTTATTGTAATTGGCATGAAAAAGGAGGTAATCTATCTTCAGTTCACAATAACACCATGGCCAAATGAGATGTACCTGGAATTTTCAACACAGTAAAACTGATATGAATGAATGAACAGCAGTAACATAACTTGCTACATTGGCCAGCTGAGAACAATGAACTTCAATGCTGACAATTGTCACTTATTGTTTTTACCTCTCTATAATCTCAGGCTACCTTCATCTCACAGACCCTTTGACAGCGTGTTTGTTAAATCAGAATCCAGATCACGCTGCACTGGAGAATTTCCGAAGCCATAATTCTGACCTTGAATGGAATCATTTGGGGCAGCCATGTTTCCTGTTGTTTTAAGTGGATGCCTTCAACTGAACGAAATCAAAGTGGAACAGAAAACTTGAGTAGCATTTGAAAGAAGGATTACATGGATGACGAATGACCCATTAACCTGTGACCCTGCCATATGCAAGAACTATTAATCTTGTCAGTAAATACTTAGGGTACTTTTGCTAGGCAATGATTTACAGACCCTAAACATATCCTCTGATTTATTTCTTCTCCACCCCCATCCGCTCTTTTTCTTTGTCCCTGCTGTTGCAAAAGTGTCAAATAAATAAGGATTCAGGTCAGACACTGGCTGTACTTCTTCACAGCAACACTGAAAAACATGGCCTTAAAAGCATAGCTACAGGTGAGAAACAGATATGCATCAATCTATCATTTCTGTACTCTGCTTGGCATCTATTTCCTAATCTCTCAGTTTTCTCTTAAAGCTGCAGTTGTGATAATTCATCACAATGGAAACAAAATAGACAAACTGCAAATCTGAACTTAAAACTGAAAATTCTAGGAATGCACCAGGAGGTAGATCACCATCTGAAAATGGAACAGAAACGTAACCGTTTTATGGGTAGATTCAATTTGGAGATGAAGATCCAAAAGGGAGTGCAAAGATTAGTGGGTGTGAGCACACTGACACATAGCTCTAAAATCTGCTGTGTTTTCATCAGAGTTTACAACGCACAAATGGACCACTTAGCTTCCTGTAACATAGAAAACAGAGAGGAGTAAAGGAAGGGTGGCAGAAGTAGGATCTTAGAAGGGTAAGTGATATTGTCATTCACAATTTATTTCAGTCACTTAAACAATAGACTCATGAATATAAGCCTGATTCTGTGGAAATGGTCAATGTCCAATGCCACGGCCAAAAGCAGATGGCGACACTGCTTTGAAAGGCAGAGGTACCCAGGACAGCATCCTGCCAACAGCAAACAGCCAATCAAATGTCTGCTTCTGGAGCTGTTGGTAAATTAAAGATGATGGCCTGCCTGCTATTGGTTTTGCTGTTTATCACAGCTTTCGGTAAAGACTATCTTTGACTTTTTTTGACTGTGAACTAAAGAATGCCAAAGCATATTGCTTTCGACCAAAGAAACTGTGGAAGATGTTTGCAGTTTTAAAACCAGCTTGCTGAAATATATTGTGAGCTGTATATACAACGTTGCCTTATTTGAGCACTGGGAGACAATGCTAGATATATTGTGTGTTCAGAACAATTCAGCATAGAGACTGTCACTTGATTAATTTGTCAATTGGCCAGTTGTGGGATTCACAACAGTTCAGCATAAAAAAAATTCTTGATTGGCTCCTGGCCAAGAAGCTACAGCCTTGTATCATGTAGAATTTTACAGTACTGAAGGAGGCCATTCAACCCATCGCATCTGTGTCAACTCCTGAAAGAGCTTCCAAGATAGTCCCATTTCCCAGCCCTCTCTGTAACCATTTAAGTTAATCACTTTCAAATATATAGTCAGCTCTCTTTTGAAACCACCTATGGAATCCAATCCACCACTATCCCAACCTACACATTCCAAATCATAACAGCTCTCTGTCTGAAGAGGTTTCTCCTCATCTCACTCCCAGCTCTCTTGCTGACAATCTTGAAATTTTGAACCCTAGTTCCTGACATACCAACTAGAGGAAACAGAATATCCTTCTTTACTCTGTCAAAACTGTTCATAATTTTGAACACCTCAGTAAGGTCACCTCTTAATCTTCCCTGCTCCAAGGAGAATACATTCAATTTCTCTAATCTTTCCTTCAGTATAAAGTCACTCATTCCCGGTATCACTCTGGTAAATCTCATTTGAACTCTCACTAGGGCTTTCAGATCCTTCCTTAAATAAGGTGTCCAGATTTGAACACAATACTCCAAATTTGGTTAATCAGGAAGTTTCTAGCCTGCAAAGAAAAAACACCAAGTTTTTCGCTCTGCCTCCTGTGTAGAGAAGTAACAGAATAATTCCTGGTAGCTGTTGTCACTCTTTGTCTCCCTGTAAATTTCTCTCTGTGAAATTCCCTTGTTGAAATGAAAAGGAGAAAACCACTCACAGAGGCACTGAAAGGGTGAATCCTCAATCGGTGAATTAAAGGCTAAGATGTGGTGTATTCACAACATTGTATCATTAGTAAGGAATCAGAAGGAGTTGAATGAAAGCCAAAATGAATCAACTGAATGACGTCTATGATCTGGACTGGTGCCAAAATAGTGTTTCCCTGTCTTTATTCCCTTCCCCATTCATAATACTTGCATTTTGTCATATCTCTTTGTACGTATATGGAAGCTTTTGATTACAGTTATTTTCTCGTTAATGAAAAAAAAGACATGAAGAGACCCTTTTAGCATAAATGAGACAGGTAAAATTAGACCATTTAATGGTTAATCACTTTTAACTTTTGTGATGACTCTCGGAGTGGTGCAGCATGATTTCCAATGCATTACTCCAGTGAACTGTAACATATCCAAATTATTTAATGCATAGCTTTTTTTCCTATTCTTTTGTACAATAAAATTACATACCTTTCTTAAAAGTACATTGGCAGCCTCTAGTGAATATCTTCAATATCTGTTCACCATGTAACCAAATTGCAAAATTGTAAAATTGAGCAAGCAAGGATTAATTCTGGGATTTGACTTGTCAGATTACCATCAGATAGCAAATACTTTCCAAGCTAGAGTCCATACCTTGCATTTTTCAAATTCAATTATGATCTTTGTCAGATTAGAATTGCTTGTTTATTGAAGAATTCAAAGCTTTACATGATTTCATGGTCACTAGTGAACAATCATTCAACATACCATATCCATGCATATATTTGTTTATGGACATCTTTTCATTGAGCACGTCCAGGTTTAAAGTCTCAATGTACATTTACTTTTCAATTATATTCAGATTAACAAGCGATGCTATGCCTGAGTTCATCTATTTAATTAGTCTGGACCAATTGCAGTCAAGAAAAACAAAAATCATAAATAATGTAAGCGGACTTGATCATTTGTTATCATTCATTTTATACTGTTGTACAAAACCATCTTGTGCAAAACTACAGGAGACTGATTACAAACAATACCTAATTTCATGCATATTTCATGTAAATTGTTCCAATTCTAAATTTATATAGTCACATTTACAATGCTCAACTCGAAATCAACACAAATTTGTAAATATTACATGATCTTAAATTTAATGCATGCAGTAAAGGCTCAAGATAAATTTTGACTTGTAAATTTAATAAAGTATATAAATTAAGGAGATACTGATTCCTGCTGCATCTTATTCTAAATATCATGATTATTTGCTGTATTAATCAAATCCATAGAGTGCAAAGACAATATTGTATTCTTCCTACTAATTAATTCGATTTAGACTGCATTTTTGAGAATTTGTAAAGTAAGCAAAAAATACTGAGAGCCAAATGTGAAAAAAGTCATATTTTCTTGAAAAGAGCTTGTTGACGATGAGGCCTAACAATTTTCATTAAAGAAGATTCTGAAATCAATGGTTCTTGACTCTCTGCCAAAACTGATAAGTTGTGTGAAAGATTTGATTTGTAGCTTTGAATATTCATGAATTTCAGTTTTAATTAGTATATGAATCACCAAATAAAGTCTTTGTGGTAAAATCTAAGAAAACGGTAAATGAATGAATGGAAATACAGGCATATTTATAAATTAAACCATTAAAACCTCACAGTCATTTCCATTGATTTTAATTAATTCATATATACAATATTAAATGAAAAAAGGCTAGTACCGTACAACAAATGAGTTTGAATCGTGAAAAGACAAGTAATGCCATTTTAAACGTTATAGCTGAATCAATATGCCTGAAAGATTATGACCCCAAAGGTCAATAGTCTTTTTTCCTTTCTATAGAAGCAAAAGAAGCTGCTGTGCAATTTCAGACCTTATATTTTGTTTCAGTTGATTAAAACGTTTTTAGACCCTTTCCTACATGCACAACATGAGGCAACATTTTGATTCCAACCCTGAAGTTTAGTTGGCGCTTAGAACAGCAGGATACAATCCTAAATTGAACTACAATTTTAGTTTTCAGGAATAATGTCTGGTGTTATCCAGTACTCTATATCTTTACTGCCAATCAAGTCTGAAACTCTAGTGAAGTACTGAGTGCAGCATTGTTAGAAGAGTGGGTCATTCAGATGAGAATTACTGTAAATTGTTTCCCTGTTTGAAGGGATCTAAGAGATTCTGTGTCTTGTGAAGAAAAGCAGCATAAGGGTAATTATTTCTGGTGTCTCTGCCAATGTTTATCCTTGTATCAAAATCACAAAACAGATTATATGATAGTTATCACTCTGCTAATTGTGGGTGTTTGCAATGCACAAATTAACTGTTGCTTTCATACAATAATGAGCATTCTTTAACATTACTTCTTTGGCTGTAAAACTTTTTTAACATGGCTGGTGCCTGTCCAAAATGTGCCGTATAAATATGTCTGTTGTTTTAAAGATAGTTTTATTTGGCAATTTTCTTCTTGAATTTCAGAATTATGGCACCAGAAAAAAAGAACATAAGCAATTAACTCCAAGATTTGGGATGTAAAAGCTAAGAGAAACACTTACCCTGGACTAATTAACTGGGAAATAAACTGGGAGATTGACCTTTTGCTGACTCCATGAGCTTCCTTCTGCTGTGAATTTTATCTTTTACGCACTTCACTTCTTTCCTTTACAATCTGAAGAAAATAACAGACCCCCACTCCAAAATAAATTCTGCAAATGTACTTTCTGTATATTTTACTGCATTCCAAAACCTGTTGCCATCCAATGATATCTAAACGATAATTGAAAAGAGGAAGTTTGTTAACAGTTGATATAGCAGTGCAAGAGGAAACAGGAATGGGGCTGCTTCATGGCCATCAGCAGTTAGCTTCCTGCACAGGACATTACATTAACAACTGTATATGACCCAATTAACTTGCATAAGTTAATGTTTAATGAATGTGCTCTTGGGGATACACTGTTTTAAAATTATAAAGAATTGTTTTATGAAAATGTCCCACATGGTTTCCCACTTCAGGCAAATTTACGTTGCAATTTATGTTGCATTAAACAATATACAATATTAATGCAACCGAGTATTGTTAGAATCAGCCCCTGGACAAGGTTCCCCAATTTATTATTTGGATACCCCAAATTGACAAGCTCTCAGATGAGGTAGGGTGAACTGATTCCTCTTATTTATTTACCCATCTCACTCATTTGGTGGCAAGATTATACATATGTACGGTTGCATCCACACAGATTAGAAATAAGTGGCTAGTTCAATAAATTAAGTTAAAAACTTAACTAATAAGTCAGTCTCTGAGTTCCATGAAAAGTTGAGTACGGGACATTATGTTTGTTACCTTATGTGACACAATAGCATTGGTATTGATAGGCAACTGTTGATTTTGAGATTTGGCTTTGCAGGTCAGTTGAAAGGTCTTTGTCATATTTCCTTTTGATTGTGGTTTCACTTCCTTCCTGGCTTCAAGCAAAGACACAGAGAGAGAGAGCTTGTAGCCACAGGAGATCACAGTCCAGTTTGTTTTAACTTGCTTCTCTGCCTTTGAATGGTTGGAATGTTCAGGTGTGACATTCCAGCGTTCCTCTCCCCATCGCCACTTGATTACATCTGAGTCAACCTTTGAGAGTATGCCTATTTTTAAAAAAAAGGTAAGTTCTAATTAAAAGTTCAATATATATGTAAGTACAATGAGGCTAAAGCCTGTCATAATGACAGTATTTCATTGTTGTTACAAATACAAGGTTTTTTAAGATTGCAGTTTGAACCTGCTGTACATTAATATATGGTATAAGAATGAGTGAAAGGGGTCATATGCTTTGTTTTGAATTCTCCTGACAAGAAACATGCATGGTATGCAAATATACAAAGGTGAAGCATGAGTAGGCCATTTGGCCCCTTAGGACTGCTACATTTTTGAAAAGATCATGGCTGATTGTGATCACTCCTTTTCTGTTTGTCCCTTTGAGACCATTGTCAGTCATAAATCTATCTAAATCAGCCTTAAAAATATAGAATAAATTTATTGAATATTGATTATGCAATAAATTGAATGGGCAAGGGGGCTCCACAGACTAACAATCTGCTGAGAAAGAAAAAAAGTTCTCCTCATCTCCATCTTAAATAGGAGATCTCTTATCTTTCAACTAGTTCTGGTCTCTCCCATAAAAGGAAATGCCCTTTTGACATCCTCCCTATCAAATCTTCTTAGTGTGGGATATAGGTGGATTAATGTTACTTCTGCAATTCCATTTTACAAAGGAGGTGAACTTACACCAGTGGGTAATTGTTTTAGTCAAGAGCTGAGTCAACAAGAATGGAAACGATGTAGAGGAAATGTAGAATTGTTTTTGTATTAGCTAAAACTGTATGTCAGAAGGTAGACATTATGGGCAAGTAGATAAGATGTTGTGAGGGGATGAAGTTAAGCTAGATACGCCTGTACAAACAGTAGATATAAACATGTGCTTCCCACTTTTACAAAAACACAGGAACAAACCCCAATTAAAAGGGTCATAGGGATCAGAACGGCCTCGGGAAAGGCACAGATGAAGGGGGTAGATAATGATGAAGAAAGAATATGCCTAACAATGACCTATAGCAGGATAAGGTCAAACAGCCTTGTGAGACCAGAAATAAGCATTTTATCACAGACAAGGCCGGATAAGGCAAGAGGTAAACAGGGGTAATGGGGGCCGGTCTTAGGGAAGTGGACGATGTAAGCAGGGGAGGGAGCAGTGTAAAACAATAGACATCAAATCATATAAATGTTATGTATCAATTGAACTTGGTGTGTGTATGTCCCTTGCCTTGAGAAAGTGACATCACACCCACTTGCAAGTGTAAAATAAATGGCACTACTGATTCAGATCTTGTCTCGGACTGAAATTATTGAAGTGAGTGGGCTTTGTTTCTCACATTAGGATAAGATCAGTTCTACTTATTCTAGAATCCAATGAATACAGGTTGAACCTGCCAAACATGTTCATATAGCACAACACTTTCATCCCAAAGAATTGGCCAAGATTACCCTCTTTGACTATAAGACATAGGAGCAGAAGTAGGTCATTCAGTGAGGTCTACTCCACCATTCAGTGAGATCAAGGCTGATCCACTAATTCTCAACTCTACTTTTCTGGCTTTTCCCATAACCTTTGATTCTCTTACTGATTAAAAATCTGTCTATGTTAGCCTTGAATATACTTAATGATCAAACCTTATCAGCAAAGAATTCCATGGATTCATTATCATAGAACCCCTACAGTGTGGAAACATACTACCCACTCCAAAGAGCAACCTATCCCCCTACCCTATCCCTGTAACCCTGCATTTCCCATGACCAATCCACCTATTTACACATCCCTGGTCACTATGGGCAATTTAGCATGGCCAATACACCATTTTACGATCTAACTTACACATCTTTGCACTATGGGAGGAAACCAGAGCACCCAGAGAAACCCTCGCAAATATGGGGAGAACGTGCAATCTCCAAACACAGTCATGTGAGGGTGGAATCAAACCCGGATCCCTGGTGCTTTGAGGCCACAGTGCTAACCACTAGTCACCATACCACCCTATTCTCTAAGAGCAAAAAAATCTTTCTTATCTCTATAATAAATATTTGACTCCTTATTCTGAGATTATGCCCTTTGCTCCTAAACTGTCCCAAAAGGACAAGTTTCCAATGCAATTATGTCCTTTCTTAAATAAGGAGACCAAAACATATGGTCCAAATATGGTCTCACCAATATCCTATACAACTGGAGCAAAACTTTCCTAATTTTGTATTCCATTCTCTTTGGAATAAACAACATTCCATTTGCTTTCCTCATTAGCCATTTGTATGTGCATATTAACTTTTTGTGATTCATGTGCTGGAACGCAAGATCCCTCTGTATTACAGAGTTCTGCAATTTCTTTCAACTTAAATAATATCATTTCTATTCTTTCTGCTAAAATAGACAAGTCCGTCTGTTCCCACATTATTTTGCCCACTCACAAAAGTATCTTTGCAGAAACATTATATCCTCTGGTTAACATACTCTTCTAATTATCTTTTCTCTAAAAGCCCATCTCCAAGATGACATGAATCCTGTGGGCATTGTGTCCAGACAGAAAAGTTGATTTGATACATGTGAGACCCTGAACTCTTATACTACTTTGGAATTAAATGCACAGCCAGTATTAAGTATATCTGTTTACAAAGTGTGATTCTCAACACTTCCCTGGGTCTTTGGAGACTAGCGATCTATACATTGTTATTATAGATGTTTATGCCATTTTCTACAAGGTGTAATCTTGGCACCTTCTTCGTTATAAAACACCTTGTGCTCCACTTTTAACCTTAACAACGATTCCATGATCATGATTGAATTTCACATTCAATTTAAGAGTGAGAATAGTAGATCTAAGACTGGTGTTCGAAAATTAAATAAAGGGTATAGTATGGGTACTAATACTGAACTGACAAAAGTGATCTGGAAAATTAGGTTAAGGTGTAGGTTAGTAGCAATGCAGTGTCAGAATGCAAAAAAATCTAGCCAATATCCAGGCTTGGGCTGACAAGTGGCAAGTAATATTTGCACCACACAAATGCCAGGCTAGGACCATCACCAATAAGAGACAATCTAACTGCCACCCTTTGACATTCAATTATGTTATCATAACTGAATTTCCCATTATCAACATCTTAGGGGGTTATCATTGCCTAGAAACTCAAATGGACTCACCACATAAATACAGTGGCTACAAAAGCAGATCAGAGGCTAGGAATACTGCAGTGAGTAACTCACCTCCTGACTCCCTAAAGCCTGTCCACCATCTACAAGACACAAGTTAGGAGTGTGATGAATGCAGTTCATCAAGATACCATCCAGGATGAAGCAGCCTGTTTGATTAGCACCACATTCATAAGCATCCACTCTCTTCACCACTGATGCTCAGCAACAGCAATGTGTATTATCTACAAGATGCACTGCAGAAATTCACTATAGATCCTTTGACAGCACCTTCCAGACTTTCTATCTAGAAGGACAAGGGCAACAGATACATGGGAACACCAAACACCTGCAGGTTCCCCTTCAAGTCAACTTACCATTCTGACATGAAAATACATTGCTGTTCCTTCACTGGTGTGGGGTTAAAGTCCAGGAATTCCCTACCTAATGGAATTGTGGGTCAACCGACAGCAGGTGGATTGCAGTGGTTCAAGAAGGCAGTTCACCACCATCTTCTCAAGGGCAACTAGGGATAAATGCTGGTCAGCTAGTGATGCCCACATTTGACAAATGATTAAAAAGCATGGAAAATAGGAACTGGAATAGGCCATTTGTCGTTTCAAGATTCTGCCATTTATTTCCCCATGGCTACTCAATAGCCTGTTCCCACATTTCGTCCACATCCTTTGAAGACGTTTCAGAATTATCAGTGAAGATACATTCGAGTGAGAAATAACAATACCAGGAAAAGGATATTTCATTTGTATATAACTGACCAAGCTAAAAGTGAAGTTTAAATTTGAAAGAAGTATACAACTTCATAAAGATTAATGGGTGCTTAGACGATTGGATACAATATAAATTGGAGGATTTGAGCAATAGAGAGAGGCTGAAAAGGCTGCGGCTGTTTTCCCTGGAGGATTGGAGGCTGAGGGGTGACCTTATAGAGGTTTATAAAATCATGAGGGGCATGGATAAGATAAGTAGAGAAAGTCTTTTCCCCGGGTGGGGGACTCCAGAATGAGAGGGCAAAGGTTTAGGGTGAAAGGGGAAAGATATAAAAGGAACCTAAGGGGCAAATTTTACACGCAGAGGATTGTGCATGTATGGAATGAACTGGCACAATTGCAGCATTTAAAAGAGATCTGGATGGGTAGATGAATAGGAAGGGTTTAGAGGGATATGGGCCAAGTGCTGGCAAATGGGACTAGATTAGGTTATTATATCTGGCCAGCATGGACAAGTTGGAGAGAAGGGTCTGTTCCATGCTGTATACCTCTTTGAATCTATTGAAGAAAAATAACATCTAACGGAACATGGGACTGGGACATCATAGTAATTACAGAAACGTGGCTCAGGGATGGACAGGACTGGCAGCTTAATGTTACAGGATACAAATGCTACAGGAAGGATAGAAAGGGAGGCAAGAGAGGAGGGGAGGGGGGTGTTTTCGATAAGGGATAGTATTGAGGGAGGATATTCCTGGAAATACATCCAGGGAATTATTTGGGTGGAACTGAGAAAGAAGAAAGGGATGATAACTTTATTGGGATTTTATTATAGACCCCCTAATCGTCAGAAGGAAATTGAGAAACAAATTTGTAAGGAAATCTCAGTTATCTGTAAGAATAATAGGGTGGTTATGGTAGGGGATTTTAGCTTTCCAAACATAGACTGGGTCTGCCATAGTGTCTGCCATAGTGTTAAGGGTTTACATGGAGACGAATTTGTTACGTGTGTACAAGAACATTTTCTGGTTCAGTATGTCGATGTAGCTACTACAGAAGGCGCAAAACTTGACCTACTCTTGGGACATAAGGCAGGGCAGGTGACTGAGGTGTCAGTGGGGGAGCACTTTGGGCCCAGCGACCATAATTCTAATAGTTTTAAAATAGTGATGGGAAAGGATGGACTAGAAGTAAAATTTGAATTTCTAAATTGGAGGAAGACCAATTTTGACAGTATTAGGCAAGAACTTTCAAAAACTGATTGGGTGCAGATGTTCACAAGTAAATGGACGGCTGGAAAATGGGAAGTCTTCAGAAATGAGATAACAAGAATCCAGAGAAAGTATATTCCTGTTAGGGTGAAAGGAAAGGCTGGTAGGTATAGGGAATGCTGGATGACTAAAGAAATTGAGGGTTTGGTTAAGAAAAAGAAGGAAGCATATGTCAGGTATAGACAAGATAGATCGAGTGAATCCTTAGAAGAGTATAAAGGCGGTAGGAGTATACTTAAGAGAGAAATCAGAAAAGCAAAAAGGGGACATGAGATAGCTTTGGCAAATAGAATTAAGGAGAATCCAAAGGGATTTTACAAATACATTAAGGACAAAAGGATAACGAGGGAGAGAATAGGGCCCCTCAAAGATCAGCAAGGTGGCCTTTGTGTGGAGCCGCAGGAGATGGGGCCAAAACTAAATGAGTATTTCCACAGTATTTACTGTGGAAAAGGATATGGAAGACGTAGGGAAATAGATGGTGACATCTTGAAAAATGTCCATATTACAGAGGAGGAAGTGCTGGATGTCTTGAAATGCATAAAAGTGGATAAATCCCCAGGACCTGATCAGGTGTACCCGAGAACTCTGCGGAAGCTAGGGAAGTGACTGCTGGGCCTCTTGCTGAGATATTTGTATCATCAATAGTCACAGGTGAGGTGCAGGAAGACTGGAGGTTGGCTTATATGGTGCCACTGTTTAAGAAGGGTGGTAAGGACAAGCCAGGGAACTATAGACCAGTGAGCCTGACGTCGGTGGTGGGCAGGTTGTTGGTGTGAACCCTGAGGGACAGGGTGTACATGTATTTGGAAAGGCAAGGACTGATTAGGGATAGTCAACATGGCTTTGTGCGTGGGAAATCATGTCTCACAAACTTGATTGAGTATTTGAAGAAGTAAGAAAGAGAATTGATGAGGGCAGAGCAGTAGATGTGATCTATATGGACTTCAGTAAGGCGTTCGACAAGGTTCCCCATGGGAGACTGATCAGCAGGGTTAGATCTCAAGGAATACAGGGAGAACTAGCCATTTGTATACAGAATTGGCTCAAAGGTAGAAGACAGGGGGTGGTGGTGGATAGTTGTTTTTCAGACTGGGGGCCTGTGACCAGTGGAGTGCCACAAGGATCAGTGCTGTGTCCACTACTTTTCGTCATTTATATAAATGACTTGGATGTGAGCATAAGAGGTATAGTTAGTAAGTTTGCTGATGACACCAAAATTGGAGGTGTAGTGGACAGGGAAGAAAGTTTTCTCAGATTACAACGGGAACTTGATCAGATGGGCCAATGAGCTGAGAAGTGGCAGAGAGAATTTAATTTGGATAAATGTGAGGTGCTGCATTTTGGGAAAGCAAATCTTAGCAGGACTTATATACTTAATGGTACGGTCCTTGGGAGTGTTGCTGAACAAAGAGACCTTAGAGTGCAGGTTCATAGCTCCTTGAAAGTGGAGTTGCGGGTAGATAGGATAGTGAAGAAGGCGTTTGGTATGCTTTCCTTTATTGGTCTGAGTATTGAGTACAGGAGTTGGGAGGTCATGTTGAGGTTGTACAGGACATTGGTTAGGCCACTGTTGGAATATTGCATGCAATTCTGGTCTCCTTCCTATCAGAAAGATGTTGTGAAACTTGAAAGGGTTCAGAAAAGATTGACAAGGATGTTGCCAGGGTTTGAGGATTTGAGCTAGAGGGAGAGGCTGAACAGGCTGGGGCTGTTTTCCCTTGAGCGTCGGAGGCTGAGGGGTGACATTATAGAGGTTTACAAAATTATGAGGGGCATGGATAGGATAAATAGACAAAGCATTTTCCCTTTGGTAGGGGAGTCCAGAATGTGAAGGCATAGGGTTAGGGTGAGAGGGGAAAGATATAAAAGAGACCTAAGGGGCAACCTTTTCACACAGAGGGTGGTATGTGTATGGAATGAGCTGCCAGAGGATGTGGTGGATGCTGGCACAATTGCCAACATTTAAGAGGCATTTAGATGGGTTTATGAATAGGAAGGGTTGGGAGGAATATGGGCCGGGTGCTGGCAGGTGGGACTAGATTGGGTTGGGATATCTGGTTGTCATGGACAAGTTGGACCGAAGGGTCTCTTTCCATGCTGTATGAGTCTAAGTACCCTAGTCTAGATATTCTTTATCCTTGGGGCTTAAAAATAAATGCTGAGATAAGAGATGCATTTGTCTTATTTTTTCTCAACATTTCCGGCTTCCAGAAACATCTTGAGATAGAAAAAAGTGGAAGTATTTACTCTATTCAAGAAGAAGGAGACAGAAAGTTAGAAAATATACACCAGTTAGTCTGACATCTATCAAAGAAAAATTCTACAATCTCCTAATAAGGAGCTTATTAGCGTGTCCATTGTGATCACGTAAAGTTAGCAAGATTTTGTGAAAGGGAAATCATGTTTGACTAGCTAATTCCAGTTCTTTGAGGAAGTAACATGCATAAAAGGGAACCTGATGTAGCATTAAGTGGGATTCTGAAAGGCATTTGACCACTGTGTCACAGAGAAGACCGCTACATAAACTAAATGTTCGTGGTTTCGGAGGTAACATAGAGCATAAACCATTACAGTGCAGTACAGGCCCTTCAGCCTTCAATGTTGCTCCACCTCTGTGAAACCAATCTGAAGCGCATCTAACCTATACTATTCCATTCTTGTCCATATGCCTATCTAATTACCATTTAAATGCCCGTAAAGTTGGCGAGTCTACAACTGTTACAGGCAGTGCGTTCCACACTCCTACTATTCTCTGATATCTGTCCTATATCTATCACCCCTCAATTTGAAGCTATGCCCCCTTGTGCAAGCCACCACCAAGCTCTGAAAATGGCTCTCACTGTCCACTGTCTGAATATCTTATATGTCTCAATTAAGTCACCTCTCAACCTTCTTCTCTCTAACGAAAACAGCCTTAAGGCCCTCAACCTTTCCTTGTAAGACCTTCCCTCCATACCAGGCAACACCCTAGTAAATCTCCTCCGAAGCATTTCCAAACCTTCCTCATCCTTCCTATAATACGGTGACCAGACCTTCACGCAATACTCAAGTGAGGCTGCACCAGAGTTTTGTACAGCTGCAGCGGCACGGCGGCACAGTGGTTAGCACTGCTGCCTCACAGCACCAGAGACCCGGGTTCAATTCCTGACTCAGGCGACTGACTGTGTGGAGTTTGCACATTCTCCCCCTGTCTGCGTGGGTTTCCTCCGGGTGCTCCGGTTTCCTCCCACAGTCCAAAGATGTGTACGTCAGGTGAATTGGCCATGCTAAATTGCCCGTAGTGTTAGGTAAAGGGGTAAATGTACAGGAATGGGTGGGTTACGCTTCGGCGGGTCGGTGTGGACTTGTTGGGCCGAAGGGCCTGTTTCCACACTGTAAGTAATCTAATCTAATCTAATGACCACTTGGTTCTGAAACTTGCTCCCTCTATTACAAACGCTAACACACCATATTCTTTCTTAACAGCCCTATCAACCTGGGTGGCAACTTTGAGGGATCTGTGTACATGGATACCAAGATCCCTCTGCTCACCTACATTATCAAGAATCTTACCATTTGCCCAGTACTCTGCATTCCTGTTACTCCTTCCAAAGTGAATCACCTCACACTTTTCTACATTAAATTCCATTTACCACCTCTCAGCCCAGCTCTGCAGCATATCTATGCCCCTCTGTAACCTGCAACATTCTTCAGCACTATCCTCAAATGTACCGACCTTTGTGTCGTCCGCATATTTACTAACCCATCCTTCTACGCCCTCATCCAGATCCAGCAGTGGACCTAAAAATAGACCTTTGCAGTACACCCTTAGTAACTGAACTCCAGGATGAACATTTCCCATCAACCACCACCTTCTTTCAGCCAGCTAATTTCTGATCCAAACCGTTAAATCACCCTCAATCCTATGCCTCTGTACTTTGTACAGTGGACTACCATGGGGGACCTTATCAAACGCTTTACTGAAATCCATAAACACAACAACGGCTTTACCCTCATCCACCTGTTTGGTCACCTTCTCAAAGAACTGGACAACCAGCTGATGAAGGAGTAGTGCTCCGAAAGCTAGTGCTTTAACATAAACCTGCTGGAATATAACCTTGTGTTGTATGATTTTTAACATTTTACACCCCAGTCCAACACTGGCCCTTCCAAGTCATAAATTGGCCTAGAATGAGCCAGAAGTAGGATCTCTAAGAAATCCCTCATCATGAAAGAATGTTCTGAGTTTGAAAGTATCATAGCTTGGGAAAACAAAACAATGGATATACAGTAAACTAAAACAAAACAAAGAACTGTGAAAGCTGGAAATCTGAAGCAAAAACAGAAATTGCTGGAAAAACTCAACAGATCTGGCAGCATCTGTGGAGAGAAAGTAGAGCTAGCTTTTTGAATCCAGTGACCCTTCTTCAAATGGCTATACACTATTGGGAACTAAGAATCACTTTGGACTCATTCAAGGAACATTGAATATCAAAGTGACTGAGTGAAGTATAACTGTGATTGAGATTTTTAGTCATATTAAAAATTAGAAGACTATTCTGTAGTTGAAAGTATAAGTTGCCTAAAAAAAGTGTCCAGGCTATGTTGCTTTTAGTTTGTTTATTGCAGAAGAAATTGATAAATCTTATCAGAATCATATAGTATGGAAACAGGCCCTTGGGCCCAACTTGTCCATGCTGACCTCGTTTCCTCAACTGAACTAGTCCCATTTGTCTGCATTTGACTCATATCCCTCTGAACCTTTCCTGTACATGTACTTGTCCAAATGTCTTTTAAATGTTGTAATTGGACCCACCTCCAGCACTTCCTCTTGCAACTTGTTCCATAGACACACCCATCCTCTGTGTGAAAAAGTTGCCCTTCAGGTGCCTTTTAAATCTTTCCCCTCTTACTCTAAACTTATACCCTCTAGTTTTGAACTCCCTAACCTAGGGAAAAGATCTTAGCTGGACAGACTGGGAATGTTTTCCCTGGAATATAGATGGCTGAGGGGTGACCTTATGGAGGTTTATAAAACCATGAGGGGCATAGATATGGTAAACAGCCAAGGTCTTTTCCCTCGGGTAGGGGAACCCAAAACTAGAGGGTATATTTTTTAAAGAAGGTCACAGTATTATACAGTTCCATTTGTATCATAAAGTACAGTATATATCCTTATGCCAATTTTTCTTATTGAAAATATTTTAGCTAATATCAATTGTTAAACTGCCTCGCCTTCATCATTTCACAGATAAGTTATTGGTTTTGCTGTTGAATAAATGCAATTTCGCTGCATGATTTTCTCAATAGGATAAAGATATCTAGCTGAAATTAGATGATTTTGCACTTTTTATGTTCAATGTATTTTTGGACTCTGTCTTCCAGAGTGCCCTTTTTGCATGTCCTTGCAGGCATTCACATTTATCTTTGAAGCCTGAGATCGATGGACTTTTGTTAGGTCAGGGCTTTAAGAGCTATGGAGCAAAGGCAGATAAATGGAGTTGAGATACAGATCATTCATAATCGAATTGAATAGTAGAATTAAACAGTCTTAGAAGGTTGAATTGCTTAATTCCACTCTGATGTTGATATCTAAGAGAATTATTAACATGCCCAAGACTATGAACAGAAAACTCCTTTTTTAATTGCAACTTTCTGCTGGTTATAACACATGCATTCATAAGATCTTCATTGCCTTTGAAAAGTGGCAGATAATAGATGAGGTTTTTAATTTTAAACTCCTAATCAAATGCAATAGAAATGAACAGATAAATAAATACCAGAAACTCAATATATATTTTTATAGTAATAGACAAAAAGAATTAATCAATTAGTCCATTATCCATCTATTACATTTTTCTGCATGCCAGAGCTGGGTATGAAAAATTGAACATGTCACACAGTGGTTCAAAGGGTGAAAGGGATAAAGTTGACAACTGCAGGCCAATCAGTTTTGCATTAGTGATAGGAATGTATTAGAGACATTTGTGAAGAATAAAATTATTTCTGTCTTAGAGTAATATGGTTATATATTGCATTAAACTAATTTGATTGAGTTGTATGATAAATAGTGAGAGTTGAAAAAGAAAGGTAGTCGATGTGATCTACATGAAAATTCAAAAGGTATTTCATAAAGTACCACAGCACATGGTTTAGTTGGAAATAGAGGATCATGGAATTAAAGGGATGGTTGTAACTTGTGTACTTCATCAGGCAATGAATAGACAATAGACAATAGGTGCTGGAGTAGGCCATTCGACCATTCAACCCTTCGAGCCAGCACCACCATTCATTCTGATCATGGCTGATCATCCTCAATCAGTATCCTGTTCCTGCCTTATCCCCATAACCCTTGATTCCACTATCTTTAAGAGCTCTATCCATCTCTTTCTTGAAAGTATCCAGAGACTTGGCCTCCACTGTCTTCTGGGGCAGAGCATTCCATATATCCACCACTCTCTGGGTGAAGAAGTTTCTCCTTAACTCTGTTCTAAATGGCCTATTTTTAAACTGTGTCCTCTGGTTCTGGACTCACCCATCAGCGGAAACATGCTTCCTGCCTCCAGAGTGTCCAATCCTTTAATAATCTTATACATCTCAATCAGATCCCCTTTCATCCTTCTAAACTCAAGTGTGTACAAGCCCAGTCGCTCCAATCTTTCAACATATGATAGTCCCACCATTCTGGGAACTGACCTCGTGAACCTACAGTGCACTCCCTCAATAACCAGAATGCCCTTCCTCAAATTTAGAGACCAAAACTGCACACAATACTCCAGATGTGGTCTCACCAGGGCCCTGTACAGCTGCAGAAGGACCTATTTTCTCCTAAACTCAATTCCTCTTGTTATGAAGGCTAGCATGCCATTAGCTTTCTTTACTGCCTGCTGTACCTAATGCTTGCTTTCATTGACTGATGCACAAGAACACCTAGATCTCGTTGTACTTCCCCTTTACCTAACTTGACTTCATTTATATAGTAATCTGCCTTCCTGCTGTTGCCACCAAAGTGGATAACCACGTATTTATCCACATTAACAGTTTTTGAAATCTGGCTGTAGACTGTATCTGAAAATGTGGACATATGTTTATTTTAGATTTCTTGTAACTCAGCTTGGTAAATATTGGAGCCCGAAAAGGTTTGTTAGAATGTTTTGAAATCTCTCTTCTTAAGCTTAAGGGAGATATCCATCAGTGAGAAACTCTTAATTTCATTTTTAACTTTGAGTACTATAAAAAGATGCTTTACTTCTTTTCAATTCATTAGGAGTGTTCGGGAGTTGATAAGGTTACACTTTTACTATGTATTTAAAGTATTGACATTTGAAATTTAAATAGATAGTTTGCATTATTCTATTTGGTTGTTGTTTCTTTTGTAACAATTATTTTTACAGTCATAGAGTCATAGAAATGTACAGCATGAAAACAGACCCTTTGGTCCAACTCGTTCATGCCGATCAGATATCCTAACCTAATCTAGTCCCATTTGCCAGCACTTGGCCCATATCTCTCTAAACCTTTCAAATTCATACACCTATCCAGATGCCTTTTAAATGTTGTAATTGTACTAGCCTCCACCTCTTCTCTGGCAGGTAATTCCATGCATGCACGCACCACCCTCTGTGTGAAAACGTTGCCACTTTGGTCCCTTTTAAATCTTTCCCCACTTGCCTTAAACCAATGCCCTCTACTGGGCATAGTTCTAGGCTCCCTCACCCCGGGGAAAATACCTTGTCTATTTACCCTATTCATGCCCCTCACAATTTTATAAACCTCTATAAGGTCACCACTCAGCCTCCGACGCTCCAGGGAAAACAGGCCCAGCCTAGTCAGCCTCTCCCTATAGCTCAACCTCTCCAACTCTGGCAACATCCTTGTAAATCTTTTCTAAACCCTTTCAAGTTTCATAACATCATTCCTATTGGAAGGAGACCAGGATTGCACACAATATTCCGAATTGGCCTAACCAATGTCCTGTACAACTACAACGTGACCTTCCAACTCCTAAACTCAATAAAGAAATTACTAGAAATTTCAGAACTATTTTTTAATTTATGAAGACAATGGCAAGACATCAACCCCAGAGCATCAATGTAGACTTCACCAGTTTCCTCATTTTCACTCCCCCCCCCACCTTACCCCAGTTATGATCTTCCAGCTCAACAACGCCCTCATGACCTGTCCCACCTGTCAATCTTCCTTCCCACACATCTGCTCCACCCTCCTCTCTGACTGATCACCTTTATCCCAACCTCCATCCAGCTACCTTCTCCCATCCCCCTCCCATTTATCTCTCCAACCAGAGGCTCCCAGCCTCATTCCTGGTGAAGGGCACTGGCCCGAAAAGTTGATTTTCCTGGTTCTCAGATGCTGCCTGACCCGCTGTGCGTTTCCAGCAACACACTCTCAACACAAATAAGAACATAAGAACCAGGAGCAGGAGTAGGCAATCTGGCCCTTCAAACCTGCTCCACCATTCAATAAGATCATGGCTGATATTTTTGTGGCCTCAGCTCCACTTACCCACCCTCTCATCATAATCCTTAATTCCTTTACTATTCAAAATGTTACCCATCTTAGCTTTAAAAACATTCAATGATGAAGCCTCAACAACTTCACTGAGCAGGGAATTCCACAGATTCACAACCCTTAAAGGAGTTTCTTCTCAATTCATTCCTAAATCTGCTCCCCTTAATTTTGAGGCTGTGGCCTCTTGTTCTAATTTCACCCGCCAGTGGAAACATGCTCTCTACTTCTATCTTATCTATTCCCTTCATAATTTTATATGTTTCTATAAGATCCCCCCTCAATATTCTAAATTCCAATTAATATTATCCTTGTCTACTCAGTCTTTCCTCGTAAGCCAACCCCCTCAATCCCAGAATCAACCTAGTGACCCTTCTTAGCACCCCCTCCAATGCCAGTATATCTTTTCTCAAGCAAAAGAGACTAAAACTGCATGCAGTACTCCAGGTGTAGCCTCACCAACACTCTACACTGCTGCAACATAAACTCCCTGCTTTTCAACTCAATCCTTTTAACAATGGAAGACGAATTTCCATTTGTCTTCCTAATTACCTGTTGCATCTGCAAACCAACCTTATGTGATTCATGCACAAGGACACACAGGTCCCTGTGTACAGCAGAATGCTGCAGCTTTTTTTAACCATTCAAATAATAGTCTCTTTTACTGTTATTCCAACCAAAATGGATGACTTCATATTTATTAACATTGTCCTCCATCTGCCAGACCTTTGCACCTGCTGCCTGACCTGCTGTGCTTTTCCAGGACCACTCTAATCTTGACAATACACGTGATCCCCAACTTAAAATCATCCACGTAAATTGCGAATAATTGCAGTCCCAACACTGATTCCTGAGGGACAACACTGGTCACTGTTTGCGAAACAGAAAAGTTTGAAAAACAGAAACTCTTTGCTTGCCATTGGTGAACCAATCCTCCATCCATTCTAATACATTGCCCATAATACCATGCATCTTTATCTTAAGAATTAGCCTTTTGTGCAGCAGCTTGCATTTTGGAAATCTACATACAGACATCTGCTTGGTTCCCGTTGTGCAATGTGCTCATGATATCTTCATAGAATTCCAGTAAATTAGTTAAGGATGACCTGCCTTTTATGAACCCTTGCTGCATCTGTACAATGGGACAATTTCTATTTAGTTGTCTTGCTATTTCTCACTTGATAGGTTCAAGCATTTTCCCCACTACAGAAGTTAAGCTAACCAGCATTTAATTCCCCATCTTTTGTCGAGCTCCTTATTTAAACAGTGGCGTCACATTTGCTGTTTTCCAATCTGCTGGAACTGCCCCAGAAACCAGCAAATTTTGGAAAGTTACCACAAGTACATTTGCTATTTCTCCTGCTATCTCTATTAATACCCTGGAATGCATTTCATTGGGGCCAGGAGACTTGTCTATCTTTAGCTCCAGTACCTTGCCCAATACCATTTCTTTCATGATAATGATCATTTCTAGGTCCTCACCTATCTTAGTCTCCTTGTCAATTACTAGTTTGTTATTGGTGTCCTTCATTGTGAAATCTAACACAAAATGTCTGTGCAATGTCTTGGCCATTTCCTCATATCCCATTACTAGAGATTAGAATTTGATACATTGTTGATCACTGAAGTACAAAAATTACAAATAATATTCAAATTTATAAAAACTAAAATTCAAAACGTAACTTCAAGTGGAATAAAAACTAAAATTACTTACAATAAATTTATTTTCTATTTGGATAACAGAGTAAATACCTAAAGTTGGGACAGCCTCCTGATTTTCAAATAATGTCACCTAATTTTTCCTCTAGTTCTTTTGCCAATTATTTCTCATCTGTCATCCTAGATGCTGACCCATTTGCCAGAGGAGTCGTGTTTTGCCTACTTAGTCTATTGCAATCCCTCACAATTTACCTCTATTCAGTCTTCCCTTGATCTCCTCTGCTCCAAGGAGACCAAATCCAGCAAATCTCATTGTTTTCAAATCATTGAATTGTCTCATCCCTGGCAGTACTACTGCTCCTTGGATACTGCCTGAACTGCTGTGCTTTTCCAGCACCACTCTAATCTAGACTCTGGTTTCCAGCATCTGCAGTCATTGTTTTTACCTAGTACCTTAATAAAGCTCCTTAGTAAACCTCTCAAGGTTTTTGACATTTTTCCTGAAGTGCGATGCAAAGTTGAACATAAACTTCCAGCTAAGCCTTAAGAAAGGATTTTAGTTTAACATTGCTTCCCTGTTTTTGTATTTCATGCCCCAATTTAAAAAGCCAAGTATCCCAAACACTTTCTCACCTGCTTTGTAATGTGCCCTGCCATGTTCAAGGATTAAAAATATGTAGCAGAGTATTTTTGTTCCCCAATAAAATGCAACCATTTAAGTTATACTGCCTATACTTGTCATTTCTCCCAAAGCTTATCAATTCATACTCATCCGCATCATATTGCATCTGCCATGCATCTACTCATTGTCCCCACTTTTTTTACAACATAACTTTGTATTCCTTGCTCTGTTCAAACACTCCATGATCTTTATGTGTTATGAACCTGCAGTCCATTGTCTCTTTATTCAGCAACACTCCTTAGGACATTATCATTATGTATATAAGTCTTGCCCTGATTTACCTTTCCAAAATGCAGCACCTCACATTTTTCTAAATTAAACTCCACCTGCCACTCCTCAGCCCATTGACCCATCTGATCAAGATCCCATTGCATTCTGTGGAAAGCTTTTTCGCAGTCCACTACAGCTCCAATTTTAGTGTTTTCTGCAAACTTACTAACTATACCTCCTATGTTCACATCCAAATTTTTTATATAAATGACAAAAAGCAGTGGATCCAGCACTGATCCCTGTGATCATTGGTCACAGGTCTCCTGTCTGAGAAACAACCTCCACCATCATTCTCTGTCTTCTACCTTTGAGCCAGTTCTGTATTGAAATGGCTCGTTCTCCCTGTATTGTATGTAATCTAACCTTGCTTAACAGTCTACCATGAAGAACCTTCTTGAAGATCTTACTGAGGTACATATAGATCATGGAAAAAACACAGCAGGTCAGGCAGCATCCGATGAGCAGGAGAATCGAAGTTTCGGGCCAGAGCCCTTCATCAGGAATGAATATTGTGCTTTTCCAGCAACACACTCTCGACTCTGATCTCCAGCATCTGCAGACCTCACTTTCTCCATATAGATCATGTTCACCGCTCTTCCCTCATCGATCCTCTTTGTTACTACTTCAAAAAACTCAATCAAGTTAATGAGACATGATTTCCATTGCACAAAGCATTAAAGGAAAATATGCAGAATTGTGTGCTTATGCTTCAGCAAAAGCTCACTTTGTTAAAACCAAAAGAAATAAAATTTTGATCTATCAAGTCAGGTTCTTGTTTGGAAACCGACTTGTCTTGAATCTGAACATGCAGTACAAAAATACTGGCTGATTCTCTTTAGATTAGATTAGATTGCTTACAGTGTGGAAACAGGCCCTTCGGCCCAACAAGTCCACACCGACCTGCTGAAGCGCAACCCACCCAGACCCATTCCCCTACATTTACCCCTTGACCTAACACTACGGGCAATTTAGCATGGCCAATTCACCTAATCTGCACATTTTGGGATTGTGGGAGAAAACCGGAGTACCCGGAGGAAACCCATGCAGACATGAGGAAATGTGCAAACTCCACACAGTCGCCTGAGGCGGCAATTGAACCCAGGTCTCTGGTGCTGTGAGGCAGCAGTGCTAACCACTGTGCTACCGTGCCGCCCACTAAAGCCGACGCCCGAGCAGGGACTCGAACCCAGGACCTTCAGATTAAGAGTCTGATGCTCTACCGACAGAGCTACCCGGGCTTACTGTCTTAATTCATTCTTCCTGCTTTTACTATGGTTTAAATACCTTCTCAAGGGCAAATAGGGAAGGGCAATTTATGCTGGCCAACTAGCAATGCCCACGCCAGGCTGAATTAAAAAATGTCATTCATTGCACAATAGCAAGCAGGTACAATTTAGATTGGTATGATAGATAATGTTATAAAAACAATGGGGAAACTTGGTTTGTCAATCTGCTTTAAAATCCAGAGCTCTTCTCCCATCCAACTCCAAATGACATGATCATATTAGACAGTGCTTAATGGACTACTCTTTCGATTTAATTTGTTGTTGTCACATGTACCTAAGTATAGTGAAAAGTTTTGTTTTGCGTGTGGTACAGGCAAATCAGAACATATCAAGATCAGAGGGTGTTTGAACAGAGCAAGGAATACAAAGTTATGGTTGTAAAAAAAGTGTGCGAAAAGCAATATCAACAGTAGATTTGAAATTTGAGAGGTCCCTTCAGAAGTTTAATAATAATAGAAAAGAAGCCGTACTTGAACCTGTTGGTATATGTGTTTAAGTTTTTGTATCTTTTGCCTGACAGAAGAGATTGGAAAAGATTATAACTGGGGTGGGAGGGATCACTGATGATGTTGGCTGCCTTTCCGAAGTATTGAGAAGTGTAGATGGAGTCAATGGATGGAGGTTTGGCTTGCGTAATGGTCTGGGCTGTGTTTACAACTTTCTGTTTTTGGTTTTGGGCAGAGCAGTTCTATAAGGATGTATCAGGATGTACAGAATGCCTTCTGTAGCGCACTATGAAAGTTGGACACCGCATTTTCTTAGATTACCAAGGAAGAAGAGGTTGTACCTTCTTGACCATTGCATCAACATGGATGGTCTAAGACAGATTGTTGCTGTACATCACTCTGAGGAACTTTACGCTCTTGAACATCTCCACCTCAGCTCCATTGATGTAGATAGGGGCATGTCTTCCTCTTTGCTTCTTGAAGTTGATGATCAGCTGTTTAGTTTTGCTGAAGTTGAGGGAGAGATTGTTATCACCAAGAATCTGGTATATCTTTCAGAGATTAATACCTTTTACAACAACTATTAGGGCAATTGCTTTTTGTTTGTTGTATATAAATAAGGGTTTGGAGGGATATGGGCTGGGTGCTGGCAGGTGGGACTAGATTGGGTTGGGATATCTGGTCGGTGTGGACAGATTGGACGGAAGGGTCTGTTTCCATGCTGTACATCTCTATGACTCTATGAGTCTATCTAGAATTGGTTTCAGGAAGTACAATGACAAAGTGTGCACCTCAAATAAAACTCTGCAACACTGGGAATAGTGAGCACAATAGTAGCAGTCGTCAAGAGGACACAGATTGGGGACAATGAGTAGATGCATAGCAGATGCAATATGATGAGTATGAATTCATAGGCTTTGGGAGAAACTACAAGTGTAGGCAGTATAACTTAAATGGTTGCATTTTATTGGGGTACAAAAATACTCTGCTACATATTCTTAATCCTTGAACGTGGCAGGGCACATTATAAAGCAGGTGATAAAGTGTTTGGGATACTTGGCTTTTTAAATTGGGGCATGGTATACAAAAACAACGAGGCAATGTTAAAGTAAAATCCTTGCTTAAGGCTCAGCTGGAATTTTCTCATGATTTGGAGACACTGGTGTTGGACTGGGGTCTACAAAGTTAAAAATCACACACCAGGTTATAGTCCAACAGGTTTATTTGGAAGCATTAGCTTTTGGAGTGCTGCTCCTTCATGAGGTGATTGTGGAGAATAAGACTGTAAGATACAGAATTTATAGCAAAAGTTTACAGTGTGTACAGCTTGTACAACAGTTGTACAGTGTGTACAACTGAAATTTTGTGTACAGCTTTGCATCGCACTTTAGGAAAAATGTCAAAAACCTGGAGAGGTTTACTAAGGAGCTTTATTAAGGTACTGACAGGGATGAGACAATTCATTGTTTTGAAAACAATGAGATTTGCTGGATTTGTTCTCCTTGGAGCAGAGGGGATCAAGGGAAGAATGAATAGAGGTAAATCGTGAGGGATTGCAATAGACTAAGTAGGCAAAACACAACTCCTCTGGCAAAGCTGTAAGTATCTAGGGATGACTGATGAGAATTAATTGGCAAAAGAACTAGAGAAAAAATTAAGTCGTTTTTTCACATAGAAGTTATTAAGTAATGGAAACAATAACCTTAACGATTGATGATCAATCAGCTTCATATGAATTTTGAAAAGATAATTGGATATGCATTTGAAGAGATAATTTACAGGATAAAACATTGGTAAATTACTCAGCTTTTTCAAAGAGTCATTAAGGGTTGAATGACTCCCTTCTGTGCTATATTATCTTAAACCATATTCATGAGATAGTTTTTACTTTCAGTGACAGTGTAAAGCACACAATATTGTCTGCTGAACCACTAAACACTTCTCCTGGTTGATTATCCAAGATTATTTGAAAATCAGGAGGCTGTCCCAACTCTAGGTATTTACTCTGTTATCCAAGTTGAAAATAAATTTATTGAAAGTAATTTTAATTTTTATTCCATTTGAAGTTACGTTTTGAATTTTAGTTTTTATAAATTTGAATATTATTTGTAATCTTTGTTTTCAGTGATCAGCAATGTATCAAATTCTCATCTTTAGTAATGGGATATGAGGGTATGGCCAAGGCATTGAACAGGTATTTTGTGTTATATTTCACAGTGGAGGACACTAATTACAAGTCAGTAATTGACAAGGAGACTAAGATAGGTGAGGACCTAGAAACGATCATTATCATGAAAGAAGTAGTAATGGGCAAGGTACTTGAGCTAAAATTAAACAGGTCTCCTGGCTCCGATGGAATGCATTCTAGGGTATTAAAAGAGACAACAGGAGAAATGGCAAATGTACTTGTGGTAATTTTCCAAAATTCACTCGTGTCTGGGGCAGTTCCAGCAGATTGGAAAACAGCAAATGTGACGCCACTGTTTCAAAATGGAGGTAGACAAAAGATGCGGAATTATAGGCTGGTTAGCTTAACTTCTGTTGTTGGGAAAAATGCTTGAATCTATCAAGGGAGAAATAGCAAGACATCTAGATAGAAATTGACCCATTGGACAGATACAGCAAGGGTTCATAAAAGGCAGGTCATCCTTAACTAATTTACTGGAATTCTATGAAGATATCACGAGCACATTGCACAATGGGAACCAAGCAGATGTCTGTATGTACATTTCCAAAATGCATTCGACAAGCTGCTGCACAAAAGGCTAATTCTTAAGATAAAGATGCATGGCATTATGGGCAATGTATTAGAATGGATGGAGGATTGGTTAACCAACGGCAAGCAAAGAGTAAGGGTAAATGAGAGCTTTTTTGGTTGGCAAACATTGACCAGTGGTGTCCCTCATGGATCAGTTTTGGGACTACAATTATTCACAATTTACATAGATGATTTGAAGTTGGCGATACCATGTATTGTGTCAAAGTTTGCAGATGACAATAAGGTGAGTGCTAGAGCAAAGTCTGCAGAAGACTGTGAAAGTTTGCAGAGGAACACAGATACTTTAAGTGAGTGGTCAAAGGGCTGGCAAATGGAGTACAATGTTCATAAATGTGAAGTCATCCATTTTGGTAGGAATAACAGTAAAAAAAGGACCATTATTTGAAAGGTTGAAAAAACTGCAGCATTCAGCTGGACACCTGTTCATCCTTGTGCATGATTCACAGAAGGTTGGTTTGCAGGCGCAGAAGGTAATTAGGAAGGCAAATGGAAATTTGTCCTTCATTGCTAAAGGGATTGAGTTGAAAAGCAGAGAGTTATGTTGCAGCTGTGTAGGGTGTTAGTGAGGCCACATCTGGAGTACTGTGTGTAGCTTTAGTCTCCTTACTTGAGAAAGGATGTACTCACATTGGAGGGTGTGCAGAGGAGGTTCACTAGGTTGATTCTGGAATTGAGGGGGTTGGCTTACGAGGAGAGACTGAGTAGACTGGGATTATATTCAAGATTAGAGTGGTGCTGGAAAAAGCACAGCAGGTGAGGCAGCATCCCAGGAGCAGGAAAATGGAAAGCACAATTTTCCTGCTCCTCAGATGCTGCCTGACCTGCTGTGTTTTTCCACCACCACTCAAATCTTGACTCTAATCACCAGCATTTGCACTACCCACTTCCACCTGGGATTATATTCATTGGAATTTAGAAGGTTGAGGGGGGATCTTATAGAAACATAAAAAATTATGTAGGGAATCGATACGATAGAAGAAGAGAAGATGTTTCCATTGGCAGGTGAAAGTAGAACAAGAGGGCACAGCCTTAAAATTAGGGGGAGCAAATTTAGGACTGAATTGAGAATGAACTTCTTCACCCAGAGGGTTGTGAATCTGTGAAATTCCCTGCTCAATGAAATAGTGGAGGCTTCCTCATTGAATGTTTTTAAAGCTAAGATGGATAACATTTTGAACAGTAAAGGAATTAAGGGTTATGATAAAAGGGTGGGTAAGTGGAGGTGAGGCCACGAAAATATCAGCCATGATCTTATTGAATGGCAGAGCAGGCTCGAAGGGCCAGATGGCCTACTCCTGGTTCTTATATTCTTATGTCTTGCCATTGTCTTCACAAATTAAAAAAGTATTTCTGAAATTTCTAGTGATGCTCAACATAATACCAGTTGTTAATGTGAATAAGTCACAAGTAAGTAGTCTGAATTTGTAAATAAGTTTGACCCCGAAGTTGAATACCATCCAACAAATCAGAAAACCGGCAATATAGCCTAATTTTCAGGTTTGATGAAAAATTTCTACTTTTTTCCTCATTTTCTGACTAGACATTTTACAGTCATGAGGACTCAACATTGAGTTCAACAATTTTGCACCATGAACTCTGTCCTCCATTTTGATTAACCACCTTAGTCCTGTTTGTATAGGCTTGGTTTCTGTAGAGCTACATTTGTTTCTGCTATTAACATCCATACATCATTTATACCACATTAGAACTGTTTTTTTACATTTTCTTCTGGGTTGAAAATATTTTCTACTCAATTAATCTGTTGAGAGATGTTTGAATACACCTTGAAAGCAGGTGGGACTTGAACCCATGCCTTTTCGTCTAGATCTAGGGACATTACTACTACACCTTATACTGGGGTTCTATTACCATTTGTTCCACTTGCATCTTTCACCTTTTCCCCCTCTCCAGTATTAAAATCCATCATCTTTTCCAGCTCCTTCAGATTTCACAAAGGAATTAAGATTAGATTACTTAGAGTGTGGAAACAAGCCCTTCGGCCCAACAAGTCCACACCGACCCTCCGAAGAGCAATCCACCCAGACCCATTCCCCTACATCTAACACTATGGGCAATTTAGCATGGCCAATTTACCTAACCTGCACATCTTTGGACTGGGGGAGGAAACTGGAGCACCTGGAGGAAATCCACGCAGACACGGGGAGAATGTGCAAACTCCACACAGACAGTTGCCTGAAGCGGGAATTGAACCCAAGTCTCTGATGCTGTGCAGCAGTGCTAACCACTGTGCCACCGTGCCGCCCTAGAGTGAATCCAAAGAGGTTCTTTCAAGTATATTAAAGGAAAAAGAATAACACAGGCATAAAGTTCACCAAGGAGGAAGAAACCGGCAACAAACTTGCATTCCTGGGCGTCACAGTCGAAAGAATGGACAAAGGAGAACTACAAACCTGCGTATACAGAAAACCGCCAAACACTGACCAAATACTTAACTATACCAGCAATCATCCCAACACACACAAACGAAGCTGTATCAGAACACTATTCCAACGAGCCACCTCACACTGCAGCACAGACAAACTTCGGAAAACAGAGGAGAACCACCTATACAACTTATTCAAGAAGAACGGATACTCAAAAAATACAGTCCACAGATTTCTCAAGAACAAACCACGACAAGCAGACCTAACACAGCCAGAAACCCTAACCACCTTACCATACATCAAAGAAGTTTCAGAAATGACAGCCAGACTACTAAGACCCCTTGGAATCCTAGTAGCACACAAACCCACCAACACTCTCAAACAAAAACTAACAAACCTAAAAGACCCAGTACAACCCATGGATAAAACCTACGTCATCCACAAAATTCCATGCAAGGACTGCCAGAAACACTACATAGGACAAACAGGAAGAAAGTTAGCCACCAGGATACACAAACACCAGCAGCCACAAAAAGACACAACCCTCTCTCCCTCGTAGCCCTACACAGAGGAAAAAAACCCACCATTTCGACTGGGACAACATATCTATTCTGGGACAGGCTAAGCAAAGACATGCCAGAGAATTCCTAGAGGCCTGGCACTCCAACCACAACGCCATAAACAAACACATAGATCTAGATACTATCTATCAACCCCTCAGAAAACAACCAGGAAATTACATCATCACAAGCCCCAGGAACCCCATCCAGGACAAACATATAAATAGAAAGCAGGAGACAACAGCTTTGCTTCACTTGGAGGTTGCCACTGATTATGTTACCTAGCCAGGTAATGAAACATCTGGATATCAAACCTACAGCTCAGCGAGCAAACCTACACCCTAAACCTCAACCTGAGCTACAAACCTTCACAAACCTTGCAAAAAAGAATAACTAGAGAGAGAATAGGGCCTCTCAAGGACCAAGGTGAGGGCATGAATGTGTAGAATCCAGAGATGGTTGAGGTCTGCAATGAATTTCTTTTGTTTACCATGGAGAAAGACATGAAGACATGGGAATTTGGAGGAGGTTTGTCGTCAATTCTCAGGGACAATCCATATCACAGAGGTGATGTTGGATGTATTAGTATGTATGAAGGTGGCTAAATCTCCTGGTCCTGACAAGATGTTAAGTCAATTTCAGATGCCTTCAGACTAGCCAAGTTCCTTCAGCAGTTTTTAAAAAAAAGTCTATTTCCAGATTCTCAGGACTTCTCACAGTTAGTTGGATGACTGGTTTGCGATGCAGATTATTGCCAAAAGCACAGGTTCAATTCCCATACTGGCTGACATTCCATCGAAACAGGAGTAGGTTATTCAGCTTCTTAAGCCTGTTCTGTCACTTAATGAGATTGTGGTCGATCTGTGTCCTAACTTCATTTAGCAGCCCTCGGACTACATCCCCTTAATACATTTGCTGACTCGGAAAGACTTCTTCTCACCCTCTCCCCTTGCCCGTTGCATGGTGGCACTCTCTCTAACGAGACAATGGGACTATGGAGGCTTTACCTTTCTAAAACCATTGAGACCTACAGCAGTGAAAAGGCCCTTTGTCCCATCTAACCAGCCAGAAGTGGGAACTGCAGATACTGGAGATTGGAGTGGTGCTGGTAAAGCACAGCAGGTCAGGCAGAATCTGAGGAGCAGGAAAATCAATGTTAATGGGCAATCAAAAGCAATCATATACTATTTTAAATAAAAACTAAAGGACGCATCTGTGGAGAGAAATCAGAGTTAACGTTTTTAGTCCAGTGACGTTCTGAAGGTGTGGAGGTGCTGGTGTAGGTCTGGACTGGACAAGGTTAAAAATCACACAACACCAGGTTATAGTCCAACGGGGATAAAGGAGCAGCGCTCCGAAAACTTGTACCTCCAAATAAACCTGTTGGACCATAATCTGGTGTTGTGTGATTTTTAACATTCTGAAGGAGGATCACTGGGCCCCAAATGTTAACTCTGATTTCTCTCCACAGAAGCTACCAGATCTGCTGAGCTTTTTCAGCAATTTCTGTTTCCGTACCTACTATTCCAATCCCATTTTCCAATGCTTAATCCATAGCCATTGGCTTGACTTTGTTTTTATTAAACTTGACCTTCCCCGGTTATTAAAGAAGTGACTGTCTGACCTATTACCTGTCATTCTAAAAGATGGGAGACTTAAACAATCCAGGTCTTTTTCACTATATAATACATCACCCTGTAAACTTTTGCTATAAGTTCTGTGTCTTGCAATCTATTCTCCACAACCACCTGATGAAGGAGCAGCGCTCAGAAAGCTAGCGCTTCCAAATAAACCTGTTGGACTATAACCTGGTGTTGTGTGATTTTTAATCTTTGTGACCTATTACAGTATTTCCAAGCTCTGCCTTTCCCCCTGAGGAGCTGCCGGAACATTCATGGGTGCAGTGGGGGGGGGGAGGAGCCTTGGTTAGGCCCCGCCCACAGGCGGGCGGACACTTTTCGGGGGGCGGGACACGCTCCGTCATTTCCTGTCTGCTCCGGTGGCGGAGGATAGCAGCCCATGGAGTGAGTGAGTGAACGAACTAGCGTCTTGCTGTGTTCATGTCCGTCCGTCTATAAGCTTGTAAGTAGCCGCACCTTTTCTTGTTTTGTCCGGCGTTGCTGCTGTTCCTCTCCCCTCCACGAGTTCATTCAGAAAACATTTACTTTAGAGAGAGAGAGAGAGTGTAGAGAAAACCGTGACCGCTCAACCAAGCACAGGTGGAGGGGGGAGTTTGATTGACGAACAGGTGGGCCAATAGGATCTGCGTTCACTCACCGATTAACCAATGGACGTGATGGCGGGGCGGAGCAGGGCCGACTGAGCAAGTTTGGTTGCTGTTCTTGTCAGGGTTTCTCCTGCTCCAGACTCCAATCCCTGGCAGCAATGAGCCGCCTGTCCATTAGGAGCTGTTGGGCTGGTAACTCAGCACCGTGTCCCACTTTCTTCTCTCCCCACCCCCCCACCCCCCCACCCCCCACCGTTTGGTTCTGAGTTTGTGTGTTTGTTTGTTATACACAAATCTTCAGTACACGAAAGGAAACCGAAGAAATCGGGAAGTTTTATTCTTGTAGCTCCACCACACCCCACTCTGATCGTTTTTATTTCCAAACAGGCGTCTCCACTTTTTGGGGAAAAAGAAACAAGGTTCTTTAATTTTTCTTCCTCCAACCCCACCCACTTCCCTTGAATCAATTAGAACTCAACCAACGTTTTACTCGTAAATGAGTAAACAGTTGTTTAAGATCTGGTACCAAACAGCGATGACTGGCTGACTTTTGCAAAATGTGAAATGTCACTAGGAGATCAGTGAAAACCTGCCGACGTGCTAAAAGCTGTTAGTATTTAAGCTTTTTTTTCGGTAGTCTTTTAAAAGGTTGAACTAATGTCATTGCTGTTTGAAGGACTGAATTATTGACTATCTCTGGTTTCCTTTGAGAAGGTGGTGGTGATCTGCCTGCTACCTTGAACTGCTGCAGTCTGTTATGTAGTGGATTTCAGAAATTTTATCTGTTAACTGTGTACAGAAATGATAAGTAATTCCAGGTAGGAAGATGTGATCTGGAAAAGATGTTCCTATTCATCTGTTAATGTTGTCATATATATTGTTGGTTAGGTAGGTGCTGTCGAAGAAACCTTACATTTGCTGCAGTGCATCCGGTAGGTAAAACATACTGCAGCAGCAGGGAGATAGTGGTAGAGTGAATGGATATTTGATGTGGTGCATGGGCTCCTGATTCACTTAAACAGGAGCTTGACCAGAACTTTATTTTGGATTTTCTGGTGTTGATCACACCCACATGCTCTGCTATAAAAAGGTGAGTTTCAACTTTAAGTAATTATTTTGAATATGTTTTAACTTCATTCTGGCATTTTACATTTTTGTTTCACTCCTGTCATTGCTTCTAAAACTTTTATTTTGTAGAAATTCAAATAAAACTTTTCAAACATCCCAGAGGACAGTAATATTGATTGAATTCATCTGCTATTTTATTTTTTTGGGCTACTTCACTTTGAGAAGCATGAGAGAGAAGTAATTCTTTGCTAATCATTTTAATTTGTTCAAGATGACTGTACCACTAGTTAGGCTGGAATTTATTGCTCTTGTTGTGCTTGAGAAATTAGCAGTGAACTATTGTCTTGAACAGTTGTTGTCCACGTGGTTTAAATATACCAACAATGTCATTAGGGAGAGTGTTCCAAGATTTAACTGTGACAATACAGGATTGGTAATGCCATTCCAAGTTAAAGTGGTGTGTGGCTTGAAGGGGGTTTTTAGCTGATGGTGTCCTCATGCATCTGTTACCTTTGTGATTCTATGTGGGAAAAGTCACTGTTTTCAATGATTATAAATGAGCTTTGAGTTTCTGCAGTGCATCTTGTAGATGGCGTGTACTGCCTCAGTGCACTATGCTGAAGGGAGTGAATGTTCAAGCTATTGGCTGGATAGTTGGCTGCCTCGAATGGGATGGCTTGAGTTGCTCTCAGGCACAGGAGTAAGCCATTCAAGTCTGATGCACCATTCAGTGAGATCATGGCTGATCCGTGGCCTAACACCATATATTTACCTTTTGGCCTGTATCCCTTTAAGTTTTTATTAAGCAAAGGTATTAATTTCAAAATTAATGACCCACCATTCACTGCAAGTCGGCTATATTCCTTCACTTCTGACTTATGCATTTAAAAGGTAGATTGGCTTTAATGAGATGGGGAGGTCAGGATGTGCTGCTTAATTTCCAGACTCTAACAGTTTCTTGTAGAAATTGATATCTAGTTTAAATTCTGGTAAATGGATGTTGCCAGTCGATTGTAATAATAATGCCATTAGTGTCAAAGGTTGGTTAGATTCTGAGATAGTCATTGCCCAATATTTCTCCCTCGCTATTTATTAGTCCAAGCCTCAATTTGTCAAGGTCTTACTGCAGATTGACATGCACTCCTTCCAGATTTAAGGAATCTAATTTGGTGCTGAGCATTGTAAAATCATCAGTGAACATTCCTATGTTTCACCATTTATAATGGTGAGAGGGGCCACTGAAACAGCTGGAGATCATTGGGCATAGAGGACACTGCCCTGAAGAACACCTGCAGTGATATCATGGGATTGAGTTGATTGACTGACTTCCAACTACCGCTATCTATCCTTTGTGCTAAGTAGAGCTCCAACCAGAAGCGTTTTCCTGATTCTTGTTGACACTAGTTTTGGTAAGGTTCCTTGCTACACTCAGTTAAATGCTGCACTAATTTTAGTTAGCGAATGCAAATCCTTGGAGCCAAATATTGGGTTTATTTGGGTTGATGGTCTACCTTTGTAGAGGTGACACTCCTCTATTGTGCTGTGTTGGTTTTTTTTTGTGACTGCACATACATTTGAACTGAGGCCCTAGTGATGGAATTTGGCTGCAACAGTCTTGTCCTGAACCTGTTTAGCAAGGGTCATTCTTGGTCTTGATTAGTTTTTCCCATTTCTTGATCCAAACAATGGTTAGATGATGAATCCTGATTGGAAAGATTGCTCCACTTGAGGCACCTGGATCAATGGTGGGTAGTAGGGTTATTAAATGATTATCGTGAGGAGGTAATTGAGGTGTAACAGATGGTTTCAACCACCTTTTGAGTTTTCACCAGTTGGGTGTGTGGAGGAGGTTTTGCAAGGACAGCAGCCAAAGGTGTGTGGAGCATTTCGTTATGTAATCTTCAGTTCATTTGCATGTGTGTGTAGTGCTAATAAGTCATTCTTTTCTCCATGTTGAGCTTTTTAAATCCAAACTAAAGCAAGCTAAATTTGTTTTTAAATTTAAAATTTATTCACAGGGTGTTGCTGGCTAGACCAGCATTTATTGCTTATCCCTAGTTGCCCAGAGGGCATTCAGTCAATAGAGTCTCTGGAATAATAACTGAGTGACATACCATTAGGCCATTGCTTCCCACAGTATAGGTATCTGTTTAATATCTTTAACACTAACGTGACAATTACTGACCTTGGTGTAATTCCTGTGACTGCAGTATCCCTTACTGCTCCTTGATTATTTTTGTCCTTCTGTCATAGTTGTGTTGAACTCTGCTCCTGAGTAATAGAGCTATACTTGGTGTCTCTACTTGTGTTGTGTGTGGCCAAGGAAAAACAGCTCTTACTCTTGATTTCTTTTCATTAACTTGGCATTGAATGCATGCAGATAAGGGAGGAAACTGTGCTTGGATGTGATACTCTCTAATTCATTAGCTTGCAAGTGTCCGTTCAATACTTCATCTTCCAAAGATCATAGAATCGCTACAGTGTAGATTTTGGCCCATTGAGTCCACACCAACCCTCCAAAGAGCCTCCTGCCTAGACCCAGACTCCCCACCTTATCCCTGTAACTCCATATTTACCATGGACTGTCCACCTGACCTGTGCATCTTTGATTTGTGGCAAGAAACCAGAGCACCCAGAGGAAACTCCTGCAGATACAGGGCAAGTATGCAAACTCCAACCAGTCACTGAAGGTTGGGATTGAACCTAACTCCCTGGTGCTGAGAGGCAGCAGTGCTAACCACTGAATCACAAAGATGCTTGATAAAACTGAAACCGTGCTTTAGCAAAGAGTCAACATTGGAGAGAAGTAAATTTCATGTAGTAACTTTTTTTGGTGAAGGTGAAATGGAAAGAGAATTGGGAATGATGGTCACTCATGTCCTGTCTATAAAACAAACAGGATGCAGGTTTACAAAAAAATCCAGAGACTGGTCGCACTCAGGTCAAATAACATCTGCAGAGAAAAGGAAGTTAAAACTACATTTTGGGTCTGTCAGCTAGATACTGGGTTAATCACTAAATCATCTGACATGAAATCTTTGGCCTTTCAAAGTGTTTGAGTCTGTGCAATTTTTCCAGGCTGTAGAAGGGCAGGAGAAAGCAATGTAGGGTAATTATGGATAATACGTTGAGAAACAAAGGGTTCCTCAGCCGCAAGTTAGTCTGAAAGGAACTTGTCAATTAATCTGGTATGTATTGGGGTAATGGCGATGATCCCAAAAAATCAATTCATGCTTGCAAAATCAGATTTGAGGATAATGTTCAGAAATATTTTTAATCAATATATTATGGGCTGTCAGTAGAGATTTGGTGCAAAAAAACTTGGTCATTGTGATCTACAGTATAGAAATCCCATTTGACTTTGCGTCAGTCAAAAACATCCTTCTAACTATGCTAATTCTGTTTTTCAGCACTTGATTCAGTCTTGAATGGGAGAAAGAGGACTGCAGAAGCTGGACAGTCAGTTGAAAAGTGTGGCGCTGGAAAAGCTTAGCAGATTAAGCAGTGTCTTCATGAAGGGCTTATGCCTGAAACATCGACTCTCTTGCTCCTCGGATGCTGCTTGACCTGCTGTGCTTTTCCAGTGTCACTTTTCAACCCATAGTCTTGTATGCCTTGGCATTTCAAGTGCAGTTAAATATTGAGGGTTTCTACCTCAACCACACTTAAGTTTGATTCTTACCTTCTTGTGGGTGAAATTAATTTTTATTCCCTCTGCATTTTCCCCCTCCTTGTCTGAAATCTATGTACTCTGGTCATGGATCCCTCTGCCAAGTGGGAAAAATTTAATGTCCATCCTAGTTATGTCCTTTATTTTATATATCCCAATCATGTTGTTCTCCATCTCCTCTGCTCTAAGGAAAACAACTCCAGTATTCCAATCTCTTAACTGAAACACTCCAACAAATGCAACATCCTAGTAAATATACTCTGCGCCCTCCATTGCAATCACTCTGCTCCAATAATGTGGATTCCAGAACTGGACACCATATTCTAGTCTAACCAACTTTTTAAATACAGTTCCAATGTAACTTCTGTACTCTTAAAGTCTGTGTCTCATCTGATGGAGCCAAGCATCCCATGTGCCACCTTGGTCACTTTATCTACCTGTCTTGCTATCTTAAGGGACTGATGGGTATGCATTCCAGCATCCTTCTGATTGTTGGAGCCTCCCAGAGTCCTAATACTTGTATTCCCTTTCCTTATTTGTCTTGCCCAAATCATCTTACACTTGCGTTTTGAAGTCCATTTGCCACTGGTCAGCCCATCTGACTAGCCAACTCCATCCTGTAATCTAAAAGGGTCCTCTTCACTATATGCATCCCCACTAATTTCTGTATAGTATGCAAACTTTCTGATCAAGTTTAAGTCTAAATTGTTTGTTAATCACAAATGGCAGGGCCCCCAACTCCTGTGGAACCCCACTGGACACAAGCTTTCAGTCACAAGCACCATCAATCAAGGCTTCCTGCCACTCGGCCAATTCTGAAGCCAAACTTCCTTGTATCCAGTAGCAAAGATAACAGTTTCAGTTTCCCATGCGGGACCTTTAGAAAAGGGTTGCTGAAATCCAAGTAGATCACATTGAATGTATTGCCCTCATCTAAGCATCTGGTTATCTCTTCAGAAACTTCAATCATGTTGGGCAAACGTGATCTCCGCCTAAAAAAATTGCTGAATGTTTTTCATTAATCTCTGCTCCTTCAATTGAAGATTATATCTGTCCCTCAGAATTTTCTCTAATAGATTCCCCAACACTGAGGTTACTGACTGGCTTAAGTTTCCTGGTTTATCCTTTGCTCCCTTCTTGACTAGTGTTACAACGTTGGCTGTCTTAGTCCTCTGACATGTCTCCTGTAGCTAGAGAGGAATTGAAAGTTATTCCAATGTGCCTCCAGTTTCTTCCCTTGCCTTACTGAAAGTCAAGGTTACATTCCATCTGTCCCTGGAGAGTTGCCTATTTTCCAGCCTGTCAGACCATTGAAATCTTTGTCTAGTCTAATTTTCTTTAAATAGATCACAGTCCTTCTGTGTTCATTGTGGTGCTGGAAAAGCACAGCAGATCAGGCAGCATCCAGCAAGCAGGAGAATCGATGTTTCAGGCATAAGCCCTTCTGATGAAAGGATTATGCATGAAACAACTATTTTCCTGCTCCTCGGATGCTGCCTGACCTGCTGTGCTTTTCCAGCACCACACTCCCTTGACTCTAATCTCCAGCATCTGTAGTCCTCGCTTTCTCCTCTGTTCACCCATATCATCCCTCTCTAAGTCCCTTAGCAACACTAAGTATTCATTTAGAACCCCTTCTGCATCCTATAGCTCTAAGCAGAAAATACTGCTGTGGTCCTGTTGGGTGCTAATCTTTTCTAGTTTTATTCTTAGTGCACTTGTGAAATAAGTTAGGACTTTTCATTATTTTTACTGCCATTATTGTTTTATGGTGCCACCTTTGTGCCCACAGTTGGTTTCCTAATATCCTTTTCAAGTTTCCCCTGAACATTCTGTAGGGCTTTTGTTTTGAATCTTGCTTTCTGCCTACTTTTTCTTCATTCAATCTTGGATATCCATTCCTATCCTGTCTTTGCAGGTTTTGTTGGTCCCACTGTTTGTCTTTGGTACACATTTGCCCTTTACTTTCTGTATTTCCTTCTTGAATGTATCCTACTACTCTGACACACTTTTACCTAAAAGTACCTTGCTCCCATTCCACTCTAGCCAAGTCATACCTGATCTTATTAAAATCAGCCAATGCCCCTACCCCTGTTGGAACTGTGATTTCATTCCTATCCATGTTTGCAAAATAGTCCCTTACTGATACTTCAAATACTTGGTTACATTCCCTCAAATTAAGTCCAGAGCTGCCCCCTCTCCCTCTGAGTCTTTCACATTGATTTCACCAGCTCTTATTGAGGAGGTTGAAAGCCTTTTACTATTGTTATTCATAACCTTTACATTTTTGCCTACGTATCTGCTCTTCGATTTCTGTTGGACAGTTAGGGTAGGGGACTTGTGCTGAATGTGCACTACCAGTGACATTTGCTCATCTTTGATATTTTAAGTTTTCCTCGTGACTTCATTTGTGGAGCTTTCTAAGATGTGAACCCTCTTGACTGTGGGTCATTCTGCTACAATGCTTGTTTCGTTAATGCAAATTCACTAACACGATTGAATCGGGGGCATTGTTTCTAAAGCATGAACTTATAAAATGGTGGCTTTAACGTGATTACATCACACTTTAAGATTATGTTTCTAAAGCATGATTTTTCTTAACATCGGGTTGCACATGAATGCAGCCATCATATTATGGAAGAGCTACCTATATTGTAACTGATTCTCTCTTTTACCACCACCTTTATCTTGTGTGAAAACCTATATCCTGGAATATTCAGCTGCCAAATGCCTTGGCAATGTCTCAATGATTAGAAATAACAGCGGACACCCCATATTTTTAAATTTAAACTCTCAACTTATCTATTTCTCAAACTCCTTGTGTTAAAGATTAGATTACCTACTGTGTGGAATCAGGCCCTCTGGCCCAACCAGTCCACACCAACCTCCAAAGAGTAACCCAACCAGACCCATTTCCCTCTGACTAATGCACCTAAAACTATGGGTAATTTAGCATGGCCAATTCACCTGACCTGCGCATCTTTGGACTGTGGGAGGAAACCCACACAGACATCGGGAGAACTGCTGACAGTCACCCGAGGCTGGAATTGTACCTGGGACCCTGGTGTTGAGGCAGCAGTGTTAACCACTGAGCCACCGTGCCACCCTAGCCATGTTAGCCATTTTTTATTAAGTCCATCACTGTAATGATGGCAATATTTTTGAAATGAGGTTTTTATTTCAATACATTAGTGATAGATGCATGGCAATTTTGCAATGGTAGTATTTTTTTTGTCTGTCTATAACTGCATTGTTATTAAGGCAGTGAAATTTTTCTAGGAAATTGGGAGATTGCTTTGAGTGGCTGCTAGTTAACCAATTGAGTAGATTTATGTTAGAAACCTTGCATTTGGATTTGGGCTTCTAAGTGTGTAGGGACATACTGAAGCTGTTTAGTTTAATAATGAAATAAAATTCTGCTGTTATCAAACTCTGGAATAACATAATGAAAATACTTAGGTCAGACATCATTTAGAGAGCTCCTTGGATGCTGCCTGAACTGCTGTGCTCCTCCAGCACCACTAATCCAGAATCTGGTTTCCAGCGTCTGCAGTCATTGTTTTTACCATCATTTTAGAGAAAGCTTTGTTGTTTTTAGATCAATGATTTTGCATCAGAACTCCTCTTCTGATGGAAGTACTGTTGATTGGAAGCACCCCCCCTTCCAACGCCCCTCTTTCCCTCCCAGGTGCTACCAATGTTGCTGCATATTACCAACATTTTCCATTCATTTTTCTTATGCTAGCTTAACTTCTAGCATAGTAGCTTCATGGGCTTGAATTCAAGGTTTTGCATGTTTGTGTATCTGTGCATCATGTCATTACTATAAATGTTTATTCCACATGAAGGTCTGATTACTGAAGCCCAATATTATACCTATTTACAAATTAGGTCTACTTGCAACTGTGCTGAATCTTCTGTTTTTAAAGATCTGACTTTGAATTTGCTCCATCAAATAACTTATAATTCAGTTTTGAATTATCTGACTGCCTCTTTAGATCAGATTGGCCTCTTGCTGCACATTTAAGTAACTTTGCTTGTAAAAGATGAAGAATTGTCCTGTTTTCCACTCCTGCCATCTTTCCATTCTTAAGATATGACCAAATGACATGATTAGATTAGATTTGCTACAGCATGGCAACAGGCCCTTTGGTCCAACAAGTCCATGCTGACCCAGACTCATTTCTCTACATTTTACCCCTGACCAATGCAGTAGACCTTTTGTAGATGCAGCATAGTAACTAACTTCTAGGAATTGTGTGGGAGCAGTATAGCTGTGACCAGGTTCAGTGTGACAGCTGCACAGCTCTGATACTGGCTTCGCTAAATTATTCTTAGCTTTAACTGCCTCTACTTTTGAGGCCCCTTTTTTAAAATAAAACTTAATCACATCATGAAAGCTGCTATGAGGACCCCCAGCAAACGTGGAATCAATGGATATCGGGAGGCAGACTCTTTGGTTGGAGTCAAACTTGGCAAATGGGGAGATAGGTTTTGTTTGGTCAGATATCTCATTCCATGAAATCACTGCAGGAGTTCCTCAGCCTAGTGACCTATACCCAATTATCTTCAACGGTTTCATCAATAACCTTTGCTCCGTTGTGCAATCACCTCCACTTCTGGCATTACAAAGTTCACCATTCGCAGCTTGTCAGATACCAAAGTAGTACATGTTAAAATGTAGCAAGAGTCTGTGTATAATTTAAGGCTGAGATCAGTCGGGGATCAAAGGGTTATGGGGGGGAAAAGGGAGGAAAGTGGATGAGGGAGCAGGCTGAAGTGGCCTTGCAACCTATTCCTTGTTGTTTTTCTTCCAGGTTTCTGTAGGCATGTAAAAGGTGCTGGCTTGGGATATACCTAATAGCTTAAGAAAATGGAGGGTAGCCTTTATTTTCAGATCTGGCACTCATGGAATTTCATAGAATAACTAGTGTTTAGTTTTTTTTGTGAAAGCTACCCCTCTTATTGGTGTAGTTTACAAAATAGCTTGTATTTTGCAATTTCCTGTTTTGTTTTCTATTGACGAGTATTAGGCATGCACATTTATCAATTTTCTTGCTATCAATTGTTTTCTGAATTTTACTTTGTTGTTCAAGTGATTACTGTTTGTATTATTTATCTGACAAAAGAAACTCTTATTCTATCAATAGTTCCTTAAATAGTGGTATTGCATTTCCAGCAAGTTAGTGCTTCAGAGGTTGTATTGAAGATTGGCTTATTTACCACATTGTGGAATTTGTTGGTAGAACACTCTTACTAAGCACTGAAAAATATATAATTAGGCATGTTGCTAATGTGGTCATACTGCTGGTACAGTGATCCAAAGGAGTGCACAAATCAGGATTTGAATTGAAATCCTATCATCCAGAAGAAAGTGAGGACTGCAGATGCTGGCGATCAGATTGGAGAGTGTGGTGCTCTAAGAGGAACAGGAGAGTCAATGTTTCAGGCTAAAGCCCTTCATCAGGAATGAGGCTTGTGGGCCAAAATTGGCTGAGATAAATGGGAGAGGGTTGGAGCTGGGGGGGGGAAGGTAGATGAAGGTGGGGTGGAGGTGATAGGTCAGAGAGGAAGGAAAGAAGATGGGCAGTTTGAGAGATTAGTGCTGAGTTGGAAGGTTTGGATCTGGGATGGGGGGAGGGGTGGTGGTGGTGATAGTGGAAGATGAGGAAACTGGTGAAATCTGCATTGATCCCATATGGTTGGAGGTCTCAAAGCAAAAAAGAGATGTTCTTCCACCAGGCAGCAGGTGGTTAGAGTTTGGCGATGGAGGTGGCCCAAGACCTGCATGTCCTTGGGGTGGGAGGGGAAGTTAGTGGGGGGGCAGCGGGGTTGCTTTGTGGAAGTCCCCTGGAGTTGTTCTCTGAAACGTTTACAAGTAGGCATCCTGTATCTCCACTGCAGAGGAGACTCCATCAGAAGCAATGGATACAGTAGATGGTATGTGGAAGTGCAGGTAAATCTGACATGTGGAAGGCACCTTTTTGGGGCCCTACCTTCATCCAGGCTTCCAAAGGAGGCATCTACTGTATCTGTTGCTCCCGATGCGATGGTCTCTACGTTGAATGCCTACTTGCAGAATGAGTTTCAGAACAACTGCAGGGGACACATGAAACAACCCTACTGCCTGGTGGCCTAGCACTAACTCTCCCTCCCACTTCCTCCAAAGACATGCAGGTCCTGTGCTGCCTTCATTGCCAAACCCTAACTACCTGCTGCCTGGAGGAAGAACGCCTCATTTTCTGCCTTTGATACCATGTGGTTGGCGGGTTCTATGCAAATTCCACCAGTTTCCTCCTCTTACTTTTTCCCTGCTATCTTCTTCCCCCCCCCCCCCCCCCCCAAACCTTGTACCAGATCCAACCTTCTAACTCGGCACTTTCCATCTTCCTTCCCACCTATACACTCCACCCTCCTCTCCAACCCATCATCTCCTCCCCCACCTTCATCTACCTATCCCCCTCAACTATCTTGCTCCCTCACCCCACCCCTCTCTCATTTATATTTCTGCTCCTTTTGGCCCACTAGTCCCATTCCTGATGAAGGGCTTTTGCCCAAAACATCGATTCTCCTCCTTTGATGCTGACTGACCGGCTGTACTTTCCCAGCACCACACTCTTCAAATCCTACCATGTCAGCTGAGGAATTTGAAGTAATGATGACCATGAAATTCTCTAGCTCACTGTCCTTGAGGAAAGGAAGTCTTTGCCAATATTATATGTTACTATGTGATTGACTCTAAACTGCACTCCAAAGTAGCCTGACCAACAATCGATGCATTAGAAAATGTCTCGCCACGTTTATCAAAGATAAAATCTGCCCCATTTCATGAATTTCAAACGTAAATTACTGTGAACAGCTTCTTATTTTTAACTGTTACTCATGTAAATCAGGAGTAGGCCATTCAACTCATTGAGCCTGCTGCACCATTGAATTGGATTATGGCTGATTCATCTTTCAATGCTATTTTGCCTATCTCCATCTTCCACAATGTTGTCGATATCCAAAACTCTATTGATTTCCATTTTGAAAATGTCCAATGATTGAACTTTCACAATCCTCCAGGATAGAGAATCCTAAAGAATCCACCACCTAAATGAAGACCTTTTCGTCTGTCTTTAAATGGTTTCCCCTTTTATCTGACATTGCCCTTTAGTTTTTAAGAATCATCAGCTGGGGAAGCATCTTGACCTCCTCTGCTGTGACACCCTGGAAGGATTTTAAGTTTCAGTGAGGTCACCTCTAATTTTTCAAAACTTTAGAGAATAAAGCCTGGGTATCTTGATGTCTCAGTGCAAATCAATCTGGCCATTCTAGGATTAATGTAATAAGCCTCTGCTGCACACTGCCTATGATAAGGGTTTGGCTAACGCCTGCAAATGTACACACAACTCCATATGGCCTCACTAAGGCTCTATTGCCATTTCAGCAAGATATCTTTACTCCTTGACTTTCGCAATAAGGCCAACATTCCAATTGCCTTCCTAATTGCTTGCTGCAGCTGTTAGATTTCAGTGATTCATTAACTAGGGCACCCACGTGTCTCAGATGTCTTCTCAACCTTTTGCTGTTTAAGAAATGTTTTGCCATTTTCTAACTGCCAAAGTGGAAAACTTTGCACATCATATTGTATGTTTTCTTGTTCTTGCTCGCTTGGCCTAAGGGCACCTGGACAGGTTTTTTACATGCTCCTGAGCAATATGTGCTCAGCAGATGTGGAAAAAATAGATATTGTCCATATCCAATTATTTTCTAATCAGCCTGCAGAGCTTATTGTGACACTGCTGTGAAGCAGATAAGACTTGAATCTGGGTCACCTGGCTCAGGTGTGGGTGCTACCTTGGCACTGAGAACCTTTTTTTGGCCCATATCCAAATTTAAATTGATTTGTAAACAGCTGTGTACTGCACCAAATGTTGGGTACCTCACTAGTAACAGTTATCCTGAGAATGACCTGTTTATTCCGATTCTCAAATTTGTCTTTGTCAATCTCAAGTTCACTTGACTTGGAAGCAGAAATAGGCCATTCAGCCCATCGAGTTTGCTATACTATTCAATGTGGTCATGGCTGATCTGAGTATCCTTGATTCCAATTTCTTCCCTTTTCTCCAAAACATTTTTTTCCTTATTGACCAACAATGTGTTTTCCCATTTCTGTATTAAATGTAAGACTCCTTATTCTGAGATTCTGCCAACTGTTCCTTGACTCTCCCACAAGGGGATGCAATCTTTTCTCATCTACCATGTCAAGTCTCCTAAGAATCTAGTATGTTTCAATAATGTCACCTCTTGCTCTTCTAAATTCAGATGAATACAAGCCCTATCTAGTCAACTTCTCATAACAGCCCCATCATATCTGGTGTGGGTGAGTGAACTTGCTGTGGGCTGTATCCAATTCCAGTATATATTTCCTTAGAGCCCAAAACTTCAGTATTCCAGCTGTGGTATGACTAGTGCTTTGTTTCTTCAACAAAGGCCAAGCATTCCACTTGCCTGTCTTATTACAAACTGAATTGGATGCTTGCTTTCTTTAATGGAGAAAAACTCCCAAGTCCCCCTCACACTCAAATAGAAATTGCTGGAAAAAGTCAGCAAATCTAGCAGCATCTTTGGAGAGAAATCAGTTAACTTTTCAGGTCAAGTCGCCCTTAAACTCTAAATCCCTCTGCGGCTTTCATTCGTTTATGATACATTCATGTTTTTCCTCATTGATTTATATATTGCAAATAAGTAGTCCCAGCATTGATCGCTGTAGCATACTACTAATTACAGGTTGCCATTCTGAAAATGTTCAACTTATCACAGTTCTGTCTTCTATTAGTAAGCTAATCCTCCATCCATGCTAACATACTACCATCAACACTGAGTTAGCCTAATGTATGGCTCCTTATCAAATGCCTTCAGAACATCCAAATCAGCTGCTTCCTCTTTTATCTACACTCTTTTGCATCCTGAGATTTAGTAAATTTGTCAGGCATGTTTTTTGCTTCATGAAGCCATGATAACTGTTTAATTATGTTACCTATTTTAAAAAACTTTCCTATTGCATTATTTTAGTAGATTCTCTTATATTCTAATAAGATATTAAGGTAACTGGCTTATTGTTACCTTTTCTTGTCTCCATGCCTTTTTAAAAGTAAAGGTGTTTTCCTAAACTCTGGGACTTTTCCAGAATCTAAGAATTCCTGAAAGATTACTAGCAGTGTACCCGCTATGTTTGTAGCTACTTTCAATTAATATTCTAGGATGAATTCTTTCAGGTTCATGGGATTAATTGGTCTTTAGCTCCATTCATTGCCTTCTCAATTTTTCTCCAGTGAGTTGTTGTATTTACTTGGAGAAAGTGAGGACTACAGATGTTGGAGATCAGAGCTGAAAATGTGTCGCTGGAAAAGCGCAGGTCAGGCAGCATCCAAGGAACGGGAGAATCGACTTTTTGGGCATAAGCCGATTCTCCTGTTCCTTGGATGCTGCCTGACCTGCGCTTTTCCAGCGACACATTTTCAGCTCCGTTGTATTTACTTGTCCATTTGCCCCATAATTATTTAACTTTGGAATACTAATGTCTTCTATAAAGGAGCAAGTCTACTGTGAAGATTGCAAAATATTTATTCAACTCTGCCATTTCCTGGTTCCCCACTAGTACAAGTTGTAAGTTTGCTCAGTGATCTGGAAGGTTTGTTTTCAGACTCTTCGTCACCATGCTAGGTAATATCAGTGAGCCTCTGGTGAGGCATTGGTGTTATGTCCTGCTTTCTATTTTGTCTTTTAAGGTGATATTTCCAAATCTTCTCCAATTGCAATTCTCACCATTTACCTCTTATTCTAAGGGACTGATGTTTACTTTTGGCTTCTCTTATCCTTAAAGCTCATGCTTTGTCTTGATGTCTCTTGCAAGTTACCCTCCAGTTTTTCTCCACCTATTATTCTTTTTGCTGCCTTCTGTTGGTTGCTTCTCTGGTTAACCGTGGTCTGCTTATCAACTGTCCTTATCTCCTTTCCTAGTCCACCCCAGTGAGTTCTGCCTTCATTCTTCAGTAATTCCCCTATTTGAGTTTAGTACGATTATTTCCAACTGAAGTTCACCTCTTCTCCCCTCCCCTCCACCTCCAAAGAAGCTGAATGCTAAATTCTGCCATGATATGGTCACCCCTCCCTGGAGGATTCTTTTACTCTGACAGTTTATTATAATCCCTTTTCACTTTTGCGGTCTTGCTCTTATTCATACATTTCTGTGCAGTTAAGCCAGCTGTATTGCCAAAGAACAGGCTCTGACTGAACTCCTGAGGGATGATTGCCCTCATTCTTTTTCAAGATGAAAACTGGGTAGTGAGTAAATTTTGCCTTGAGGGACTCTTGCGTGACTTTGGTTCTCTTTAGTCTCTTGGTACTCACTATTACCTCTTTATCTGTATGTTCCTTTGATTGTGTATGACCACCTTACTAATGGTCAGTTACGAAGCAGAAATAGAAAATTCTGGAAATAATTAGGTCAGGTGGTATCTGATTGAAGCTATCAAAGATCTCTTACTTGTCATAATAGCTTGTCTTTTTTTTGAAATTTATATAAATGATTTGGATATGAGCATAAGAGGTTTGGTAAGTAAGTTTGCTGATGACACTAAAATTGGAGATGTAGTGGATAGCCAAGAATATTTCCTCAGATTACAATGGGATCTTGATCAGATGGCTCAATGGGCTGAGAAGTGGCAGGTGGAATTTAGTTTAGATAAAATGAGGTGTTGCATTTTGAGAAAGCAAACCTTAGCAGGACCTGGACACCTTTTAATGGTAAGGTCCTAGGGAGTGTTGCTGTCCAAATAGACCTTGGTGTGCAGGTTCATAGCTCCTTGAAAGAGGAGTCGCAGGTAGATAGGATAGTGAAGTAGGCATTTGGTATGCTTTCCTTTATTGGTCAGAGTATTGAGTACAGGAGTTGGGAGGTCATGTTGCTGCTGTACAGGACATTGGTTAGGCCACTTTGGAATATTGCATGCAATTCTGGTCTCCTTCTTATCGGAAAGATGTTGTGAAACTTGAAATGGTTCAGAAAAGATTTACAAGGATGTTCCCAGGGTTGGAGGATTTGAGTTATAGGGAGAGGTTGAAAAGGCTTGGTTGTTTTCTCTGGAGCGTTGGAGACTGAGGATGACCTTTTTTTAAGAGGTTTATAAAATCATGCAGCACATGGATAGGATAAATAGGCAAAGTCTTTTCCCTGGGTTGGGGGAGTTCAGAATTAGAGGGCATAGGTTTAGGTTGAGAGGGGAAAGATGAGACCTACGGGGCAACTTTTTCATAGAGGGTGGTACGTGTATGGAATGAGCTGCCAGAGGAAGTGGTGGAGGCTGGTGCAATTGCAACATTGAAAAGGCATTTGGATGGGTATATGAATACGAAGGGTTTGGAGGGATGTGGACCAGGTGCTGGCAGGTGGGACTAGATTGGATTGAGATGTGGTCGGCATGGACAAGTTGGACCAAAGGGTCTGTTTCCATGCTAAACATCTCTAATTAGAGTTCTGCTCGGGCACCTAGCATCTGACCCTCATCAGCATGGGCAACAGAGCTGAATTTTGTAGTGACTGTCCTTTATTGTCAAGGCTACATTTGACAATGTAACATCAGGAACTTGAGTCGGTGGCTTTTGTTTTCGTGGAATGGCGATGGACTTTGGAATCTTGCACACAGGAAAATGGCTGTGGCAGTCGGAGCACTCCATTTCAGCCCCAGGACATATGCATGAGTTCCTCAGAATAGTGGCTCCAGACCAACTCCTTTTCAATGACCTGCCTTCATTTATAAGGCCCTTCAAGCACTGAGTGCTAGACAATGACCAGCTCCAACAAGAGATAATCTAAACACCACCTGTTTGACATGATCTCATTACCATCATTGAATTCCCTCAATTTCAACATTCTGGAGGTTGTCATTTACTGAAAATTGAGCTGCATTAGCCAAATAAAAAGCTGTTGGCACAAAATCAGGTTGGAGCATAGGAATTCTGCAGCGAATAATTCACCTAAATCCTAAACCCCTCCATCTACATCGAGCAATTCAGAATTATAATATAATATTATGTCACTTGCTTGGATGACTGCAGCTCTAATAGTCGAAGCTTGACAACATCCAAGACAAAGCAGCCTGCTTAATAAGCATCAGATCCTCTTCCGCTGATGTACATATTAGCAGCAGTGTATGCTAGCAACAAGATGCATTGCTGAAATTCATGAAGGTTCCTTGACCGCTACCAAACCCACAACTGCTACCATCTAGGATAGGTATGGACCACTACCACTTGCAAGCTTCCCTCGAAGTCTCTCATTGCCTTGACTTGAAAATATAATTCCTTTAGCATCATAGGATCAAAATCCTGGACATCCCTATTGTGGATATACCTACACCAAATGGATAGTTGTGGGTCAAGAAGGCAGCTATTGAAGGGCAACTGGGATGGGCAGTAGATGGTAGCCCAGCCAGTAATACCCACATCTATAAGTGAATAAGAAAATTTAAGAGTTAGATTTTTCAAAACAATGTCCTTTCATTAGAACTGGGAATAATTAAATATATAGCTTTTTTTATCAGCATGGAGTGGATAGGTGAGGACAGAATGTCTGAGTTGGGAGTTAGATTGAATGACAGTTTCTCTTCCTACAAATAGTGATGGATCAGTGTCTAATGCAGTTGTCTTGGATGCTGTCTGAAAACAATGAAATGTGAACAAGGGAAGTAAACTGGTTGGGGAAGGGGAAGTAGGGATGAGTGGTGTATGGAGGGAAATGGGGAGGTGACTCACCAGTCCCTTGGTGCTGTAACTACAGCTGTTCTATCATTTAGCCCCTCCTGTCTTCCACTCTATCTTATACCTTCTATTGTTCTTGTACCTCCCATCCCTCACTTAAAATCTATTATAATACATCTAATGTTTTCTATTTGACAAAAAGGTCATTGGATTGAAGTATTAACTGTTTCTCTGATTTTTAGACCTACTGAGGTGAGTAGTTAGTGTTTCCAGTTTGAAGATTTACAGCATCTGCTTTTATGCTGCAATAATGTTAGACCTGCAGTTAGAGTGCAACATAATACTTCAACATAATACTGAAGTTTTAACTCTTAGTTAAATACACCAGCTCAATCTTTCATGATCCACTTCAGTAGCTTCTATTTATTTTTAGTACACCGTCACAAATTATGTATTGTTGCAGTTCTCTATCCATTTTGTGCCCTTGTGGCTTGATATTCCAAATCAAGGCTTCTTGCTGTGGCAGAAGACATTTCAGCCCTAGAACATCAGCCAATAGAAGATTTGAACTTGTGGTGTTGGTGTTATTCTGTACAATGTTTTAGCAATTCAGCCAACTCTCTTATTTTACAGGAAGTAGAATACAATGTTTCCAAATCATCTGATCTGTGTGTAAGATATATTTTCCAGTTTTAAAACTTATTTTCATAATGATCGGTGCTATGAGAATTTAAAATTTGGTTATTCATTGTCAGCCTTTTATTCTGAAGTGGGTTATGCCATTGATCATTCTGAACCGTGTTTGTAATGCACCCCTGGGAACTGCTATCATCTGTCTTTTCTGAAACAACTTGCAATTGTACATTCCAAAAATTTGCTTAACTTTAATGTCAAGTCTTATTTTACGTAGAGGTTTTCTGTGAAGTGATTCACCCAGACTCAGTCTCATTTTGTAAACTCTATTCTCGATGGGTGGTCTTTCCAATGGGTGGTGTTTCATAACAAGTCCATGTTGCTTTTGTTTTCGAGAGAAATAATCATTTTGATTTCGATGGTAGGTGTCCACTCATCACTCTTGTTTCCCTACTATACTTCACAGGCACAAAGGAGTTGGTGACGTGGTGTCGTAGTTGTCATTGGAGTAGTCATCTAAAATTCAGTCAATTGTTCCGGGGACATGGTTTTGAATGTGATTGAAATTTGAATGCAATTTTAAAAATTAAAAAGCTAGTCTAATTGCCACCATGTAACTGTTTTCAATTGTGAAGATTCATCTGATTCACTAATGCCCCTTTTTAAGGGAAGGAAATCTGTCCCCACACTTGCTTGTCTGCATTGACTTGAGACCTACAGCAACGTGGTTGACCCTTAACTGCTCTCTGTAGTTAGGCATGGATAATAAATGCTGACCAAGCCTGTGACATCTTCATCTTGTGTATAAATCTTTTTATTTTTTTTTAAAAAGCAATAAGTAGAAGTTGTTAATCTATCTCCTTCTTTGTCAAACTTGATTCAAAATTAGCTTTCAAATTCAACTTTTCAGTCATTATTTGCAATATTGTCTCTCTCCAGAAACCGTTTCATTTTTTTTGGAAAAATTGATAGATGGAACATGCATTTTGGATCTTGAGCCATCAGACTTTTGTAATTTTTCCACTGGAATGACTTAGCAATGCAAAGCTCGGTATGTCCACTTGGATTTCCTGGGTTTAATGTCGATTGTAAAGAGTTGCACATAACTGATTCCACTGTATTAGATAAGACCATAAGAAATAGAAACAGGAGTAAACCCAACCTGCTCCACCATTCAATAGGATCATAGCTAATCTGAAATTATGTCCATTTTCCTGTTTTCACCATAATCCTGGTTTGTTTTTTCCCCTGTTGGTTAAGAATTTCTAACTCTGCTTTTAAATATTATACCCAAGACTCTGCCCCATAGCTTTGTAGCAAGGAGTTCCAAAACACCTAACCATCTTAGAAGAAATTCCTTCTCCTCTTAGTATTAAATTGCTACTCTTTGAGATTAAGCCCTCTGCTTCAAGATTCAACCATGAGGGGAAAACATCCTCTCAGCGTTTACCCTGTTAAGTCCATTAAAAATTTTCAATTAGATCACCTCTCATTCTTAACTCCAGTGAGTAGAGTCCTAATCTGTTTACATCTTGATTGAGACAATCCCTCCATACTGGGAATCATCGTGAACCTTTTTCTGAATTTGAGATGACATATTTCCTTTAATAATGGGACCAAAACTGCGCTCAATACTAGCTGTCGTCTCACCAGCACTTTATATATAGTTGCTTTTACTCTAACTCTTTTTGAAGAAAGGGCCAACATTTCATTAGCCTTCCTGAATATCTGTTGCATCTATCTGCTAGATTTGTTTTGTGCTCAAGTATCCCCCAGTCCCTTTTTTATTAGTTTTCTGCAGTATTTCTCTAATTGTCTGATCCTTGTACTCCCTTCCAAAATGAGCAACTTCATATTTTCTTTCATCATACTCTATTTGCCAACTTTTTGCCCTGCTTATCCTTTTAAGATCTTTCTGTAAGCTGTCTGTATCCCTTTTGCAATTTGCCTTTCTACCTATTTTTGTCAGCTGCAAATTTGGCTACAGTACAATTGCTTCCTTCTTCCAAATCATCAGTGTATATATTGCAAACAGTTACTGACCCACCACTGATCTCTTTGGAACCCTACTGGTCACAGGTTCCAAACCTGAAAAAGAACTCCTTTATCCCCACTTGTTGCTTCTTGCCAGTGAGCCAATTCTGTATTGATCTGTGCTCTTGACCATGTTTCTGAAGAGAAATGCCAGGCAGAAATCTCAGCTTTTAAATGAGGGGGAGGAAATGAAAGGAAGTTCTCAATGATTGAGAGAAGGGTAGATCACTTTCCTGTATACATGTGCACGCACCCTACACAACCTTAATGCATTTGAGTCCTAAACATAGAAATAGACCATTTGGCCCTTCAAACTTATGCCTACCATGCCTACACCAAGCTACACTGATCCCATTTACCTGCACTTGGTCCGTTGTCTACTATGCTCTGGCATTTTCAGTACTCTTAGAGATATTTAAATGTTGGGAGAGTAATGCCTCCACCATCCCCTGAGGCAGCACGTTTCTACTGCCCTGTGGAAAATTTCTGAATTGCCTCTAAACCACCTTAACTTATGCCCTCCGGTCTCGTAAACATCTGCCATGGGGAACAGGTTTTCACAATCTGTCTATGCCTCCATTTTCTGTACAAATAGTTCTTCAATAACATGATGGTTGTGTTCTTGCACAACCCTGTATTATAGATTTGTTTTAGAAACATCACTTTGTTTTGGCAATGTAATCACATTACAGCCAACATGTTTTAAAGTTCCTGGTTTAGGAAGTGTCCTCAATTTGTCAATAGCATGTCAGTGAATTCATATGCACAATGTGCATTAAGCAGAACGACTTGTACTTCAGATTCCCCTCCGCCTCCTATATTCAAAGGAAAGCAAACCCAAAACCTATACAGTCTCTCCTCTTAACTGAGACTTTTCATCCCAGGCAATATCCAGATGAATCTCTGCTGAACCTCCAGTAAAAATGTCCTTCTGATAGTGGTGCAGAGAACTGCATGCAATATTCCATCTCGCCAGTTCAATGTTTATAAAGTTGTAACAAGACTGCTCCCATTTTGAGCCTTGGTTAATGAAGGCAAATATCCTGTATGCTGCCTTCACCACTCTACCTGTGCTGTTACCTTTTTAGGGATCTAGAATTTGTATTCCAAGGTTCCTTTGCTCCTCAGTACTCAGGAGCCTACCTTTCCTTATTAGACCTCCAAAAATGCATACTTCATACTTACCAGGATTAAATTCCATCTGCCATTGCTCTGCCCAATTTACTAGCTGACCAATGAGAGGTCCTCCTTAGTATCAATTTTCATGACCTCTTTAAATTTGCTAATTGATAGATTCTTGTTGTCTCGGGGAATTAAGGACTACGGGGAGAATGCGGGTAAGTGGAGTTGAAGTGCCCAGCAGCCATGATTGGTGGAGTGGACTCGATGGGCTGAATGGCCTTACTTCCACTCCTGTCTTATGGTCTTAATTATACCTCATTTTACATTCACATCCAAGTTGTTAATACCAAACTGCCAAAGTTCCAACACTGAATCCTATGGTACACAACTGGTCTCTGGCTTCTGATTTCAATACAATCCTCAACCATTACAATTTGCCTCCAAAATGTAAGTCTGTTTTGGATCCAGTTTGCCAACTTGGATCCCATTGGATCTTAGCTTTTTTGGGGCAGCCTTCCATTTAGGACCTTGTCAAAGGTGAAATCCATGTAAATCATGCTAAGTGCACTACCCTTAAGAATATATTTGTTGCCTTTTCAAAAAATTCAGGATGTCTCTCTAACAAATCATCACCTGTGCTGATTTACAAGGATATTGCCTGGGTTGGATGATTTGAGCTATAGGGAGATGTTGAAAAGGCTGGGGCTGTTTTTCCTTGGAGTGACAGAGGCTGAGGGGTGACTGTATAGAAGTTTATAAAATTGCGAGGGGCATAGATAAGATAAATACAGTCTTTTCCCTGGGGTTGGGGAGTCTGGAGCTATAGGGCATAGGTCTCATCTTTTCCCTCTCACCCTAAACCTAAGGGGCAACTTTTTCATGCAGAGGGTGGTATGTGTATGGAATGAGCTGCCAGAGGATGTGGTGGAGGCTAGTACAATTGCAACATTGAAAAGGCATTTGGATGGGTATATGATTAAGAAGGGTTTGGAGGGATATGGGCCAGGTGCTGGCAGGTGGGACCAGATTGGGTTGGGGTATCTAGTCAGCATGGACAAGTTGGACCGAAAGGTGTCTCTGTGTGCTGTACATCTGACTCTATCCCTGCCTTTTCAAGTCTTGATTAATCAGGATCCCTACAGAGCAGAAAGATGCTATTTGGCCCATTTGAGTCCTTCACTGACCCTTCAAAGAGCATTCTGCCTAGACCTCGCCCCCTACTGTATCTCCCATAATCCTGCATTTTTCATGGCTAATCCACTAGCCTGCATATCCCTGGCCATAATGGGGCAATTTAGCAGGGCCAAGCCTCCTAATCTGCATATCTTTGGACTGTGGGAGGAAGCTGGAACACCATTGGAAACACACCAAGACATGGGGTGAATGTGGAGTTTGCACACTGACAGTTACTCAAACTTGGATCCCTGGCACTGAGGCAGTAGTGCTAACCACTGAGCCACCACACCACTCGGTAATCTTGTCTTTCAGAATCTTCCAATTTCTCTCCTATTGACATCAAACTAACTAATTTCTAATTGCACGACCTTTCCCAGCTGTCTGTCTTGAATAAAGAAACCACATTGGCTATTCTTCAGTCATCTGGCACTTTATCTATGGTGAGCAGAGTATTAAATATCTTTGCCAGGGTCCTAGCAATCTCCTTCCTTGCCTCCTATACCAGCTTGGGATCGACCTCATTGGGCCTGTTTAAAAAGTCTAATTCCTCCTCATGTATCTTGTTCTAGAACATCAGCATTCCAACTGAAATCTCTGGCTGGTGTTTTTCTCTGAATACAGATCAAGCATTCAATTAAAACCTCCTCTCTGCCTCTGGCTCCACCCACAGATTACCCCACCCATCCTTTATCTGGTAATTCTTATTCTTAGGATCAAGAAAAATCAGTTTTTGGTAGATGGGAACAAATCTTATTTCTTGGTGCCTCTTGCCCTCCTAATTCCTCTTTAAGCAACCTCCTATGCTTGTTGAAGGGCCCCTCCTATTTTTTAATGAGTTGTGCCTGATACATCCTGCTTTTTCTTCAAATTCTATCCCTTGACCTGCTGACCTTGCCCTTTACTCTTGAAGGGACACAGGCTCTGAATTAGCATGATACTGCTTTTGAGTTTTCCACTTTCTAAATATGGACTTAGCTGCAAATAGCTGCTCCCAGTCCATTTGACAGATCCTGTCTGATATTGGAATCCCCCCCCCCCCCCGAATTTAGACACTTCTGCATTCTTTATCCCTTGCAATAATGACTTTCGTGCTTAGTTTATAGGCACCTGTTCCCACCTATAGACGCCTATGCTCACCCACTGAAACTTCAAATGACTGGCTTCGTTTACTAGGTCTAGATTGAGCATTGTTCCATGTCTAGTGGCGTTGCCTATGTACTGGTAGTAAAAGCGCTCATGCATTTTAAAAATTCTATCCTGCCCAATCCTTTCATGCTAAGATGATCACAGTTCATGTTAGGAAGGTTGAAGTTCCCCCATAATTATAACCCTGTTTTGCTTGCATATCTCCTTTTGACTGTTGGGAGGCCTGTAGTATAATCCAGCAAGGTAATCACCCCTTTTTTTGTTTCCAAACCCAGATGGCCTCATTTAAGACCCTTCTAAGATGTTCTGTCTAGGTTTACTACAGTGGTCTCCTTTTATCATTAGTGTAATGTCCCAACTCTCTCTCATTCACCTTCTAATCCTTCCTTCCCTCCCCATCCCATCTGAGAATTCTCTACCCTGGAATGTTGAGCTACTGCTGCTGTCTGTCCTTAACCATGTTTTAGCAATTGCAAAAAAAAATCATTCCCATGTGCTGATCAATGCTCGAAGGTCATCCCCCTTACCTGTCAAACTCCTTTCATTAATATCGATAAAATTTAGCTTCACAGATCTTCCATGTTTTTTCCACTTACTGGACTATCCTGGCATGTTTCTACATCTGGGCCTTGCTCCCAACTTTACATTTTACTGTGCCCCAACCCCCCTGCCAAATTTAGTTTATAAAATCCCCACCAGCATGAGCAAACATCCCAGCAAGGATTTTGGATCCATTCCAGTTAAGGTGAAACCTCTCCATATTGTAAAAGTTCCACCTACCTTAGGGTTGTCAGTGATCCAAAAATCTAAAGCCCTCTCTCCAACATTATTCCTTTTAATCATGTGTTCAGTGACCTATCTTGCTATTTCAATACTCAGCAGTGTTGTAGTGGAAATAGTCCAGAAGTTGCAACCTTCATGACTTTCTGAACTTCGGCTCCAGATCACCACCTCTTTTTATTTAAAGCCATAATGTTGGTAGTGAAATGTATTGCAACTCTCAGCCGTTCACCCTACCTCCCCCTTCAGAATGCCCTCCAGCTGTTCCTGTCCCTAGCATCAGGGAGGCACCATGGAATCTTGTTTGCTGTCACAACAGCATCTCTGTTCCCCTTGGAATTGCATCCCCTATCACTAAGCTATTCCAGTCTCATTCCTCCTTTTGCTGTACAGCAGAACCAACTGTGATGCCACTAACTTGGCAGTGACTGCATTTTCTCCTGAAAGGCTTTCCTCACCCCCTGCAGTCCCAATTAGATCCAACAATGTCTGTTAACATCGAACAGCAAAGTACAGCCACAGGTTCTACTGTCATCCCATTTCCCTATCCCTGTATCAGTCAAAGCAAATACTCCGTGTGGTTTTACCTCCATCTCTATTCCAGGCCCTGGTGAGAGAGAACGATTGCCCATGAGCACAGACATTTCTTGGTCTTCCCTCAAATAACAGATTAAGGGATTATATAGGCATTTGCAGGGAGCAGCATCCAAATAAAGCAACATCTATATTGATTGCATTACAATCACCGAGCATAAACAGTAAAGACTAAGCTATCTGGCATTACACAATAGATGCTTTTTACCTCGTTAACCCACTACCCCTGCCTCCAGCACCTCATTCCTTACTGCAAGTTCTTATCTGCTCAGTCGTGTTGGCTAAGCTTTTTTGTCAACAACCCTTAACTTGATTCTTTCCCTACCTGCTCAATCTTATACATGTTCTCACTATCTCTCTCAATGTTTGAGGGGGTATGGTCACAAGGAACTCCTGTACCTGCTGCCCATAATTACTAGTCTTCCTTGTGGTCACCTAATGCTTTTCTGCTTGTGTGACCTTGCTAAATGTGCTATCCATGATGGCTAGAATATCATGAATGTTCCATAGTGAGTCCATCTGCAGGTCCAGCCACTCCATGCAGTTCATCACCAACTGCAGCTGAATGTTTTTCCTGCATACATGGTCACCATGAACACTGGAAATGTCCCTGATTGCACCACATTACAGCAGGAGCATTCCACAGGGCTGAGTCATCCTGTGATTGTTTGTAGTTAAGGTTCACAAACTAGGAACAAATTCCTCAACTTTGCTCACCATTTGTCAAATCAAATTTCTCTATTATGAACAAACTGTGTGTGTGGGTATACTCGATCAATCTTCAAAACTGGTCACTTGTCACCTCTGGATGCTGCTGTCCTGCTGTTGCTCCAAGTGAGCTCAAACCAGACCCCACTCCATAGACTCTTACTCTAGAAGCTCTGTGTTTTTTTTACCTCCAGCTTTGCTCTGAGCTCTATTTGGCACCTGTTTTCTGGTAGTCCAAGAAAGTTTTAAAAAGCTGCAGTGAAAATCATGTGGGCTTATTGTACTTTTTAAAAACTGCATTAATTGCATGTTTAAAACCTGAGGTGAAACATTGCTCTGTGCTAAATTCACTCTTTACACTCCCCTTTCAGTCTTCAGTTCTATAAAGGACTTAAAAGTGCCCAGAGGTGCTTTCTGAAACTGTTTCATGGGGCAATAATTCTGGATGGTAGTTCAAAATAATCCCATAGCAGAAGTGGAAAAATAAAGCCATTCGTAGTCGCAGGTAGGGCTGAAACTTGCACTAATTAACTTCACTGACAGGTTTTTCCCTATTTCTTGCTCTTGCTCTTTGTGGGGTAAGATTCTACTGAAAAGGTTGAGCTGTTTTTTTTGTAAAAAAAACATTTTGATGCCAACTGTCTGCTAGTATACATAATCCTGGCAAGCACAGCATTTTATTAGAAACGTATGAGGTACCTTATGTCAACTTTTCTTGATTTGAAAAGCAGATTTTTATTTTTGGAATTTTCCAAAGCTCAAATATACATTGGCTTTTTAATGAACTAATTGTTCTGAGTCACATAGCCCTGCTGACAGTGCTTTTAAATTATCCACATCCTGTCGCTAATATTTTTGTTCTACAGCATCTGGACTGTAACAGTCACGTTTATTGAATAGAATTTAATGCTCAACAAATTATCTTAAGTTGGAACAACAAAGCATGAAGCAGAAAATAAGTTTCAATGTAAGTAGCGTCTTATTTAACCCCTCAAACTTGAGGTTAATGATTTTGAGGCAAATTGTATCAAGGTCCCAGTTATCAGGCAAAATCCATTCTGTAAATGGGTATGGATCAGAATGTCACATTCTACAAAGACGTCTGAAGTCTGAATTTTATGATCTGCATCAGGATTTAATTGTAGTTAGACATGATATCACCAGATGTTTGCCTGCCATTCTTGTTTTTCAGCATCTTTGCTGTAAAAGGAAAATGATTAACATTTCCCTTTTTATTCTTCTGCTTTGTAATGATTTGATTACTAGAATAGGCATTAAGTTTCACATTCAATCACTAGTTTTTCCACTCCATTTTGAGTCACTAGGTGGATCATGACTGGTGGATCATGACTCTTTTGAGACTGGCCTTTTCAGATAAAATGTGGTGGTGCTGGCATTGGATGAGGGTGAACAAAGTTGAAACACTCTCAACCGGTTATAATCCAACAGGTTGATTTGGAAGTACAAGCTTCTGGAGCACTGCTCCTTTGCCAGGTAACTAGTGCAGCAGGATCATAACATACAAAATTTGTCACAAAAGATCAATGTCATACAACTGATGTGATGTATTGAATAAACCTAGACTGCTGTTTAAGACTTAATGGGTTGCAGATTCCAATTGATATGTAAATCCCAGAATGACTTTCATGTCAAAGTCCTGAGATAACTTAACGTTTTCACAAAAAAACTCAGCTCATTAAAGATGAGGTTAGAGTCTGTTTTTGTATTCCAACCTTGAGTCAGATGGTTCTATTTCCAAAATAGGAATTTCTAAAATCGCGTAGAGGGACTGCCTGTGGATAGTGCTCCTTTTTTTCGAACAAAATTAGAATGTACCTACATTTACAAATCTGTAAGTGCACTCGTGTGCCCACACAATCTCTTTCCCCCAGTAAATTTCTGGTTTCTATTGAAGACTTTTAGCAAAAGGCTTCTTTTCAAACTTTGTCACCACACCAGGTAACTTCAGTGAGTCCCTGGATGATGCACTGTTTTCTTATGTTTGGATCTCCTTGGGTTGATGTCATGTGCTGTGGGGACATCATTTCCTATGAGTTCATGAACTTGAAAGATCCTACACAAATGACAAGTTAAACTAATGTCACTTACAAATTGTAGCATTTTTGTAATTTTAATACCAAATTCTGTAAAGAGAGCTTATTTGCAGCAATAAGGGGAGTAGCCAGAGAGCTCTGAAGGATAGGAGCTGACACTGCTACTCTAATGGCTGTAGAACTTTAGCTCAAGCCTGACTTTTAGGTATCCGTTATAGTATAACATTTGATGCCATTGGTAAATAACAGTAGTTTAAACTGTAAGTGTTTTATATTCCAGACTGCCACAGAGTACGATCTCTGGGACGAACTGAGAGGCTTACAAGTAGTGTCTCTCCTGATAGGTTAAATCCTCAATCTGGCAACATCCTTGTAAATCTTTTCTGAACCCTTTCAAGTTTCACAACGTTCTCCTGATAGGAAGGACACCAGAATTGCACGCAATTTTCCAATAGTGGCCTAACCAATGTCCTGTATAGCCGTAACGTGACCTCCCAACTCCTGTATTCAGTATTCTGACCAAGAAAGGAAAGCATACCAAACACAGCCTTCACTATCCTATCTACCTGCGACTTCACTTTCAAGGAGCTATGAACCTGCACTCCAAGGTCTCTTTGTTCAGCAACACTCCCTGGGACCTTACCATTAAGTGTATAAGGCCTGCTAAGATTTGCTTTCCCAAAATGCAGCACCTCTCATTTATCTGAATTAAACTCCATCTGCCACTTCTCAGCCCACTGGCCCATCTGGTCAAGATCCTGTTGTAATCTGAGGTAACCGTCTTTACTAGGAGAAAGTGAGGACTGCAGATGCTGGGAATCGGCTTAAAAATATGTTGCTGGAAAAGCGCAGCACGTCAGGCAGCATCAAAGGAGGAGAATCGATATTTCGGGCATAAGCCCTTCAGGAATGAGGGTGTGCCAAGCAGGCTAAAATAAAAGGTAGGAAGGGCGTTGGGAATGCGATAGGTGGAAGGAGGTTAAGGTGAGGGTGATAGGCCAGAGAGGGGGTGGGGGTGGAGAGGTTGGGAAGAAGATTGCAGGTCAAGAAGGCGGTGTGGAGTCTGAGGGTTGGGACTGAGAAAAGGTGGGGGGAGGGGAAATGAAGCTGGAGAAATCTGTATTCATCCCTTGTGGTTGGAGGGTTCCTAGGTGGAAGATGAGGCGCTCTTCCTCCAGGCATTGTTGCCATGGTCTGGTGATGGAGGAGGTCAAGGACCTGCATGGGGTGGTTGGGTTGGTTGGTGTGGGTATCCCAGAGGTGTTCTCTAATGTTCTGGAAGTAGGCGGCCTGTCTCCCAATGTAGAGGAGGCCAAGCCCCTCTCCCAAATCCCTCCTCCCTACCTTTTTACCTTTTTAGCCTGCTTGGCACACCCTCCTCATTCCTGAAGAAGGGCGTATGCCCGAAACATCCATTCTCCTTCTCCTTTGCCTGACCTGCACTTTTCCAGCAACACATTTTTAACCTTTGCTGTCCACTACACCTCCAATTTTGGTGATCAGCAAACTTTATACCTCTTATGCTCACATCCAAATTATTCATATAAATAACAAAAAGTAGAGGGCCAAGCACTAATTCTTGTGGCACTCCATTGATCAGAGGCCTCCAATCTGAAAAACAACCCTCCACCACCACCCTCTGTCTTCTACCTTTTGAGCCAGTTCTGTATCCAAATGGCTAGTTCTCCCTGTATTCCGAGATCTAACCTTGCTAACCAGTCTCCCATGGGGTGCCTTACCGAAGTCCATAGAACACGTCCACTGCTCTGCCCTCATCAATCCTCTTTGTTACTTCAAAAAATTCAATCAAATTAGAGACATGATTTTCCATGCACACAACCATGTTGACTATCCCTAATCAGTCCTAGCCTTTCCAAATGCATGTACATCCTGTCCCTCAGGATTCCCACCACTGAGGTCAGGCTCACTAGTCTATATTCCCTGGCATGTCCTTATCACCTTTCTTAAATAGTGGCACTACGTTAGCTGCCCTCCAGTCTTCCAGCACCTCACCTGTGACTATCGATACACACATCTCAGCAAGAGGCCCAGCAATCACTTCTGTAGCTTCCTGCAGAGTTCTAGGGTACACCTGATCAGGTCCTGGGGATTGATCCACCTTTAACCATTTCAAGACATCCAGCACTTCCTCCTATGTAATATGGACATTTTGCAAGATGTCACCATCTATTTCCCTTTAGTCCATATTATCCATGTCCTTTCCACAGTAAATACTGATGCAAAACACTAGTTTAGTATCTCCCCCATTTTCTGCAGCTCCACACAAAGGTCACCTTCCTGATCTTTGAGGGATCTTATTCTCTTCCTAGTTACCCTTTTTTGTCCTAAATGCATTTATAAAAATCCTTTTGGATTCTCCTTAACTCTATTTGCGAAAGCTATCTCACGTCCTCTTTTCGCACTCCTGATTTCCTTAAGTATACTCCTAGTCTCCTAAGGATTCTCTCGATCTACCCTGTCTATACCTGACATATGCTTCCTTCTCTTTCATAACCAAACCCTCAATTTCTTTAGTCATCCAGCATTCCCTATACCTACCAGCCTTTCCTTTCACCCTAACCAGAGTATACTTTCTCTGGATTCTCATTATCTCACTTCTGAAGGCTTCCCATTTTCTAGCCATCCCTTTACCTGCAAACATCTACCCCCAATCAGTTTTGAAAGTTCTTGCTTAATGCCATCAAAATTGGCCTTTTTCCAATTTAGAACTTCAACTTTTAGATATGGTCTATTCTTTTCTGTCGCTATCTTAAATCTAATAGAATTATGATTGGGCTCAGTGCTTCCCTCACTGATACCTCAGTCACCTGCCCTGCCTTATTTCCCAAGAGTAGGTAAAGTTTTGCACCTTCTCTAGTAAGTACATCCACATACTGAATCAGAAAATTGTCTTGTACACACTTAAAAAAAATTCCCCTCCATCTAAACCCTTAACACTATGGCAGTCCTAATCTATATTTGGGAAGTTAAAATTCCCTACCATAACCACCGTATTATTCTCACAGATAGCTGAGTTCTCCTTACAAGTTTATTTCTCAATTTTTTTCCCTCTGATTATTCGTGGTCTCTAATACAATTACAATGAAGTGATCATCCCTTTCTTATTTCTCAGTTCCACCCAAATAACTTCCCTGGATGTATTTCCAAGAATATCCTCTCTTTGTATAGCTGTAATGCTATCCCTTATCAAAAATGCCACTCCCCTTCCTCCCTTGCCTCCCTTTCTTCAACCTCTTGTTGCATTCGAGCCAGTCTCAATATCAGAAACTTGGCTGTTCTTGCTACGTTTCCCAATGAATTGATCATCCCCTACATTTTCCAAAACAGCATACTTGTTTGAAATAGCCACAGAAGGCTCTTGCATTAGCTGCCTACCTCTCTTACCTTTCTTGGAGTTAACCCATCTATGTGACTGTATCTGAGCTCTTCCCCCTGCCGCCCCCCCCATAACTGCTATCCATCACATACCATTGCTGTTGCAAATTCCTCATTCCCTCTAAATGTCTCTCCAACTGATCCATTTGATCTGTTAGGATTCACAACCAACAGCATTTATGGCAGATATAGTCTACTAAAGGTTATTTTTGCTCCTTCACCATCTACAAACCCAGAAAATAAGTCTTATTCCTCTACAAAACACCGCCCAGATTAAATTAATAGTTATGGCTTATATTTTAGGTTTAGTGAAGAGACTTATCTCAAACAAAGAACCCACTCTACGTACTACTGCAGACTTTCTGTAGGCCACACTTAAAACAATTCATTTATCTGTTTCTGTGCTGTGAACCTTGCCCAAACAGTTTCTCAAAGATCAGTTGTGAATTGCGCTGTTTGTTAATTTTCCCAGACACATTCCGATTGAGAGAGATTTGGGGTTTACATGTAAAGCAATTGAAACCTGCAATCCATTCTAAGTGACTAAACACTTAATAGCCAATCTACGTTTATTCAGTACATTGCATCAGTTATGAACGTATGATATTTTACTATAAATTTTGTCCTCTGGTCCTGCTCCATTAGCTACCTGGTGAAGGAGCAGCGCTCCGAAAGTTTGTACTTCCAAGCAAACTTGTTGGGCTATAACATGGTGTTGTGATTAACTTTTTCAGATAGTAGAATTAACTTGTTCCTTCACGAGAAATAGAAAGAGCTTCTCCTAGTCTCAACAATGTTTTAACCAAAAGTTCCTTTTTGTATGGAAATACATTGTTTACTCTTTGTATATTTATTTTGACTGTGAAATGTTTTGAAGATGAAATTGCTGATGTCAAGTTCTGTTTGGGAAGTCACACTTTTTTTAATATGCAAGTAGATGCATATTTAAAATTTTTATAAAATTAATATCAAAGGAAATTGATTTGTGGAATGCTTGTATGTGAATGCTTCCAAGTGTTGCTTGGTTTGATATTTAGGATTCTTGATCTGCTATTGTAATGTGTATAGATTTTAAAATTTAAGTTTAAATGAAATTAAGGTTTATGAATTTTTCAGAAGTAATTCAAAATTGCACTGTGCAATGAATACTCTTTAGAAAACCAGATTCTGCAGATGCTAGAGGTCAAGCCAGCAAATGTATTCTGCCTTCCACCTGCTCCCTTCCTCTACCTGATCAGTGTTTCATTCCTATCTGTCTTCTCTTTCCAAGATTAGTTATTTTTTATTTCCATAACATTGAACACCTGGCCTCACCTTCCCTGAAATGAGTTCTGTTTTATTAATTTGTATAATATATTTTGTGAATTCCAATGCTGTCCAGCTTTCCTCTTGCACCTTTTTTTATATAAGCTTGAGCTGCTCAGAAATGTTATCATTGTCCCAACTTGCACCATGTTCTGATGAAGGGTCATCAATCTCTTGGGTTAACTCTGATCCTCTCCACGGATAAGCCTGAACTCCTGAATGTTTCCATTAGTGTTTTTATTTCAGATTTTCATATCGGCAGGATTTTGCTTTTGTCACACCAAGTCCTGTTCATCTACCGCCCCTATGTTTTGACTTGGGGCTTTTCCCCAAAATGTCGATTTTCCTGCTCCTTGGATGCTGCCTGACCGACTGTGCTTTTCTAGTGCCACTCTAATCTAGACTGTTTTGACTTGCCCAGGCACTTTTTTCTTCCTTGTTTCAAGTCCGTTGATGACCTGACTCATCGCTATTGTGTTCATTTTTCTCCTGCCCTGCAATCTATCTTTATGCTGCTTCAATTTTGTGCTCTTCCAATTCATCGTTACATGAACCTTCAAGCTTGCTCTGGAATTTGTGTATTATTTAATGGAGAAAGACATAAGGAAGCCACTTCATGCAGGATTTGAGAGTCTTCTTGCATAAATCACTAAAAGCCAGAATGCAAGTTCAGCGGATAACAAGGAAGGCAAATGGAATGTTGCCCATTATTCCAAATGGAATAGAGTATAATAGGCAAATGTTGCAAAAACTATACAAGGCATTAGTTAGACCACAGCTGAATACTGAACTATTTTGGTCCCCTTATCCAAGGAAGGACTACTGGCATTCCAGGCAGTCCAGGTGCGAAGAGGTTGTTTCCCCTTCTGGAAGAGTCTAAAACCAGAAGGCAGAATTTGAATAAGGGGTTGCTCAGTTAGAACACAGATGTGGAGGTATTTCTGCCCAGAGGATAATGAATCTGTAAATGTCTTTGCCACAGGGCTGTGGGCAGTGGGTTATCAACTATATTCAAGTTGAGATGGGTTAGTCATAGGGAAAAGGCAGGAAAATAGAATTGAGGATTATCCGTTCAGGCAGGCATCATTGAATGGTGAGCAGATTTGATGGGCTGAATGGTCACCACCTTCGACTACATCCTTTTTAGTCTAATGGACCAAGCCCTTATCCTACTGCATCAAATGCTTTTTGTTTGCTTTTTGTGAAGTATGATATTTGTTTTAAGTAAATACTATAAAGCATCAAATCTATGCGAGTAACTATTTAATGCTTTCTTGAAAATTACAGAAGAAACTTACTAATGAAGTCTCTTGTACAGATGTACTTGGTTAATAGTTACAGAGCCATACAGCGTGGGAACATCCGTTTTATAATGGAGTATGTGATAATGCAAGTGATAGAGAAGGATGACTGCTACATTGCTGAATTGTGCTTGCTTCAACTAGAGAACATTTTTTGTTTTAGTAGGTTTCAGGGTTTGTTTGACAGTGTTCACATTCCCACTTATTGCCAAGGTTTACTTTTGTCATCTGATCGTTTCCTGCGCACACACTCTCCACTTCAGACAAAGCCTTATCCATACTTTTATTACCCTTTTACGATTGACTGAATTTTCATTAATATTGTGTATTATCCTGTTTTCAGGGCATCTTCAATGCATTGAACCATTGAATTGTTTTGGAGAGATCATTGTTTTCTGCAAATGTGGCAGCTAACTTACACAACTGCAAAATAAGTAGGAATCAGTCAACTTTCTGAAAATGAACAATTCTTGGACTCTTAATTCTGTTCCTTCCTCCACAGATGCTGTCAAACATGCTGAGTTTTTCCAATACTTATTTTTTGTGTACTAGGCGAGGAAAGATTATTCACAAGGGCAGTAGATAATTTGCCGCTTGCATCCCCTTCCAAATGCACGAGCACTTCCATCGAGAAGGACAAGGGCAGCAAATATATGGAACAACCAGCTGTAAGTTCCCCTTTAAGCCAATTATCATCCTGACTTAGTGACAGTGAAGGAACGGCAATATATTTAAGTCAAAATCCAGAAATTCCCTCCCTAAAAAATAGTCAACCTATGGCACACAGACTGCTGTGATTCAAGAAGACAGCTCACTATCACATTCCCAAAGGCAACAATGAGTGGGCAACAAATACTTGCTAGCCAGCGATGCTGATGTCCCGCAAGTGCTTAAAGTGCTGTGGTCCATTTTACATCCTACTTAAATGGACAGCCAGACCTTGTTTTAAATATCACTTGAAATATGGTGTCTTTGACACTCCATATTCTTTTTAGTAATGCACTGAAAGAACAAATCAGTATCTCTTGTACAGGGCCCCCATTCTGGAGGTTAGTGTCTAAATCCATCGGTTTATCTGTCTCAAACCTGACCAGAGAGATGGTCTTGTATTCACTGATCTCCATCTTTCAGATGAAATATTAAATTGAGACTTTGTCCCCTTGATGTAAAGATCCCATGATTCTATGTTGTAGAAGAGTAGGGGATTTCTCCCTTATACAGTATCCAATGTTTATCTTGAAATCACCATCACAAAATGGACAAAATGATATTAGGTCATTATCACTAGCTGTGTATAAACTGGCTGCTGTTGTTGACATTTACGTGATTGCCTTTCAGAACTGTTTCACTGGTTTCAAAGCTGATCCTGTGAAGTTACTCTGCATTGTGAGAACTCTGTACAAATGTACAGAACTATTATTAATGCACTATATTTATGGTATAAATGGCTGTTAAGAAAACTGCACTGCGTAGATGATCAGGTTTTGTTGTACTCACTTGGCAAACTTCCATCAGTTGTGCTGTGTAGCCTGTCAATGTTCCATATTCAGTCACTGGATTTGGGCTGTGGTTCTGGTTGACAAACTGTTTGGTGTGTCTGAAACTGCATATCATAAAAGGAATATCTTATGACTATTCAGTCTAAAGATTGGAAAAGTTCAGGTTTGCTTGCATAGAACATTGGCCTCCTCCTGATTCTATCTGGCCCTTTGCCATTCAATAAGATCATGGCTGATCTTATGACCTCAGCTTGAATTACCCACCCTCACCATAATCCTTTTACTGTTCGAAGAATTATCTATCTTAGCTTTTAAAAGCATTTAGTGAGGAACCCTCAACCACTTCAGTGGGCAGAGAATTCCACAGGTTCACAACCCTTTGAGTGTAGAATTAGGTGTTTTGTTTTCTTGAAGAACCATATCCTGTTTGCTTAGATTTTCAGGATAATTGGAAACTTTAAGCTGCATTGGGATCAAACTTGGGTACAAAAAAATGTAATGCTCAAATATTGACTTAATGTTAAAGCATATTTAGGTAGGATTTACATTGGAGTCAGCCATTGCTATTGGCTGACTGGAGTGCAATGTCTGGCTGACACTTCAATGCAGTGCTGTTAGAGATGCCATCTTTTGCATGTGACTGGACCCTGCTTTCGAAGTAGACAAATATCCCATTGCATGCCTTTAAAAGTACAACTGGGGAGTCTCACTGGTATCCTTCATCCCCAAACAACATTCCTGTTCAAAAAGGAACAGGTTATTGGATCATTATCTCAATGTTTGCTGGATTTCTGGAGTCTGCTGTGCACAATTATGCTGATGTTTCCAACATCCCAGCAGTGAATATCCTTCAAATAACGACCACATCTTAAATTGACTTAGTGCTTTGGGATATCCTGATGGCATGAAACGCACAGTATATACATGTAAGTCTTTTCCTCCTTGATGTTTTCAGCAAATTTGCTTTCAGTTTTCACCCTTTCCTCCAGTTCTTCCAATGCCACTGCAACTCTTCCCTTTCTGAACTTCTGTCTCCTTCTATTGATCAGCTATTGACTAATATGTAGTCCATACATATTGTCTCCATTGAACAGGCTGAAGTATTGTAGCTATCGCCAGCATGTACGTTGCCATTCTCCTAGTTCCTCCAGGTCACCTTCCATAATCTTTCTTTTGACCATTCTTTTTTTTCCCCTCAACTGATCATTCCCATCCATTGTGTTTGGATACCGGCAAGGACAATACCATTCTATTTGGTATATTTATCGTGTCTCACTCTCTCATGCTACCCCCTCTGCCCTGCCCCTACCCCATTGAAATGTCAAGGATATCCTTGTTCTTGTTGTTTTTCCTCTGAAATCCCTTCCACTTCCTGGCCCCCTTCTCAACCACCTGACATGCCTTCCCATGCAATTTTAGCAGTTCCAACACCACCACTCCTAGTTATCTAGACTGCCAAACACTTTGTGCTCAGATCAAATAGCAATTTATTTCTTCCAATTTGGTAGATCTTGTTAACAGCTAACAATTTAGTGTCCCTTACTTGGTAAAGACAAATTCAGACTGTGTGACTTTACAGGATACCTTGGCCACCCTGCAAATGTAACCCAAGCCTCTAGTCACATCACTTTAAGTGTGTGCCTTATTCCTATTCTGGCCTCCTTCCTTCCAGGTTTAACCATAATGTTGGGTGGCAGAATGGAGTTCATAAGTAGATAACGCTTCTCTTGTTTTGTATATTTCCATCTATAACTCTAGATCTGAATGACATGGTCAAGAGGAATTAGTGACAAACAATCAAACAAAACATCTGTATCCTGTGAATAAGAAAACAAAGTGGCAATATCAAAGTTTCTAGATTGCTGAACTTGAGTAATATCTGAGCACAACCAATGCTCCCATCTTGTACAGACTGTCTATTGTTTGTTACTCTTCTATTGTCATTTGCCTCTTCTGTAAACTCGTCTCATATCATCACCTTTCACATCGTGTAGTCATGCCTTTTCATTTAACTTCTGCCTTATAACCTGTTCTCCTAATATGCTGTTCTATTTCTGATGAAATGTTATCAACTCGATGTAAATTTTCTTTCTGCACAGAGCTTCTCTGAGCTGCTTAGTAATTCTAGAATTCTGTATATGTCAAACCTTACTGCAAGTTCCTTGAAATGTAAAGGAGAAATCTACAGATCCAGAAGAGTAACCCTTTTCAAGTAAATTATGAATCTAAGTGGCCCTAAAATTTGCCATCTCTTTGCTGACCTGATTTCTCAACATAGTGATTTGGGAAGATTGATCATTTCCCAAAGCAGCATGGTAAACCTGTGAACCAAGCACTTGTTTCCATCTCATTTGTTCTGTGACTGAGCTGTTTAATGGGAGTATGATAAGCCATGTCAGATCTAGTAGTAAGAGCAGCTACAAGCACACAAGTGGAATGGAATGTCTGTTCACTGGCTGAGTACAGCCACCTAAAATCTAACACCATCTAGGACATTTGCTTGATTTGTTATGTACCTCTTCCACTATTGCACAATAGGGCTATGCCAACAATAGGATGTTATTGCAATAACTAGCCATGGTTATGCAGAACTCAATTCAACCAGCAAGAGAATGATGGGCAGTAATGTTGTAATTGCTTGTCATTTCAAGGTCATGCATCAGACTTTGTCTATTTATCTTAGCCATGCCCTTCATAATTTTATAAATCTCTATAAGGTCACCCCTCAGCCTCCGGTCTAGGGAAAACAGCCCTGGCCCATTCAACCTTTCCCTATAGTTCAAATCCTCCAACCCTGGCAACATCCTTAAATCTTTATTGGACCCTTTCAAGTTTCACATCTTTCCGATAGGAAGGAGACCAGAATTGCACACAATATTCCAACAGTGTCCTAGTCAATGCCCTGTACAGCCCATGACCTCCCAACTCCTGTACTCAATACTCTGACCAAGAAAAGAAAGCATACCAAACATAGCCTTCGCTATCCTATCTACCTGTGACTCCACTTTCAAGGAGCTATGAACCTGCACTCCAAGGTCTCTTTGTTCAGCTACACTCCCTAGGACCTTACCATTAAGTGTATAAGACCTGCTAAGATTTGCTTTCCCAAAATGCAGCACTTTGCATTTATCTAAATTAAACCCCATCTGCCACTTATTAGCTCATTGGCCCATCTGATCAAAATCCTGTTGTAATCTGAGATAACCTTCTTTGCTGTCCGCTACACCTCCAATTTTGGTGCCATCAGCAAACTTAACTATACCTCTTATGCTCACATCCAAATCATTTGTGTAAATGATGAAAAGTAGTGAATCCAGCATCAATCCTTGTGACACTCCACTGGTCACAGGCCTCCAATCTGAAAAACCACCCTCCTCCACCACCATCCTGTCTTTTACCTTTTTGAGCCAGTTTTGTATACAAATGGCTAGTTCTCCCTGTATTCCGAGATCTAATCCTGCTCACCAGTCTCCCATGGGGAACCCTGTTGAATGCCTTACTGAAGTCCATATAGATCACATCTTCTGCTCTGCCCTCATCAATCCTTTGTTAATTCAAAAAACTTGATCAAGTTTGTGAGACATGATTTGCCATGCACAAAACCATGTTAACTGTCCCTAATCAGACCAAGCCTTTTCAAATACATGTACATCCTGTCCCTTAGGATTCCCTCCAACTTGCCTGCCACTGACATCAGACTCACTGGCCTATAGTTCCCTGGCTTCTCCTTACCACCCTTCTTAAACTGTGGCACCATGTTAGCCAACCTCCAGTCTTCTGGCACCTCATCTGTGACTATCGATCCAAATATCTCAGCAAGAGGCCCAGCAATCACTGTATAAAGACTAAATTTTCCTAAACATTCTCTTTAGCACTGTCCACCTGCACCCAACGTTTCATAGTTTAAGCCATTTTTTAAACTTTTTAAACTTGCATTGTACCTGTTCTCTAAAGTTAGATTCAAACATGATTTGTTTCCACAAACCACCCCACCCACCTGAGTTTACTAGGACCTGCTTTGGATGTCAGGTAGAAACCATGTTAGAGAATAATCTCATGAAATCCGATCATGCAGTGTAGGAGATGCCCTTTGGTCCATTTGAGTCTGCTCTGACATGAGAAACACCTGACCTTCAACCTAATCCCACTTGTGAGCACGTGGACCATAGCCTTTAATGTTAAGACATGCTAAGTGCACATCCAGGTGTTTCTTAAAGAAGGCATTTCACCTCTACCATTCTCCTAAGTAGCACATTTCAGAATGTCATTGCACTCTGGATTTAAAACAAAAACAAGTTTTTAACCTCCTTCCCCTAAAACGTCATGGCCCTCAGGGAACCGGTTTTTCCTTTGTGACTGACCCTTCAACTTGGGGGGGTACCTGCTCCTCATCCACTTTGTCCATACCCCTCAATCTTACACACCTCAGTCAGAGTGCCCTCTGTTTTCTCTGCTCCAATGAAAATAGCTCAAGTCTAATAAACCTTTCCTCAACTTAAATTTTCCATCCTAAGCAGCATCCTGGTCAATCTCCTCTGCACCCCCTCCAGTACAATCTCACTTGTTTGTAACGTGGCGACCAGAAATGTGCACAGTACTGTAGCTGTGGCCGCACCAATATTCTATACAACTCCAAAATGATTTCTCTGCTTGTAATTTGTTCCTTTTTTTGATAAAGGCAAGTGATCCAAATGCCTTTTTCACCACCCTACTAACATGCCCTTTCACCTTCAGAGATCTATGGATAAACAAGTGAGTGAATTTGTTGAGAATTGATTATTGCTTTTCTGCAGTCATTTGTGTGGCAAGAAATTCACATTTCCAATTCTGTATGCAACTGAGTTAGTGTTTGTCTCTCAGTGTGGGATCTTGCTGTGCATTAACTAGTTGCAATGTTAACCTAAAAGCAGCAGCAGCACATGCTTGAAATTCCATAATCTTTTTGTGCTGGCTTTGTTGCTTTTTGCTGCATTGCACTGAAATAAGAAGGAAGTTTTACCCTTAAATTAGATTCACTGTCAAACTCACGCCACTGGCTGCCTTTTAAGAGTTATATACTTGGTAGTCACTGGCTCACTTTTTCATGAGGTACTTAAACAACAGTGGTTAAGGTCAATACTATGAGCAAAAAACTACTCCAACTTTTTAAATGCTCCATTTGTCCATTTGAATACAATGAGTTTTTAATTGCCTATAGTGTTTGGTAAAATAACAGTTGTCATTTATTGTAATTGAAAAGCTTCGGTGACAAAGTCGACCATTGTAGAGTTTGAGACGGTCACTGGAGCTTTTGAAGGGAATCTAATTTGCAGAATGCTGTGGCATTGGCAGCATTTAGTCTTTTAGAAAAAGCTTTTCCCCTCAATGGTAGGTGTGTAAAGTGGACTGAATGAACACTGATATTAAGCAAACTTCTACTGAGGCAAAAGTGATTAATACTTATGTGGATGTTAAATTGAAAGTTAGGATTGATCCATTTTCTTCTGGGCAAAACACGTTTCCACTGCTGCTTCAGCAGAAAGAAGCATTGTTAAAAAATAATATTCAGGGTTGAATACTGTTAGAAATTTGTTCGATTTACCTTCTGAAGGTCATGAAATAAGTCTCTCTGATCTGGATGAACAGTCCATCCAAGCAATGGGAAGACCTGAAGCCACCTTGTTTGTTCTCCACCACAAGCTTCATTAACTTGACACTGTTCTCATTGCTTCTCCATAGATAAGCCAGATTACTAGCAACTTTGCTATCCTATTTGACCCCTGAATCCTTCCTTCCTTCTCTTTATTGTGAAACTGCCTACCTTCACATCTACATACTAGCCTTTCTCTGTCTTGGTACATCTCTTCTGCTAAGCACCCCTCCACATTGTCATAGATGTGACTCCCAGTACTCATCTGGTCAGCCCCTTTATTCATCTATAAAATTTCAGATCTTTACCCAAATCCAGTCCAGCATTAACTGTGGTGACCATTTAGCCCTGTGCTTGTTGACCTGCTCTATCTTGTTCTCCAACACCTCATTTGAAATATCTAAACCTAGAGTGATTGTCTTATCCCTCTCTAACTTTTTCTGACCATGCAAGACGACTGAGGTATCTTTTTGTTTTCTCATTTCATTCTCCTGTACTCATGTGCAATGATTTGTCCTTCTTTTGAAGTAGAGAAATGTATAAAAGGCTATCTCCACTACGCCATATCTTGGTTACTAACACTTGCACTTTGGGACTTCTGATCACTCCCTGCTATTCCTGGCTCATTAAGATTGACAATGTGTGCGCTTCCGTGAAGAGTTTAGCAGACTTTGCTCTGACCTTTGAGTATAGGAATTGGGGCATCATGTTGAGGTTCCACAGGCCATTGAGTCCTCGTCTAGAATATGATGTCTAGTTCTGGTCACACTTACAGCAAGGGTATTATGAAGCTGATAATATTTACAGGCAGTCTAGAGAAGGTTCACCAGTTGGTATTTTGTCTCTCTCCTACTCCTTGTCCCATCCCACACAAACATGCACATTAGAAATAGTTGTCCGTTCAGCTGTTCTAACCTGCTCTGCCATTCAATAAGATGGCAATTCATCTGGTTGTAACTTCAACTCTGCGCACTCGCCTTCTTTCTCCTCCTTTTCCCCCCCCCCCCCCACCCAACAAAAAACCTTCCAGCCCCTTTATGAATGAAAAGTCTATCTGCCTGCACTTAAGGTATTGAATTAGTGTCCACTGCTGTCTGCAAAAGGGAATTCTGAACATTCATGACCCTCTGAAAATTGGTATTATCTGCAGAGAACATTTTAGCCAGCATTGGAACTTCATGTTTATCACTTACAGTCATAACAAAGTGCCCTATCTGGGGACAAGTTGAAGCAATAGCAGGCTGAATATGCACTGCTACTATTGGCATATGTAAATTCTGTTCCCTATGTTTGTGAAAATATGTTGAGCACTGAAATTGATCATTTTAACTTCAAATTTGTCCCAATTACAGGTATGAAGAGTTGCTCAGAGCTTGAAATTTAATGCCTGTAAAGCTGTGAAGGAAACTTTGTAATAGCTGATCATTTGAGACTATCTCAAACTGTTTGAAGATTGAAGTTTGGAAATTTACTCATTTTCACTCATGTGAAAAGCTTCCTTTAATGTCAATTAGAGTGGGGGAGGGAGATAGTGAGGGAAGAGTTCAATATGAGACTAGTACAGTTAAGAGTCTAACAGGCAGGGAAAGGCAACAAACAAGGTAGGACTGATAAATTGAAATTAATGCAGTTTAATTTAAGGGACCTAACAGGGAAGGCAGATGATCTCTAGGCATGATTAGGAAGATAGGACTGGGATATAGCAATTATAGAAATGTGGCTCAGGGATGGACAGGGCTGGTAGCTGAAAGCATTTGTATCCAAAAACAATAGGAAGTTCAGAAAGGCAGGCAAGAGAAGGTGGGAGGTGGGGGGGGGGAAAGGAAATGGCCTTTTTGATAAGGGATAGCAATACAGCTGTACTGATGGAGGATATTCCTGGAAGTTACTTGGGTTGAACTGAGAAATGAGTTGATCATCACCTTTTATTGGGATTGTATTATAGGCCCCCAAATACACAGGAATCTCTAGCAATTATCTGAATATCGGATTATCTGAAGGGATCTCAAAGTCCTGATAGAAACATTACATCAAAGAGCTGTTTCAACCCTGATCGCGTATTTTGTTTACAGGTGCAATGATTTAAAAACAAACTCCGCTCACTGAAAGGCTGCCGAGAGCAGTCCTGGACAGTCCAGGCACTGTCTCTAAATGGCTGACCTCCCGCCCTCTCTTCCCCCCCCCCCCCCCCCCCCCCCACTTCCCTTGGAGTTCTACACGGGTGAAAACCCAAACCCCCCCTCCCCACCTCCCGGCCGAATCTCTCCAACATTATCCTTGACAGGGCAAAGATAGAACCGGTCAAAAGGTTGTAGTAAAATGTGTGGCTCGGAGTGTGTGCTATTTGCAGACTTACCCCACAAAGGCAGCAGCAGTCTTACTGTTGGTGTCCTGTCTGGCTGCCCAGGTTGCAGGTGGGCAACGGTGGGGGGCTCGCGTGTGGTGTGCTGCTGCCTAGTCTAGTCTACTGAACGGAGAGCAGAATTCACAAAACTCCAAGACCCACAGGAAGTCAATTATCCAAACGAAATAGTGCTTGACCATCTCGTTTGGATAATCGAAGTTCCTCTAGTTGGAGAGAAATTGAGAAACAAATTTGCAAGGAGATCTGTTATCTGTAAGAATAATAGGATGGTTATGGTAGGGGATTTTAACTTTCCAAACATAAACTGGGACTGCTATAGTGTTAAGGGTTTAGATGAAGAGGAAATTCTTGATTTTGGTACGTGGGTGTACCTACTATACACTTTATACAAAACTTGACCACTTTGGGGAAATAAAGCAGGGCAGCTGACTGAGTTGTCAGTGTCTAAAGTTGAAGCTCTAAATTGGAGAAGGCTAATTTTGATGGTCTTAGGCAAGAACTTTCAAAACCTGATTGGGGGCAGATGTTTACAGTAAAGGGACAGCTGGAAAATGGGAAACCTTCAGAAATGAGATAACGAGAGTCCAGAGACTGACACCTGTTAGAGTAAAAGGAAAGGCTGGTAGGTATGGGGAATGCCGAGTGACTAAAGAAATTGAGGATTTGGTTAAGAAACTACCTTGTCAGGTATAGACAAGATAGTGAATCTTAAGAATATAAAGGCAGTAGGAGTATACTTAAAACAGGAGGGCAATGAGAATTTGACAAATAGGGTGAAGGCGAATCCAAAGGGTTTTTACAATACATTAAGGACAAAAGGATAGCTAGGGAGAGAAGGTCCCTCAAAGATCAACAAGGCAGTCTTTGTGTGGAGCCACAGGAGATACTAACTGAGTATTTTGCATCAGCGCTTACTGTGGGGGAAAAAGACCTGGAAGATATAGAACGCAGGGAAATAATGTTGACATCTTGAAAAGTGTCCATATTACAGAGGAGGTGGTGCTGGATATCTTGAAATGCATAAGTGTATAAATCCCTGAACTCTGGGAAGCTAGGGAAGTGATTCCTGGGCCTTTTGCTGAGATATTTGTATGATTGATAGTCACAGGTAAGGTGCTGGAAGACTGGAGGTTGGCTAATGTGGTGCCACTCATTAAGAAGGGTGGTAAGGCCAAGCCAGGCAACTATAGGCCAGTGAGCCTGACATCTCTGGTGGGCAAGTTGGAGGGAATGCTGAGGGGCCGGATGTACATATTTGGAAAGGCAAGGACTGATTAGGTATAGTCAACATAGCTTTGTGCATGGGGAATCATGTCTCTCGAAGTTGAGTTTTTTGAAGTAAGAGGGCAGAGCAGTAGATGTGATCTGTATGGACTTCACTAAGGCATTTGACAAGATCCCCCATGGGAGACTGGTGAGCAAGGTTAGATCTCACTGAACATAGCCATTTGGTGCAGAACTGGCTCAATGGTAGAAGACAGTAGGTGGTGTTGGAGGGATGTTTTTCAGACTGGATGCCTGTGACCAGTGGTGTGCCACAAGGATCTGTACTGGGTCCACTACTTTCTGTCACTCACTTAAATGATTTGGATGTGAGCAGAAGAGGTATAGTTAGTAAGTTTGCAATGACACCAAAATTGGAGGTGTAATGAACAGTGAAAATAGTTACCTCAGTACAACGGGATCTAGATCAGATGGGCCATTGGGCTGCGAAGTGGCAGATGGAGTTTAATTTAGATAAATGCAAAGTGCTGCATTTTGGGAAAGCAAATCTTCGCAGGCCTTATGCACTTAATGGTAAGGTCCTAGGGAGTGTAGCTGAACAAAGAGACCTTGGAGTGCAGGTTCATAGCTCCTTGAAAGTGGAGTCACAGGTAGATAGGATAGCGAAGGCTGTGTTTGGTATGCTTTCTTTTCTTGGTCAGAGTATTGAGTACAGGAGTTGAGGTCATGTTGCGGTTGTATAGGATGTTGGTTAGACCACTGTTGAAATTTTGCGTGCAATTCTGGTCTCCTTCCTATCAAAAGGATGTTGTGAAACTTGAAAGGGTTCAGAAAAGTTTTACGATGTTGCCAGACTTGGAGGATTTGAGCTCTAGGGAGAGGTTGAATAGGCTGGGGCTGTTTTCCTTAGTGTGTCAAAGGCTGAGGGGTGACCTTATAGAGGTTTATAAAATCATGAGGGACATGGATAGGATAAATACAGTATTTTTCCCTGGGGTGGAGATGTCCAGAACTAGAGGGCATAGGTTTAGGGTGAGGGGGGAAAGTGTCCCAAGGGGCAACTTTTTCAGAGGGTGGTACGTCTAAGGAATGAGCTGCCAGAGGAAGTGGTGGAGACTAGTACAATTGCAATGTTTTTAAAGGCATATGGATGGGTATATGAATTTGAAGAGTTTGGAAGGATATGGGCTGGGTGCTCGCAGATGGGTCGAGGTCAGGTTGGGATATCTGGTTGGCATGGATGAGTTGGACCGAAGGGTCTTGTTTCCATGCTGTATATCTCTGACCCTATGACTCTTGAGACTTAATCCAATGAAGGATTAACTGGAAAGTGTGGGAAGACTGGAGAAATTGGGTTTCTTATCCTTAAACTAGCGAAGGACAAGAGAAGATTTTGACTTGAGCTGCCTGAAGTACCAGGAGAGAGTGGGAAATATAGATTTAATAGTAATCTTTGGAAGGGAATTAAATACTTTGGGGGTGGCAGGGCTTAATATGGACTCTTGAAAAGAATGAGTGGGGCCAGTCAGTTTCATTTTCAAACACACTAGTACCAACTTGAGTTGAAAGTCCTCTTTCTGTGCTCAGCTATTCTGACTTGGCATTTCTTGTATATCAAAAACACTTTCAAACTTCATAATCCAGAGAAGGAACCAGTGTTCTTTCTGACTTGCTGTTTCTTTCAACTTGAATTTCAGGTGGTTTGTAATCATTTTTATCCTTGAAATTATCAGAAATGATCTTGATTTTTAAGCACTGTTTTTCCCTGGTCACTACTGTGGCAGCTTCCTGGATTTTGATACTAAAGAACAATATTGAGTTACCATTCTTTTTTTTTTTGCAGTAAGAATATTCTATTGTGATCAACATAAGCATTTCAATTACTTATTCTGAATAAGTTGCATTACCAAGGAAAATGTCCTCTATCATTATGTACTATAACTGTGAATAATTGTAAAAATTAATGTACTGGTGCGTAGTGGACTTATTTTTAATGTCTGATTAAATGACAATGTGCATATCCCCAAAGTCTGTCTTTGAATTGTTTTGGCTGTAATCCTAAGAGTTTTTAAATCTTAGAATATTTTCCTAGCTGAATCAAGTGGGAAGTTCTGGTTCAGTTCTTTGATACACATGAACAAGTTAAGTTTGCAACCCTACTTTAACTTGCATTCTAATTTGTTAGAGAAATTCATATCTTTCTAAAACTTCATCTACTTTTTTGTGTAACAAAATGACTGACTAGAAGGGTAGACTGATTCCTTCTGTTTCCTGATCAGCATAATTTGGATGATTATTCCAAGTTGACTGGAACAAGCAATTTTCTTGTTTCTGTTCTATAATAACATAATGTTCGACTGTATTTTTAAGACGTCCTGAGGAAATATCTAATCTGTACTGCTTCAGTACTTCAAATGCTGTCAGATCTACCATGTTACTACCCTTTCCTGTTTGTTTTAGAAAAGCTGTAGCTAGAGCTCTGCAGTTTTTTGTCAAAACTGATCAAAGTGTTTGTTTTTGTACAGAGCAGAACTTGCCAATCAAGTACTACGTATCCATTTTGACAATCTGGTCTAAAATGGCAGCTAACAAGAACAAGAATCAGAGCTCGTTGGCACTACACAAAGTGATAATGGTGGGCAGTGGAGGTGTAGGCAAGTCAGCACTAACATTGCAGTTCATGTATGATGAGGTAAGAGATTATTTTCATTGAGTTTATACTAAAAGATAAGATTTTTTTGTACTCTGGGGGTTCTCTTAAAATATTGTACTAGTTATTACAGATTGTAATGCAATGTACTATATAGGCCCAATATTTTCATACTTTATCCTTTTTATAAATGGGCAGTGTTTGTTTTAGTTTCACCAGTTTCCTTATTTCCATCCACCACCCCCCCCACCCCCCAAAAAAACACCTTATCCCAATCCAACTTTCTACCTCAGCAGTGCCCTCATGACCTATCCTACCTGTCCATCTTCCTTGCCACCTATCCACTCACCCTCCACTTCAACCTGTCAGCATTGCCCCTATTTTCATTTACCTATTGCATTCTCAGCTACCTCGTCTCCTCTCTTCTCCCCCCCCCCCCAATTTATCTCTCAACCCCCTCAGCTGATCAGCCTCATTCCTGATGAAAGGCATTTGCCTTGCCTGAAACATTGATTCTCCTACTCTTCGGGTGCTGCCTGACCTGTGCTTTTCCAGCACCATACTCTTGATTCTGATCTCTGGCATCTGCAGTCCTCACTTTCTTAGTGTTTTTTCTAATTTCAATTTATAGGTTAGGAAACTCCAAGGCAGGCCTGGAAAATAAATCTTCAAATCATATAAATGATTTTCCTCAATGAGGATAATTTTACATTTTGTTATAAAGGGAGCAAGTATCACTGGTAATTTGGGTTCATATCCTGCTTTACATAGACTTTCTCTGGAATTGCATAGCTAAATACAGGCATGTATGTGAAATACTGCTGTAATGTTAAAATAAGCTGGCTTGCTGTGGATATAATTGAGTCCATCACAACACATCAAGCTTTGTAATCCAAAACTACTTTGGTAAAGTGTACCCCAACAGAAACCTTTGAATAGTGTCATTAGTTTTAACCTACTCGAAGTACTGTTTGGGTTGGTATTTTCTCATTGTAACCGGTCATTTCTATATAGAACATTACAGCACAATACAGGCCCTTCGGCCCTCAATGTTGCGCTGGCCTGTCATACCAATGTGAAGTCCATCTAACCTAAACTATTCCATGTGCGTTCATATGCTTGTCCGATGATGACTTAAATGTACTTAAAGTTGGCAAATCTACGACCATTGAAGGCAAAGCATTCCGTACCCTTACTACGGAGTAAAGAAACTACTTCTGATATCTGTCTTATATCTATCACCCCTCAATTTAAAGCTATGCCCCCTCGTGCTCGCCATCACCATACTTGGAAAAGACTCTCCCTGTCCACCCTATCTACCCCTCTGATTAACTTTGTCTGTATTAAGTCACCTCTCAACCTTCTCTCTAACAAAAATCGCCTCAAGTCCCTCAGCCTTTCCTCGTAAGACCTTCTCTCCATACCAGGCAACATCCTAGTAAATCTCCTCTGCACCAAAGCTTCCACATCCTCCTTATAATGCAGTGACCAGAACTGTACACAATACTCCAAGTGCGGCTGCACCAGAAATTTGTACAGCTGTAGCATAACCCCATGGTTTCGGAACTCGATCCCTATATTAATAAAAGCTAAAACACTATGCCACCTTAACAACCCTGTCAACCTGGGTGGCAACTTTCAAGGTTCTGTGTACCTGGACACCGAGATCTCTCTGCTCGTCTACACTCCCAACAATCTTACCATTAGCCCAGTACTTTGCATTCTGGTTATTCCGACCAGAGTGAATCACCTTACACTTGTCTGCATTAAACGCCATTTGCCACTCCTCAACCCAGCTCTGCAGCTTATCTATGTTTCTCTATAACCTACAACATCCTTCGTCACTATCCACAACTCCACCGACCTTAGTGTCGTCTGCAAATTTACTAACCCACCCTTCTACACCCTCATCCAGGTCGTTTATAAAAATGATGAACAGCAGTGGACCCAACACTGACCCTTGAGGTACACCACTAGTGACTGGACTCCAGGATGAACACTTCCCATCAACCACTACCCTCTGTCTTCTTTCAGCAAGCCAATTACTGATCCAAACTGCTATATCTCCCACAATCCCATTCCTCTGCATTATATACAATAGCCTACTGTGGGGAACCTTATTGAATGCCTTGCTGAAATCCATATACACCACATCAACTGGTTTACTCTCATCTACCTGTTTGGTCACCTTCTCAAAGAACTCAATAAGGTTTGTGAGGCACCGACCTACCCTTCACAAAACCGTGTTGACTATCCCTAATCAAATTTCATCTTTTCTAGATGATAAATCCTATCTCAAACTTTTTCTAACACTTTACCAACAACTGAAGTAAGGCTCACTGGTCTATAACTACCAGGGTTGTCTCTACTCCCCTTGAACAGGGGAACCACGTTTGCTATCCTCCAGTCTTCTGGCACTATGTTGTAGACAATGACTATTTAAAGATCAATGCCAAAGGCTCGGCAATTTCCCTGGCTTCCCAGAGGATCCTAAGATAAATCCCATCCTGCCCTGGGGACTTATCTATTTTAACACTCTGCAGGGTTTCTAATACCTCTTCCTTGTGAACCTCAATCCCACCTATTCTAGTAGCCTGTATCTCCATATTCTCCTTGACAACATTGTTGTTTTCTAGAGTGAATACTATTGAAAAATATTCATTTAGTGCTTCCCCTATCTCCTCTGACTCCACACATAACTTCCCACTACTATCCTTGATTGGGGAGAAAGTGAGGACTGCAGATGCTGGAGATCAGAGTTGAAAATGTGTTGCTGGAAAAGCGCAGCAGGTCAGGCAGTATCCAAGGAACAGGAGAGTCGATGTTTCGGGCATCAGCCCTTCTTGGCCCTAAACTTACACTCGTCATTGTTTTATTCCTTAACTACCTATAGAAAGCCTTGGGGTTTACCCTGACCCTATCTGCCAACAACTTCTCATGTCTCCACCTGACTCTTCTGAGCTCTCTTTAGGTCTTTCCTGGCTACCTTGTAACCCGCAAGCGCCCTAACTGAGCCTTCACATCTCATCCTAACATAAGCCATCTCCTCCTCCTTGACCAGAGATTCCACTTCCTTAAACTACTACTCCCGCGCTCTACAGCTTCCTCCCTGCCTGACAGATACGTACTTTTCTAGGACAGTCGGAGCTTTTCCTTGAATAAGCTCCACGTTTCTAATATGCCTATCCCCTGCAGTTTCCTTCCCCATCCTATGCTTCCTAAGTCTTGCCTAATCGCATCATGATTGTCTTTTTCCCTCAGCAGTAGCTCTTGCCCAGTGGTATACACCTATCCCTTTCTATCTCCAAGCATAACAGAATTGTGATTGCTATCACCAAAGTGCTCACCTACTTCCAAGTCTAACACTTGGCCAGGCTCATTACGCAGTACCAAATCAAATGTGGCTTCGCCTCTTGGCCTGTCTACGTACTGTCAGGAAGCCCTCCTGCGCACACTGGATAAAAACTGACCCATCTGTAGTGCTTGTAGTATAGTGTTTCCAGTCAATATTTGGAAAGTTGAAGTTCCCCATGACAACTACCCTGTCTCTGTCACTCCTATCGAGAAGAATCATTTTTGCTATCCTTTCCTCTACATCTCTGGAACTATTCTGAGACCTATAGAAAACGCCCAATAGCGTGACCTCCTTTCCTGTTTCTAACCTCAGCCCATACTACCTCAGTTGACAAATCCCCAAACAGGTAAAAACAATGACTGCAGATGCTGGAAACCAGATTCTGGATTAGTGGTGCTGGAAGAGCACAGCAGTTCAGGCAGCATCCAATTGGCTTCAAAATCGATGTTTCGGGCAAAAGCCCTTCATCAGGAATAAAGGCAGTGAGCCTGAAGCGTGGAGAGATAAGCTCAAGGAGGGTGGGGGTGGGGAGAAAGTAGCATGGAGTACAATGGGTGAGTGGGGGAGGGGATGAAGGTGATAGGTCAAGGAGGAGAGGGTGGAGTGGATAGGTGGAAAAGATAGGCAGGTAGGACAAATCCAGACAAGTTATGGGGACAGTTACTGAGCTGGAAGTTTAGAACTAGGCTGAGGTGGGGGAAGGGGAAATGTGGAAACATCCTTTCTGCAACTGTAATACTATCCTTGACTAACAATGCCACACCTCTCCCTCTTTACCATCTTCTCTGTTCTTACTGAAACATCTAAATCCTGGAACCTGCAACAACCATTCCTGTTCCCTGCTCTATCCGTGTCTCCAAAATTGCTGCAAGTTCACTCACTTTATTCCAGATGCTTCTGGCATTGAAGTAGACACACTTCAAACCAACTTCTCTGAACATTTGGGAGAAGCATGTTGTTAAACCTGAGGTTGCAGAAAGGATGTTCCTGCAACTGGAGGATTTGATTAGAGGCTGAATCGACGGGGCCTTTTTATCCATGGAGTGTAGGAGGCAATGGAGGTCTACAAAATTTGAGGGACTTGGGGTGAATAGCCAAGGTCTTTTCTGTATATTGGGGAGTCCAATTCTAGATGGTATAGGTTTTAAGGTGAGGGGGGAAAAAAGTTAAGGGGCTCTGAGGGGCAACTGTTTCATGCAGAGGATGGTGAGTGTATGGAACGATTTGCCAGGGGAAATGATGGAGGCAGATACACCAATAGATGGCTTTTTAAATATAGTTGTATGAATAGGAAGGGTTTAGAGGGGGTGAATGGGGCTAGGTCAGATTGGGATGTCTGGCATGTATGAGTTGGACCGATGGGTCTGTTTCTGTGCTATGTGACTTTATTCTTCCACTCCCATTTGAAGAGCAAATTGTAGTGACCTTGAATAACTCCTGTCTTCTATATCATGGTCTTAGAGCATCCTACTGTCTCAATTGGTGGTACCTACTGTTTGCACAAGTGCCAAAATGTTTGTTTAGAATTGATTTTCAATTTTAATATCCCTATTTGCTGTTAACATTTGATTTTATTTCTTTTACATTTTGTAATCTGAATACAAAATATTCCTACCTGATTAGAAGTTTTGCTTGTATTGTTTTAAACACTTTATACTCTTGCATCAAACATTCTGGTTGGTGGTTTTTAGGCGGCTATTCACTTTTGAGTTTATGCAAGGCACTGATGCTGTCTTATGGAATACTTCATCCGGTGTCAGTGTTGGGCACCATGCCCCTCAGTGAAGAGAAAAAGCTTTTACTTCTCTTCCGTTTCAGAACAGCACCCTCTGCTGTATCAATGTAACACTTTAAAATGTAATTTCCTAAATTATAATCTGCCTGATGTGTAAAATCGAACAGCCCGTATTTGATATATGCACCTGGAATGAGGCCATTCAATTTCTTTCACTTAGGATTCTTTGAGAGTACTGATAATTTATTATATTTTTTAAAAATGCATGTCCTTGCCTATAATTCTAATGAATAGTATCACTGTCACTATTAATGTGTGTATAATTCATAGGTTTCCAAATGTTTCTCCAACTGTCAATTTAGTATTTTGTTTAAAAAGACATGGCCTTTCCAGATCTTCAGTATTTTGAGAATGCTATTTGCTGTGTCATTTCTGCTATAGCAGCTACTGAATTTCTTTACTATATAAGAAAGGAGGTTTGCTCTACTGTTTTAATGAAATTGTCACAGTGCAGAAGGAAGCCATTCAGCCTATTGTGTCTGCATGGGTTCTGAGTGTTTTACTTAATGTCAAACTCCTGCCTTCTCCCTTGACCCAGCACGCATTTTAAATAAGTCATCCAGTATTCTTCTGCCTCAGTTGACAATATCTCCATTGCACTTCTAGATAGTACATTCCATTTTGAATCATTTGTGTGGGGGGAGAAATAAGGATTCTCACCTCAAACATTTTTCAAAACTCTTTAAAATAGAGTCCTCTGTTCCTAACCCTACTATGAGCAATAACTGTTGTTCTCCATCTACTCTGTCATTACTTGGAAAACTTCTGTCAAATCACCCCTTATACTTCTCTCTAAGGAAAGTAGTCCCAACTCATCTACTTTTCATAATTGAAGCTTCTCGTTCCTGGAATCACTTTTGTAAGCATCACTTGTACTATCTGAAACCTTCATCTACTTTCTAAAGTTTGGCACCCAGAGGTCTACACCGTACTCCAGCTTAGGTTAACTAACATTCCATTTAAGTTCAGCATAACCTCCCTGCACTAGTATTCCATTTCCCTGTTAATGAACCTTAAGATCTAGACAGTATCCTTTGTCTCAGGCTTCTGTTTGCTCATTATCCCTAAACACTGACCTATATTGATTCTCTGGATTATATTTAAAACATCACCTCTTCAAATCCTGCAGGATCTCTGTTCTTGTACTAGTTTGACATCCTGTCACTTTCTAAGGAATAGAAGTAGGAATAGTCCATTTGACCCATTGAGCCTGTTCCACCATTTAAGGCTATGACCCATTAGATTGTGTCCTTAATTTTCCTGTCTGTCCCCTTTGACTCTTGTCGATCAAAAATCTGTCTAACTGGGCCCTAAATATATTCAGTGATCCAACTTCCACCATTCTATGGAATAAATTCAAAGACAAATCTCTGAGAACAATGCCTTCAGTTCCATCTTGAATAGATGACTACTTATTTTTAAACATTTCCTTTAGTCTCTATATCCCCATGAGAGGAAGCATCTCTTCAGAATCTACATACAGTTAAATCTTATCTTTCAATAAGATTACCTCCCATTCTTTGAAATTCCAATATGTGTAAACTGAACATGTTTAGCCTTTCCTCAAGTCAACCCTTTCACTGAGGAAGCAGCAAAGTGAAACTCCTCTGAATAGCTTCCAGTGTAATCACATTCCTCAAGGAGTCCAAAATTGTATACAGTATTTGAAGTGTGGTCTCAGCAATTCTCTACATTTTGTATTCCATTCTCCTTGCAACAAAAGTCAATATTTCATTGTAATTGTTGCTGGACCTATATACTGATTTTTGTGATTTATGTACAAGGACATCCAGATCCCTTTTTTTGTATGCATGAATCTACCTTCCTCACCTGCCTATTCCCATGCTGCACCTGCCTGCTTCCCCCCCCACCCTCACCGCCCTCATAGGATTAGGACTTAATAGTTTTCCATAGGAAAAGCATTGTGAAAGGTGCTGTATAAATGCAAGCTATTATGGCTCAGGCCAGACCCCATAAAAATATTTTAAAGTAGCCTAGATCCTAAATCTTAAACGGTGTGAAATGCGTGCTCTAGATGTGATGCAACTGGTCAAACAGCTTGGCTTTAAGCAAAACAGAACTTTGTGCATGTTCAACTGTGGTGTTTAAATAAAAAAAACAATTTAGGATAACTATTGGAAAACTTCACTGACCTAATACAGCAACTTAACTAATTAACTGTTCCAATATGATAACGTCCTATTAAACACACACCTTGGCAAAAAGGTAAATTCAAATACAGATTCTTACAGGTTGGAGGGAACAACATTCAGATTTCCGGTCAGGAGTTCTTTACTGAAGCGTGCATCTCCCCCCGGATGCTCCCATCTTGTGACTGCTAATGCTAAAACAAACTAGAAAAATCCTGAAGTGGGAGAACTGGCCACTCTCCTTCCATTATTAAACTAGGCACTTCCTGGATTTCTTGGCACCTTTGCCTTTACAACCTCTTAAAGTAACACAGGACCAAATAACATTTTTAAAGTGACAGCGTAGCCACAGTTTTTAAATTTTGATATTTGGTATAGCACTACTGTCTTCAAGCAATGAAGTATTTCAACCTATTATTAACCTGTTGGTTGATATGCACTGCAATGTGCTCTGTAAAAAGAAATAAAGAATGCTATTAAAGGAGATTGAATACTCTCCTCCCTACTTAGTGTAAAATTAAGACAATTAATTAGTACATAAAATCTAGGAGTGTTAGCATTGATTCTCATCTGCAGTGCCTGCTGGCAAACCCCCACCTGCCCAAAGGAAAATTAAGCAATGCCATTTTTAAGCAGTATGTAAGGTATTATTAATCTGGTATCTCTGAGAAGGCAATTCATAAGTATGACTCCTGATATGGAAGATCTGCATTAGACAAAGGGTAAAAATACATTGTGCCTACTGCTGGCATTTCCTTGTAATGATGGCCATTGCTGTGAGGTACTCATGAAACTGTACTTCAGTAACAATCCTTTCCTTCAGGTAAGAGAATGGAAATATTGAACCTGGAAAGGGAAAAAACTCAGTTGCAAGCTTCAGATTAATTGCTTGTGCTTTTTAAATATTTCATTTCAGTTTGTTGAAGACTATGAGCCTACTAAAGCTGACAGTTACAGGAAAAAAGTTGTTCTGGATGGTGAGGAAGTCCAGATAGATATCTTGGACACTGCTGGACAGGAGGACTATGCAGCCATTCGGGATAATTACTTCCGCAGTGGGGAGGGTTTTCTCTGCGTCTTTTCAATAACTGAGCAGGAATCATTTACAGCTACTGTAGAATTTAGGTAAGTAATTGGTAACTGACTATAAAAAATGCTACCAAAATGAAATGTATAGTTGTATTTTCAGTAATGGAGTTCTAATGAATTGCAAGTGTATTGCAAATATACTGTATGTTAGCATTTTGCAAGAAGGAGCAATATGAAGCTACTATTTCATGATTTTGATGTTTGGAGCATGGCAATAATTGTCCTTCAAGAACAATTAAAGTTGAAGGAGATCTGGTCACGTTTTTGGAGTGCGAATTTTGGAATGATCTGTATGTGATTCAGGGTAGGGGAAATTAATAAATGGAGAATCCTTAATGGACATTAGTGTTTTCTATGTGTGCAGTAATGAATGTTTCTGCAGGAACAGGCAGGCTATGCATTATTAGTATAAGGTGTGTATGTGTTAAAGGGACTATAGTTTAAAAAAAACCATGCCTTCGAACTAATATGGAATGGTGGCTGGGGGTATAATGCCACCTCTTCATCCAGACCTGTTTCCTTTCTGTTAAATTCTGCAAAGGGCAACAATTAAAGGGCAGAATTAAAGCTCCTTTTAAATATAGTCTGCAGCTGTCATTTTGCGCTCAAATGTTTGATAATGTACTTCAGTATTTTGAGTGCTGACATCAGGCTGGCCTAATAATTCCTGATTTTTTTTTGCTTTCGTTCCCATTTTTCCTCCTCTTTCCCCCCCCCCCCCCCCCCAACAAAGTGATATATGCTGTAAATAAGGTATAAGTGTGTATACCCCCTGCATTGTTTCTATTACTTAGTGGACCTCTTAGAGTCATAGAGATGTAAGCATGGAAACAGACTCTTCAGTCCAACCCATCCATGCTGATCAGATATCCAACCCAAACTAGTCCTACCTGACAGCACCTGGCCCATATCCCTCCAAACCCTTCCTATTCAATACCCATCCAAATGCCTCTTAAATGTTGCAATAGTACCAGCCTCCTCCACATCCTCTGGCAGCTCATTCCATACACATACCACTCTCTCTGCCTGAAAAAGTTGCCCCATAGGTCTCTTTTATATCTTTCCCCACTCACCCTAAACCTATGTCCTCTAGTCCTGGACTCCCTGACCCCAGGGAAAAGACTTTGCCTATTTATCCTATCCATGCCCCTCATAATTTTGTAAACCTCTATAAGGTCACTCCTTAGTCTCCGACGCTCCAGGGAAAACAGCCCCAGCCTGTTCAGCCTCTCCCTATAGCTCAGATCCTCCAAGCCTGGCAACATCCTTGTAAATCTTTTCTGAACCCTTTTAAGCTTCACAACAATCTAGAATATTTGATCCACTGGCCAATAGGTGCTGGTTAATAAATGATTTGCTGTGTTTAGTTGGTCAGCCATTATAAATTGTTCCACATTTTAAATTCTCCTGTTTGATTGATTAGTCTTCACCAATCTTTCTTTTGCTCACCTACCTATAGAAACTGTTGCAGTCATTTTTTGTATTCCCTGCAAGCTTACTCTGATTCTCAACTTTCCTTTTTTTTAATCTGTCCTTTTGTGTTTTTCTGATTTTATTTTTGCCTCTTCCTTGGATCTTCTGTTACTTCATTTTAATAATAAGCTATGGTTTGCCAACTTTCATGTTTTTTTTGCACTGTACAGGAATTTGTTGCTGTTCACCCATTTGCTCTTTGAAAGTTTGCGATTGCCTTTCCACCACCATTTGTCAATCTATCAGAACCAACTCGTGTCTCATACCATATACTTCTATTTAGATTCAGGACACTAGTCACAGAATCAACGATATCACACTATCTTAAAAGGCATTTGATGAAAAACCAAAAAAAAGACTTAAGCTTGCTTATGGAGTTAAAGGAACAGTTTCTGCATGGATATGAAATTTAAGGGAAAGAAAACAAATAACTAAATGAAAGCTTTTCTGGTTTTGGAGGGACATGTGCAGTTGCAATGTTGTCTCTTTTTTTGTTTGGATGAGTTGAGAAGGCTTTTGAGGCAGATGGGATTCAAGGCTTTGCAAATAAACAGTACAAAATCAAGGAATATACTCAACCTTTTTTATAATCAGTAACCAATTTAGATCACAGTTGGAGGATAATATCTAATTCTGGGTAATGTGGTTTAGAAAGAATATGAAGTCTTTTGAGATGAAATCATGTCTGAAGTTACATGGCATAAACTAAGTTTGGATCCGTGAAGGCTATGGTCAGATTTGATCAAGGTTTTGAAATACACAAATGGTTTTTTGAGGTAAACTAGAATGAACCCTTTCCAGTTGTGAAAGGATCAATAACGAGAGGGAACGTGAGGACGGTGGGGAAGAAGTGTACCATACTGCTATAACAGAAGATGCACTGCCTGAAAAGATGTGGAAATTAACTTGGTAGGGAATGGACAAATAAATGAGACAAACACCTAATGGGGCAATGGGCAAAGTGTAGTGGAGTGGGACTGATTGAATATCTTTTTCAAATAAGCTGGGACACATGATGGGTTGAGAAGTCTTCTGAACTGCGTTTTGATTCTCTAATTTCCTGCAGGATCTCCGCACAGCTCCATTTCTGGCTTTTTTGGGTGCAGTGAAAATCATACATACCCAATGGGTTAGCTGTCTTGAATTGCCTTGGGACTTATATTAAAGGCAATGCATAAATACGAGAGATGATTGTGGGGTGCATCCAAAGCCTTCTAGCTTTGATAAATAAGAGGTTGGGGAAATGTATTATTAGATTACTTTAGATTAGATTACTTAGTTTGGAAACAGGTCCTTCGGCCCAACAAGTCCACATCGAAGCGCAACCCACCCAGACCCATTCCCCTATATCTACCCCTTCATCTAACACTAACAGGTAATTTAGCATGGCCAACTCACCTAACCTGCACATATTTGGACTGTGGGAGGAAACCGGCGCACCCGGAGGAAACCCACACAGACACTGGGCGAATGTGCAAACTCCACACAGTAAGTCACCTGAGGTGGGAATTGAACTCAGGTCTCTGGTGCCGTGAGGCAGCAATGCTAACCACTGTGCCACCTGGATGCCTTATCTCCATGTTTTGTGCTGTCTGAGGATTGCTAAGTCCCTACTTGCTACATTCATGTTCTTTGTGCTTTGCCAAGAGGGTGGTCACTTACTCTTTACAAGTACTCCCTCCTTCCCTCCCATGATAAAGGTTATAATGACAATCCTGAAACCCAAGTTGTCTTTCCTTGCTGTCCTTGTTGCCCCAGTTTTTAATTTAAAATGACTGGCACCAATTGTACTCTAAGGTACTAAACAGTCATTTTTGTCTTGGCAGTGGACTCCTTTTTGAGAGATTTCAACTTCATTGAAATTTGTGCTGTATTGCATCCCTGTGAGATTTGCATATGCCCAAACCATTTGGGAATCAAGATTATGGCTAAACCTATAATGTTATAACTCAGTGCTCTGCTATCAAGCCAGCTAAAACTGCCACCAGAAAGCCTGGCAGTTTTTGTTTTCTTTGCTGCCCTGTGTGTTTGAGCTACCTTTTTGGACAGCACCCAGGGCCAGCAATGCCTTAAATTTGCGACCCAAAACTGCTAAATATTCCAAATGGAGTTTAAGAATCTTTTTTTAAATGGTGAAATAGCTATAATCAGAAAACTAATGATGGTCAAAGTTAAGCTTCAGAGAAGCTTGGAAATGTGAAATTAAGTGACTAAACAATCACCACCTGGAAGCCAGCTAACAAGAGGAAAATGGTGACATCAGTTGTAGGATGGGTTGTGCTTCCATAACAATCAGTGACTACTGAAAACCCACAACATTTGATAACCACTTCCCATGCAGCACTTGTAGCAATACTGGCCTCTTGTGGTTTGGGCTTCAGTCATCAGTAAAAGTGAATCATGTGGAGCTCCCTATTCCAATGCATATCACGCCCTACATGTTCATCTTGTGATAGAATAATACTATACAACATTGACACTACTGACAAATTGGAGCTATAGTTCTTTAAGATGTTAGCAGTCTGTAAATTATCAGAAGGGGCATATTTGTGGGTAAATGAGGCTACCTGAATGTCTAGTTGGTGTAAAGAATTAGTATATTTTGGCAAAATTTTAGCAAGACATTAAAATCACATCTCTTGCTTTTAACACAAATATGCCATAGTCTTTTTCTCCTACAGTTCTTTCTTTCTCCTCTTCCTCCCCACCCCCCCTCCCCCTCTTTCCCCCCCCCCCCCCCCCCGTCCTTTTTTTTTTCTTTCTTTTACTCCCTTCCCAAAATATAATTCCTATTTTCCCCCATAGTAACTAACTATTTCTCTGCCCCTCAACAGGCAACGCTGTCAGCAGTCTTCCCTTCTAGGGCACATGTTGATGGTGCAGTGAGCTATTACTCTGACCGGGCAGTCAAGCTTGCAATTTGCTTCCTGCAAAAAAAACTGAATGAAAATAATCTGAATTGAATGGGTTTTCCAAGAGCTACAATTAGTCTTTGATTTACTATGTTCTGTTAATTGAAGGTTCAAAAACTTTTTTAAGATCAGGCCCCAGGCTAAAGATAGATGTGTGAAAACATTTATGTAGATTTGAAGATCAAATACTGTCCTCCTCACCAGTCTTTATTTCAAGCTGCAACTCTTGCTGCCTGTTTTTTCCCTAGTACCTGTCTTTTGTAATCATCTGTTTACCAGATTACACCCTTATTAGCTTCATTTATCATACATTAAGCTATATTTCTGGTATTTGAATCTTTATAGAGTAAAGCTGCTTTCATATGGATTTATACTGTATAAATGACATTAGTTCCTAACAAGCATGACTTGGATTACTTTTGTCAGTTGCAAAGCAGTCAGGCTGGATTTCTATTGCCTTGTAACTTGTGAAATTATTGTTACAGCTTTTGTGTTTAGTGGAAATTTACATTCAAAGCCTGCCAGTGAGCTTAATCAGTTTATCAATCTTTGGACCAGAGAAATTTCCTTGCTCTTTGAAGGTTAGAATACTGGGAAGACATTGGCCTAGTGCTATTAAAGCTGGACTGTTAATGCAGAGACCTAGGTAATGTTATGGGTATTCTGGTTTGAATCCTGCCACAGCAGATGGTGAGATTTGAATTCAGTAAAAATCTGGAATTGAGTCTAATGACAGTGATTCATTGTTGTCTGGACAAACCCATTCTTTTCATGAATGTCCTTTTCGGGAAGGAAACTGCTATCCTTACCTGGTCAGGCTTACATGTGACTCCTGATCCACAGCAATGCGGTTGACTCTAAATTGCCCTCTGGGCAATTAGGGATAGGCAATGCCTGCATCTTAAGAATAAGTCTTTAATTAATCTTTCACATCCACCTTAACATCGGTTAGTTGCACTTCACAATGAAATAGTTCTCCATATATACGGCAATTTTTCATGTGTTGTGCTCGAGTCCCTGGAGTGTGGCCTGGACCAACAGGAGTACTCTAAATATTCAAACTGAATCTTGTACAGAACTGCAGCATTTTTTTTAACAAAAGCTTTAGTTATTCATTGTTAATTTCATCCCATTAAAAGTCCTTTTCCTGAACTTTTTACTGTCTGGGAATCTGTTCCAGAGCCAGATTGTTGCAACAGCGTATGTTTGTCTTCCATTTACTGAAAAGTACTAGTCATAACACTAGAACTAAAACTTTAAAGTTCCAATTACTCTATTTGAAGCATTAAAAATTAAGACAGCACCATTTGATTTATACAGCCTTTACTATTCCTGCTCTGAATTGATAAATCAAAAGTGATAGCATGTCAGTGAAAAATGATTAATCCAAACACATTTGTGACTTGTGTACATTTTAGATGGGTACTATAACATTGAAATGAATTTTAAGATTTTGTTTGCTTGGGTTATCAAAGATTGTCTTGGGAGCAGAAAATAGATTTCAGTATTGATCTTTGCTCCAAACTAAAATCAGTGTTAATTTGAGATGCATGCATCTCCACACTGTTTTACAGATTCCATTGCTTTCTCTAACCATCTTTTCAGGCTGAAAGAAACTGCTTGTAATCTCAGCATCTTTTTGACTTCAAATTGATCTTTGACCACATCCTTTACATCTAAAAGACTTTACTCCTATGTACCATCACATGTTATTTCAGCCATCTGAAACTTGCTGTTAACATCTTCATCCTGTTGTTACTATAGACCATTGCTGTGTTCTCTTGACCAACCCCTCATCCTGCATGCTCAAATTAACTAATCCAAAACTGTGACCCCATGTCATGGCCTACTTTATATCCTGTGAGCCTGTTACTGTCCTCTTTGACTTTCCACAATATTTCCAGTGTTTTGCACAGTTCTTGCTCTGTCTATCCTACACCAGCTTTATCCCCTCTATCCTCCCAGATTGGAAATGAATTTTAGTTTAAATATAAAGGCATATTTCTTAAGTTGGGAAGTGAAAGTGTCCAAACAAATCTGGGTACCCTTATTCATAAGACATTAAAAGCAGCATGCAGTTGCAGCAAGCAATTGAAAAGGCAAATAGTATGTTTAGTCCTCAATGCAATAAACCACAAGTAGTGAAGTGCATGGCAATCCAACTTAATGTTCATTCCTTTTAAGAGTAAATATTTATCATCTGTTCTGCATTTTCTGAAAGTTAGGCCCTTAGGCAAGCAAGCTATTGGGTTTTTTTAAAAAATATCTTTTTAAAAACAAAATTGCATTCAGCTTTTTCTGTGGTTTGGAATGCTCTTGTCTCTAAGTTTATTGGAATGTTTTATTTTTCAAATGGGTATAAAATATTGTAACTTGAAACTATTCTGAGCTTTAGCACACTGCTGGGGAATATGTACAAGCTATTCACATTAAGCAGTTTTGGGCTTGGTAAGACATGCTATTTTGACCTCATGAGCAATTTGATTTGTACTGAGGTACAATTTGTTAACAAGGTTGGTAACCTTGTAGGATGGAAGTAAGACTTTTTGAAGCATCACCAGTACTCCAACTACAAATATATTAGTGATTTATGATTGTCTGATGTCCACTCGGCAGATGTTGCCTACCAAACAAGTTACAGCTAGTTAAGAATAGATTATTCCAGTCTTGTAATCCTGGTGACTGTTCACAACTTGTTTGTGGCTCGATTTTAGTTATTTCAAGGTGTCAGCTGCAGAAATGGAAAAGATAACTCAGCTTTTGGGAATTTCCTCTTTACAATTTGTTCGTCCCCATGGTAACTATAAATCAAATGCAAATTTCTAATCATACTCCCAATTTTCCTATCTCCCTACCCCCCAAAGCTGAATGGTTAAACAACTCCTCCTGAAAGGTTCTGCTCTGTACTAAAGAAGCTTTTAAGAATCTTGTTTTAATGCTGCCCAATACTATTGCTATTTGTTTGGCAGAGTGATTTTTTTTTTAAAACTGCATTTAAATATCTTTCCCTCTAGCAAGTGTATTTCAACTTCCAATATCCTCAAACTGATCATAACGAATGCCTGTATTTCTCAATTTTAAATAAAAAATGAAATTGCATGATGGGCTAAGTTTCTATCCTCAATTGAACATGTGATGCAGCATCTAGTTTGTGAAGGCAACAGAAGGAGGGGACATCACATTTTGAGCTCAGTCAAGACTGTTGGAGAAGGACATTTTGGTTTGTAATAGAACAATTGAGCAACACCAGCATGGGTACATTTTGTATGCTGCAAAGGGTTTTGAAGTGACTGGAGCAAGATCGTTTATATATGAATGGAGGACTTTTTTTTTCTTCTAACCACCACCCTCGCCCACTCACCCTCTGCTATTTTTGATAACTTAGTATTAAGTCTTTACACTGGAGACTGATGTTTCACATGCTTTTTTTCTCTGCAACTCCTCCAGTGTCATTTGTCACAAGAATTGCTCTAATTTTTAACAAATAGGACTCGAACCTTTTGCTCTGGAGACTGACCCAGAATTTCCTGACTCCAGTAAGCCCTCTGCTGGTTAATTCCCAGCAGTACTGCATTAGAAAGGCCATCCAAATTTCATGCTTGGGATAAGTAGTCATAAAATCATACAATACAGAAGAGGTCCTTTGACCTATTGAGTCCTTCCCATCAAAAATATATTACTACTAACACTATACCACTTTGTATTAGACCCACAGTCTTGAATGTTCTGACACTTCAGGTGCTCCTCTAAGTACTGATGTCCCTAATGGATAGTGGCAACTTTGGATAGAAGTAGAGTTGCATAATCATGGGTTCGATGACAGCAAATAAAAGCAGCTAATCAAGAGTGCATAACTTCTATTAGCAAATGTCTTCCAAAATCTGGAAGATCAGAAATGTGCTACCCCTACTTTCTTATTAATCAAGTACATCCTAGCTTCAGCTTCTGTGAAACTGTCCTTTCATACTAATTCCAGATATGGTGCTGGTGACCAATGTATTTTAACTGTGAAGTTGTGATACATTAAAGTTCATATGCCTTCAAACGGGAAAAGATTAATAAATTGAGGACCATTTATGTAGTATCATGTCCTCAGACATTTTAATTGTTCTGTAATCATTGGGTTAAGTTTGACATGCAAATTACCAGTTAGGTATATGGGCAAATATGGTGCTAACTTTGAACATACTGAGATTGACAAGTTGATCTGTTTCTAGTGGTGTTGATTAGAGAACTTGGGGTAAATTCACAGCATTTGTTTAAATTGTCTTGGGAATTTTTGTTTTTAATGTATCCTCCAGTTTAAATACCTTTTTTTTGCGTGCTCTTGCTCTATTCTATTTGCTCTTTTTATGCCTTCAAATAATCTAGATTTCATTCTGACCAGTTTTCTTCAACTATAGTCTGTCTGACTGGTGTACTTTATAACACAGCACCCTGTAGTGTTTAATTGCAAGCCAAGGTTCTCTAATCTCAAAGTCAGCAAGTGGAAAATGAACCACACCCATTGTTGTTCAATGAATTGCAACTTGTTAATAAGTGGTTTACTATGCTGTGAACCTCATAACAGACCAAATGTTTGAAAACTAAAGTTTATTTCTGGACTGACTTGCTCAGCCACTGAACAATAGGGTGTGCATCTTGTAGTTCAGTCATAAAGATTTCAGAACACTTTGCCTGCAAAGTAGGTGATTCTTGGGAGTTGAGAGCGAGATTTATAATTATATTTTAACTCAATGTACATTTTGGGGTGTTTTTTTTTTAGATTTGGAATCCATTGTTGGAAAACAAACTCTGCCTCTTCAGGAATGCGTGCGCAATGATCTCGGGACATCAGGAATGAGCTTTGTGGATTTTATAACTGTTCCAGTAGGGAATTGGGCATCAAGAGCTGGGGATTCTTATAGTATGGTGGTAGTGTCCCTACTGATGGTCCAGAAGGTCTAGCTTTAATTCCCATCTGCTCTAGAGTTGGGTCATAACATGTATGTACAGGTTTTTTGAACAGTGGGATTAGATTGGGAAACAAATGGTTGTCCATGCTTATATAATACGAATTCAGTATTTGCTGTAAGTACAGTGTAAAGAATCTAGTAAAATGCTACATTTTGTAATGTATTAACTTTAATGTTTTTCTATTAACTGATGTAGTGGTCCAAAGATGTTCAGATTGGGTGGATTGTCCATGCTAAAATTGCCCATGGCGTCCAGGGATATGCAGGGTGGATTAAATGTAAGGTTACTGTGATAAGTAGGAGTTTGGGTCTAGGTAAAATACTCTTCAGAGGATTGGTGCAGATTTGATGGGCCAAATGGCCTCTTTGCACACTGTAGGGATTCAATGATTCGGTATATTGTATTTGCTTTGACCTAATTCTTCCCCAAAATAAGTTTACTGGTAAGGGTGACTAATCAGAAGGATATTCGTAGAGGTGATTAGGGGGTGAAAAGCTGTGACCTGTTGAAGTAGTTCAAATGGAAGGGGCTTTTGACTTAAAACATTTTGGTGAAATTTAGTGTAAACTATAGGGTATATGGTGTTCTCTACTTTCAACAATCATTACTCTTACTTCAGGCGTCAGTAACACTTGCTGTGACATGTACTACTGTTGCTTAGGTGTAAAACTCTGTATTCCAATTGCATTGATTGCTATCTGCACTAGTTGAAGATATTCTCACATTATAGTACACTTTTAAAAATTTCATTCCTTCATAGGATAATGGTGTCACTGGCTAGAGACAAAAATCTCCAGATGCTGAATTCCAAAGTAGACAGGAGGCTGGAAGAGTGCAGTAAGAGCTGAAGTCAAAGTTTTGGGTATAATTCTTTAGTGCTATATGGGGTTTGGGTGGGTTGGGGGGGGATTGCAGGAATAGCAGAATGGTGAGCACTGGTAGTAGGTACGACTTAGTTGGGAGGGATGAATCTGGTTGGTTGCTGGAAGGAAGGGTTGATACGTGGAATGGAAGGGAGGAGGCAGAGCTGGAAAGGGAGCTGATGGGAAGGTTATTTGAAATTAAACTCTTAAGTCCTCCAACCTGTAGGTTGCCCAGGTGGAAGATACGGTGGTGTTCCTCCAGCTTGTGATCTGAATGACATGGTGATGGCGGTGGAGGGGGAATTGAAATGGGTGGTGATTGGGAGGTCAGGTTGGCTGTTTTGGACCTGGTGCAGGTGTCTGGCAAAATGGTTACCTAGTCTGTTGGGTCTCACTGATGTGGAGAAGATCACATTGAGAGCACCAGATGCAGGTAGACTTCTGTCTGATCTGGAAGGACTATTTTAGAGCCCAGAATGGAGGTGAGGGAAGTGGTATATGGGCAAGTGTTGCATCTTTTTTGCTTATAGGGCAAGGTGAGGGTTGTGTTGGGGTGGGGGAGTGCAGACCAGGGAGTGGGGAAAGGAAAGATGTTCTTGACAGTGGGTCCAGTTGGGGTTGGCGGAAGTGTTGAAGATGAATTGGATGTGGAGGCTGGTGGGGTTGAAAGTGAGGATGGGGTTGTACCCATCTTATGTTGGGAGTTGGAGGGGGGGGGGATGCAGTTTAGAGCAGTAATGGTGAATGGAGGGGGTGCGGTGGAGGCATCTGGGTGACTGGGAAGAAAATCTTGCTTAAAATAAGGCTACCTGAGTATCTTTGGCCCCGAAACAGTCAGCCTAACCTCCCCAGTCACTGTCCATTTCAATTCCCCCTCCAATATGTCCATCTTCAGCCTCTTCCATTGCTGCAGTCAATCAGACCGCAAATTGAAGGAACAGCATCTTTCTTTCTGCCTGGGCAGCCTATAGGCTGGAGGACTTAACATTTGAGTTCTCAAATTTCAAATAACCTTCCTAGCTGTGTGCTTTCTTTCCAACAATTGACCAACCCTTCCAGCTACAGACCAGTTACATCCCTCCCATCTGCCAGCCAGATCAAATCCGCTACCTGTTTGCCTATCATACTTGAATTATTCTGCTACTCTCCCCACCCAACCCCACCTCCCTCCTTTTATCTGTAGTTCCTCCTATCCCCACATCTAGCCCTGAAGAAAGGTTATACCCTAAACATTGACTTCTCCACCTCCTGATGCTGGCCGCTTTGCTTGCTGGCCAGGCCAGCATTTATTGTCCATCCCTAATTGCTCAGAGGGCATTTAAAGGTCAACCACAATATATGGCTCGAGTCACATGTAGGCCAGACCAGGTAAGGAGAGAAGTTTTTTTCCCTAAAAGACATTAGTGAACCAGATGGGTTATGAACTGTAAATTGCATTTGTCATGCCCTACCTACTTCATCTAAGGAGGGCTAACTCCTTTATTTGAAGTTTGTTTGAAAATATTAACATTATAATTTGACATTATGAATCCAAGTTGTGAATGAATGAAAAATAGTTCCTATGCTAAAAATTGAGCACCCCAAGCTTTTAAAAACTTAAAATACCCACCCCCATCCTACCAATTGAGTTTTCCTTTTTTAAAGGTCAAGTCTTGGGTTTTGTGATCAGAATGTCACTCTTATTTTAAAAAAAAAAGCTAAAGTCACTTGTGCAGAGTTTTATCTTCACTGAATCTATATTAATTACAGTTTAATAAATGATATGTATAATCATATTTACTTATCACTTCTCTTACAGGTTTTGTGTTCCCTCTTGAGAACTGATTCCACATTTAGACCCAGTTAACTGATTAGAGAATTGTGCTAATGATTTCATGCACAAATTCTGTGACTTGCCTGATGCTACTAGATTGTGTTTTTCTCAATTTCAAATGTTGTAGGTACTCTACCAGGGCCATTTTATTATGTGGTGTTGCATGATACTCTTGTTCCGTCTGCATGCTGCTGATTTAGAGAAAATATTTAGCTTTTCCAGTTTGGCATTCAATGAATGACTTACTTTTAGGGAACAAATTCTCCGTGTGAAAGCAGAGGAAGATAAAATCCCACTGCTTTTAGTTGGCAACAAGTCTGATTTGGAAGATCGGAGGCAAGTGTCTGTTGAAGAAGCAAGGAGCAAAGCAGAAGAATGGGGCGTTCAGTACGTTGAGACTTCAGCTAAAACACGAGCCAATGTAGATAAGGTAATTTTTTTGTATACTTTCTCATAGAAATATATAACAATCCCTAATAGATACCAAGACTGGTTAATACTCAATCAGGATCTGAAGGAGTGGTATAATGTTTCCACAGGAATTTCAACTAAATCATTTTGCAGAGGGGTTGTTGCATGATCTGAAAAACGTGTGCTTCCAGCACTCTAATTCCTGAACTAATATACCTATCAGGACAAACTAAGTCCGTTGAAGATTTTGCTTATGCAAGTTGTCTCTTCCTTTGAAGAGCTATGGATATTTTCAAATGAAGTCTGTAATATTTTTGCTTTTAGTTTGTATAAATTATTTTTTTTAAATCTCCTTTAGGTATTTTTTGACCTGATGAGAGAAGTGAGAGCAAAGAAAATGTCAGAAAACAAAGACAAAAATGGGAAAAAAAGCAGCCGGAACAAAAAGAGCCTCCGAGAGCGATGCTGCATACTGTGATTTCTTTTTTTGGATCAATTGGCAGCAATTTGAACTGGGCACTTAACATTCATTTAGCCACTCAATTTGTTTATGATTAATCACTTTATAGCAAAATGGTGTTTTATTTGAAGTATTGAGTGGGTTCATTGTCAATACGATGCTCTTTGATTTAAGTGAGTTGTATTCTTTGGACCTACTTGTAGGATTTGTATTTCTTTGCCTTTTTTCTTACAGGAGCATTTTGGTTTTGAGCGAACTTATCAAGCAGTAACATGCTCCACCTTCCATGTAGATCTCTAGATCCCCTTGTCCAGTTAACTGCTAACTATTCATAACCTCTCCTTTCAAAATCAATTTGGATAGTAATTAAAGGGCAGATTTCTAATACATCAAAAGAAAACTGCAGACTTATAAAAGGCAGCATGCATAAGCTGTTGTATTACAGCTTGTGTTCAAAGTTTAATTTGTCTTTTAATGTGAAGACCTTATGTTTAAAATGGCATTTGATAAATTAGTTTGAACACTCTGATCCTCTTTTACACAGCACCACACGTGGGCTTGCAGTACAATTAAATTCTCAATTTGTGTATTGTTGCACCGAGAAGCAAATGTTTAAAACCTAGCTTTCTGATGTAGTGCAATCGAAGCCAGGTTTATTAAAACTACTCCTGGCTTTAACAAGTCCAGAGGAAAAATTTCCCAAGTGTAATGTTGTTTTTCTGCTGTTTTAATTACGTAGAAATCTTTTTGGAGGTGTTTCTCTCCATAAAATTAAACCATAAGTCTAATTACCTTGATAAAGAAAATCTTGGTTTATTTTTAGTCCTAGGCTTTTCACTAGCACAATAACTACTCTGTTCCAAGAACACAATTTTGGTATTTTGCACCCAATATAATTAGTAGCTTTGTAGGTGGAGGGACTTACTCTACTGTCTCTAAGACTGTCATGTTGCATTCTCTACCTCCATGAGTCGTATTAAAAGTGCTCGAGATTAAGATCTTCAGACAGATCACTGGCACTAAACAGTATTCCAAGTCTGTTCACCTGAGCAGCCCATGCATTAGGGTATTGGATTGTGTGTCTGTCTGTTTTTATGGTAAAGCATTGGTGTGAAAAAAAGTTTGAACATTTGAGCTAATTTTGCAAATGACTGAGCACGTGAAATACAGTGGCTATTGTAGGTTTAGCGTTCATACTTTTTAAAAACGTATAGTCCTGTATGGTCTTGTGGTAAAAGGTGATGAATAAAGAAGAATTCTTTCAGATGTTTTTAAGAACACAAAGTTGACCTGTGTGGAATGGACCAATATCTCGCACTGATTTTTAACATTTGTAAAGAAACAAGATTGGATTGTTTGTTTTTATGTAAATCTTGTGAATGACTTGTATAAACCTTGGGCTATTCTGACGTGTTTTTAACAACAATTTCTGGATGGAAGTGGGTTATTATTGCATTAAAACACTAGAATATTGGGACAGTACAGCAATTGATTTTCCTACATTTGCCTTAACACAAATTGCATGTGAATTGAACTTCACCCCTTTTTTGTTTGTTTTGATTTGTAGATAATATAACTGAATTTGTGATTTAATGCAATGTTTATGTTGAGCTGAATAGGTTGGAGTTCCATGCCAATAATAAACTGGTATTGTATTTGCCAAAAAATAATAGCTACTCGGATTGTTTACATTGCCTAACAAATTGAATAATTGAGATGGAAATTTCCTGATTGAGACAAACCTAATATCATGAAAATGTGAAATATTTCAACATGAATTATGAATAAAACCAGTAACATGATTAATCCCTGTCTCCAATGTTCCTTGAAAAAAGCTGATTTTTGATTTGTGGATATTTTATAGAAGTGTTAAATTACTTTTCAGTGACTAAGATCATAGTTAACATACGATGCAGTCAGATTCCTCAGCACCAAAAAAAACGCTCTCCAGTGAAGGGAGCTTGGACAATGTTACATATCCTAAGTGCAAGTGTGTAGTGTACTATTCGATGCTTTAAAACCTCTGGCCTTAAGGGTAGCTGGAGTGCGAAGTGGAAATATTACTCTGGTGTAATTCTGGTCTGAAATGACTAAGGTTCACTTGTGTATCAGGACTGAAGAGTTCAGCCTTTTATCTTGTGCTTTGTGAAATGGAATTGATTGACATGGTGCAAAAGGACAAAAATTTGATTCTGGAATTCATAATTAAAATCAATAAGAGGTCATGCTGTTTTTTACCTTGTCACTGCAGCTGTTGCCTCAAGAGGAAAGCTGTTGATCAAGACCACCAAATAACTTTTCTGACTTCACTATCAGTACATGTAGACTTTCCCTCTATCTGTGAGCCTTTCCATCTCAAGATAACTATGATTTGGAGATGCCGGTGTTGGACTAGGGTGTACAAAGTTAAAAATCACACAACACCAGGTTATAGTCCAACAGGTTTAATTGGAAAGTGCTTCCAATTAAACCTGTTGGACTAAACCTGGTGTTGTGATTTTTAATCAGGGTAACTAGGTATGTTTTAACTTGTTTTGTGTAGAAGTATAGACCATTTTCATATGCAGTTGTCAGCCTAGGTTTGATAAAATGTTTGAAATCCTATTGATAAACTTCCTAAATGTTTACATTGTTCTGTCATGATAAATAACTTCTGAAGTCTGTGCTCTTGATTGTTAAAGACTACAGCCTTTCAATGTTTTAGTTGAAGTGAAATTTCAATTGCCCACTCTGCCTCCAAACAATTAGGGTAATCCAACATTTTACCAAAAAATGTTTATCTTGTATACTTTCTTGAAGCACTGTAAGGCATTCTTTCATCTTTTGCTTTTCCTTTACATCTTTCAAACAATTGCCTCACCAAAAGCATCTGTAAAAATAAAATAAAGCATTAGGTAAATGCTCAATGCACCAGCCATCTAAATCTGCTTGTTTGGGTAACTTGGTCTCTTTTTTTTTGAACAGAAATGAAGCTCCCTTTTTAGGATGTTTTCTTGTGCACACAGTTTTGCTGATTTTCATTATTGGCTGTCTGTTTTAATTTCTATTTAGCAGGTGTTGTGGATCCATAAACAAGGAAGAGTTGGATCATTGATATTTTTAAATCTCAAATGTCTCTCGACAAGTTTGCCTTTTAAATGGTTTGTGCTGGTCAAAGTCTAGTCTGGACAAGCTTGTAGGAATAACGTGATAAAGTATTTGCTTGCAGCACATTCCAGAAATGTTTGGATTTGCAAACTTGCATTAAAAACTATTGACGATCCTGTAATGTGCAATCATAATCCAGAGGATCGGTCGGATAATTTCTAATTCTTCTGCACGGCAAGGAAGAAATGTGTATTGCAGTGTTAGATTGTTATGACTCCATAAATCTGAAAGCCAACTGACAAAGTAATATTTTAAGGGATGGTTTCCTAAAGTAGGTTTATTATGGTAAGTCTATCTAGCTATGTATGCTGAACTTGCTCTGTATCTAGATCATTTGTTTAATTTTTAAAATCCTTGCAATAAATCAAATGCTTGCTGTTCCTATGTGCATTGGCAAAATCATGAATGTTAACTTTAAGGGACCGGCCACAGTTTGTAGATTGTAGGAAATTCTATTCAGAAGCTGTAACTTTGGATCATGGAATGTCTCATTTATGATGTGAATTTTTTCCTTTGTAAAATAGTAAAATACTGATAATTGAAACAACCTGAGCCAAACAAAAAAAATTTCCCAACCTTGGTAATCTCAAAGAACATTTGCACATTTTATACTGTGGTAGCATGTTAATGAGGTTTTTAAACTAATGTTTTTTCCCAATTCTTTGATTCATCTCATTGCATAATTTATTAACCATGACATTTCACTGTATTACTTGCAAAATCTATTGGTATTTTAGGGGCTATTAATTGTAAATATTAAATATGTACTACCCTTTTGATACAGAACATTTGATTTATTAATTGCTAAACTGTACAACTTTTTATAACTTCATTACATGAGTTGTTAATAGAAATATTTTCTTACCTGTATATCAATTCAATGTTTTGTGTATTTTTTCAATTTTACAATGTCATAACTGTATAATTTATAAATAGTAAATGCAATAAACTTTTCTAATGCTATTGAAATTCATTCTTTTTTTATATAACAATGTACAAGTTGTGATCCTGTTTGATTGTGGTGAAATAATTTTGTAAACTGCCTGATCACTCATCCCAATTCAAGTTGTAAGATCTATTTTACAAGTGTTCCTTTTCCAGGAATGCAGTTTTGACATGAAAGTTTTAAATACTTGAATATAGACTTTTTAAATTTACCCTTATTATTCTCCTTGCCTCTTTTTTTTCCTCCCCCCTATACATTTACCATCCATTCAAGTGTAAGTGTAGCAACTTAAAGGTTGGTGACCATCTGATGCCTTCACACACCACCACCACCACCACCCCCACCCCCCCCAAGGTGGAAATTCTTTTCTCAACTCTAGACATTGTGCAACTTTGCTTTCTAGTCTATACCACATTAGCCATTACAAGCTCATCGATTAAAGTACAAGCATTATATCATTAAAATTATATTGCACAGAAGATGGCTGTTCATGCCAATGAATCTGGAGCCTTGCCCAAAGAAATTTGGTTGCTATCATACTCCTGCCCTTTTTTAAAAAAAAAACCCTGCAGGATTTGAAGAAAAGTATTATCCCATTACCTTTCAAATCTCTTGACTACCCTACCTCAGGCACTGCCTTACAAGTCTCTAGAGGGCAGGTAACATCTAGCTCGTGATTTCGTCAAAGGAAAATGGATTTCTTGGATGGTTATAGAAATTTATCGAAACCCAAATCATTAAATGTTTTGGGAGAGGGGTTTAGGGAAAAATTCAAAAATATTTTGATTCCTCTATTTCATGAGATGGTGAATTTAAATTTTCACTGGTTGCAAATGTAGACCAGCAAGGGAAGATGGGGACAGCCATCTTGCTGAGGCTTGAACAATGATTTAAATCAACTAGCTTTGTTTTCATTCTAATTGCATTCCAACCAAGAGTGGAGTGGCTGACAATCCAAATCTGAGGGAGAGTGGTCTTGAGACAAGGACAAGAATATCAGAGGCTTCAGGTACGGGATTTGTTAGGGACTGGGTATGAACAACATAGAACAGTACAGCACAGAAGCAGGCCCACTGACCCACCATGTCTACATCTATTATACCATTCTAAGCTAATGTCATGTGCTTACACACATTCCAAATCTCTCTCCTCCCTACCTGTTTATATCTGCTTAAATGTTGCCATCATCTCTGTTTCTACCACTTCCCTTGGCAGTGCATTCAGGGCACCCACCACTCTCCATCAAAACAAAAACTTGCCTTGCACATCTTTTGACTTTCCCTCTCTTTTAAACCAGTGCTTCTTAGAATTTGACATTTCCATCCTGGGCAAAAGATTCCAGATATCCACCCTGTCAATGGTTCTCATAATTTTATACTTCTATCAGGTCGTCCCTTTTCCTCTCTTGCTCTAAAGGAAACAGTTTTTCCAACCTCGCTTTGTAGCTAATCTACTTCAATCCAGCTAACATCCTGGTAAGCCTCTGTCCTTCCTACAGTATAGTGACCAAAACTGCACAATATCCCTGAACATGACCTAAGTAAAGTTTTATGACTGCACAGTGACTGGCTAACCTTTTATATCAGCCTGACTGAAGACAAGCAAGCTGTATGCTGTATTTTAACACCTTTATCCACTTACGTTGCTATTTTAAGGGAGCTATGAACTTGCACCTGAAGATCTCTAGGAGAAAATGAGGACTGGAGATCAGTGTGAAAAGTGTGGTGCTGGAAAAGCACAGCAGGTCAGGCAGCATCCAAGGAGCATGAAAATTGATGTTCCATGCATAAGCCCTTCATTAGGAATGAGACTGAGTGCCAAGGGGATAGAGATAAAGGATGGGGTGGGGAGCTTGGGACCCTCCAATCACACTGGAGTAATGTGGTCTTCACCAGTTTAATCTTCCCCTGCCTCCACCTTATCCCAGATCCAATCTTCTAACTCTGCACTGCTCTCATGACCTGTCCTACCTGTCTATCTTTCTTCCTTCCCACTTCACTCTCTTCTTTCAACCTATCACCATTACCCTACCTTAATCTACCTATCGCACTTTTCAGCTACCTTCTTTCTCCCCCCCGCCCCCCTCTTCTCCCAAGTCCAACCCTCTACCATTTATTTCTATCCCTTTGGCTCAAGCCCTTCATCAGAAATGAAACTTGTATGCCTAAAACGTCTCCTCATAGGATGCTGCCTGACCTGTGCTTTCCCAGCAACACACACTCTCTTCTCTCTGATCTCCAGCATCTGCAGACCTCCGTCTCCTAGAAAATCATTCCTTGTTAACAGCCCTTTGTCTTCTAGCACCATGGCAATTTTGTAACCAAGTTGTTGACTCTCTATTGATCCCATGTGACTTTGGCTGACCCAGAAGATTATCATGAGGGACCTTTTCAAGTGCCTCAGTAAAGTTCATGTAGACAGTGTCCACTTCCTCAAACTCTATCAAATTTGAGATAAGACCATCCCTGCACAAAGCCATGCTGACTATCCCTAATAACTACATTCTTTTCCAGATGAAAATAAATCTTTTCCCTTAGAATCTTGACAAATCTTCAATGGCCTATAATTTGCTGTTCTATCCCTTTGCCTTTTATCTTTTACCTTTTCTTATAGGAGCAACACTGGCTGTTTTCCAGTCTCTGGGAGCTTGCCTATGCCTGAAGAAGATATCTGCCAAGGCGCTAGCAATCTCTTCCTTACTGCCTCAGTATCCTGGGGATGAACCTATCAGGCTCTGGTAACTTATCTACCTTAATGTTTTTCAATACACCCAACGTTACCACCATCTTGATATCAGCATGGACTAGAGTACCAACAGACTCTTCCCTAATCTTAATGTAATTGTCTTTCTCCTTGATGAATATCAATGCAAAGTAGTCATTAAGGACCACACTCACTTTGTCCAGCTCTATACATAAACTCCCTCCTTTGTTTGAGTGTTCTTTCCTAGCTGCCCTTTTTGTTCCTAACATGTATAAAATGCCTTGGGATTCTCCTTTAATCCTTCATGTCAAAGATAATTTCCTGGCCCATTTTAGCCAACCTAACTTGTTTAATTTCTTTCCAGTTTCCTTTGTTATTCAAGGGCCTGGTCTGACATCATATGCTTCCTTTTTCTCTTTAGTCAAAACTTTTAATTTCTCTCATCATCCAGGGTTCTTGAATCTTGTAATAATCTTTCATCTTCCAAGAATGTGCTGGTCCTGAACTCCTGTCAATTGGCCTTTAAGAGACTCCACATGTCAGATGTCAAACTTTTATTACCACCTCCTTCCTTCCCCCCCCCCCCCCCCCCCCGCCTCCAAACAAAATTCAACATTTTCATCCAAGGCCATATCCTTATCTTTCCTCATCTTAAAACTTGTGGAGTTCTGATCACTTGAAGATGGACCCCATTTGAAGCTTGGTTTGCCTGGCCAGGCACATTTTTCCCCCAATACAAGATCTAGAAAGGAGTCTTCTCTCATCAGACTGTCTACATATTGTTTCAAGAAACCCTCCTGGAAGTACCTGACAAATTCTGCCCCATCTCGGGGAGTACCAGTCAAAAACCAGTAAACATCCATAATCACAGTAAGCTTTGTACAGGAAGGGGAGATCCCGTCCAGAGTGAGATGCAGCCTGAATGCCACCAAATTATGCACCAATGTGGGAATTCAGTGTAGAGTGGGACAAGATACGTTTAGCATTTTTTTTTGGTTATTTTGAGATTTTTTAACAGGTCAAACATGAGTAACATTGCAGGTAACCTATAAGTTCATTGGTTGGTGATAGCTACAAATTTGACTATCTTGCTACTGTCAGATTGAAGGTTAATAGGGGAAATATTCACAGACTGCAAACTAAAAGGCCAGTATGAAATTTATAAATATGAAATTAAGGACTATGTCACTGTTCCTGCATGATGTGGGAGCTGATGAGCCCATTTTCATTCATAGTGACCACATCTACAGTGAGTGTTGGTTTCTCGAGCTCTACTCAGTTGATGAGCTAGGGCCTGAGCTTTGTACACAGCAAAACTTCAGGGAGGGGAAGAGCTACTTGAATACCTTACGTTTCAGGTGGTAGTCACACCCCTTAGCTTAACTACCTCAAATTCAGTGATCAAGGGCAGGTGCGTGAATGAAGCAGGTAAAGAGATCCAGGAGGTAGTGCTGAAGGAGCTTCAGCCCTTGTCTAACAGGTTTGAGGTTCTTGCTCCTTGTGTGGATGAGAGTGGGGACTGTAAGTAGGATGAGCAAACTGACCATAGCACCACAGTACAGGGAGTCATTCAAGTTGGGTGGGGCCGGGAGGAAGGAGAACATAAGACACTTGTATCACCAATTACAGCTATCACCATGACCACACTGTGTGAACAGGACGGAGTCTGGAAGGCTGTGTCTGCCTGGTGCCCAGGTTCAGGATATCTCCTCTGGACTGTAGAGAAACTTGGAGTGGGAGGGGAAAGACTGAATTGTCATGTTCCACATAGCTACCACTGATATAGGGGAAAGATCTGCAGAAACAATGAGTAGCTTGGGGCTAAATTTAAAAAAACAGAACCAAAAAGTAATTGCTACCTGAGCTGTGAGCAAATTGGCACAGGGTCAACTAGATTAGAGGTAAATATATGCCTCAAATTGGTGTGGGAAAAGTGGATAAGGCTTTAAATTAAATAGTAGGGTGCTGGGTGAGGGCGGTTGCATGGAAATTCTGTAAACAGTTAAAGCAGAGTAGGACTCTGCAGAAGTTAAAGTTTCCAAACAATTAATAGGGGACGTGATAGAAAGGGTCAAGAGTTTAATTTCAGGCACGGTAGTTAGAGACAAATGAGAGGGGTCGAAAAATGTCATGCTGGAAAAGCACAGCAGGTCAGGCAGCATTTGAGTAGGAGTGTGGGTGTTTCACTTAAGTCCTTCATGAAGGGCTTATGCCCAAAACGTCAACTCCTGCTCCTTGATGTTGTCTGACCTGTTGTGCCTGTCCATTACCACACTTTTCGACTCTGACTCTCCAGCATCTGCAGTTCTCATTTTCTCCCAACAGTTGGATGGGGTGGGGTAGGTGGACAGTCAACTCAGAACTGAGGGCATTGTCCTTAAATACATGCAGTATATGAAGCACGTAAATAAGCTTAGTGCACATTGGAATTGGTGGGTATGATATTGTAGGTATCAACGATGTGGTTATCAGGACTGCAAGCTATATATCCAAAGATGCAAGCTTCCAATGAAAAGGACAGGCAGATGGGTAGATAGGGTGGGTTTGCTGCCTTCGTAAGGAATGAAATTAAATTGATAGCAAGAAATGATGTGGAACTGGAAGGTGTAGAATCTGTGGTAGAGCTGAGGAAGTACAAGGGAATAAAAAAAGACCCTGATGAGAGTTGGGTACAGGCCTCCTAGTAGTAGTCAGGTTGTGGAGAAGGAAATAAATCAGAAAAAGCATGTAATAAAGGCAGTATTATAATGATTGTGGGGACTGACCTGTGCAGATGGCTGAGGAAAATCAGGTTGGTTAAAATTGGGTTTTTTGACCAGCTTGTGGTGGAGCCCACCAGGCAACAGGCAATTCTGGATTTAGTGATGTGTAGTGAGACAAATTTGAGTGGGGGTCCCTAAGGGGTGATGAACATAATATGATTAGAATTCTTCCTTCAGTTTTAGGGGGAGAAGATTGAATCAGATTTAGCAGTGGTTACCTTTACTCAATTGTAACAAAGAGACATGAGGGAAGAGCTGTCCAGAGTTGATCAGAAGGGGATTCTTACTGGGAAGATAGTGGCATAGCAATGGCAGGAGTTTCTGGGGGTAAGCCAGGAGCCATAACAGAAATTCATCCCATGGCAGAAGAAACCTACTAAGAGGAGAATGAAGTAACCATGGCTGACAAGGGAAGTTGGGAGCAGGATAAAAGCAAATTAAAAAGCACAATATGGTGAAGCTCCGTGAGAAGCCACAGGATTGGGAAGCTTTTAAAACCTAGTGGAGGATAACTACAAAAACAATAAGTGGGGGAGGGGGAGAAGATAATGAGACTAAACTAGCTAGTAATATAAAGGAAGGTTTCAAGAGTTTGTTTAGATGTCTAAAAGAGGCAAAAGTGGATATTGGACTGCTGTCAAATGAAGCTGGAGAAATAGTAACGTGGACAAAAATAGAGAAACTGAATTAGCACTTTGCATCAGTTTTCACAATGGAAGATGCCAGCAACATACCAGAACTTTGTTAGGGGACAGGTGAGTGAGATGACCATCATTAAGGAGGGAAGCTGAAAAGTCTGAAAGTGGATAAATGATCCAGATCGAATGGACTGCATCGAGAGTTCTGAAGGAGAGAGCGCTGAGGACAATGTGGAAGCTTTGGCAGTGACCTTTCAGGAATCGCTGGAGTCAGGCAGGATCCTAGAGGCTTGGAAAGTGGCTAATGTGTTATCCTTGTTTAAGAAGGGAGGAAGGCACAAGACTGGAAGCTATAAGCCTGTTGGCTTGACCTTATTCACTAAGATTTTAGTCCATTATTAAGGTTGAGCACTAAGAAATGCATGGAAAAAAAAAGGGTGCAGTTAGCTTCCTTGGGGTGGTCATGCCTGAGAAATCTGCTAGAATTCTTTGAGCAGGTAGTCAGCGAGTTAGACAAAGGAGAGCTAATAGACGTGAACTATTTGGATTTCCAGAAGATCTTTGACAAGGTGCCACACAGGCTACTAAATAAGGTAAGTGTTGGGTGCAAGTTGCTGGCATGAATAGAGGATTGGCTGACTGGCAGAGGCAAAGTGTAGGGATAAAGGAGTCTTTTTCAGGATGGTGACTAGTTACTAGTGGAGTTCGACAGGTCAGTGTTGGGACTAAAACTATTCATTACATTAACAATCTGGATGAAGAAACTGAGGGCGTTGTTGTTCAGTTTACAAATTTCTCAAAGGTGGAGGGAGAGGTAGTGTTGAGGAGGCAGGTAAGTTGCAGAAGGACTTTGACAGGCTAGGAAAGTAAGGAAGGAAGAGTCAGAGACTACAGTGTGGAAAGTGAGGTTATGCAGTTTGGTAGGAAGAATAGAGGTGTAGATTATTTTCTAAACTGAAAAAGGCTTCAGAAATCTGAAGTATGAAAGGAGCTGGGAGTCCTAATTTAGGATTCTCAAGTCAGAAGTAATCATTCAGGTTCAGTTGGCAGTTATGAAGGCTAGAAAACAAGAACAAATGTAATGCCGAGGTTACATTTGTAACATTGTGAGCAGTTTTGGACCCTGTTTCTAAGGAAAAAGATGCTGACATTGGAAGGGGTCCAAACAAGGTTTACAACAAAGATCCTGGGAATGAAGGGCTTGTCAAATGAGCAGTTGAAGACTTGGGGTCTGTACTTAGAGGAGCAGCATGGAGGCACAATTCTTAGCACTGCTGCCTCACAATGCTAGGAACCGAGGCCACTATTTGTGTGGAGTTTGGACATTCTCGCCATGCCTCTGGGTTTCTGTTGGATGCTCTGGTTTCCTCCCACAGCGCAAAGATGTGTGGGTTAGGTGGATTGGCCATGCTAAACTGCCCATAGTGTTCAGGTATTTGCAGGCTAGGTGAATTATCTGTGGGAAGTGCAGGGTTACGGGGATAGGTGTGGTGTGGGCCTTGATGGAATGTTCTTCAGAAGATCAGTGTAGACTTGATGGACTAAATGGCTTCAATCTGCACTATAGGGATTCTATGATGCCATGAGTTTCGAAGGATGAAGTGGGATCTAACTGAAACTTGCTGAAAGGACTTTGGATGTGGAAGATGTGTTTCCACAAGTAGGAGGGACTAGAATCCAGGGGCACATCCTCAAGGTGAGGGGATGACCCTTTAGACCTGAGGAATTTCTTCAGTCTGGATCTCATTGCCATGGAGGGCTGTGGAAGCCAAATGTAGGTCATTCTTCTATAATGCAATGGTTGTATTCTTGTGCAACCCCTATTATAGGAAAATCATGCTTTAGAAACAGCACATGAAGCGTTGGTGATGTAATTATGTTACAGCCAGCACATGTTTTAAAAGTTCACACTTCAGAAACAATTTCCCCAGTTCACCAATGGTGTTATAGTGAATTCACATTAACGAAAGGTGTGTTATAGCAGAATGATCTGTAACAGAGTATTTAAAACCGTTAGATAGGTTCTTGCTTAGTAAGAAGATCAAGGGTTACAGGGAGAAGGCAGAAGAATGGGGTTGAGAAACATATCAAGCATGATTGAATGTCAGAGCTGACTCAATGGGCCTCATGGCTTAATTCCGCTCCTATATCATGTAATCGTACTGTCTAATATTGAGAGCGCTAAAATTATCCACAACAGCAACCCTTTCCTTACACCTTTCCATGATTTGCACTCATATTTGTTCCTCTATTTCCTGCTGGCTCTTGGGAAACCTCTAAACCCCATCATAGTGATTCATTCTTTCTTATTCCTGAGTTCTAGCCGTATGTCTTTGCTGGGTGAGACCTCAAAGATCTCCTGTCTTAGTGCATCTGTGGCTTACTCCTTAATCAGTAACACATGTTCTCCACCACTTTCGCATTCCTCTCCATCAGACCTGAAACATCTACACCCTGGAATATAAAGCTGCCATTCTGCCTTATCACAAACAAATTTATTTAATGACTACGATTAGTGGTTCCACATAGAGGCTGAAGTAATACATGAAACTAAGCTCATCTGTCTTACCTGTTATACATCTTGCAAAGAAATGAATACACTTTGGATTGTCAGTTCTGCTGTATTTATTAACATAGGCCGTACCTGTTCTTCCTATTAAACTTGCTAGACTTCACCTCTACCTTCTCCTCAATTTGTTCCACATGCTGACCTACTTGTTTGATTCCCACTCAACCGCCACAATGTTTTAAATCCTCCTAAGTGACATTTGCAAACATCCTTCTGCAAACCTCCTTCTTTAACGGGTCCCTCTGGAAGAGATCCCATTGATCCTGATCCAGAGTAGGATCGGTTAAGTCCAGATGAGCTGAGAGGAGAATTTTCTCCTTCAGTCCCACAGAGAAAACAGTGAGTAGTTTCACATTTATAGGGACTTTTCTTGTTCCAGACACAATTCTCAACATCTCTAGTCATCATGCTTCCTTTACTATGGTCAAAGTCGCTGTACATCTTTTGTGACACTGACTTACAATAACAACTATTTGAAAAATCCTGTTAATTTTGGGTAAATATCCTTTTCTGCAATTTATGATTAGTCAGCCAGATCAGGATAGGAATAGATCAGTAAATGCTGCACCAGAAGTTCAAAAGCAATCCCAAAGTAACAGAGGACTGCATTTGTTGTGCTAGCTCTATTGTGCTTTTATCCAGAAATGACAATTTAACATAGAAATTTAACAATTTAACTCTTGGCAAAGGGTTGTGAGCTGAAGACAATATCCCATGTTTACAGGATATTTCCTTTATCTGTTTTTACTTTTTAAAATCCTATATTGCTGCTCAAACGCATGGTTATAGTACTAATACCATAACATTCTCATCATTGACCTTCAATTTCCATTTGTTTATCACAATTTTTCTTGTCATTTTTTTCTTTCAACTGGCAAATGCTCTTTAAACTTTTGTGACTTGCTTGGTCTAAATGTGTTTTCCTGTGTGCTTGTAATTCTCTCCCTATTCTGTTTTAAAATCAAACTGTTTGCGGGACCATGCCTTCGAATTTTCTCCTTTCCTCCGGGAAAACCAATATTCTCACTTGACTTAATATTTCTCCAATATCCAAGCTTTTAACATTCAGGAAAATCTCCCCTTTAATGTTTCAAAAGAAAGATAACAGTTACTGTTACTACACCTTTCTGCACCTGTGTGTTGTAGTGGCTGACTGCCAGGGCAATGAAACTAAATATTCTAATGGGTGTAAGTACCTGTCAAGCCATATAGTTTAATTTCAGTAATGAATTTGGCACTCATTGAACAGACGGAGAATCTCTGCTTACCCACTATCACTGAGAGTATAATATGTGACTGGAAATGAAAATGATTACTTTGAATAAATTGTACCCATGTGGAAAGAAGCAAATTGTTACAAATTTTCATTGTCATCCTGATAATATAGGTTTCATGTGACAGTTGTCCTAAGGCTCTTCACTTTGTACTTGCACATAAAAGTCATTCACAGCTCAAACAGAGCATTCTGATAACTGACTTGTTTCACATTAAGCCTATCAGTAACAAAAAAATGAAATAAGATGCACAAATATAAAAATGATCCTTTTGTACAGATCTGTCTGATGCAATAACCTTCCACTTAACTGCAAATTCTCAAAAGTCTGATCTTGCAGCAACGCCTCATGGGCAGCTTCTCAAGAGCCTGTCAGGGCTTCAGCTTGATCAACAGCCTGAAGAAGACCAAAGTATTAGGTCAAGGCATTGAGTATCCTCCCTCCCATTACCATCCAAAACTACAAGCTGGAGGTAGTCCACAAGTTTACATACCTTGGATCCACCAGTACAGAGTCTCTCCTTAGACTCTGAGGTCGGCAGTCGGATCGGACAAGCAGCCTCAATATTTGTCAGGCTGAGAGAGTCTGGGAGAATAGAAAGCTAACAACTCACACCAAGGTTGCAGTCTAAAAGGCCTGCGTCCTCAGCATGCTGCTTTATGGCAGTGAGACCTGGAGCCTCTACTCCAGACAAGAGCGGCGTCTCAATGCCTTCCACCTTCGCAGCCTGAGACGCATCCTGGACATCAAGTGGACTGACAGAGTCACCAACAATGAGGTCCCGGGCCGCGCCCAGATACCCAGCTTCATCACCCTGCTCCAACAACACAGTCTCTGCTGGCTGGGCCATGTACAACACCTGTTGGGATCCCGAAAGACCTGCTGTACGGGGAACTGACCTCCGGCAAGAGAGCACAAGGACAGCCCCATCTTCGTTTCAAAGATGTCTGCAAGAGAGACATGAAGTTGCTGAGCACAAACGTCGAGAGGAGGGAAGATGTTGCCAGCAATCGCTCTCACTGGAGGCTGGAATTACACAAAGCTCTAAAATGAGAAGAGAAGCAGAGGCTTGCTGCTGAAGAAAAGTGCACTTGCTGGAAAAAAAAAGCACCAAGATGGCACGCTAGCTCAGTGGTTAGCACTGCAGCCTCACAGCACCAGGGAGCCAGGTTCGATTCCAGATTCGGGTGACTGTTGGTGTGGACTTTGCACATTCTCCCTGTGTCTGTGTGGGTTTCCTCCGGGTGCTCTGGTTTCCTCCCACAGTCCAAAGATGTGCAGGTCAGGTGAATTGGCCATGCTAAATTGCCCATAGTATTAGGTGCATTAGTCAGAGGGAAATGGGTCTGGGTGGGTTACTCTTTGAAGGTCGGTGTGGACTTGTTGGGCCGAAGGGCCTGTTTCCACAGTGTAGGGAATCTAATAAAAAGACAACACCACGGACAGCGCCTTCAAGTGCAGTCACTGTAGCCGAAACTGCCACTCCCACGTGGGCCTCTGCAGTCATAACAGACGCTGTTCTGCCAACAAAGATTGGAGCAAGACTTCCTAGGTGCCGATCTGTGGTCTCGTGAGACAAATGGATGCCACCAATTAAAATGGAAGTTCCCACTGCAGTATGGCTGAGTTTTTATTTCACCTTGATTTCTCACCCCACTCAATCACAGTAAATCAGGATTCCACAAATTTTTGTCCAACAGTTTGCATTGTATCGATTAGCATGAAAATGCTTCACTAAATCTTGGATGTTGCTTGATTAATCTTTCAACCTGCAAGTCTAACAATGTAGTGAAATGTTTTTAGATTGCATGTTGTCAGTCACATTCCTCTGCCTGAAATTAAAGTACTTTTATGTTCAATAAACATATCATTTCTCCTAAATTGGGCACCAATGGCAATTTCCTATACTTGGCTATTCCAAGATGGTACTGGTGGGCCACTTTCTTGAGCCATTACATTGTAATGGGCTGATACAACTTCAGAAGCTTGCTAGGCTGATTTGGAGGATAGTACAAATTCAACAAATTCACATCAGCCAGACCAAGTGGAGGGAAAATTCCTTTCACTAATGGACATGATCAACTAGGTAAGGTTTAAGCCAACGCAACAATGATAGTTACTGATATGATTTTCAATTGCCACATTATTTGACACTTACTGATAGCAGCCTTTTAGTTTCTGTTTTAAAACTAAATGCAAATTCTCAAACTGACAGTGATTTTAAATGTGTTTGGGTGGTCTTCTAGTCCAATGATGACATGATTAGGAATCCTGCAGTAATTCTCTGCTTCATTCCCCAAAGCCCACCCATTATTGGGATCATACTCAAGTCAGATATGTGGTGGAATGCCCCCATTTGCCTAGGTGCATTCAGCTCTAACAACACTTGAAGGCTGACCCCATCCACCACACAAGAGCGCACTTGCTTAGTACCACATCCCCAAGCATTCACTCTTACAGATGGCACACACTGTTGGAGGTATAAGATTCGTTGCAGAAATACACCAATGACTCTTCTAAACCACTACCTTGACCCCTTGAAGAGCAAGGTCAATCGAATATCTGGCAATACGACAATCTGCAAGTTCCACGTTATCCTACTGCCCATTCCAACTTAGAAATATGTTGCCACTACTTTAATGTTGCTGAGTTAAAGTCCTGTGGCTCTAATCCTGTCAATATTGTGGGCATATTTCCACCAAATGGACTGCAATAGTTTAAAGCGGCAATTCAGCACCACCTTTCTCAGGGCAACTAGGGATGGCTGCAGACAACATCCCATGAATGAATTTTAATGCAGTAAGTCCCATTGCTCCTTAGAAAGGGGTAAACGTATCAAGTTCTAGTTGCCCAGTTGTGGGAATGATATTATTAAGTGGGACAGGGTTCAGAAGAGCTCTGCCAGGATATTGTCGGGTATGGAAAGTTTGAGTTACAAAGAAAGGCTGAAAGGGCTGGCACTTATTTCACTGGAGCTTAGGAGGTTGAGAGATAACCTTTTCGAAGTTTATAAAATAATGATGGGTATAGATGGAGTTAATGATCTTTTCCCTCGGATGGGGCTTTGAAGATTAGGGTGCACATTTTTGAGGTGAGAGGAGAGAGATTTAAAAAAGACACGAGTGACAAATTTTTTTCACAGAGGGTAGTTTGTATGTGATGAAGTGGTGGATGTGGTACAGTTATATTTAAAAGAAATTTGGACAGGTACATGAATACGAGTCATAGAGATGCACAGGACAGAAACAGACCCTTCAGTCCAACTCATCCACGCCAACCAGATGTTCGTCTGGGCTACGGTCGAGCGGTCTAAGCCACTGTGTTTAGGTTTGCAACCTCCATAGAGTCGTGGCTTCAGCTACCTGTTGTTACTGTGCTGCATATTAAAAAGGGCGGCACGATGGCACAGTAGTTAGCACTGCTGCCTCACAGCACCAGAGACCCGGGTTCAATTTCTGCCTCGGGCACCTGTGTGTCTGGAATTTGCACATTCTCCCCGTGTGTGTGGGTTTTCTCCGGGTGCTCCGGTTTCCTCTCATAGTCTGAAGATGTGCCGGTTAGGTGAATTGGCCATGCTAAATTGTCCGTAGTGTTAAGTGAAGGGGTAAATGTAGGGAAATGGGTCTGGGTGGGTTACTCTTCGTACGGTCAGTGTGCACTTTTTCGGTCGAAGGGCCTGTTTCCACACTGTAAGCAATCTAACCTAATCTAATCTAATCTAATCTAATCTAATCTAATGTTCCAACACAATCTGGTTCCATTTGCCAGCACCCGGCTCATATACCCATCCAGATGCCTTTTAAATGTTGCAATTGTATTAGCCTTCACCACTTCTGGCAGCTCATTCCATACATGCACCACCTTTGTGTGAAAACGTTGCCTCCTTAGATCTCTTTTATATCTTTCCCCTCTCACCCTAAACCTATGCCCTCTAGTTCTGCACTCCCCCACCGCAGGGAAAAGACCCTGTCTATTTACCCTATCCATGCCCCTCATGATTTTGTAAATCTTTATAAGGTTATTCCTCAGCCTCTGATACTCCAGGGAAAACAGCCCTAGTCTATTCAACCTCTCCCTGTAGCTGAAATCCTCCAACTCTGGCAACGTCCTGGTAGATCGTTTCCGGACCCTTTCAAGTTTCACAACATCCTTCCAATAGGAAGGAGACCAGAATTGCAAGCAATATTCCAAAAGTGGCCAAGCCGGTGTACTGTTCAGCCGCAACATGACCTCCCAACTTCTGTACTCAATACTCTGACCAACAAAGGGAAGTATACCAAATGCCTTCTTCACTATCCTATCTACCTGCAACTCTACTTTCAAGGAGCTATGAACCTGCATTCTCTTTGTTCAGCCTCCCTAGGACATTACCATTAAGTTCACAAGTCTGCTAAAATTTGCTTTCCCAAAATGCAGCACCTCACATTTATCAAAATTAAACTCCATCGGCTACTCCTCAGCCCATTGGCCCATCTGGTCTAGATCCCGTTGTACTCAGAGGTAATGATCTTTGCTGTTCATTAAACCTCCAATTTTGGTGTCATCTGCAAACTTACTAACAATACCTTTTGTGCTCATATCCAAATACTGTACCTCATATGCTCGCATCCAAATCATTTATGTAAATGACAAAAAGTAGAGGACCCAGCACCAATCCTTGTGGCACTCCACTGGTCACAGGCCTCCAGTCTGAAAAACAACCCTCCATCACTACCCTCTGTCTTCTACTTTTGAGCCAGTTCTGTATCCAAATGGTTAGTTCTCCCTGTATTCCATGAGATCCAACCTTGCTAACCAGTCTCCCATGAGGAACCTTGTCGATCGCCTTACTGAAGTCCATAGAGATCATGACCACCACTCTGCCCTCATCAATCCTCTTTGTTACTTATCCAAAAAACTCAATCAAGTTTGTGAGACATGATTTCCCACACGTAAATCTATGTTGACTATCCGTAATCAGTCCTTGCCTTTCCAAATACATGTACACCCTGCCCCTCAGGATTCCCTCCAACAACTTACCCACCATCGACGTCAGGCACACTGGTCTATAGTTCCCTGGTTTGTCCTTACCACCTTTCTTAAACAGTGGCACCATGTTAGCCAATCCCCAGTCTTCTGGCACCTCACCCGTGACTATTGATGATATGACTATCTCAGCAAGAGGCCCAGTAATTACTTCCCTACCTTCCCAGTGTTCTAGGGTACACCTGATCAGGTCCTGGGGATTTTTCCACTTTTATGCATTTCAAGACATCCAGCACTTCCTCCTCTGTAATATGGACATTTTTCAAGATGTTACCATCTATTTCCCTACATTTTGATGCAAAATACTCGTTTAGTATCTCCCCTTATCTCCTGCAGCTCCAGAGAGATGTGGGCCAGGAGCAGGGAGGTGAGACTATTTTAGTTTGGGATTAGGTTCAACATGGACTGGTTGGACCAAAGGATCTTTTTCCATGACTCTATAACAATGAAATACAGAAGGTAATATGAGGAGTAGATTAGAGCAAAAGTTCTTCTGAGATACAAAATAAGGATCTGTAATTAGTTTGGAATGCATTGGAGAAAATGCCAGGGAGTAGTTCAGAATACTATAAATGTTTATCAAAGCATCACAAAGTATATGTAGAATATTCAGTAAGCTTTAAGAAGCAATGATTCATACTTCATGGTTCTGTTGGAATTCTTTGGTCAGGTAATTAAACTGATGGGTAGAATTTATTTTGCTTTTTTTTAAAAGCAATGACTGAAATTCCAAAAAGCGCAATGAAATTCGAGATGTCAGATTATTGGGGAGGTTATGATTTACTGAATAGATTGAGGATTAGCCTGGCAATATGTAGTGGATAAATGAAAGTAATAACTCAAAAATTGCTAAGTAGGGCACTGTGACTGGAAGAGTTCTGCTGCCCTGTCATTTGTTTTGTTCACAAATAAACTGGGTTATGTTGTTCTTCGTAAACCTATAATTGTCGATGGGACTAAGTTATGAACGCGATAGCAAATATATGGGAAAGACTTATCATTTAATGTGCTTTGAAGCAGGTCATGAATAATAGATTGATTTTGGTATTGCTTAATTTCAAATAACATGTTGAATGCTTCTCCAGCCAATTTCGGGCAGGGTAGAGAAAGATGTAAAATCTGGCAAAGTCCTACCATTGCCTCCTTGCCTAAACTGCAATCTCTTCCTCCTCCTCTCTTGGGATTTTTTTAAGCTACCCATTCCCGGCCCATTGCTTGCAAATGGAAACAGAACCCTTGTTTTCTTAATCAATTTTCTTTTCACCTGTGACTGTCAGTTATGGAGGTTGACACTGCAATAGTATAAAGTAGTAACGAATTCTGGTTGTGAATTTCATCACATCACTGGCAGCTGCATCTTCATTTTAATGAAAATAAATTCCCTGAAGCTTTCACCTCTCCTCTTTTACGCATCTCCGTAACACCTACCTGAAGCCACAATTTGGGTATTATGTGTAATTCTGTGTTCTCATTGCAGAGAAGATATTATAGCAGGAGAGAGGATACAAAAGGATGTTGCCAAAACTAGAAACTTGCAAGCTGTGAGGGGCAGTTTGGATAGATGGAGTTTGTTCTCCTTTGACCAGAGTAGCCTGATGGGAAATTTGATAGCAAACCCTCGCTATCTGCGAAACCACGAATTGCAGTCACCTATCAAAAAATAAATGTCAATAAAATTCAATACCTGCAGTTAAAACTCTTATATCTGCAATTTTAGCCTATTTTTGACTTACTTTTGAATGAGCTCCGCACTTACAAATGTCAACATTTGTGAGGTTTCTTAGGAATGGAACCCTTGCAGATACAAAGGAATGACTGTACAAAATTGTGGGAGACCCAGATAAAGTCGATGGAAAACACTTATTTGCCTTAACAGAGAAATCAATTATAACAATGTGTGGATTTAAAATGATTAATAGACGGATTGGGGAAAATGTGGAATTTGATTTTGCTCAGAGGGTGGTAGGGATTGGAACTTACTTTCTGAGAGACTTAGAAAGGTAGATACCCTCAAGTTATTTAAAAAAAACATTTGAATCTGCAGCTTGACTCAGAGTTGTACAGCATGGAAACAGACCCTTCGGTCCAACTTGTCCGTGCAGACCAGATATCCTAAACTAATCTAGTCCCATTTGTTAGCATTTGGCCCATATCCATCTAAACTCTTCCCATTCACGTACCCATCCAGATGCCTTTTAAATGATGTAATTGTACCAGCCTCCACTATTTCCTCTGGCAGCTCATTCCATGCACACACTATCCTCTGCCTGACATGTTGCTCCCTAGGTCCCTCTTCAATCTTTCCTCTCTCACCTTAAACCTAAGCCTGCTGGTTTTGGACTCCCCTACCCTGTGAAAAAGACATTGTCTATTCACTCTATCCATGTCCCTCATGATTTTGTAAACATCTATAAGGTCACCCCTCAGTATCTGATGCTCCAGGGAAAATAGTCTCAGCCTATTCAGCCTCTCCCTATAGCTCAAACCCTCCAACCATGGCAACAAGTTTGGGGCAGAGAGGCCAGAATTGAATGAAGCATTCTAAAAGTGACCTAGCCAATGTCCTGTACACTGCAATATGATTACTATGCTCAATGCATTGACCAATAAAGGCAAGCATACCAAACGCCTTCTTCACTAGGCTACCTACTTGCGACTTCGCTTTCAAAGAGCTATGAACCTGCACTCCAAGGTCTCTATGTTTGTGTATTATTCTGCCCTGATTTGCCTTACCAAAATGCAGCACCTCACACTTATCTAAATTAACTCCATCTGCCACTCCTCAGCCCATTGGCTAATCTGATCAAGGTCCCATTATACTCTGAGATAACCTTTTTCACAATCGAGGTCACCACCAATTTTGGTGTCATCTGCAAACTTACTAACCATTCCTCCTATATTCACATCCAAATCATTTATGTAAATGACAAAAGGCAGTGGACCCAGCACCATTCCTTGTTCAAGGTTTGTGAGAAGATTTGTAGCTCAGGTGCTCGTTGTTGTGGTTCTGTTCGCCGAGCTGGGAATTTGTGTTGCAGACGTTTTGTCCCCTGTCTAGGTGACATCCTCAGCGCTTGGGAGCCTCCTGTGAAGTGCTTCTGTGATCTTTCCTCCGGCATTTGTAGTGGTTTGAATCTGCCGCTTCCGGTTGTCAGTTCCAGCTGTCCGTTGCAGTGGTCAGTATATTGGGTCCAGGTCGATGTGCTTATTGATTGAATCTGTGGATGAGTGCCATGCCTCTAGGAATTCCCTGGCTGATCTCTGTTTGGCTTGTCCTATAATAGTAGTGTTGTCCCAGTCGAATTCATGTTGCTTGTCATCTCCGTGTGTAGCTACTAAGGATTGCTGGTCATGTCGTTTCGTGGCTAATTGGTGTTCATGGATGCGGAACATCCATGTTGGCTAGTTGGTGTTCATGGATGCTGTCTTCCTGTTTGTCCTATGTAGTGTTTTGTGCAGTCTTTGCATGGGATTTTGTACACTACATTGGTTTTGCTCATGCTGGGTATCGGATCCTTCGTTCTGGTGAGTTGTTGTCTGAGAGTGGCTGTTGGTTTGTGTGCTGTTATGAGTCCTAGTGGTCGCAGTAGTCTGGCTGTCAGTTCGGAAATGCTCTTGATGTATGGTAGTGTGGCTAGTCCTTTGGGTTGCGGCATGTCCTCGTTCTGTTGTCTTTCCCTTGGCATCTGTTGATGAAATTGCGCGGGTATCCATTTTGGCAAATACATTGTATAGGTGCTCTTCTTCCTCTTTTTGCAGTTCTGGTGTACTGTAGTGTGTTGTGGCCCTTTTGAATAATGTCTTGATGCAACTTCTTTTGTGTGTGTTGGGGTGGTTGCTTTTGTAGTTCAGGACTTGGTCTGTGTGTTGTGGCTTTCCTGTACACCTTTGTGGTGAATTCTCCGTTAGGCGTTCTCTGTGCCATCACGTCTAGGAATGGGAGTTGGTTGTCCTTTTCACAACACCAATCCTTGTGGCACACTGCTAGTCACAGACTTCCAATCCAGAAAACAGCCCTCCACACCACCACTGTCTCCTACCTTCAAGCCAATTTTATATCCAAATGGCTAGCTCTCCTTAGATTCCATGTAATGTAATCTTGTTAACCAGTCTACCATGTGGAACCTTGTCAAAATGCCTTACTAAAATCCATATATGCACTGACAATTGTTCTGCCTTCATCAATCTTCTTTGTCACTTCTTCAAAAAACTCAAGTTACTCAGACATAATTTCCCATGCACAAAGCCATGTTGACTATCCCTAAACAGTCCTTGCCTTTCCAAATGCATGTAATCCTGTCCCTCAAATCCCCCCCAACAAGTTACTCAGCACTGATGTCAGGCTCACCGGTCTATAGTTCCCTGGTTTTTCCTCCCATCTTTCTTAGGTTAGCCAACCTCCAGTCATCTGGCACCTCACCTGTGGTTTCCATGATGCAACTATCTAAGCAAGAAGCCCAGCAATCACTTCCATTGCTTCCCACAAAGTTCTCGGATATACCTGATCAGGTTCCAGGGATTTATCCACCTCTATTTGTTTTAAGATGTCCAGCACCTCCTCTGTAATATGGACATTTCCCAAGGTATCGCTGTTTATTTCTCCAAGTTCTCTAGCTTCCATATCCTCCTCTGATACTGATGCAAAATACCCTTTTAGTATTTCACCCATCTCCTGCAGGTCTACACATAGATGGCCTGTTGTTCTTTGAAGAGACCTATTCTCTGCCAGTTACTGTTTTTCCCTTAATGTATTTGTAGAATTCTTTGGATATTCCTTAACCCTATTTGACAAAGCTATCTCCTGCTGGTCTTATATTCCTTTAGGGATTCACTAAATCACAGCTGTCAATATCTGTCATATGTCTCCTTCTTTTTCTTGACTAGAGCCTCAATTTGTCTCATCATCTAGCATTCTCTACATCTACTAGCCTTGACTTTCACACTAACAGGAACATATTGCCTCAGGACTCTTGTAATCTCATATTTGAAGGCCTTCCACTTTCCAACTGTCCCTTCACCTGAAATAGCCTCTGCCAGTCAACTTTTGGAAGTTCTTAATCAGAGTGGTGCTGGAAAAACGCAGCAGGTCTGGCAGCATCCGAGGAGCAGGAAAATCGACATTTCGGGCAAAAGCCCTTCATCAGGAATAGAGGCAGGGAGTCTCTAGGGTGGAGAGATAAATGGGGGTGGGGCTGGGGAGAAGGTAGCAAAGAGTATAATTGGTGAGTGGGGGTGGGGGTGGAGGTGATAGGTCAGAGAGGAGGGTGGGGGAAGGTAGCTAGGAGTACAATAGGTGAATGGGGGTGGGGATGGAGGTGATCGGTCAGAGGGGAGGGTGGAGCGTATAGGTGGGAAGGGAGATTGGCAGGTGGGACAGGTCATGAGAACAGTACTGGACTGGAAGATTGGAACTGGGGTAAGGTGGGGGGAGGGGAAATGAAGAAACTGGTGAAGTCCACATTGATGCCCTGGGGTTGAAGTGTTCCGAGTCAGAAGATGAGACGTTCTTCCTCCAGGCATCGGGTGGTGAGGGAGTGGCGGTGGAGGAGGCCCAGGAGCTGCATGTCCTCAGCAGAGTGGGAGGGGGAGTTGAAATGCTGGGCCACAGGGCGGTCGGGTTGATTGGTGCGGGTGTCCCGGAGATGTTCCCTGAAGCGCTCTGCTAGGAGGCATCCAATCTCCCCAATGTAGAGGAGACTGCATTGGGAGCAACAGATACAATAAATGACATTGGTGGATGTGCAGGTATACAATAAATGACATTGGTGGATGTGTAAGTGTACAATAAATGACACTGGGGAGACTGGACGCCTCCTCGCAGAGCAGTTCAGGGAACATCGGGACACCTGCACCAATCAATCCCACCGCTCCTTGGACCAACATTTCAACTCCCCCTCCTACTCTGTTGAGGACATGCAGCTCCTGGGCCTCCTCCACCGCCACTTCCTTACCATCCGACGCTTGGAGGAAGAACGCCTCATCTTCCAACTCAGAACACTTCAACCCCAGGGCATCAATGTGGACTTCACCAGTTTCCTCATTTCCCCTCCCCCCACCTTACCCCAGTTCCTACCTTCCAGCTCAGCACCGTCCTTATGACCTGTCCTACCTGCCAATCTCCCTTCCCATCTATCCACTCCACCCTCCTCTCTGATCTATCACCTCCATCCCTACCCCCATTCACCTATTGTACTCTTTGCTGCCTTCTTTTCCCCCCCACCCCCCACCATTTATGTCTCCACTCTAGAGGCTCCCTGCCTCTATTCCTGATGAAGGGCTTTTGCCCGAAACATCGATTTTCCAGCTCCTCAGATGCTGCCTGACCTGCTGTGCTTTTCCAGCACCACTCTGATCTAAACTCTGGTTTCCAGCATCTGCAGTCCTCCTTTTGCCCTTTTGGAAGTTCTTGCCTAATACCGTCAAAATTGGCTTTACTCCAATTTAGAATTTTAACTTTTAGACTAGGTCTATCCTTTTCCATTACTATTACTGTAACATGCAGGGCTACAGACTAAATGCTAGGGAATTGGGTTGGGCTATGTGGCTCATTTCTTGGCTTTGCAAACATGATGAGCCAAGTGACCATTTCGTGTGCTCTAAACTTTAGATTCTGTGATTCTCCCTCTTTGAGGATGTTTTGAGGAACCTGTCCTAATTAATCCTTTTGAAACGTGATGTTGTAGTTTAATCTCATGTTGAAGGACCTTGTGATCTCTATACATAACTGTTACTGGATAGAGACAGAGCCATCTTATACCATGCCCTTACCTATGTAAGCCCCAGTTTCTGCTGAGAACTACCAACCTATTTTGGGGCTTTTCCACTCCTTTTAAGTGCCTCAGCTATTGCTGGCAATGAGCAGACCACCTCTCTTGGCTACAGGAATCTTACTGCAAACATATAAGTTATCTTCAAAGACTCTGACAACGGAAAATGGGTCAGGGCAGAGACAGAATGACCAAGGAAAACTTGACCCACTGTTTGCTGGAGCAGGATGTATCAAGCAATAAACAATGTCAGTCTGTCCATTAGCAAAGGTGGTAAAGGAAAAAGATCTGGGTATGATTATTGATAAAGATTCCACCTATTATTTTAAAAGGTACTGTAAATATAAATAGATGAGTATAACCAAAACATTAGTCAAAACAAGTTAATTCAACCTTTCATAAGTCACTTTTGGAATATAGTATATAATTCTGGACAACTTGCCTTTAAAGCAAAAGCCAAAGTACTGCATATGCTGGAGTTCTGAAATACAAACAGAAAATGCAGGAAAATCTCAACAGGTCTAGCAGTATTTGTGGAGAGAAAACATTTAATGTTTTCAGCCTGGGAGCCTTCCTTAGAACCCCTGATCAAAGCCTATTGAGACCTTGGTGAGATTGCAGGGCAGAATAAAGGAGGTGATTCAGAGACACTGATCTAAACTATGAGGTAATGTAGAAGTGAGCTGATTTTTTTTACTGGAGAGATAGAAATCTGGAGATAATGGACTGACAAAATTCATTTATCAGGTTGAAGGCACCAAAAATGCAGATGTGCATGAGCTATGACATTGGACTATGGCACAACCACATTCAAGGAAGAAAGTCAAGAAGCTGGAGATATGTTATAGGATAAATTGGATAAGGCATTATCCATAAATATAAATGAACTTTTCACACCAGTGTTCACGATCCAGTGTCGGGAAATTTTGGTTATAGTAAACATGGCTGCCGAAGGATCTGCTTCCATACTGTACGTCTCTATGACGCTATGGCTAGCTGACTTACAACATGTACACGAGTTAGCGATTAATGTTAGAAGTGGAAAGGATGATGATTAAAAATTCCTGGCCAAAGTGTAACACGGTCAAGGATCTTGGTAGTATCATTAGAACAGATGCAATGGAAACTTGGAAACTAGAAAGATGGAATTTTGAGGAAGCACAGTGTGAGAAAATGTAATGAGGTTAGAATGTAGAACAGTACAGCACAGGAATGCCCCTTTGACACACAGTATTGTGCCGAACGTGATGCCAAATGAAACTGATCCCTTCTGCCTGTCCTTGGTCCTTTTCCCTCCATTTGTTGCATATCCATGTGCTTATCTAAAAGTCCCTTAAACGCCCCTGTCGTATCTGTCTCCACCACCATCCTGGCAGTGTATTTCAGACTCCTACCATTCTCTGTGTAAAAAACATGCTCCTCACATCTCCTTTGAACTTTTCCCCTCTCACCTTAAATGCATGCTCCTAGTATTAGACATTTCAACTCTGGGAAAAAGATTCTGACTGTCAACCCCATATCTGCATGTCATAATTTTATAGACTTCCATCAAGTCTCCCCTCAGCTTTTGCCTCTCCAGAGAAAGCGTGAGTTTTTCTAGCCTATCCTTATAACACGTAGCCTCTAATCCAGACAGCGTCCTAGTAACCCTCTTCTGCACCCTCTCCTAAGCAAGGTTACTATGGGAGTGAGTCTGTAGTGGGTATTGGTGGACAGACTATCCTCAGAAAAGGAAACATTGAAGTCAAAGAAGGGAAGTGAAGAGTCACCGATTTACCACGTAAGTGTGAGGGAAGATTTGAAAGTTTCCAATTATATTTACTTCTCTGGTTCCTACTTGGCCTTGATCAACAGTGTTGTCCAAATAAGTCAGTTTTCTTTGGAAAATTCACTTTTACCTAAATTTATGACCAACTTGGCTCTTTGTAGCCAATCAAACAAATAATTCACACAGTGTATATGTTCTTCCATGTTTGGCAGGACACAACCAAAGCATTAATATTCACAACACAGTTTTATACTCCTTTGATGACTTTGTTAATTAATTATTGAAAACTTTTCCATTCCCTTTACATGGATAAAGTCTGTCTGGTGTTTCAAAATCTGATATTTCTTTGGCTGTATCAGTCAATGGAGTTTTCTCAGATTCTTTGAAAAATTAATTTTTTTTGTAACCGATCATACTTGTCCAATCCTTTCAATACCATTTTCCAAGTGGGGAATCAGGTTTCAATTTTATTACTGTATTGAATTGGCAGTAATCAACGCAGAGTCTCTGTGATGTATATGGTTTCAGCATCATTTTGATTGGTGAGTTCAATCTATTGTGACTCAGATAAATAATGTCATTGTCCATCATGAACTTAATCTTTATCCTAACTTGAAATAACTTCTCTAGATTGAGTCTGTTAAGATGTCGTTTTATGGGTAACACATCCCTACATTACAGAGTCATAGAGATGCACATCATGGAAATAGACCCTTCAGTTCAACTTGACCATGCTGACCAGATATCCTTAACTTATCTGGTCTCATTTGCCAGCATTTGGCTCATATCCCTGAAAAACTGATCTATTCATATACTTATCCGGATGCTTTTTATATGTACCAGCCTCCACAATCTCGTCTGGCAGCTCATTCCATACATGCATCACCCTCTGCATGAAAATGTTGCCCCTTCAGACCCTTTTAAATCTTTCCCCTCTCACATTAAATCTATGCCTTCTAGTTTTGGACTTCCTTACCCTGGGGATGTCAATATATATTATATATTTAGATTTTCTTTGGCGTGTAGCCAAAGATATTTGCATAAATTGATTTCTGAGTCCATAATAACCTTTGAAAGTCACTTAGATTATTTTCTGGAAGATAGCATAATATTCCATCTAATATTTTAAGTATCTCTGTATTATCTACTCTAAGATCCAAGTTTTGAAATTTCAATTTCTTATTCCTGAATCATTCTGATATTTTCATTTTACTCCTTATTTCTTCCACCAGTATAAATATTTTCTAGTCTTCGATCTTCATATAACTATCCTCCCAGTCACAGTAATCCTTCACCATTTAGCATGACAATGGTCACCTGATTTTGCTCCTGCCTGGAGGAGTCATCATTGAGTTTGTTTTGACTTAATTAAGTCCGGTATACCTTGCTTTTAGTGGTCTGCAAAGACAGGTCACAATGTCAATGCAGTGTCTCCAGCAACAAAATTTCAAGCTTTGCCCTTCTTAACTACTTTTTTATTATTTAAAATGCTTTTTGGCCAATGCACATGCTTTGGCCATTTTCTCTCTGAAGCTTGAACCTTAAGCAGGAAGATTAGTCTCTGAGCTTTAGTTAATAAATTTGTTTTAATCAGTTTAGGGGTCCACTTATCTAGTGTCCTTTTGTCAGTTCAAAAGACTGAATCCTCTGGATTCACTGAGGGCATTTATAATGGCAAACAGTAATAAGGAAATCACAATCATTTAGGAAATTCTTGGCAACCGCTTTAATCCTTACCTTTAAAGTTCGATGCCATCTTTTCCATGCTCCTTCATCACATTCCTGATGAACAGCTTATACCCAAGATGTCAACTCTCCTGTTCCTTGAATGCTGCCTGACCAGCTCTGCTTTAACAGCACCACACTTTTTGACTCATGTTCCTTGAGATCACACGCCTGAAAAGAACGTGAGAACTGGACAAAGAGAAGTGTATGTTTGAAAAAAAGGTAGTGCACAAAATAACTAATTGCAGGGTACATCCAACTGGCCTGTAATTTGTGTTCTAAATCTTTTTTAATATTGAGAGTATATTAATTTGAGAGACTTCAAAAACTGAGGCTGTTTTCAATAGAACAAAGGGGATAGAAATGTCTGAAACTACATGGGTGAGAGTATTTAGAACAGACCATTTCCAGATATTTGAGGAATATAAAATATGAGGCTACGTTGCTAAGATTTTGCATGTAAGAGATTTAGGACAGAGAGTAGAATAAACAATTAAAATGCAACACCAGAGTTAATAATTGATGCAGAGCCCATGTCTATATCCATCAATAGCCTCGATAATATATTGAAAGAAATTTGTGAGAGAAAAATATGAGGAAAAACTGATGGAATCAAATCTTTTTGGTGAATAATCACCAAGATCAGGCTGAATGGTCTGCTTCTGTCTTGTAATTATACATGACCCATATTGGGGAAAGTATAAGTGTTCCACAGATTATAATAATGATCCTAGATTAGTGGTGCTGGAAGAGCACAGCAGTTCAGGCAGCATCCAAGTAGCTTCGAAATCGACGTTTCGGGCAAAAGCCCTTCATCAGGAATAAAGGCAGTGAGCCTGAAGCGTGGAGAGATAAGGTAGAGGAGGGTGGGGGTGGGGAGAGAGTAGCATAGAGTACAATGGGTGAGTGGGGGAGGGGATGAAGGTGATAGGTCAAGGAGGAGAGGGTGGAGTGGATAGGTGGAAAAGAAGATAGTCAGGTAGGACAAGTCCGGACAAGTCAAGGGAACAGTTACTGAGCTGGAAGTTTAGAACTAGGGTGAGGTGGGGGAAGGGGAAATGAGGAAACTGTTGAAGTCCACATTGATGCCCTGGGGTTGAAGTGTTCCGAGGCGGAAGATGAGGCGTTCTTCCTTCAGGCGTCTGATGGTGAGGAGGCCCAGGACCTCCATGTCCTCGGCAGAGTGGGAGGGTGAGTTGAAATGTTGAGCCACAGGGCGGTGTGGTTGATTGGTGCGGGTGTCCCGGAGATGTTCCCTAAAGTGCTCTGCTAGGAGGCGCCCAGTCTCCCCAATGTAGAGGAGACCGCATCGGGAGCAATGGATACAATAAATTATATTAGTGGATGTGCAAGTAAAACTTTGATGGATGTGGAAGGCTCCTTTAGGGCCTTGGATAGAGGTGAGGGAGGAGGTGTGGGCGCAGGTTTTACAGTTCCTGCGGTGGCAGGGGAAAGTGCCAGGATTGGAGGGTGGGTTGTTTGGGGCCGTGGACCTGACCAGGTAGTCGCGAAGGGAACGGTCTTTGCGGAAGGCGGAAAGGGGTGGGGAGGGAAATATATCCCTGGTAGAGGGGTCTGTTTGGAGGTGGTGGAAATGTCGGTGGATGATTTGGTTTATGCGAAGGTTGGTAGGGTGGAAGGTGAGCACCAGGGGCATCCTGTCCTTGTTATGGTTGGAGGGGTGGGGTCTGAGGGCGGATGTGCGGGATGTAGACAAGATGCGTTGGAGGGCATCTTTAACCACGTGGGAAGGGAAATTGCAGTCTCTAAAGAAGGAGGCCATCTGGTGTGTTCTGTGGTGGAACTGGTCCTCCTGGGAGCAGATCCGGCGGAGGTGGAGGAATTGGGAATACGGGATGGCATTTTTGCAAGAGGTAGGGTGGGAAGAGGTGTAATCCAGGTAACTGTGGGAGTCAGTGGGTTTGTAAAAAATGTCAATGTCAAGTCGGTCGTCATTAATGGAGATGGAGAGGTCCAGGAAGGGGAGGGAGGTATCAGAGATGGTCCAGGTAAATTTAAGGTCAGGGTGGAATGTGTTGGTGAAGTTGATGAATTGCTCAACCTCCTCGCGGGAGCCCGAGGTGGCGCCAATGCAGTCATCAATGGCTGTTTAAAAATATCTATCACGTAAATCAGTCAGCTAAACTTTATTTTTTTGATAGGATGTGGGTATCACCAGTAAAAGCAGCATTTGTTGCCTATTCCTGATTGTCCTTGCACTGCGTTGCTTGCTATCAGAGGGCGGTTAAGAGTCAATCACACTGCTGTGGGTCTGGGCTCACATGAAAGTCAAATCAGATAAGGTTGGCAGATTTCCTTCCTTGAAGGATAACGGTGGAGCCAATTAGTTTTTAAACAATAATTGATGGCAGGTGGCATGATCACTATCACTGAGTATTAGCTTTATAGTCTGGATCTGTTAATTGAATTCAAATCAGCTGCTGTGGTAGGATTCAAACCACTGACCAGTACTAGGTTACCAGTCTAGTGACATTACCACTATGCCACCATCATTACCAACAATGAGAATGTTTCATATCTTATGAACAGGACTAAAATTCTTTGATGATAACTAAACTGATGGATGATGATAATCCTGTAATCCTGGATGTTGTGATTTCCAGCATTTGCTGTTTGCAGTAATTTGCTCCTATATCCTGTCCATCGTGTTCATCTGGAGTTCTTAAAGTTGTGTAATGGTTCCTTGCATGAGGCTGTTAAATGAAGTTTAGGTTTGTGAGAAAATTCATGTATTATTTCAATAGATCGAGGACAACAAAATGTAACTCAGTGGCAAAGAGGTAATATTCTACCTAAAATGTAATTTCAACAGGAATCTATTCTGGGATGGCTGGCTTCTTAAAATATTTGTGAATTACATAGAGCAGGGCAACTGTGATATTCAATTTACTGACGACACAGAGATTTGTGGGCAAGTCAAAAGTATACTAACTTTCTTCAGAGAGGCTTGTTCCAATTACAGTACTGAGATGAGAGTGAGATTTGGCAGATAGAATTTAATATGGATAAATGTAGGATAATGCATTCAGGATCAAGTAACAGCAAGCATGTACGACTTGAAAGGATTTCCATTGGCGTGATAGAAGTCTTTGAAATAGAAGAAATAGAATTTGCGAGTGATCACGCTCTGAGAGCATCTGGTTGGTGTCAGGCAGTTATTAAAAAGGTAATTGGGTGAACAGGGGTGCACTGGAAGTTCATGAAAAGTTATATTGACATAATACATATCAATAAGTGTGACCAGTTCTAGAGTATGGATGCTGTTTTATATTGTCTTCTTTCCGTATATTGAGTTAAAACAATGTTTGGAAGATACCAGTATGATTCCTGCCTTAGGGAATGATAATCTCATGTCAAAACGTATTTTTACTGGATAAATTGCTTGAAAGAACATGCTATATTTCTTCAAAATAACAAAAATCATTGAATTTACTACTCAAAAGAGAGCAAGTCTAAGGTAAGAAAATAGGAAAATCCTTTAGATTTAGAACTGACACTTTAATAATGCTAATTAAAATCCTTCCATGAAAATCCACAGCAGAAGATATATTGTTTGGAAAGGTTTGAAGATACTTAGTCATTTTTAAATAAGTAATTAAAATTTTTTTTTTCAAATTGCAAACGATAGTGCTAAGGTAGCAAGCCCCTTCACATGCCTCCATTTGTTGAGAGAGTCAGCCCATTGATAATGATAATAAGAATGATAATAAAAGTCAAATGCAAAAAGGATGCAAATAAAGGGAAATAAAATCAGCTAAGGAAGACAAATATACAAAAGCAAACAAATAAAGGCTAAAATTAGAGCCCAAGTACTATCATTTCTGCTTCTATGCATTATTTCTTTAATTGTGCGTGTACCTTTCTCTTATTTCATGTAAAAGAAAATTTGTGAAGCATAATTTGTTAAATAATACAGATTGAACAAGTGAATTGAATGGTAAGTACTCTCATAAACAAATCTCAGCAATAGTGTCACTGTATCTTCCCCAGAAGGAAAATAAGGCCATTAACTGACCAAATATTTAGGATATACAAAACAAAATTATATGCACTAAGTTACCTGAGTTAAATATCTGACTTTAGTCTTAGGATTCAAGAGATGTGAGGAAAATTAATGATTCCCTTTGCAATGCTTTTCCATCAACAAACAATTGGACCAAGACTGAAATGAATGTAATTACTTATGTTATTTCATTGTCCCAGCAATTCAGATGAACAAGCAAATTGAATTAGTGGCCTGTAGTTCTCCTAACTAAATATTGTTTTATGAATAAAAATGGAGAAATTAATTTCTGGACTTGTATGAACTGTAGATGCAAAAAAAAAATCCACAGAGATTTGTGGCAACCAGTGTAGAATAGTTGTCCAGAAATTGATCATAATCTCTAGTGGTTTGAAGAAAGAGTATTGGGATTGATGCTCCACTGACTGAGTAATTATGGAGGGCTACAAAGAGATGATAAGCAGTCGTTAGCAATTATCTTGAACTGGAGGAGAGATGTATAATAATTTAATTGACATATTGATTGTTTTTCAATGCAGCATAAGGTCCTTTGTTGGATCAATTACCCAGATTGTAACCAGAAACTGGGTTATGCGCTGGAGATGGCAGGTAATTTATTATCTTAATTTGAACAAAATCTAGATTCTCATTGGAAAACAAAAATGATCAGGAAATGGGAGACATTATGGACTCTATTTAAGTAGAAACATCGCTGAGAGAATTTTTGAAGTGCAAAGAATAAAATGCATTTACTTAATATTTTGAGATCTGAATTGCTAGGCTAATGGTAGAATAAAGTATTTTCATTCAATTCAGACTTGGGCCAGATGTTTGTGTGGGGTGGGGGGAAGGCATTAGAAAGGAAATGTTAATTTGTAATGAGTGTAGTTATTGGCACATTAAAGGGGAAAGGATTGTCACGTAGGAGTAAAACTAATTTCGACAGGGTGATTTTGAGTAGTATGGAATAGGCTACAGAAATGGTATGAGGTTAAAGGCCGAGTGAAAGGCAGCAGACATTTGAGATACCACTGAACATGAGGAGCAAGGTAGCAGGTTATAGTCACTTTTGGAGATAAATCAAGAGTGCAAAATTATACCATGACGAACAAGGCAATGCAAGGAAATAAGGGACATAGAGTGATAGAGATATGTAGCACAGAAACAGACACTTCGGTCCAACTCGTCCACGCTGACCAGATATTCTACATTAATAGTTGCATTGGCAGGCATTTGGTCCATATCCCTCTGAGCCCTTTCTATGATCCGTAAGGATTCCCTATTTGAAGGTGCCTAGTGGTTAACGTCTCATGTACAAATATATAAATATTCCATGAGGTAAGGAGATATAAAAAGCTGACAGTGCAGGACACATAAGAGGGTAGTATTGCTTTCCGCTGCCTTTTAATTAAAACAAATCAAAATAATTTAAATAGTGTGCAAAAAACCCACACAAAATACGTTAATTATAGCAGCTGTCTTCTTTACATGATGGCCTGTAATAACACAGCAGCAGTTTTGTGATCTCTAACACGCATAGGATCTGTATCTGATCTGATCTGATCTGCTGTTGTTTTATCCTGTTATGCTACACCCCGGAATGTGAGCTATTAATACCCTAAAGCCCATTTGTTTCCGATGCAGGTCACAACATTATCTCGTCTTCTCCTTCACAAGTCCTGAAAATAGTTTTCAATGCTTGGTGCAAAAGGAATAAATTCACAAATGTAAAGAGTCTCTTTGTTTTAATTCTCTGAGTAATAACACAAAGGTTCTCATTACAAGTTGTTTGTTATGATGGACCAAAACCTTGGGGCACCATGGGGTTTCAATGTAATGCTATTATTGTATGTTTACATCTGAAACAATGGAATCTGGATCATATTGGAAACTTGGAAAAAGTACTATCAGTTTTTATGGTCTCAAGCTAAGCAGAACAGTCATGTTAGCACAACACTGTGCAATACCTATATTAACCCTATCGCCAAAGCATGTCTTTAAATGATGCAACATGCAATGCAAATCCCTGGGGGAAGTGCTTTTACAGAATCCTGACTGTTTTAAAATTTATTGAAACAATGAATCAACTCATCTCGTCACTTCCAAAACCTAAAATGTCCAAAGTAATATCAGCAGGTTTATGATAAATAAAGCAACAGCGACCTACATTTCCTTAACAGAAAAGGAGATGCACATGAAAATGGAGTCACATTGACAGGTCAGACAAAATAGTTATCTTTTTCCATATGGTAACAAAACTAACATCTGGGCCAGATACGACATTCGTGGTCCTGAAAGTTTTACTATTATTAATCATGAAAAGGAGAACTGTATTAATCTATTTGAAATTTCCTTTAGCTCAATGTGAACATTGGTCTTTTAAAATGTTGACCACCATCTAAAGAAATCGAAGTTTTCCAGCTCTTCTTGATCAAAAGGAAGTATTTCATTTGATTTTAAAACAAAGAGGTGTCAGGCTTAGCCAGATGCAGTTTGTTCAGATAGATGCAGTGGATGTTGTCAGCTCAAAATCCAGTTTATAATCAATTGCCTATAGCTAACACAGCTGCAACTCTATAATGTCTCAATCCAAATACTGGACCGTGTCTCCATACTCTTGGGGAAGCTTCAAACCATCTCATGTATGCGATGGTGGTATTTAGCCACATAAACCTGACAATTTACAGACCTCATCTGCAGCACACCAAATTCAGGTCTCAAACTCCTGGCTTCACACTCTCAAAGCTGTAGATCGGCAGAGCAGCAATGCGTAGAATTACTTGTGGAAGTCAAAAAGTGTTTTGCTGCTAGTTTAGCAGATTATCTTAGAATCAATACCAGTATCTGGATCTATCTCAATAGGCACATTAAAATTTATATTTCATCATTCTCAGTAGAAGTTAGAAATACTATAATTAAAGAGGATTACTCTTTTTAATCTAATTATCACTCTTAAGGGAGGAGTCAAAGGACATTCTGGCGACAGCTACTCAGCACTATGGTTTCTATAAATCTATGTCTAGAGCCCTGGAAATTACAAATAAGCATACTTGTCCCTAAGCGCCAACAAATTTCAACATCATAAAGTTGTAGTATGTCCAGAGGGATTTGTTTCTTGGTGGTACGGTGGCACAGTGGTTAGCACTGCTGCCTCACAGTGCCAGAGACCTGGGTTCAGTTCCCACCTTGAGCAACTGTCTGTGTGGAGTTTGCACATTCTCCCTGTGTCTGTGTGGATTTCCTCTGGCTACTCTGGTTTCCTCCCACAGTCCAAAGATGTGCAGGTTAGGTGAATTGGACAAGCTAAATTGCCTGTTGTGTTAGCTGAAGGGGTAAATGTAGAGGAATAGATCTGGGTGGGTTACTCTTCGGATGGTCGGTGTGGACTTGTTGTGCCGAAGGGCCTGTTTCCACACTGTAAATAATCTAATCTAATCTAATGTAACCATAGAAATAGAGTCACGTAGAGCATGGAAACAGACCCTTCGATCCAACTTGTCCATGCTGACCAGATATCCCAACCTAATCTAGTCCCATTTGCCAGCATTTGGCCCATGTCCCTTTAAACCCTTCCTATTCATATACCCACCCAGAAGCCTTTTAAATGCTGTAATTGAACTCACTTCCACCACTTCCTCTGGCGGGTCATTCCACAGACGCACCACTCTCCGTGTGAAAAGTTTGCCCGTTAGATCCCTTTTAAATCTTTTCTGTTACACCTTAAACCTATGCCCTCCAGTTTTGGACTCTCCCACCCTGGGAAAATACTTTGTCTATTTACCTTATCCATGTTCCTCATGATTTTATAAATTTCTATAAGCCAGTTTATAATCAATTGCCTATAGCTAACACAGCTGCAACTCCATAATGTCTCTGGTGCTGTAGGGAAAACAGCCCCAGTCTATTCAGCCTCTCCCTATAGCTCAAACCCTCCAGCCCTGGCAACATCCTTGTAAATCTTTTCTGAACCCTTTCAAGTTTCACAACATCTTTCCTACAGCAGAGAAAACAGGAATGTGCACAGTATTCCAAAAGTGGCCTGAACAAATGGTGAAGGAATCCTGATCCTTAATCAAGGAGCTTGCTTGCCTGGCATCTACAACTCCCTCCCTAATGGCATTGTGGATGTGCCTACACTAAATAGACTGCAGCAGTTTAAGAAGGCAGCTCACCACCATCTTCTCAAGGGCAACTATAGATAGCCAATTAATCCTGGCCCAGCCAGTGATGCCAACATCCCACGAGTGAATATAAAAATGACATATTTGGGTAAATTAATCAAGAATTTGCCGATTATTTTGGCACTTAGTGTGTTGCAGACCATGAAACAATGGGACATAACAGTAAATGCCAGTTCCATTGTAATATTTAGCACAATGTCACCATTTTGCTGCAGCCTAGAATTAGACATAATGTTCCTGGGGAACGCTGAAGAAATCAGTGACTTAACTGCAGAATCTAGTTCTAAACATTTCAGTCACTACTATGAACTCTGATTGTAGACAGATAATACATTACGAATTATTTTTAAGTAGAATTATGAGACACTTGCAGCCCAGAGCAGTGGCTGAGCAAGTTACTTACGGAGGTAATCCTGATATACTTCTTGGGATTGCAGAAGCCTTAAATGTGGAATTACATCTTGAAGAATTTTTGATGATTCCCTAATATTTAACTAATACATACCTAATAAATCTTTACAATGTGAAATGCTGCAGTATTACGACGCCTGTGTCTTTAGAGCCTTTGAAGGGGTGCATTCACTGAGTTCTCTTGGCAGCGGGTGCAAACTTGAGGCAGTGACTCTAATAAAAATTCAGTGTTGAGGTTTGGTTTGAAAAGATTGATAGATGCTGGATTTGATCATTCCTTGATAGGCTTCCAGGAAAATGATATGTCACTCATTGGCATCCTAAACAAGTTACTTCATTCAGCATAGATCACAGTGGTGTGTACTCAACATCCGGTTACTTTTTTTTATTTTTAGATTATCAGTTTTGGTCAAATTATAGTATGCTAATGAACGGAGATTTTACCAACATGCAATGCTTAACATGTTTGTTTGAAATTAATTCAATCCTTATTTTTTTAAAGGACTTTAGGATATAATAGAGGTATTAAATTGTTTTAAATGAATACGTTATTAAAATTGCACCCTTATAAAGAGGTTAGGTGCTCAGCAATTTATAAGGCAGATTTAATGTGGAGATGTGCCAAAGAGACTTCATAGAAGCATATATAAGGCAGATGACAATGCCAAGGAAGCAGATATTAGATATAGTATCCAAAAACATCATCAGAATGGTAGATTTTACAGAGAATCTTGAATAAGATGAATAACTGGAGGATTTTAGCGATAAGGTTC